>NC_083699.1:84142904-84767904 GCF_033118175.1 Dama dama
ATCTTATGTGGCAGCCTGGATGGAAGGGGAGTTTAGGGGAGAAGGGATACACATATATGTATGGCTGAGCCCCTTTGCTGTTTACCTGAAACTATCACAACACAGTTAATTGTGTTAAACTGTCACAACCAATTGTTAATTTAAAACACTTTTTTAAATTACAGAACATAAAGAATACAATATTTCAGTGATTACACAAGTAGGTGTTCAAAAAGCTATCATACTAATGAGGATCCATGGGGTCCATCCAAGAGCATCTCAGAATATCCAAACCAATCAGACCTACTCAGAAACCAGGACCCTTGGCACCCAGCATCAGCCTAAAACTAAACAATTCTCTGGTTTTTTGCAAGGTCACCTGATCTCAACGTAATATAAACCCAAGCACATGAATACTGAAAGAAGCAGGTAGGAAGATGCCTGGGAGCTCTGTAGCCATCATCCTTCCCTACAGCACAGCCTCCTGTCCCCAACCTGCAAATGGGGAACTGGGGTTCAGCAAGGTTATCAGTGGTGCAGCTTATGACTCAAACCCAGGTCTCAGGTACCCCACACATCTCCTGCCACCTGCTAAAATGTCTTATGATGGTGGCATTCTGGAGGTTTTGTGAACCCCAGTCTAAACCCCTCCTTGGGCAGAACTAGCCTGTTGGGGAGGCAGGAGGAGATGAAACGAGACTCCTGGTCTTGGAGGAGAGGGCAGCAGGACTCCTGCTATCCCCAGGAAGCATGAAGAATCAGAACAAGCCATCAGAGGTTAAAGAACATGAAAAGCACCCCCAGGCATCACTTGTTTGGCTAAAAAGAAAGAGAAACAGAACACACAGCTAGCAGAAATGGATTCGGGTGTCCTCTTGGATAGGGATGGAGCACCAACCTCGGGAAGGAGGAATGAGGAAGATCTGGCCTTCGGGGGCGGGGGGTGCAGGCAGCAAGTGTAAGCACCCAGACTGCTACTTCTGCTCCACTCCTCCATAAAGCACAGTTACAGAGTGAAGGAGCCAATTTCCGCCTGACAGGAGCTGGCATTAAAAGGATATGTGGAACCGTATGCCTCCTCCCCAGCATGACATAACCACGCTGCAACTAGACAAAGCGCTCAAACAGCACCTCGGCTAATTAACAGTGGCCGCTTTAAAAAGAGAGCTCTGCTTACTTTTATGGACGTGCTGAACATAACTAGCAGGATTTAAAATCAGGCTCTCCTTACTCATTTATTTTTCTCTATATCTTGAATCGTGTTTTCCCCGGGTTCCAAACTAATGAAATGCTTATTTAGAAGCTATGGCCATCTGCGGCTGGTGCTGCTGTGTTCGTTTCTGCTCCCTGCCTGCGGGTTGATGAGTTTCTAGGGCACCAGGAATTTCCCAGGATGCCCAGGCCTCAGATGCCCAGTTGTGTGGGAAGGCATTCACTGGGAAGAAAGGTCAGGCATCAGTGCTCCTCTGCTCCAGTGCGGCTGACTCCCAGCTGCTCTGTCAAGAGACCCTGACGGCTGGCAGGCTGGCAGCCTCACCTGCCACCGGGTGTGTTAAGCTGCACAAGAAGCTGGAAGCCTCGTTCCAACACCAGTCATAGGCATGGGCTCTGTATGCCAGGGACCTTCGAGGCCCAGGGTACCACTCCTATCTGTCCTCCACCTTACTTTCTCCTTCGCTCAAGGGGAGGATGCAAACCAGTGATGCTTCATCCTTGCTGTTTTAGTTTGCTCAGAGATGGTTTTCCTCCATTTGTCAATGTGATATTAAAAAATCCGGTGCATCACACTCCCCTCAGTTAACAAAGTCGGCACCAGGCCCACTTTCCCCTGCTGCTTCATGTATACCCTCCTGATAACGATTCTCCCATCCCCAGTATCTGAAGACCTGGGTGGTGGTGCAATGGTGGTAGTGGTGGCTGGTTTAAAGGGCTGGCAGAACCCTTGCAGCCACACCATTGGGTGAACCCCATAGAGCAGAGGCTCCTGATTGATGCTGTCCTTGCAGCAGCCTAACCTGCTGGACTCCCTCCCCAGCCCATCTCAGCCAACAAGAGTTCCTTGTTTCTGCTCCCTTTTCTCCCCTCCCACTACTAAATTCTCTGGATGATAACAATAAGACATCATCTCCCTAAATGTGCTTCCCTCTTGTGTTCCTGGCCCGCTTCTCCATTCAGCGTCTCCAAATACCACACCCTCGTTTCCATTCAGTGAACATTTGATGTGGGCTTACTCTACACCTGGCACTGTTATGGCCATTCATCCTTCCACTTGGCTCCATGAGGGCCAGGGCCCTGCCTGTGCTGTTCCTCACATATCCCCACACCAAAGATGCTCAATGAGTATTTGTGGGATGAATGCCTACATGCGAGGAGACCGTCATGCAAACAACCAATAAAACACAATGTGATCAGTACTCTAAAAACCTTGAGTACAACATCCTTTGGGAACTCAGAAAAGAGAGCAATTAATTCTGCATTTGTAGGATGCTTTCCAGGCAGAGGCCACCGAACATGCAAAAGAATGAAAACACATTAGTGTCATGAGGCTGGCTAGGTAGGCAGCCCTGCTGTCTGTGTTCTTGCTCAACAACAAAGCCTTGAGGCCACAAAAGGGCTGACCCAGACTCCTCTATGTGGATTCCGGTGAAGGTAGCCCTGCCTTCCTGATGAGCTCTGGTCCCTCAGGAATGCCAGGGTCTGGGCTCCGCTCTGTGCAGTCTCCTGGGGTGGGCTCTGGGGACACCAGGATAAATCAGACCTGCTGCTGCCCTCGAGGAGGTCAGTGCCAAGTAAGAGAGAGACAGGGTGGGCAACTGTTGTCCAGAGTGTGTAGTACAGTAAAGTCTGATGGTTCTGCCGGCCTGGGGCACATGAGCCATGCTGGCTCCAGCCACTGTGAGCTCTGAAATGGCAGGAATGGCCAGAAACCAGAGATGGAGACATGTTTAAGGAGTTGATGTCTTTGGGAAATATACTCAAGACACTGGTTTGTTGTTAGAAGGCCAGGGAAGGGATGGAGGACATCTAGCTTGGGCCAGCTGCCACCAGGGAGATAGCCTCTGGTGTCCTGGAGAGCCTGCACTCCCAACCCCCACCCCAATCCCAAACCTGCCGCACAGAGTGACCTGCAGAATATGGATTCTGCAAGAAGGCAGAGACTTCCACAAGCACCGGGGACCTCATCTATCTCCTTTCCCCTTCCACCGACGATGGCTTCTACTCCAGTCCTTCCTTCTGGTCTTCTCCCTCCTGAAAAAAGAGGCAAAGTAGAAAGAGACAAGGACTAGAAAGCAAGACTGAAGAAAAGAGAAAGAGGAGAAAGAAATGAGAGGAAAGTGGGAGGTGGTAGCATCATGAAGGCCCCTAAGCACTAAACTGGTGACATAGTGTGGCTTTTCTAAGGGTGCAATAGACCCTAGAGGCCTCTGCTCCAGGGTCTGGCAGGGAGAGGGCCTTCCCCAGAGGCTACTGAAGGGTCCTGGGGAGCCAAGGTCACTGCCCTGCATTCTGTCACCCAGTCCCCCATGCCTCCTTCCCAGCACAGGTAGTACTCTGATCCCAGAGGGTCAGCCAGCAAGGGGCACAGGGCGCAAAGACTGCTGTGGATTCTCCCCTCATCATGTGCCCATCCTTCCAAAATTCTAGTGAGGCTACTGGCCTCCCCGACTCTGCATGTGGGAGAACTCAGAGACCCAACCATTTACCGGCTTGTCTTCTGCTTAGGACAATTCCGCACTTCAAATTGCTTCGGTTCAAACTCCTTGTGCTTTTTCTGGGCTACTGGGAGGAGAGTGTATTGATTGTGCGTTTTGATAAGGTCAGCAGTGATCAGCTCTGACAGTCAAGTGGATGGGCTCTCCCTTGCTCCCCCTCACCTCCCCGCTGGATGTGGTTCCACACGCAGAAAAGTGGGGAGAGAAACAAAGATGGGGGAGGGGGAGGCGGCAGCCTTGTCTCAGCGCTTCGGAAAACCTCTTTAAGCCCCATCAGCAGAAGCAGGCTCCTCTCGGGCTGCAATCTCCGAGAAGCGGTAAGGGCACACTTGATCTTTTCCCAGCTCGGTGTCATTTTCCCTCCCCTCTGTGCCTTCCTGCCCCCCAGCCTACACTCCTAGATGGTGACTTTCTTTCCTCCAAAGAACCAATTAAGTTGCACGTAACATCGGCAGACTCCCAATGACACTGATTAACGTTCAGAATCGGTGCGGTTATTCAGACAGATGACTAGGAGGGCAGAGAGAAGGCCCCGCTGAGGTTTCACACAACTGATTTGAACTTGATGAGAAAAATGCCTGCATCATCCTAACCTTGCTGAGGCCACCAAGTGGGGAGGCTGCCTGGAACACCCTCTCCAGGGAGAGCCCACCGCTCCCCAGGAAGGGCAGGCTTGTACCAGCCCAATCTGCCAGCCAAGGGCTGACTCCCTGGAGGCCTTCCAGGTAGTAGCAAAACTCTTTGTCTATGTGTGTCTGGATATCTTTGTAAAGAGACTATCCAGAATGTTCATCAAAATCTCCAGAGGACCCATAATCCAAGAAAGGTGAAGAATGATAGCTCTATAAAATCCTTTCAAAGATCTTTTAGAATGTTCCAGGCTCCCCCAAAACACCTCCCAGTTGGCAGTGCCCTAGGATGTCAAGACCCAGGACAAAGGGGGATTTTTTTTTTTTTTTTAATGACTGCTGGGTCTTCGTTGCTGCAAGCAGGCTTTCTCTAGTTTCAGTGAAGGGTGGGGGGGTGGGGAGGGGCTACTCTTCACTGTGGTGCTCAAGCTTCTTATTTCAATGGCTTTTCTTGATGTGGAGCAGGGGTTCTAGGGCATGCGGGCTTCAGCAGTTACAGCTCACAGGCTCTAGAGCACAGGTTAATAGTTGCAGTACATGGACTTAGTTGCCATATGATATGTGGAATCTTCCCAGGCCAGAGCTAGAACCTGTGTCCCCTGCCTCAACAGGTGGATTCTTAACCACTGGACCACCAGGTAGGTCCCAAGAGTGATGTCTTAAATGGACCAGGTGTGTTAGTAGAAAGCTACTGCCCTGACAGTGTGAGGGTGAAGCTGAAAACAAGTTTTTGGTGGGCCTGCTAACCAGCAGAAGGGAGCATGAATACAATACCAACATCACAAGAAGCAGACATCCCCTGTACTGATGTCAGTTGAATACCAGCTGCAGAAGAATTGTATTCCGATCCAAATTCCACAGTATTTGAACCAACTGCAGCATATTCAGAGCCACTGACCAGAATGGTTGTTGCGCTTGTGCTCACTTGTTCACTCATGTCCAACTCTTCGCAACCCCATGGACTTTAGCCCACCAGGTTCCTCTGTGCATGGGATTCTCCAGGCAAGAATACTAGAGTGAGTTGCCATGCCCTCCTCCAGGGGATCTTCCTGATCCAGGGATGGAACCCAGGTCTCTTGTGTCTCCTGCATTGGCAGGAAGATTCTTTACTAGCGCCACTTGGGAAGCCCCCACCAGTATAGTGAGAGGCCTAAATCACAACATCAAACACAACAGAAATCACAGACACCGCTACCAGGCACAATGTTAGGCGCTTCAGGCACTGGATCTCAGTAAATACTTACACCAACAACTGTGAGAAGTATCTCCATCTCCACTGTACAGATGAAAAGGTTGGGATTCAAAGAGAGAAGGTGTTTATCATCACAAGGCCAGTATGTGGAGATGGTTGGATTTGAGCTGATGTCCATGTAACTTCAAAACCTGTACTTCAGGGACCAACCAGGCCATCAAAGGAACCAAGTCAGAACTGGGGGTGGCAGGGTAGGGAGATAGGAGACGAGAACCCCTAGAAACAAGACAACTGAGAAGAGACTTAACTATTGCTACAGAGAGAAGAACTGGGAGTAAGAAGGGAAGTAACTAGAAGGCAGATTTCAGATTGTGGAGTTCTATTGGGATTTTTCCCACAATAGCATTAGACAGTGAGTGAAGGTAACTGCCATGCTCTTGGTCCCCTTCCAAGAAAAATTTCCCCACTGTAGCCCCTGCTGAGAGAGGCTATTTCTTGAACAGAGATAACCATGGTTTGCTCTTTGCAGCCCCTTTATCACACTGATCGGACCAGAAGCAGACTCCTGATTCAGAGCAGTCAGACCTGACTATGGGAAACTCATGACTAAAAGTGCTTCAGTTAAAGTACTACTTGCTGCTGCAACATGCAAACCCTAACTTGTATGATGGCTCAGACCTGATATAGACTTATCTTACTTCTGTAAAGTCCCAAGTGGAGGTTCCTTATTGGCAAACAGGTCTTCTTTGAGTGGTGATTTAGGGACTCAAGACTGTTTCCATCTTGTGCTTCCACTACTTTCAACATGCAGCTTCCCAGGTGACCATGCTGATCCATATCAAGCCAGAAGAAATGGAAAGATTGTGGAAGACTGTACTTGAGATGCTTTATGCCAGGCCTGGAAACAGCTCACACCACTTCAGTTCACATGCCATTGGCAAGGACTTGGTCACATGTTGCCCCTAGCTACAAAGGAAGCTGGGAGATGTAGTCTAGGCGTGTGCCCTGGAAGAAGAAGAAATCAGCTGAACCTTTGTCAGCTCTGCTGGAGGAAAGAGAAGAGATGCTCAACACAGGTGCAGTTGCAACATTATTTCTGGTCCTCTCACTTGTAATTCTCTCCCTGAGGAACTCAAAAGGAAACAAGCATCCCTTTTCTAAAACAGTAGTCCTCCTGAGATCTATGTACCAAACAGGAAGCCCACATGACCCAGGGCCCCACTAAATAGTGAATCATACTATGGCCATTTCACAAGTTTGTCCCCAAGGCTGTAGACCAATAGCCCCCACCTATGAAATGGTAGCACTTCAGATGTCTCTATTTTTATGCTTTTCTGGAAGCCTCCCAAAGCAACTGGTCTTGGCTCCACGAATCTTGTTCACTCTCCTGTTGGCTTCACGCACCGTCACCCTGCTTGTCACATTGACGTCTGGCGACGCCATTCTGCCAAGTCAATGGCACACCACCCACCCCACCTGCACTGACTTGTTCTGAAGCTCCTATACTCCTTGGAGCACCTCTTTCTCTCCTGCCTGCCTCCCATAGTTTAGTTCCCACTTGTCTCCAAAAACAACCCTCAGAGCCCCCTGTACCAGGGTTGTCTAGTTACACAGTTCAGAAGCACCACCCACAACATAATCTACATAAATGATGCCCCCTGAGTTGCACCCTGGGAGGCCTTAGTCAGATACCAGGAGAAAAATCATTGACCCCACTCCAAAACCTTAGCTCTTCCCACATCAGGGACTCGGAAACATAGTATATTCTAATTTTTCTGACTAAAGTTTAATATGGAGAAAACTAAGATACAACCATTCAAGCACAGAATGGATTAGGTTAGATTGCATTTCTTTTTTTTTTTTTATCATTTTATTGGAGTATAGTTGATTTCCAATCTTGTGCTACTTTCTGGTTACAATAAAGTGATTCAGTCATATATTTACAAATATTCATTCTTTTCAGGTTCTCTTCCCATATAGGTTATTACACAATACTGAGTATGGTTCCCTGTGCTATACAATAGGTGCTTGTTGGTTATCTATCTTATATATAGTAGTGTATGTACATTAATCTCAAGCCCCTAATTTATCCCTCCCCTAGATTGCATTTCAATTGACTTGTCTGTTCTCACTTGGGAAAGTGAAACACTGATCTTAGTTTCAAAACCAACTTCTGTGGGTGTCTGTCCGTCTCTCATCCACCTTTGACATAGTAATCAAAACCCCTGATAAAAACAGAAAAGTTGTAACTGTCACAATAGAGTCGTTTGCTGAAAGCACTTACTTTATTTGTGTCTTTATCTGTGACCATATATTCAGTCTGCCATCCTGGTCCATAACTATTTGTGAGAAGGTTATTTCCTTAGGCCCTCCCATAGTACCTGACACACACCTGTTGATGAATGAATGAACAAGCAAAGCCAAGCTTTAAAACCTTTAAAAATATGTGTCCATATTGTACACAATATGTACAAACCCACCCCTGATGGAAGGAGAGGAAGTATTATCAGTGCTCTTTTTGCCCAATGGAGAAAAAGAAGACAAGAAAGATTGTTATCCACTGAGGATGAACTAGAGTTCAAGTAGTCCACACTGATGGCCTCCTCCAAGCCATGGATGTGCTCAGATCCCCTGCTAGCAAAAGTCTCCTGTAAGCTACCCTAGTGCCCAGCTCCACTCCAGCACCTCCCACACTCTCTCCATTCCCTGATTTCCCTCCCCACCCCAGTCCAGGCAGCAAGAGCCATGTGGTCTCTCACTGCCCCAATTAGCTCTTGGGAGCTGGCATACAGCCCTCAAAAATCTGAGGGCAGAGCGACCTGTGAGTAGTTATGAGCACAGGGATCTTGGAGCCTGCCCAGGTGAGCAAATACATCCTTAAGAAGCTTAGCCACTAGGAGCCTATCAAATCCTCATTTAGAAAATGTATCCTGGACACAGAAATCAGGCAAAGGACCAGAAGTGGCCAAGAAGCATAAGGGTCTACACTTCTGGGCTCCAACTTCATCTATTTGAAATATCAGCTCTGAGATGTCATCCCATTTCTTTTCAGACAGAATGTGTTATCCACTCTACAAGATGTAGCAGGTTAGCAAAGCCAGAAAGAATTGGCCTGTCCATTCCAAGCGGACTCTCTGGGGCTGCCAAGCTAGAGGCTGAAAACATTTATCTTTCATTTACTGCTCAGCTTTTATTTAAAGAGGAAGTCCCCAAATGGAATCGAGAGTGTGCAGGTTATTTTGAGGGCATCTTTCCTTTCTGTGACACGGTGAGCCTGATCTCCATTTTTTCAAGCTCCAAAGAGAAACTCCGCTTGCCAACACTTGAGTGATTTCACCTCTAGCGTTTCCATGGTGATGCACATCCCCACACAGCCTGGAGGAAAGGTGCAGCTCCCAGCAATGATGAATATGAACGAAGCTCCGCAGTCCCCTGGGCCTGGCAGGCTCTCCTGGAGGAGCTGGGTTGCAGAGAGCGCTGGATGCATGTGGCCTCTGCTGCAAGTAGCCTGAGATGAATCTCTCCTACATAGGAGAGTGTGTGTATTCTTGGAAACCCCAACTGCCAGGGGCTCCTCACGGCAGGTGAGCAGGCGAGCCAGGACAGGAACCCGGGGAAGCAGCTGGGTGCCTGACTCCAGAGCCGAGTCCTCTGCCATGCTGCTCTGCAGTCAGCTCCGTACCTGTGAGCACTGAGGAGGGAGCCGTTCTGCCTGGGGCTTCAGGAGTGGGGCTGATCCAGGAGGGGACCTTGGTGCAGGAAAGACTGGGAGCAGCTAGCAGTGGGGACTCCTTCTCAGCTGTCCACAGGCTCTTATGGGTTAGACCTCGGGGATATCACAAACCACCTGAAATGAGACCAAAACGTAAGCATCTATGCAAACTGCTTCTTTTTCTGGGGAGAGATACTATCATTTTCTAGGTTTCTCCAAAGGGTCCCTGATCACCCAAAATAGATGAAGGACCATTGCCTTAAAGTGACAGTTTTGGTCTGAGGGGTAGCTGGTGAGAGAAAGCTGACTGTTTGACAGGTGCAGTATAGGGTTGTGGCTTCACAAGGGATCAACAGCAACAGAATTGCTCCATGAAGCTCAGACGTTGCCCTGTCTGTCTCTTGGACCTCCGCTTCCTAAACCATCGTGGAAGGGGTGTAGAAGCTGCCACTAAAGGAGGAAGCAGGGTGGGGGAGCATAGCTCCTTTCAGATAAGCAACCAGCCTTTCTCTGCTGTCTTCTCTCAGCATACAACCCGGACAGTTCCTCCTCTGGGCTCCCAGGTTGCCTAAAGACCAGGGCACCCCTCAACCTCCCCCTCTGCTTTGATGGGCTTCCAGGTGCGTACCTAATGCCCTGTGCTGTCAAGTCAGGACCACTGACTCACCTAGGAGTCGCTCACTTGGAAAGTCTTACACCTGGAGCACTTGGCAGAATACGTGACTAGTCTGGATGATGCCCACTGTGAAGATGGACAAATTAAGACCTTGCAGGGTTCATGGAGTCTGGGAAGTCTGGGAAGACAGAGCAGTGACAGCAACATTTTCCTGCAGAGCTGATTCCCAAGTCCAGCCCTCACCAATAGCAGCACAACAGAGTTCTGCCAAGATCCCAGGAGAGCAGGGTCAGACTGCTTAGCTGGGAGAATCAAAGCATCTTCAAGATGATTCTGTTTGAATTGTGCTCCACTCACTGCCTGTGTACACATTTACAAGGCCAGTCAGACCCATCATCCAATTAGCACATGCCAGCCTCCAGCTCCCCAGGGCTGAAATGAAACAAGCAGGATGAGATCAAACCCCAGCCCCACTACTTTTAAAATAGCCATCCAGCACACAAGGAGGCAGAGTGCACTTGCTCCGACAGCTGACAGACAGTGTTGCTGTAGCCCAGCAACCCCAGCAAAGGCAGACGTGATACTCCCCCATCAGGACGTCATGACTACGCCCCTTCTCCAGGCCTGGCAGAGAGCCAGGCCCCAGAGAATCCGAGATGAAAGACAATCTGTCTTTTGAACTAGCTCACAGTCTAGTGGGAGATGCAGCCTGGTAAAAAGGCAATTACACCACAGCGAGATAAGAGCTGTGACAGACGGAAGCACAGGGGACTTGAGAGCACAGAGGAGGGAATGCTTATCTCAGCTAGAGAACTGTCATGGAAGGCTTCCTGGAGGAGGTAAGGCACTGATTCAGGAATTAGCAGAAGGAGCCCTGTGTTGACCAGGCAAAGGCTCAGTGTGGTCAGAGCAGGGAGGAGGCAGATGTGTTATCATAACAATGGAACTAGAGATGTGGATGGCTTCCTGAGTCACTGATAATCACCCTTTATCCTGCATCACCTGGAGAACTTGTTAAACAGATTGCTAGGCCCCACCCCCAGAGTTTCTGACTCAGGTCTGGGCTGGCGCCTGAGAATTTGCATTTCTAGTAAGTTTCCAGGTGATGCCTACGCGCTGTCCCAGGGACTCCTCTTCCCCAAACCATTTGGAGATGCTTGGATTGAAGGGTGGAGGGAAAGCTATTAAAAGGGACTGATCAGAGGAATGATACTGATTTGTATTTCAGGATCGCTCTGACAGTGGGTTCAATGATGGATTAAATGTGGCAGGATTAGGGAAAGAAAGAATCTCGAGGTGGCTGTAGTGACCCAAGACAGAATGAAGGCAGCTGCAGCAAGAATGGAGTCAGCGATCATATAAGACTGGAGACTGGGGGGGCAACAGAAGAATCAAGAACAAAACCAAGGTTTCTGGCACAGAGATTTAACCCACAGTTAGGTACCACTTCCTAAGACAGAAAATACAAGAGGACCGTTTTGGGGGATACAGATTTGGGGCTGATGAGGGATTTTTTCACATGCTAAGTTTGAGATGCCTGCAAGACGTCCAAGTGGAGACAGCAGCAAAGCAGAGATACAGAGACTTGAAGACTGGGGAGAGATATGATCTGAGAGAGAGATGCAATTCTTCACTCGTGGGAGGGGGTGGGTGGGGGACAGAGTGAAAGACATGAAGGAGAATAAGACAGTGACAGTGAAAGATGCTCAACATTGCTCATTATCAGAGAAATGCAAATCAAAACCACAATGAGGTACCATCTCACACAAGTCAGAATGGCTGCCATCAAAAAATCTACAAACAATAAATGCTGGAGAGTGTGTGGAGAAAAGGGAACCCTCTTACACTGGTGGTGGGAATTCGAACTAGTACAGCTGTGGAGAAGAGTGTGGAGATTCGTTAAAAAACTGGAAGTAGAACTGCCATATGACCCAGCAATCCCACTGCTGGGCATACACATCGAAGAAACCAGAATTGAAAGAAACGCATGTACGCCGAAGTTCATCACAGCAATTTTTACAATAGCTAGGATATGGAAGCAACCTAGATGTCCATCAACAGATGAATGGATAAGGAAGTAGTGGTACGTATACATAATGGAATATTACTCAGCTATAAAAAAGAATGCATTTGAGTCAGTTCTAATGAGATGGATGAAACTGGAGCCCATTATACAGAGCGAAGGAAGTCAGAAAGAGAAACACCAATACAGTATATTAACGCATCTATATGGAATTTAGAAAGATGGTAACGATGACCCTATATACAAGACAACAAAAGAGACACGGATGTAAAGAACAGGCTTTTGGTCTGTGTAGGAGAAGGCAAGGGAGGGATGATT
Organism: Dama dama; assembly: GCF_033118175.1. Lineage (NCBI taxonomy): Eukaryota > Metazoa > Chordata > Mammalia > Artiodactyla > Cervidae > Dama > Dama dama. Next base: position 84,155,087 of record NC_083699.1, read on the forward strand.
TGAGAGAATAGCACTGAAACATGTATATTACCATATGTAAAATAGATGACCAGTGCAATTTCAATGCATGAAGCGGGGCACTCAAACCCAGAGGGATAGGGTGGGGAGGGAGGCGGGAGGGGGGTTCAGGTTGGGGGAACATATGTACACCTGTGGCTGATTCATGTTGATGTATAGCAAAAAAAAAAAAAAAAAATACCACAATATTATAAAGTAATTAGCCTCCAATTAAAGTAAATTAATTAAAATTTTTAAAAGATGTGGTACATATATACAACGGAATATTACTCAGGCATATAAAAGAAAAATATTAGGTCATTTTTAGAGCTGTGGACGGAGCTAGAGTCTGTCAGACAGAGCGAAGTAAGTCAGAAACAGAAAAACAAACATTGTATATTAATGCATATGTGTAGAATCTAGAAAAGTGGTGCAGATGAACCTACTTGTGGGGCAGGGAGAAAGATGCGGATGTAGAGAACGGTTAGGTGGACAGGGCGGCGGGGAGTGAATTGGGAGGCTGGGACTGGCATACGCGCACTGTCGTGTGTGAAACAGACAGCTTGTGGGGACCCGCAGGGCAGCACGGGGAGCTCATCTCCGTGCTCTGTGGTGACCTGGGTGGGACTGGGCGGGGAGGCCAAGGACTGGATGTATGTATACATGTGGCTGGTTCACTTCAACGTACAGCAGAAAGTAACACAACATTGTAAGGCAACTGTACCCCAATAAAAATAATAATAATAAAGATCCATGTGCTGGTACAAAGGAAAAAAATATGATGGTAAGTTGAGGAAGGAAGAAGGCCTAGATCAACACCTTTGAAACACCATCCTTTAAGAGGCTGTCAAAAAGGAAAGCAGCATAGGAGTGTAAGGAAGCCATGCCTTGGGTCCTCCAGGAGACAGACACTGAGACAGAGTTAGGAGAACAAAAGGTTTACTCAGAGCCACACGTGGAAAGGGAAGAGGCCGGATTGGGAAGGGCCGTGGTCAGACCAGAGCAGACCGAAGCCAGCCAGCTGGGAGTTCCGGGGCAGAGATTCCTGTTAGAGAGTCCCAGTGGTTGGGCCCTTCCAAGCCTTGCTCAGTCATTGACTTGGGCCATCCAAGAAGGCCTTGACAACCCATGGATGCGGAGAATCCTGAGGGGGCTTCAGTTAGACAGGAAGTCCTTTCTCAAAGGTGGGGTCTGAGCATTGCATCTCCATGATGGTCACAAGAGAAAGAGAGAAAGTGGGAAAGCAACTATCAAGAGCTGCCACAAAAGCTGAAGGGAGGAGTGGGGAAGTTATTTACAAAACAGAAACAGACTCACAGACTTTGAAAACAAACTTACGGTTATTAAAGGGGACGGATGGAGGGAGGGACAAATTTGGAGTTTGGGAGTAATAGGTACACACGATTATACATAAAATAGATAAGCAATAGGAATGTACTGTGTAGCACAGGGAGCTATACTCAGCATTCTGTAATAGCCTATATGGGAAAAGAATCTGGAAAAGAATGGATATATGCATATGTATAACTGAATCATTTTGCTATACACCTGAAACTAACACAACATTGTAAATCAACTGTACCAATATAAAATAATTTAAGAAAAAAAGAAAAAGATTTGCCACAAAAGCCGAAGGAGGGGATTTGAAGGACGGAGTTATGGGCAACTTCCAAAGCTTCCCGCAGGAAGGTGTATCACGTGATTGCACATTAGATTTAACCCCAGTGCAGTGAGATGAGCTTTGTCACCAAGGAGCAGCGACAAGTGAAGCATGAAAGACTGGATGGGGAGATGCTGCGGCGTGGGGGGAGGTAGAGATGGAGGGTGTAGATGAGCCCTTCAAAGAGCTCTGAGCAGAAGAGATGGAGAAAAGAGGGGTGGTATCTGAGGGTACACATGGCAGGGGGGACTGCAGCAGGACAAGAGACCGGAAAGGTTTGGGACTTGGAGGCAGCTACTCATCCCCCCTCGATGACTCTCCCCCCACCATTTAGGTCCACCTGGGGACCTTGGGGGAGGGGGCAGTTGGCTGGTTGGTAAGTGGGGACAAGAGCAGGGGCAACATGGAAACCCAGGAGGGCAGCAGCAAGAAGTTCACTGGCAGAATGGCTCAGACCACTTTCTCTGCCATTGATCCAAGTTCAGCGCTTCTGCTCCTGCCCCCACCTTCGCTCCCTGGAGGTCTCACTGAGCCACACAATCATAAGTCATTGTTCTAATAGCTTTATTAGGAGGGGGGAAGAAAAAGCATTAAAACCCAGCTTAATGAAGAGAGGACTCAGAAGGCAGCAGGCAGTCCACTCTCATCTCTCATTTCCTTTGGTCTCTCGGGAGTCCATAAGAAAATGCTTCCATCTTCAAGACCCAGGTGATTAACCTCAGACAGAAGTACCGCGAGCCATAGACACATTGTGGGCTTGTTTTGTTCCTTAAAGATTTTATAATAGGAACAAGCGTCTCTCAGTAACCATGTCATCGTGGGGCAAACATGGTCTAGCTGGAGTGAGTGCCTGAAGCCTTCCTCCTCTCAAATCTCTGCCTTGATCAATAAAAGATCACAACGAGGCAGCTTCGAGCTTAATTATTTACTATTTCTGTGCTTTCGTGTAAGAGAAATTTCCTAAAGAAATAAAACTGCCTGCTCAATGCCATATGGAGTCAATATCCTGTGCTCTATGAGGTGTTAATGAATTAATTAATCAACTAATGGCAGCGAAGGTCTTCGGAGACCATGGAGGTTCAGCTCCCAAAGGGAGTACTTTTCACTCATACTGGAGATAATTTTAAATCATTCTTTATTTCCTAATAATCCTGGATATTCTCTTAGCCAAAAACACATTAGACTGCCTATTTTCAGTGTTGATTATGTTGATAATATCTTTTTTGTTTTTCTTGTCATTTCCACTTTATAAAGCCAACTCCCAATCATCTGTGGAAACAGAAGAATGTGATTCCACAGAGAATGGAAATACCTCGTTTTAGCCAGTCAGAGGCAACAACTTTCCCTTGGCCAAGGCATTGTACTGTGTCTCTTCCCTGGCTTCTCTTTCACCTTGGGTAGCAGCAACATGGGTCAGAGAAATCCAGGGAACAGAAGGAAAAGACTTAGGGAGCCAGGTCCAAAATACTCCATATACTAAATTATGAATTATCAATATAATATTAATGATAACCAGAGGCAAGGAAGGTAGCTTTAAGGTCTTCCTAAGAACAGTAAGGGAGACTCAAGAAATTAGTTACAGAATAATAGGAGAAATGAGAAATTTCTTTTATGGAAAAAGAGTGGGGAATCCTCCTACATTTTTGGCGGGGATGTAAATTGGTACAACAAATATGAAGAACAATATAGAGGTTCCTTAAAAAAACATATCCCATTGTATATATGTACCACAACTTCTTTATCCATTCATCTCTCAATGGGCATCCAGGTTGCTTCCATATCCTGGCTATTGTAAATAGTGCTGCAATGAACACTGGGGTGCATGTGTCTTTTTGAATTGTAGTTTTCTCAGGATATATGCCTAGTAGTGGGATTGCTGGGTCATATGGTAGTTTTATCCCTAGTTTCTTAAGGAATCTCCATACTGTTCTCCATAGTGACCATACTAATTTCCATTCTCACCAACAGTGCAGTAGGATTCCCTTTTCTCCACATCCTCTCTAGCATTTGTTAAATACACTGCCATGTTTTAAATAGACAGCTGGTGGGAAGCCGCTTTACAACACAGGAAGCCTAGCTTGGTGCTGTATGATGACCTAGAGGAGTGGGATGGTGAGGGAGAGGGAGGCTCGAAGGGAAAGGATATATATATAATTGTGACTGCTTTGCATTGATCTATAGCAGAGACCACCACAACATTGTAAAGCAATTATCCTGCAATAAAAGAAAACTTCAAATAGAACTACTGTATGATCCAACAGTCTCACTCCTGAGCACTTATCTAAAGGATTCTAAAGGAGCCACGCATCCCAATATTCAATGCAGCCACGCATCCCAATATTCAATGCAGCATTGTTTACAATAGCCAAGACAAGGACGCAACCTAAATGTCCATCAACAGAAGAATGGCTAAAGAAGATGTGGTACATATATACAACGGAGTGTTTCTCAATAACAAAGAATCAAATAATGCCATTTGCGGCAACATGGATGGGCCTAGAGATTATCATACCAAGTAAAGTAGATCAGACAAAGAACACAAATATCATATGATATCACTTATATGTAGAATCTAATTTTTAAAGAATGTAGAAATGAACTTATTTACAAAACAGAAGCAGACTTATAGATATTGAAAATAAACTTATGGTTACCAAAAGGGAAAAGTTGGGGGGGAGGAGGGAATAAATCAGGAGTTGGGATGAAGACATGCACACTACTACACATAAAATAGATGACTAATAGGGACCTACTATTTAGCACAGGAAACTCTACCCATTACTCTGTGACAATCTATATGAGAAAAGAATCTAAAAAAGAATGAATATATGTACATGTGTAACTGAATCACTTTGCTGTTCACCTGAAACTGACATGACATTGTAAACCAACGACAACAAAATTTTAAATTTTTTTTTAAAAAGGAAAGGGGGTAGGATGGAACTTGTTATCAAGAAAGACTACAAAACCTAACTGGGAGATAAGTTTTAATATAAGAAATAAAGTGATAATACATTGGATGAGATGCAGTCCAACTGAGACAGCTTGGTTGATTTTACAAGATTCACAGCACTTTCAGAAGCATTAGAGAAAGAAAAGATTAATCTGGTGAGAAGAGGGATGACAGGTCTATGAGATGAGGCATGAAGAAGATTATGATGGTCCTCACTGGGTGAGATACCAATGGGGGATATGGGGGCAGAAATCTCATTCTGTTTGTTTTAAAGCCACGTTTTATTGAATGCTTTCAAAGTTAAGTTCTGGCTCTAGCTGGGATCTGAATGATCCCAGGCCCTTTTATCAAACCCAGATCAGTAGTTGGGCTGTAAAGAGTCAGTAAAAGTAACAGAAATGTAAGGACTGGTGTGTGGATTATCTCCAGCTCAGCTACCCGATGGGGGTGGGGAGCCAGTAGATGCTCAAGGCCAGGATGGAGACAGGCTACCTGGCAAATGATCGAAGGGGCTTTCATGCCAGGCTGACCTACCAATCTCTCTCTCTTTTTCTCTTTCCTTTTGAAGAATAAAGCAGAAACATTGGAAGGGCAAAGAGGGATTTTAGCTGCCAGAGCTGAGAGATGTGATCTTGGCATGGCCATTAGAAGTTGGAATGCATTTTTTCATAGAAATGTTAATGCAGATGGTGATTGGTGATTGAGACCCATCAGGAGGGCAGGGTGAGTGTGAAAACAATCAACTCTGGGGCCGGAGAGACCACAGGGGTCCTTTTTTTTTTTTTTATTTTAACCACATCCATGCTGTGTACTTGGGCAAGCTACTTAAGCTATCAGAGCTTTGGTTCCCTTTGACACAGAGTTGTTGTAAGAATTAGATCATCAAGCTAACATATATAAAGATGGAGTAAAGAGTCAGCCACACAGGGGAGGCATTTAAATGTACTGGTATGTTTAGTAAACGATAAGACTGCAGCGTATTATGAAGCATGTGGGCTTTTGTAGTCTAGACTTGGAACTCAACCACCACTGTTTCCATAAGAAAAAACATTCTGAGTTCAAGCAACCCACTTTAAAAAGTTATATTCCCAAATTAATGTACAAATTGGGCACTGTGTGTTCTTGTTTTTTAGCATCCTGTGCAGATCTAAAATCACTTGATACATTTAAGAACATAAAATGTATTATGTATAAACTTGGTTGCTCATAAAATTATCATGTTTGATATATTTAGAGATGTGAAGACTGGGAAAGAAATTCAGAAATATGTGGGGGATTTGTTTTCCTGTTTATTCTCAGTTTGGACAAAAAAAAAAAGTTCTAAGAAATAAAAATTATTGAGATCATCTCATCCTTACAGTGACCTGACTACCCTTTCCCAGACAAGCAGAATCCTGCCATGTGAGATAATGTGCCCCCATTCAGAGGACCAGATTGGCAGACAAGCGAAAATGGGCCACCATGAAGTGTTCTGCCAAAGAGCCCAAGACCTTGTCATTCTTCTGATGTTTCATGATGCCTTGCTCCACTCTAGATTAAGAATGGATCTGGCATTTATCAGATTGCTGCTTTAAAAGTGTTCCTTTTGCACATGTAAATCCATGGCTGATTCATGTCAATGTATGGCAAAAACCACTACAATATTGTAAAGTAATTAGCCTCCAACTAATAAAAATAAATGAAAAAAAAAAAAAAAGTGTTCCTTTTGGAGTCATTGAGGAGGTTTCAGTGAAGGTTTGACTTCCCAGGTGGCTCAGTGGTAAAGAATCTGCCTACCTATGTGGGAGACAGAGGTTTGATCTCTGGGTCAGGAAGATCCCCTGGAGAAGGAAATGGCAACCCACTCCAGTATTCTTGCCTGGGAAATCCCATGGACAAAGAAGCCTACCAGCTACAGTCTATGGGGTCTCAAAGAGTCAGACACAACTTAATGACTGAGCATGCACACAAAGAAGATTTAGAGAATCCCTGTCCCACACATGTTCTAGAGGGGACCATTGTTGTGGGATCTATGTGGACACCTGAGCTTATAAGTGACATCTATTAAGAAATAAATCTTTGCATGTAGTAAGATGGACCTAGAGATTGTAAGTCAGAAAAAGAAAGACAAATACCATATGATATCACATACATGTGAAATCCAAAATATAACACAAATAAACTTATTTATGAAACAGAAACAAACTCACAGACATAGAGAACAGACTTGTAGTTGCTACAGGGTAGGGAGGAATGGACTGGGAGTTTGGGATTAGCAGATGCAAACTATTATGTATAGAATGGGTAAGCAACAAGTATATAGTACAGGGAACTATATTCAATACCCTATAATAAACCACAATGGGCAAGAATAACAAATGTATACATATATATGTATAACTGAATCACTTTGCTGTACAGAACAAATTAATACATTATAAATCAACTATACTTCAATAAAATAAATTTAAAATGAAAGAAAGAAGTCTTCATAAAAGAAGGTAAGTTGACGAAAGGGGAAAGGAGTGGCAAGGATGTTGGAGGCAAAGGTTGGAATCCTTTCAGCTGCATGTAATAGAAGGCACAACTCAAAAAACTTTTGAATACATAAGAGCAAATTAAATAAAGGCACTTACCTCAGATAATAAGTTTAGAATTCAGGCATATTCCGTTTAATTCAGTGTCTCAATTATGTCACTGGGTACCCAGGTTCTTTCTATCTCTTGGCTCAGCCATCCTCAGCTCATTGTTCCTTGTCGTTGGGTTTGAACTCACAGTGGCAAGATGGCTGCAGCAGCTCCAAGCATCACGCTCTCCCACAAAAATATTCAAAGACCTTGAGAAAACTTTCTTTTCTTGTGTCTCCTTTTAAAAGTAAGGAAAACTTTCCCAGAAGCACCACCCCTTCACTTTACTTCTAATTCATTGGCCAGAATTCTGTCATTGGTAAGCAGAATGTAATTAACAAGGTCAATTTATACAAATAGAGATTTACCTCCTGGGACTGCGATAAGGTCCAGCAGGTGACAGGTGGGCACCTAAACAAAATCAGTTCTGTCATAGGCAAGGAATGCACTCTCAAGCAATCCAAGCCAGGAAAGAAAGCCAGGGAAAGATGGTATTCCCCATTGGAGCATGGCTCCTTCTATAAAGTCACTGCAGAGGAACAAAACCCTTTCTGAAATGTTCCTTCAGGGCAGAGACAAGGGTGGAAACTGATTCTTCACAAGCCCATCCCTTGGACACTGTCCCAGGTACCATATGATTTGAGGGCCTCAGTCAGCTAGAAAGACTCAGTCCCTGGGTTCTTCCAGGATCCATCATTTCAAGTCAAAATGTCTGAGAGCTTTTAAGGGCAAGCACACAGTATATTTTGCTCCACAATTGAAAATAAAGATTCAGTAGTTTCAGAGACAGTTCTTTTTAAGGTCTGAACTCATTCTTCTGCACGTCTTTCAGAGCCATTAAATCCTCAGAGATGAGGCACTGGATGATAACTGCTTTCCCTGGATGGTATCTGACGTCACTAGTAGGAGCAATCCTGCACTTCCAAGCACTCTGTTCATTACTCTGATAGACATCATATTTAAGACTAACTCATTAGGATGATATTTCATATTACATTAGAGAATGCACTATATAATCCAAATGTGAAGGTGAAGAAAATTTCTCCTCCTCTCTCTTACCTGCTACTGCAAAATGAAAGGGCGCCATCGACCTGTAAAAGGCAATGACCTCATTCACTTTAATAACCTCTACCCTTTGCCCGTGGTATGTGCATTCTAAACCAAAGCAGAAGAATTTATGGGACCACTTAGGTTCTAGTCCACATCACCTTTAGCAATCTTAATTAATCTCTGAGATAGTCATTCCCATTTCTTAAAAATGGGCCAAGCTAATTGGCATGAAGTTCACTTTAAAATTCTGTCTCCCTTCAGATGCTCTACAAGTTTCTGAAAAGAGCCCCTTAGCATGAAAATAAAGAGCTGAGGTTTCCCAGCTGGTGGAGATTTGCAAAGGACTCTAAAAGGTGATATATACTTAGATTTATTTTCTTTAGTTTTAGGTTAGTACAACTTTATTTTAAGAGACTAAGGATTGTTTAGAGTGGGGAAGGGTGCCATGGAGCCAGCCATCAGCACCTCTGCTGGTCAGATGGATTGAAAAGAGTTGTGGTCAACTTGACACGATGCCAAGAGCACTACAAAATCCTTCCAAATATCTGTCTGCTCTAAAATGCAGCAGTTGTCTTCCATGTGGAAGAGTCATTTTCCCCAAAAAAGGATCTAAGTTTCAAAGAATGTTCACCAAGAGATCTAAAATACTCCAACAATGTAAATTAACACTAGGATGTAACTGATCATTGATGGGCTCTTTCAGGCTAACAGGTTGTCATTGTAGAAAGGGGGCATCTAGGAAGGAGAAAGGGCTTCCCAGTTGGTGCTAGTGGTAAAGAACCCACCTACCAAGGCAGGAGACATAAGAGACACAGGGTCGGGAAGATCCCCTGGAGGAGGGCATGGCAACCCACTCCAGTATTCTTGCCTGGAGAATCCTATGGACAGAGGAGCCTGGCGGGCTACAGTCCATGAGGTTGCAAAGAGTAGGACACAACTGAGGCAACGTAGCACTCCTGCACACCCAGGAAGGAGAAAAGGACACAAAAATAAGAGTTGAAAGGAGATGACAAGTTTTCCTGAATCCACACCCCGACATACTCCCATGTCAGCCTGACCTGTCCCTAGCAAGACTGAGACAGGTCAAGCAAAACCACTCTATTAAATAAAGTAAGAAGTCAGGGCTAAATCCTGCTTCATATTAAGTGGAAAAACTTTCTTGTAACACACCTAAAGACACAGTGGTCTGGCATGGCCATGCTGCAGTGCTCTTTTGCCTTCCCCCGCTGTTTTGACCTGCTGGTCCAGACTGTTTCTGATCTATCAGAGGCCCACTGCCTTCTTCACACCCTCTGGGCCATGCATGGAAAAGTGGTTTCATCTTATGTCTCAACTCCAACAGCTTGGTACTGACTCCTTGGAGTGTGTCAAGAATTGAACAAGGTCTGCAATTTTCTTTTTCTTGCAAGATAATAAGGTCACCTACCACAGTTTTATAGAAGTTGGTAGACAACATGACACTCCTGGGTCAGAGAAGAAGGACCATTTATTATTCATTCAATGATTGTAACCAAAGTATTGGCATTTTGCACCAGTTCCCCAAACCTCAATTTCCACAGCATGTTCATATCAGGTGACCACTGCAGACATAATAGGTTGCATTATAGAAGAGGAACCCTGAACTTAGGGAAACCCAAATCTTTTATAATGAATTTAAGCATGCCTGCTCATTGCTCTAGAGAGAGACAGCCTCTTCTCTACCTTCCAAGACGGTAAGCAAAACTGTCCTTTGCTTGGAAGGAGACACTCTATCTTCGAAGGTTGGTCACCATACAAGCATCCTTGAAAAGACAGTCCAGAACAAAGGACAGTAAGTGTCTTACTCAGGAGACATGCAGAAATACAAGAGACCCACGGAGGATTGTCTCAAAACAATATCCTCATTTATACAATGTCTTATCTTCTGGAGAATCTTCCCACTCTGTTGGCCATTTCAATCAATCAGATGAAATGAAGCTGATTCCAAATCCATTCCATTTGTCTCACACAGCATTTAATTAAGGCCAGTATCCAAAGGACTCCTAGAAACAGGCCCAGCCAGCTGAACAAATCCCATAAACCGGCAAGGTCTACCTTAGAGAACTGAGTGGCTTTCTCTTTAAACTTTTTTGTTAACCTTTCAACTCTGGTTAAAATAAAGACCCATGGGGTCTCTTTCTCTTCTTATAAATACAACAATCCTATTAGATCAGGGCCACACCTTGATGCCTCATTTAACTTTTTATTACCTCTTTAAAGGCCATGTCTCAAACCCTCCTGCCCTATTGGTGGGAATCTAAACTGATACAGCCATTATGGAGAACAGTTTGGAGATCCCTTAAGAAACTAGGAATAAATCTACCATATGACCCAGCCATCCCACTACTGGGCATATACCCTGAGAAAACCACAACTAGAGACACATGTACCCCAGTGTTCATTGCAGCACTATTTCATTAGCCAGGACATGGAAGCAGCCTAGATGTCCATCAACAGATGAATGGATAAAGACGTGGTGGTACATTTATATAATGGAATATTACCAGGCCATAAAAAGGAAGAAATTTGAGTCAGTTGCAGTGAGGTGGATGAACCTAGAGCCTCTTATACAGAGTGAAATAAGTCAGAAAGAGAAAAACAAATATCCTATATTAATACATATATATGGAGTCTAAAAAAAATGCTACTGATGAACTAGTAGAGAACGGACTTGTGAACACAGCAGAGAAAGGTGAGGGTGGGATGAATTGAGAAAATAGCAGATTCACATTGCTGTACCACAGAAACCAACACAAATTTCTAAAGCAATTTTCCACCAATTAAAAATAAATGAAATTAAAAAAATAAAGACCCTGTCTCCAAATATAGTCACACTGTAGATTAGAGCTACAACATGAATTTGGGTGGAACACAACTCAGTCTGTAACACCTACCAATGGGACATCATCCAAATAGTGAAAGCTATAGACATGAAAGGGAGGAGGCGCATTCAGTATATTCTGGTAGCAAATGGCACAAAAGTACACATGGGATAAAGGAGACCTGGACCTGATAATAGGAGCTGGTCTTCACTTTCACGTGTCAGTGACGTGATGTTCAATAGCTGAACCTAAGTGAACTTTTCTCCCACAAGTCTACGTAAGCTAAGGAACTGGGGATATATATTAGACAGAGTCTTAAAAACTTGAGTCCCTCCCTTCCTGAAATTCCCTATCTTGCTCAGGTAGGTGTGTGTAACCTTTGATCCCCCTTGAAGACAGAGAGATTTTGGCCCCACTTTTAACCATCTCTTGCCTTAAAGGAACTGAGGTCAAGAGAGATAAGGACAGGGGGTCAGGAAGAATGGAGGGATGGAATGGCTTCATGCCACTAAACAGCCTTTCTGGCTAATTTTTTTTAATAATTTTATTTATTTGCCTATGTTTGGCTGTCCTGGGTCTTTATTGCTGCACGGACTTTCTCTAGTTGTGGCGAGCAGGGACTAACTCTCTAGCTGTGATGCACAGGCTTCTCGGTGTGATGGCTTCTCTTGTTGCAGAGCACAGGCTCTAGGTGCACAGGCTTGCGTAGTTGTGGCTCCTGGGCTCTGGAGCTCAGCCTCAGTAGTTGGGACCCGTGGGCTTAGTTGCTCTGCCACATGTGGGACCTTCCCAGATCAGGGATTGGCAGGCAGATTCTTTACCACTAAGTCACCAGGGAAGCACTCTTGCTTTCAGAGCATCATGGTGGCAGCTCATGGCTCAACCAAACGAACTTCCAATGTTTTCTGCTCACCTAACACTCTGCGTCAGGCAGCAAGGTCCTCATGGCTGACACAGACCTATCTCAGCTTTGGGAACCCCTTTATTGAGAAGCTTCTTTTTCATGTTGCTTTTTTGCTGGAACCATGGTGTGTGTATGCTCTGGCTGACTCAGGCATGGCTAGCACAGAAGCAACCTTCTCTGAGGACGCCATCTTCATCTGAGGCATCCAATAAACTAGGGGTCAGCAAATGACTGTGGATCAAATCTAGCCTGCTGTCTGCTGTTGTAAATAACGTTTCATTGGAACAAAGTCACATCTGTTTGTTTATATAGTGCCTGTATCTGCTTTTGTGCTATAGCAGTGGAGTAGAATAGTTGCAGGAGAGACAGTATGGTCCACAAGGACTAAAATATTTACAATTTGATTGGGATGGGGAACACATGTAAATCCATGGCTGATTCATGTCAATGTATGGCAAAAACCACTACAATATTGTAAAGTAATTAGCCTCCAACTAATAAAAATAAATTTAAAAAAAGCAGCTAGTATGCAGGTGTGCACACATTCACACACACACACACACACACACACTCATCACAATCAAATTTTTCAGGACTCTGGAAATTAAAAAAAGACTTGCAGCAAAAAAAAAAAAAAAAAAATATATATATATATATATATATATATATATATATATATATATATTTACAATTTGGCCCTTTACAGAAAAGATTTGCTGTTTCCTGTGCCACACCATTACCAGGATAATATCCCTAAAGATCTTGCCCAGTTTCAACAAAAAGGGCTAAGGAGATTTTTCCAGGGTGTTGGGGCTGGTCACAAGACTCTATTTAGATTTCTCTGGTTCAGTTTTTCATTCGCCAATGGATCATCCTCATTAGCACTGTAAGCCCAAATCATAGGACAGAAAAAGCCCAAATACTAGTCAATGTCTCAACTACGGTTTCCCACAGCAATTTGTCTTTCTCAGGGAAATCTCCCTAGAGGGCAAAAGCTCCCTTCAAGCAGCCAGAATCCACTGAAAAAATAAATAAATAAACAAACAAAAACCCTGAGACCTTTAGCTCTTGTCTCCAGTGGATCTGTTTGTCTTACAGCCAGTAGAAGTGGAGCCCTATAAGGGTCTCCAGTATTGCCATTTTTCCTAATACACACCAACCCTCCTCTCCCAAGTGGCCAGCCAAAGATTTTGTGATTTCTATCCATGCCAATCATAATCTTCCCTCCTTTCTTAACTCAGGGTAGATGTGTGTCTCTGTAACTATTATCTGAAATGAATGAAACCTCTTCCCACTCAAAACAAACCTTAGTACTAGTGGCTAAATAGGGTGGACTTGAGACTGACCACTGGCTTTGGTGACAAAGCCTTGGGGGAGAATTAGCACCATTCAGACTGCTATCTTTGAACTTATTTCCTGGTACTTAGTCTACACCACTTCCCCCGTTTCTTCTCTCTAAGGAAAAATAAAACTGCCCAGTTGATCATACAATTTAAACGAGCATGTTTGCTACCAATATCATGGACTTACTCAGATCCCACTCTTAAACCCATAGGTCTCTCATCTTTCCTCTTCCAGAAAACCATGTTTCTGGAGCATCCCATCCTCATCACCAAAACTGTCAAAAAATAAGAGTGTCTAAGATTTTCCCCTACTTATAAGCTTACAAGTTAGCCTGACACGATCTTACAGATGCCGATAAAAGATAAGAGACTCCTGGGTCAGAGATAAAAGCCCATTTATTACTCACATCAATAACAGCATCCAGAGCAAATCAGCATTTTTACACCAGTTCCTGGATCCCAATTTCTACCAGGTAGTTTGAAGAGAGCCAGAGGATACCAGCACATGCAATGAGATATGTTACAGAAGAACTCTGACCTTTAAAAATCTGAGTCTTTTACCCTTCCTAGCACATCTTCCTTTTGCTCATGAGGGAGACACTGTCTCCATCTTCCAAGGCTGTTTGCTACACAAACAATCTTGAAAAGATAGGTCAGAACAATAGGCAGCAAGTGCCTTGCTCAGAATATGTGCAGGCACAAGACAAAGCCATAGAGAATTGTCTCTATTCAGTAGAGACAAATTGATGCAATTGAGAATAGATGCAAATTGAGAAGGATTTAGAGCACCCAGCCTCGATCAGATGACCAATTAATGATTTCCGACACTGACCCTGGAGAAAGTACCTGCAGCATTTATGCCCCATATTGCATATTTGCATTTTAGTTACCAAAAAAGGTATAAATCTAAAAGAACTATAAGAGAGTTTAGTGGTAATATGCAAAAATAAGTATATATGAAATCATGGAAAACTTGTGAAAATTGTAAAGCACGGTAGAAGTTAAAAATTCTTTCATTCAATAAAAAATATTAGCTTCCTAACATACCAGTAAGAATGAGTTAATTCATTAGAAATTATAGTAAAAAAGATGACATTCAAAATAGCATTGAAAAACGTGAAATATCCAGGGGCAGAGTTAATAAGAAATATGCAGGACTAGATAAAAAGGGCCATAAATTTTCACTAAAGGGCATAAAAATTCGAATTGAATCAGCTGAGAAGCATCCTGTGTGCTGGGGAGAATTTGCTAGAGTAAAAATGTCAATTCTCCCCCAAAATTCATTTGTACAGTTAGGGAATTCTTGTCCCAAAGATCTGGGTGTTAGAGTTTGCAGAGGGAAAAGGTGATTATCCAGAGAAAACACTTGCTTTTGTCACACGAGTCCTAAATTAATGAGTTGTTCTAATCATCTTTAGTTGGTCATCCTAGCTACTATAATTTGCCAAGTTTGCAAGCAATTTCTTGATCTACAAACCTCCATGACTTAGAGAGGGCATTAATATGATAGATTCCCTCAAGTTTTGCTTCCTCTTCTCACTAAAAGCGAGCTCTATAACTGCAGTCTCTGAATTCTTTGCTAAAAGGCCAAAGTGCAAAGTTGTGGCTGTTGTTGTGCAGTCACCCAGTCATGTCCGATTCTTTGCGACCCCACAGACTGCAGCACAACAGACCTCTCTGTCCCTCACCGTCTCTCAAAGTTTGCCCAAGTTCATGTCCATTGCATCAATGACACCATCCAGCCATCTCACCCTCAGATACAGTCTTCTCTTTCTGCCCTCAATCTTTCCCAGGATCGGGGACATTTCCAGTGAGTCAGCTGTTCGCATCAGCTTACCAAAATAATGAAGTTTCAACTTCAGCATCAGTCCTTCCAACGAGTACTCAGGGTTGATTTCCCTTAAGATTGACTAGTTTGATCTCCTTGCTGTCCAAAGAACTCTGTTCCTCTGCTGTCCAAGGAACCAGAGATCAAATTGCCAACATTCACTGTAGGGAAAGCTAGGGAATTCCAGAAAAAAACCTACGTCTGTTTCATCGACTATGCCAAAGTGCAAAGACAAAGCCCTAATTTTTAAAGCTTGCTCTATTGGACCCTCCCATTGTACCCAGAGTCCCACAGTTGAGACCTCTGCAGCAGATCATATTTATAATGAATAAGGGAGCAATAGAAATGGAGTTAATTATAGGTCCAGCACCAATGAATCTCTCACAGAGGTTCAGTGAGGGCCTTTGGTAGCTTCGCAGCATCCTCTGTTTTGATCTATAGTGCCAAATGAAATGCAACGGTAAAACTGTTCTGATGCCCAGCGCACACCCAGCTCCTCAATAACTCCAGAATTGAGCTGGAAATGATCAAAGGAACATTGGAATCTCATGGCTCTCCTATCCATGGGGTGTTGTCTTTTCTTCAATATCCTCTAATGCTAACATGGAAAGTATCCCCACAATTAATTCCGTGTCTGCTTGCATCTCCTATGCCTAATAGTTAATGCTGATCCAGGACCTGAGACAAGAGGAAAAAGCCCTGGAAAATGGTCATATCATGGGAAATTGACTCTTTCCCCCACTCTTCTCATGACAAACAGAAGAGAACATCCTTATCTTTTATAATGATCAGGAATGCATTTTCCTGCTCCCTAGTTTCTGTGGGTATTTTCTCAACTCACGTAAAGTACAAACTTATCTATCTGTAGGAAGTTCCAACCTCCCTAACAAAAAAGAATTCCACTTATGTGATCTGGTTCCAGCTCTCATCATATTTATGCAGGATGGCTACATAATTTGTGGGGCCCTGTGCAAAATGAAAACACAGGACTGTTGTTCAAAAAATGTTAAGAATTTCAAAACAACCAGAGCAGAGCATTAAATCAAGTGTGGGCCCTTCTTAGCACCCAGCCTTGTGCAAATGCATAGGTTACACAACCAGGCAGCTGGTCCAGCAATTATGTTTTAGCATCACCTAGGTTTCATTTCTTCAAGTTGACTCCTGTTTTCTACAGCTTTTAAAAGGTTAAGCCCCAGCTTGTATCACCAGCAAGCTTGTAAACAAGAGGAACACTGACTCTCCAGATTGCTCCAATATGAGTTTGAACCTGGGGTGAGTGATGTTGGGTGAGGGATAAGAATCTGTGTCCAATCCAATTACTGTTGAAACAGCAGGTAAGCAATAGTAGGTGGCTGCATTTACGGACCTATTGACCTGGCCCTAGTCCAGATTTGCACTTCAGAGACTTGTCACACTGCCATGCAAGTAGGACTTAGAAAGGACAATCAGGCCATCCTGCAGGGGTTTCACTGTTTGACCATGGGGCAGGAGGGCCCTAGAGGGCATTCTTGCTTCAGAGAAGAGTATCCCAGATTAACAATGAACAGATCCCATGCAGCCAACAGACACATTTTGTTTGGCTCACTATATTTTTAAAACTGTAAAATTCTACCTTCAAATCTGGATTTCTGTCTTTCATGAATGATCAGAAGAGCTAGAAACCCTGGACCTATATATCTGCCTGGCAACAACCAACTAGAGTTGATGAGTCACTGCCTTTTGAAGAGGTCTATGTTCTCCAGGTCCCCACAGTTTCCACCCTTCCCTATTATTCTACACCAACCTAATTAACATAAGCATCCTACCTGCCTGGCTCTGATCTTGAGTATATGACCTTCATTCCTCATGGGCTTTTCCAAAACTCTGGGACGCCCCTAAGGATCCAGCCTCTACCATGAACCAACAGTGGACTAAGTATAATTGTAGAATAATTTCCTATAATTTCTATAGCCAACTATCAGTCTTACTGAATGCCACATGAAGAGGTGTAAAGTACTATGAAGGTGATGATGATGACAATGATAATGATGTTAATGGCAGTGGTTGCCACTGTTAAGCTCTTATCGGGCATAGAATAAGGACTGTACTGTATATTACCCTGTTTGCTCCTGATAAATGGCGTGGAGTCCTGACATAGATGCCATCTGATGAGTGTCACCTACTTTCACCCAACTTCAGCCATCAGATGAGACACTCCCTCCCCACACTGTATCAGAGCTCACCAAACCCTGCCACACCAATAGGGCACTATGTAATGCACTGCCTTAACAGCCAGGCCTTCCAATTTCTGCCCCTTCCCCACCTGTCTGAGTTACCGAGTCCCAGCAAACTAGAATCCTGAGTCTACTCAGTGGCTCACTGAGTGACCTCTTCATGATGGAATCTCAGAGTATTCCATCCACTGATTCGGGATCTACCCCTCCAAGCCAACCTGTCTCAGGGTGTTGACCACAATGAGGGTGGGGTGGAGTGGGGGCACTAACGAGGAGAGGTGAGGAGACCATGGGAAGGATTTCTGCGAGAAGCATCCAGGAGCCACATCTGACTGACATCCTTACCAGCCAACTTCCCAGCCTCCAGACCAGTGATAGATTCCGCTTCTTCTCCCCTGGGCTGCCTCTGCTCCATCTGCCCCAGGACTGACCAGCTGTTGCCCAAAAGATATACTACCAGTTGCATCCTGAGATGCTGCTCTGTCCCTTCAGGCTTCCTATGTGAGTTCCTTTCTTCAAAACCATAGGGCAACAAAGGCTCAAAGGGGCCCTCCCAGGCACTTAGCCTAGTAGTAAAGAATACATCTCTATTTGGGGTGCTAACCTGAGTTTGAGACCCTCACAGGAGGCTGTGTTTAGGAATGCTTCTGCAAGATTCTTGCCCAAACACGTACCCATGTTCTTCAAAACATCTGCTCTTTGAAGCTTTAGAACTAGGTAGACATGCTGAGTTCCTGGACAAAACAAGATTTGTTAGCTTCTGGGGCTACCAAAGAGATCCAACCAGTTCATCCTAAAGGAGATCAGTCCTGGGTGTTCATTGGAAGGACTGATGCTGAAGCTGAAACTCCAATACTTTGGCCAGCTCATGCAAAGAATTGACTCATTGGAAAAGATCCTGATGCTGGGAGGGATTGGGGGCAGGAGGAGAAGGGGATGACAGAGGATGAGATGGCTGAATGGCATCATCGACTCGATGGACATGAGTTTGAGTAATCTCCAGTAGTTGATGATGGACAGGGAGGCCTGGCATGCTGCGACTCATGGGGTCACAAACAGTCAGACACGACTGAGCGACTGAACTGAACTGAACTGAACTGGGGCTACCATGGCCACATCATGAGAAAGATTCTCTCTTCTTCAGGTGAGAACCTCTCCAGCATGGCTACAACTGAAGTAGGGACCCAAAGCCCAAAATCTGCTCAACATCTGAGTAGACTCAAGGTCTTACCAGTTCCCAGAGAGGGGATCGGACAACAAGAGACTGAATTGTGGGAACTGAAATCACCAGAGAGTGATTGATAGACTTATAACCCTTATTAGTTCCTGGAAGGAGGGTTCTCACTGAGAAAACTCACGCCAGTCATCAACACTCAGGACGCCAAGTTGCAAGTTCTCTGCTGGCGAGCAGAGAACATGAGCCATGGCCACTGTTCTTTAAGAGAATTACTTTCCAGCACTGGTTGCTTGATGGATTGCCCTTCTTCACTTGAGGGATATTTCAGTCTGAAGAACCAGTACAGGGCATCTAAAGTCAGATCACGCTCTCCCCAGGCAGCATTAGAGGAAATCTTTCAAAGTCTTAGTCTCCGGTGTTCTTTTCTCAATATTCCTTATCAGTTTCCTTATCTTTCAAAAGCCACTGCCATTATGTGATCTCACGTTACAGTTTCCCAGATTACTACTTGTTATACATTAGCTACATTTGTGATGGCTGCTTCCCAGAACTTGAGCAAGAAAAGCCATCTCCCAATCACCATGACTTATGACTTACTGCTCCAAGCCATCATGTTTTCATTCTTATAGCTTCAGTTTCCCAGAATGGCAGTGCTTAACCTTATTATCCAAAAGAGGCAGCTAGAAGGTAATGGGAAGAGACTGGGAACCAGAATTGGAAGACCTGGTAAGACAATTTTCCTTGAAAAAGTTCTGTGTCCACAGTTATAAATGGACATAAAAATGTCTGGCATGCCTAGCTTATTATCAAATGAAAAAGCTCTTTGTAAAACAAATATGTTATATAAACGTTGGGGAAGTTCATTGGATTCCAGGTCTAGCACACAGACTCTGGGGCCTTGGTTCATATCACTATCTTTTACTGCTTCTCTTAAAGCCTTGCCACCAACAGAGCATGCACTCCACAGCCAGCCCACACTATACTGTACTTGTTAAGAGGGCCAGAGAGAGGCAGGGATGGAAGAGGGGGCATAGAGGACATAGAAAGTAAAACAGCAAGCCCAGGGCTAACAAGTTCTCCAGTCATGATCTGTTGAGAGAAGCAGGTCTGAGCTAGCAATCCAAGACACAAACAGAAACTAATAGAAGACCACAGGATGTTGGCATCTGGGCCCCACGACTTATTAACTGTAAGACCTTGGAAAAGCCACATAACTTCTCTTGACCTCATAATAAAGTAGAGCTAAAATACCTACCCAGTCTCTCGAGCCAGACATGCTGGAGTGTGAAGCCAAGTGGGCCTCAGGAAGCATTACTATGAACAAAGCTAGAGGAGGTGATGAAATTCCAGCTGAACTATTTCAAGTCCTAAAAGATGATGCTGTTAAAGTGCTGCACTGTATATGCCAGCAAATTTGGAAAACTCAGTAGTGGCCACAGGACTGGAAAAGGTCAGTTTTCATTCCAATTCCAAAGAAAGGCAATGCCAAAGAATGTTCAAACTACTATACGATTGTATTCATTTCATATGCTAGCAAGGACGTGCTCAAAATCCTTCAAGCTAGGCTTCAACAGAACATGAACCAAGAACTTCCAGATGTACAAGCTGGATCTAGAAAAGCAAAGGAACCAGAAATCAAATTGCCAACATTCACCGGATCACAGAAAAAGCAAAGGAATTCCAAAAAGACATCTATTCCTGCATCACTGACTTCACTAAAGCCTTTGACTATGTGGATCACAATGAACTGTGGAAAATTCTTAAAGAGGTGAGAATACCAGACCACCTTATTTGTCTCCTGAGAAACCTGGGTGCAGGGCAAGAAGCAACAGTTAGAACTGGACATGGAACAATGGGTTGGTTGAAAATTGGGAAAGGAGTACATCAAGATTATATACTGTTACCCTGCTTATTTAATTTACATGCAGAGTACATCATGTGAAATACCAGGCTGGATGAACCACAAGCTGGAATTAAGATAACTGGGAAAAATATCAAAAACCTCAGATATGCAGATGATACCACCCTAAATGGCAGAAAGCTAAAAGGAACTAAAGAATCTTTTGATGAAGGTGAAAGGGGAGAGTGAAAAGCTGGTTTAAAACTCAACATTCAAAAAAAAAAAAAAAAAAACTGAGATCATGATGTCTGGTCCCATGACTTTATGGGCAAATAGACAGGGAAAAATTGGAAGCAGTGATAGATTTTATTTTCTTGGGCTCCAAAATCACTGCAGACAGTGACTGCAACAATGAAATTAAAAGCTGTGCTTTTTCCAGTAGTCATGCACAGATGTGAGAGTTGGACCATAAGGAAGGCTGAGCAATGAAGAATTGATGCTTTCGAATTGTAGTGCTGGAGAAGACTCTTGAGAGTCCCTTGGTCAGAAGGAGATCAAACCAGTCAATCATAAATTCTGTGTGGGTTTAATCACTCAGTCATGTCCAACTCTGTGACCCCATGGACTGCAGTCTACCAGGTTCCTCTGTCCATGAGGATTCTCCAGGAAAGAATATTGGAGTGGGTTGCCATGCCCTCCTCAGGAGATCTTTCCAACCCAGGGATCGAACCCAAGGCTCCTGCATTGCAGAGGGAGTCTTCACTGTCTAAGCCACCAGGAAAGCCCAAGAATACTGGATTGAGTAGCCTATCCCTTCTCCAGGGGAACTTTCAGACCCAAAAATCAAACCAGGGTCTCCTGCATTGCAGGATGATGCTTTACCAGCTGAGCTACCAGGGAATCCTAAAGGCAATCAAGCCTGAATATTCGTTGGAAGGGCTGATGCTGAAGCTGAAGCTCTTATACTTGGCCACCTGATGTGAAAAGCCGACTCACTGGAAAAGGCCCGGATGCTAGGAAAGATTGAAGGCAGGAGGAGAGGGGGCAAAAGAAGATGAGATAGTTGGATGTCATCTCCGATTCAATGGACATGAGTTTGGGCAAACTCAGGGAGATAGTGAAGGACAGGGAAGCCTGGCATGCTGCAGCCCATGGGGTCACAAAATAGTCAGACACAACTTAGCGACTGAACAACAATAGTGTGAAACTCCTGATCTACAGTTGAGGCTCAACAGACAGTGGCTTCCTGCCTTACAAGGCAACATTCACAGGGCAGCCCTCCCTGTTTTAGTCAGAACTAAAGTCACCATCCCAGGATCACAAAGCCAAGCCCTTGAATTCCTACAGACTTCTTTAAAATACTTCAACATCTATTGTTTATAGCAACAATGAACACTCGAAAATGACAGGCAAAACACTGTGGGAGGATGAGTGGGTTCATTTTTCCAGAGAGGAGGTCCATAACTTTTTAAATTACCCATCAAAATGTCCAGAATCTGTGCTACAAAGAATGTTCCTTCCAAAAAGCAAATACAACTCCAGCCAAGGAAGGTGTGGACCTTTCTCTCCAAACTTGAGGCTCTGCCGTAGAGAGGCCACCCAGGGGGTTCTGTTTAATTATCTGGTCTCTATGCTTTGCAAATTTCCTTAGACAAATATAATCATGATGAGAGTTCAGAGTTGGGTTTGTTTTATACTTTTTGTTAATTTTGAGATAATTATTTATTCAAACACAGTAGCAAGAAATAATATAGGGACTTCTCTAATGGTCCAGTGACAGAATCGTGCTCCCATTGTGGGGGGTTGGGGGTGGCGAATTCAATTCCTAGTTTGGGAACCAGATTCCACATGCTGCAACTAAGACTTGTTACAGACAAATAAATATTTTTAAAAAGAAATAATTCAGAGCCATCTCTTTTACCCTTAACCCAGTTTTCCCAAAGGTCACATCTTACACAACAAGAATACAATAACACAATTAAAATACTGATGTCACACAGTTGAGGTACTTAACATTTCATCCCCGAAAGTGTCCCTCATGATACCCTTTTAAATCCACTCCCATTTCCCTCCTAATTTCAACTCCTAATTTGGAGCTGGTTTTGGTTGGTTTGCTTTGATTTGGTTGTTTCTGTTGTTTTCCAGCCTCATGCAGTGACGGGTGGGCTGTAAGGACACAGTCATTCATCCAGCAGAGAACAGACAATAGGCATGCACCCACATACACACCAAACTCCCTCTTAGAATACAATGCTACTCTCAGTTAGAGCAATGTGCTTTGGACAAATGGGAAATTGAGGTTTGGGGTTAAATAACCTGAATCCAAAGACGTCTACCACTAATCACCAGTAGCGCCAGGTTCTCTCCCGGCAGTGTTTCTAACCCTCACAACAGCTGTAAGGCAGGTATGACTCTCTCATCATCGAGGCAGCTGAGACTCAGAGGATTAATAACTTGCCAAAGAGGATTTGAATCCCAGTCACTTTCAACTGAGATTAAGGGAAATTTTATTAAAAACCAGTAAGCACAAAGAGTGTAGAGTAAGACATTTAAGGATAAAACAGAAACCGGAAAAGTATGTGAAAGGGGAAAAAAAATTAGAGGTTTTATAGAGCCTTAAGACAAGAAGGAGAAAGCCTTTTCCCAATTACTATTGCTACATCATAAAGCAAACCAAATTTAATGGAACGGAGCAGCAACCATTTTATTATGCTCACAGCACTTGGGGGTCATAAATCTAGAAAGGGCACGGCAGAGGTGGCCTGTCTGTGCCCCAGCATGCCTGGGCCCTCCACTGGGAAGGCTTGAAGGCTGGAGGTGACTCAGTGGCTAGGGTCTAGAACCATCCACAGGCACTTTCACTCATGTCTGGTGTGGATGCTGGCTGCAACCTGGGATCCCAGCTGGAGCTGTCAACCGGAGCACCTATACACATCTACACACATGACCTGGGCTTCCTCATGGCATGGCAGTCTCAATGGCGCTGACAGTTTCACATGGCAGCCCAGGGCCTCAAAAGCAGATTCCCAATGGCCAAGACAGGAACTGCAGTGTCTGTTTTGGTTTTAACCTCAGAGATCACACAATGTCATTTCTGGTACATTCCATCTGTTAGAAGCGAGTCATAGCCATTTAAAATAAAACCCACAGCCTTCTATCCAATTTCTAGGCTGTAAGATAGATGACTTGGAGAAAAAAGTGATCTGGATAGGATTTTGACAGTTTCAAATCTACCAAGGTCCTGGGTGGAGGCTGAAGTTGGGGGTGGGAGATAACAGCAGGAGGATGACAAACATACGTAATTTAAACATTTTTTAGAGTGTTGACTTAGAAGATCAGAGTATAATAAATTCTGCATAAATAGGGTTCACTATTCCAAATCAGGCTTCCTCAGCAATTTAATCATGTAAACAAAATGCAGGGTCAAGGAGGGTTTGTCTACAACCTACTTAGGAAAAACTGTTCTTAAGAACTTTAGTACTTTAATCACTTTAATTGTTTGCCTGCCAATTAATTGGCACTGCTAATTATAAATGAGTTATCTGTTCATTAAAGCAGGCTTAGACGAATGTCAGCTTAAAGGCACTTAGCAGTTAGTATATATTGCTGTGTTATCTGCAAGTAAAAACTGCATCCCTTTAAAAATGTCTATATTATAAGCAAGAAAGTCTGTAATTTATTTTTCACAAATTCTGATTCATTCCACTATGGTGATATAATAAGATCTTAGTAAATAAGACTTGATAAGAAAGGCAAATCTTCCAAAGAGAAGAATAAAAGACATTCCAGAGACTGAGGCAAAAGCAAAACCATGGGGGAAATGTTTTGAGCTGTGTTTGTAATTTAAGGATAAAAGTGTAAAGAATAAAGAGAGAGAGGATTTTTAAAATACTTGAAAAGACAAAGGAAGCCAAGTGGTGGTGGGAGGTCTTAACAGTGGCTCTAGGGTCCCTGTAGTGATTAGTATTTGAAAGAAGCAGTCATTTTCTGATTCTCTATTGCTAGGTAACAAATTACCCCAAAACGGAGTGGCCTAAAACAATCTTCTTATTCTCCTCTTTTTCAGTGTTGTGACTGAGGAATACAGGGAGAGTGAGCTTGGCTGTCCTCCTCAGGTCCATATATTTTCAGCTGGGACAACTGGAACAGAATCATATACTTAGAAGATAGTTTCTTCACTCACATGGGTGGCACGTCTATGCTCCTTGGCCTCCCTCTCTATGGAGCTTCACCCCTACAGGACTTCTCCATGGACCTGGTTTGAACTTCTCACAGCATGATGACCTCCACCTTGCATGGTCCTTAAACTCTAGATCTAGAACTGGTGTAGTATCTTTTATGCCCTCTCCTTTGGCCAAGGTGGTCACAAACCAGCCCAGATTCAAGGGGAAGGAGAAGGACCTCACCTCTTCATGTGAGGATTTATCAAAAACTTGGCAGCCAATTTTTCATCCTCTACAAGTCCACCCATGACTCTGAATGAAGCAATATGATACTTAAAATAGAGGAGAAAAAGAATACAGGAGTTCTCACCTGATAACCTTTTGTTTTCTTTTGTATTAACAGTTGAAACCTCTTTTTTTACTTAGCAAATAAAGTTAAAATAGTATAAGTGTTGACACAAGCTTTTATATCCATCAATAAGAAGACAAACAGTGATCTTTGGAAGGAAGTTCTGTCTTCTCCATCTTAAAGGTTTGCTTTGAATATGGTCTCAATGCAAACAATCCCCTTTATATGACCCAGAGTTAGTCTCTTTCCTCCCTGTGTTCCCTAAACGTGGATACCCACATTCAGTCTTCTGCCCTTTCTTCCGCTCTTTCTGCCCTCTTCCTAGCTAGATCGTCTGATTCCTTTCCACTTTCAGCTGTCAGCCACCAAACATTACTACTAAACACTATCCCCAAATATGTGAAACCAGTTTACCAACTACTCACCAAGTCTGTCCAGCCCTTTGACTTTGAATCTTCTCACCCTCATTTCCCTTGTTGGCCTGACTACACATCCTGGAGTGCTATGTTGAGAGTGCAATTGTTCTCCCTCTGTTCCTCCTAATACATGCCTTTAGCAAATTAGTGATGAGGTCACATTAGTTCCTAACTTCTATGCAACTGCCTCATCCCCTTCTACTTCCACTGCCCTTGTCACCAAGTACCTCCCTGCATTCTACATCCCCTTCTCATAATCCTGCCAAATTAATGCTTCTTCCAATTTCAAAATTACATATTACATTTCTGTTCATTTTTATTACCCTTAACTTTTTAACATGCTTACTTAAAAGTTAATTAATAAACCAACCCTCCTTCTGACTAATAGAAGGCCTTAAATGCCTTGAATTTCCAATCACTTCCCTCTCTTCTTACATGTTATTTCCGTCCAGTAATCTACCTTGATGATGCTTTCATATTCTCTTTACCAATATTATTGTTTCTTTACTCAGTCAATGAACATTTAGGTTTATCCACACACTTAACAATTATTTGTTTATCGTTACTTCTTAGGTCCAATTTCATTATTCACAAAGTGCATCTTTTTATACCAGTGGTTCTCAAACTTGATAACACACCAGAATCATGTAGGGATAGTTTTAAAATTGCAGTTCCCAGTGTGTACCACAAAACAATTATCTGTAAATCCTTGAGGGTATAAGACAGGCATTAGTACTTCATAAGTCTCTCCTAATGATGCTAATATGCAGCCAGATTGAGCACCTTATCTTAGAAAATCCTTTAGCAAAGTTTTCTTAACAGTAAATAATCTCTGATTTTGTCTAGAAATCTATATAAAGACATACACTTTCATTATGGAATTATAATTAAGCTGAACATAAAATTCTAAATATACAGTTACTTTCATTTAACACACAGAAGACCTTATTCCACTGTCTTCTGGTTTCTATAGTGCCTATGGCGAGGCCTGCAGTCAGTCTAATTTCCTTCTTTAGTAGATGATCTTTATAGTTTTATGACTGCTTTTACCATTTTCTCTTTGTCTTTGAGGTATTCAAATTTCATTAATATATATTTGAATAGGAAATTAATTTACTAAAAAATATAATTTTTTTGGAATTTTCTGTACTTCCTGAGCCTGAAAATTCATGTCTTTCATCATTTTAGAAAATTCTCAGGGCATTATTTCTTCTAATATTACTTTTCCCTCAGTATTTCTATTAATATTCTTAAAAATTCTATGTTATGCTTCTCAGTCTTTCTCACTCTACTTTCCATCTCTTTATCTTTCTTTCATATTTTCCTTCTTTTTATCTCTCTTCAAATATCTTCCAGTTCACTTGTTCACTCTTCATCACTGCCTAATCTGTACTTACCTTGTCTTTTGAATTTGTATATTCAATTATTTTATGTTTTAACCTCCAGAAGTCCTATTCTATTTTTACGAAACTGTCTGATAATTATATAGGTACTATTTATTTATTATATTTATTTCTTTTTGTGTGTGTTTAGTCAATTTAAACAACTTCATTTAGAGAATGCAGCTAATAATTCTGTTATCGGAAATTTTAGGGACTTAATTCTTTTGTCCCTTGTAGTGAGTTGTCCACTTGTGGTGGACTGGTTCCTCGTATATATTGTAATATTGAACCATAATCTTGAGTTTGGCAGGGCTTTAGCTTGGAATCTTGTGCAATCTGGACTGAAATGCTGGCCTTCCAGAGTGGTGCCCCTTAGGTTTTACTAGTGTAGCATCAATTTCATGTTAATGTTTTTGCTTGGATTCCCTGGATCATGCAGGTAAGGATAATAGGATGGCCTTACAAATTCTCATGAGATATTTTTTCCCTAGGCAAAACCAAGTATTCCTGTAAGTTTTTTAATATTTACTTTTGTTTATTTTTGACTGTGCTGGGTCTTCCTTGCTGCACGCGGGCTTTCTCTGGTTGTAGTGAGCAGAGGCTACTCTCCCGTTGCAGTGCACAGGCTTCTCACCGGGGCGGCTTCTGTGTGCTTCAGCCGTTGCGGTGCGTCTGCTTCACTGCCCTGCAGCATGTGGAATCTCCCCAGACCAGTGATCAAACCTGGGTCCCCCCACTGGAGTGCGTGTGTGCACAGTCCCTCAGTCGTGTCCAGCTCTTTGCAACCTGCCACACTCCTCTGTCCGAGAATACTGGAGTGGGTTGCCTTGGCAGGCAGATTCGTAACCACTGAACCACCAAGGAAATCCTCTCTAAGTTTTTTCATTTTGCTTTCTTTCGTTTTTTGTTTTGCATTGCCAGTAGGTGGATATTTTCAACCACCATTTCACTGAGAGTGTAGCCCTTTGCAGGCTTTGCACAGGGGAGAGGGGTCTCAGTTCAAACATCCTGCTACAGGAACGTCCAAGGCCTTAATTCCTGTGGTCTTTAAACTGAAGTCATCTGCTTACTGAGACTAACAACACATCCCAGGGCAGCTGACGAGAGTGCCTACATGCCACTCTGATTTTCAGTTTTATTTTCATGTTTTGGTCTATGAGTCTTTTGTTTCCTAACCTGCTATGCATTTAAAAGAATGTTTCATTTTATTCACTGTCCTAGTTTTGTTGTTGTTGTCAGAAGAAGCTTTTCAAGGCAATTAGCTCACCATCTTGCTATAGATGGAAATCCCCATGCATATTCCCTCTAACTTCTGGGAGGAATGGATTGTAATTTGCACTGTTGCTCATATTATTGGACATGAATCTTATTAATTGATATTAGTTAAATAAATGAGTAAGGATATTGTTTATTTACAAAGTATTTCTCTCTCTTTTTTAAGGATCTACCAAAGAAAAAATTTTAATCTTGACACAAAACGTTCTTTTCAAACTCACTTAAATACTGACAGATTTATCTGAAATAGGAATTGTGAACTTTCTTCTTGCCCTTTATTCTTTAACAATCAAACAAGGCATCTATAGGACCAATGTGGTAAAGTCACTCTCAAAGTTTACCTTTGAGCATACATTCTATTCTAGTCTTAAAACTCATAAAACCAGGGTAGGGTTTTTGTATATTTTGTTAATAAGCCGTGATTAATAGCTCTGAGCAAATTTAACTTAATATTCCTGGTGGTGAGACATAAACCTGGATGGACTTAATTTGCCTTCTATTTCATAATTCATTTAATGAAACATCAGAGGTACAAATAAAAATTTAAGGGGAAAGTAGTGATGTGAGCAAAAATGAAGTTCTTCTAATAAAAACATGTAATACATTTCAACCTAGCATACTGGAAGGAAAGGAAAATATTCTAGTTAGTCAAAGCCTTCTTTGAATTATTGATAGCTCCCTCTTCCCCTATTCCTCTCCCATATCTTCCCTTTATGCACCATCTTATCTTTAACTCCAAATTCTATAGGGTTTCCCCATTTTTTTCCCTCTGTTACCAAAAAAAAATGCTAGCCTCAGCAGAGAGTTAATAGCAAAGATAAATTGTCACAGGGGCTGTAACAGAACCCATACAAAATCATGGCACAGTGAATTCCCTATTGCTCTCTTTGTCCCTCCAACCAAACTCTCAGCTCTATGAGAGAGGAAGCCAAGTTCTCATGCCTTTTGTAGGTCCCTGTGCCTGACCCAGGGACTTGGTTAAGCTCCAATCTAGATGAACACTTGATGATAATGATCGTTGTGGTCATAATCGTTATTATCATCAAAACTCCAGCCACCTATTGAGCACAAGCTTTTCAGATTCAGTTTTGAGTCCACAGAATAATCCTCAGAAGGAAGAGGAGGAGGACGAATATCTTTTTTTAACTTGGGAAAGCTGAGTTTCAGAGAGAATAAGTAATTTGATCAAAGTCATACAGAGCATAAATAGTGGCTTATATAGCATCTTTGTAAAATATCCTGGACAGATAAATTTTATACAGCATTCCCTATGGAATAGGCAAATTGCAAAAAAAGTACGCTTCCCCTGAGTGGATGAATCCCCGTGAGCACACAGCTTGGTCAGGGGCACTGGTGAGATGTCAACCTCCACCGGTCGGCTCAGTGGGGACACTCTGTGCAGTGTACAAGCTGCACAATCCTATGTGCAAACCTACAAGTCTTTGATTTCAAAGCCCATGACACGCGTGGTCTTTCCAGCCTCTGTCATTGGTCAGTGATAATGATTCATGACCCCTGGATGTTTGGTCCTAAAATAGGGGGGATGATTCTTGCTTCCTCTCAGTTATCTTCAAACATTTTTAATTTTTTTCCTGGTGGATAATTTGAAATGCCTGAGCTTTGGATTAAGACGCTCCTCTCTACTCATCCATCCACGTCAGCGGGTTAAGAGGACTCCCGGTGCTCCTTCTCCCAGATCCTGGGGTCTTTTGGTGACTGGTGATCAGTAAGGAAACATGGATGGTACCACACCAGCCGTCGCCACCATATAAGTTTCCACATCATTATTACAATGAAGCAAACCACGCCTCCCACCTCTCTAGCACAAACAGTGGCAACATGGCTGCACAACTCCAGCCCTAAACAAGCACTTGCTAACGGAAACCCCGACAAATCACAAAGCATAAGCAGCAATAGCAGGCACAAGGGTAATAATTTATTTTTAATGCCATGCTGTCTTTAACAGTGCAATTTCCTCCAGGGTGTTTGCTTTGAGATTGCAAGATAATTACATCTCAGAAACCAGGCTAATTACAGTTAACAGCCTGAAAACCAAAAGAACCCTTCCCTCCACCCCCAGCTTCTTTTTTCCACTAGAATACTACACAAATTCCAGTTAAAACGTGTGGCATCATTTAGGAAACCAATTTGACTACAGCTTAGAGGTTCATTTTCCCCTTCTTACAGCACATGTATAACTCGCACTGATGTGTATCAGAGGGACCTGCGTAACGCAGCCTCAGTGATTAGAATAAATAATAGCACTATAGAGAGCAAACAATGATAGCAATTTTCCAATGGAGAAAAGTCTAAATGTTTCTGGTGAAAAACCAGGGAGTGAGTGTGGATACATGCTGTAAAGATGAGATTACCTGTGGCCTCTATGTACTCTTTAGAGTCTGGGATAAATAATCCACCACTCTGAGCCATTTGTAGAATTAATTAAAGAGCTGGAAGGGAGATGAGAAATCATCTGGTCAATTTTCATGATTCCTAAACATCAAAAATGCAAAGCAATGTGTACTGTAAAAAGTTTTTAAGAATGATTCCATGACCTGACCATTTATTCAAAAAATAATCTTTATCACCTCTGATTTTTTTATAATCCTTATCAGAAAGTTCTCCCAACCTTAAATTTACCTTGATGTAATGTCAGACCTTTCTTTGGCTGTGTTTTAGCTGAAATAAATACTTTCCCAAATATATATTTCCCAAATAAATATATATCTCCTCTGAATAGCATAACTTCCACTCCAAGTATTTCTAAACTTTTTAATCATTTGCATATTTTTTCCTAATTTGTCTTCAGTTTCCATTAGCTTTTAAATGTATAAGCCTAGCATCACAACTAGCTCTGGCTCAATTTGGCATCTTATAGGAACTGGGACCTAAATATTCTTTTTTCCATGCGTGGGGAAAAAGAGACTGAATTGGAGAAGAGAATTGGAAATCCAATATTCTGAGCTTCCACATGAAATCCATTCCTGTTTTTATAGTGCCTCCAGAACTTACCTACTTGACCTCACAGTCTTAATGTAACATAACTAAAGCCAAGTTTCTCCTTTGGGCTCTGCAGAATACCAGCAGCATTCCTCTCCATCCACGTCTTATTCAGAAAAGCAACATATTGGCCCTTCCATCAGGCTACTTGCTAGAGGCTCCTCATTGCTAATAATGTAAAATTTGCATGCAAATGGTATTTCTCATAGTAACAACTCCCTAGCAACACTGCCTGACTTCATTCGTTCTTTCAACAAACACGTATTGAGTGCTCACCCTGGGGGTGGGCTCCCCACCACCTTTGTTCCCTTTTGACGGCTTCTCTTATTAGCTAGCTCTTCCCTTAAAGAGGAGGAATTGCTCATCTTGATTGATTGGAACATTTGGTGAGACCACTTTTTTCCTGACAGGCAGGATTACTTTGCTGTAAAAGTCAGCACCTAGGTATATGGCTTACCTTTCTGCTTCAGACCCTGGTAAGTCTGCATGGGTCAACCAGCCTTATTATTCTTCCTCTTCTACTCTGAGGGCTGGCTGGAAAATGTTTCCAGAGACTCTCTTGGGATAAGACACTTCTCTCTGCTCTTTGTCTATCTCTTCATAGGCATGCCTGAGCATTATAGTCCCAAGATTCAGGGTAGGGAACATTGGAGAGGTGAGAGGCCCCACTTTCTCCTCCCCAGTTTTGTCATAGAGTCATAAATTGGGACTTACATTGCTTACCCAAGTAGTACTTTCAATTAACATCTCCAAGAAGACTTTTGGAAAATAGAGAAGATTGGCAGGATGTGATTCGAATATCCAGGCTATGAGGTCACCACATTACTCAGCAATTTCACCTCCAGTCTCTAAAATTTACTAGATATCATACCTGGAGTGAGACACCAAAGAGATAATCATATAAAGCACAACCCTCTCCTCCAGGGGCTTGCAATCTGGTGGAACATTTTATCTGCTTGGAAATGATGTTTCCATGGTCAATATCTGAACAAACATTTATCTTTTACAAGAGACATTTAAAATGAAATCTAAGTAAGATCTAAAAAGGATTTCATAAGGAATTTCCTAGTGGTCCATGGTTAAGACTTTGCCGTAAAAGCAGAGGGTAGGGGTTCAATCCCTAGTCAGGGAGCCAAGATCCCACATGCCTTGTAGCCAGAAGGCCAGAACTTACAACAGAAACAATATTGTAACAAATCCAATAAAGACTTTTAAAATGACTCACATCAAAAAAAAAAAAAAAAAGCTTTAATAAATAAATGAAAGGGATTTCACAGCAGAAATTTGGGAATTTACAACAGTGAAGTTGGGCATCTGTGTCATACATGGTTAGCGTTCTTTTATTTTTTGATGCTGCCTCAGATCCTTTACAAGAGCAGGTAAAAAATTCACCTGCTAATGCAGGAGACATGGGTTCAGTCCCTGGGTGGGGAAGATCCCCTGGAGGAGGAAATGGCAACACACTCCAGTATTCTTGCTGGGAAAATCCTATGGACAGAGAAGCCTAGCGGGCTACAGTCCATGGGGTCACAAAATCAGACCACTGACTGAGCACACACACATAGCTACACAGATACTTTACTAACTAGAAAAAAGCAAGAAATTAAATAGGCAACTAAAAGACATAATTCTACCTCAAACCCAAAATGTCCAGGCACAATTCTGGAGAAATGGAAACTGCAAGTTGGTGGTTGGTAGGCTTTTTTTAATGGAAGAAAAGAGTTCAGAACCAGAGTGTTTTGCCATGAGAAAGTCTGGACCCAGGAAAGTGTTCTGATCCCAGCACACATGTCCCTACTCCCCAGCACACTTCTGCCTCAAAACAGGAGAGTGGAGGCAAACACGTGTGAATAAACCCATTAGAGTTCATCTTAGCCATAAGGAGAAAAGTTCCTTCTTGAAAGGAAGCCATGGGGACAAATGACTTGATGGATGTTTAAGACTGTTTCTTTCTGAAGAGTTTTCCTTTCTAGTTCCTTATTCCTTTGAACAACTCACTAGGGCAGGTAAAGGGCAGGTGTTGCTGTGTAACAATAAAACTGTTTCTGAATTGTTGTCATAAAGTTGGGTCAACAGTCAACCATAGGTAGCCTCCACTTCCACGAGCTGAGAAAAACCCATTACCAGGGTCCATGCTAGTCGCATGAAGTGGGCAGGCCACAGTGGGGGGCGGGGGGGAGTGGGGTTCAAATGAAGCAGCCCAACTACAACATGACAAGATTCAGGATGAGAGAAAAACAATCTAGTAAAACACTGGGGGTAGAATCTAAGTTGGCTTAAATTTTAATTGTTAACTATGGTGAGAAGGAAAATTATTTGTATAAAATTTTAAATATTTACTCTGAAAGTACCATATTAGAAATTTGGGAGTTGTTAATTCTCTGGATGCTCTCACTATTTAAAACAATCTGAAATAGAAAGACTGCTTTAAATATGTCTCCTTTGGTCCACATGACTTAGATCATGTAATTCAATTGCAAATCATCCAATAGCAGCTCACTTTTTAAAATATTTATTTACTTGCTTGGCTGTGTTGGGTCTCAGTTGCAGCATATGAGATCTTTCGTTGTGACGAGCTCTCTGTTGCAGCAAGTAGACTTTTGTAGTTGTGGCAAGTGGACTTCTCTCTAGTTGTGGTGCAGGGGCTCCGTAGTTACAGTCAAGGGCTCAGTTATCAGCAAGGCATGTAGGATTTTAGTTCCCCAACCAGGGACTGAACCCACATCCTCTGCACTAGCAGGTGGATTCTTAACCACTGGACCACAAGGGATGTCCCACAGCTCACTTTAATTGCAGGGGAAAAACACACAAGAGGAAGGGTAAAAGGACTGTATCACTGAAGCTATAAAGGAATGGCAAGTGGTATCATTTTTAGAAATGACCCAAGGACATTTTTAGACAAAGCATGGCTTACCCTAATAACTTTTTCTTCCTAAATTTCCTTCTGTTTATTTATAATCCCCTAAAGAGATGCCCTAGCAAGTACATTCTATTGCACAATTCAGTAGTGTGATAAAGTTCTGCCTATATCAGGTTTGTCTCTGATCACTGTCACTGATGATTTTCAATTCATTCATTCATTCAAGAAAATTATTTTTCTCTAATTGGACCTCAGATGCACGGTACTGGATTCATCATAATCCTTGATTGATGATCCTCTCATCATTGGTCCAAGCCTGAGGTATCTTTATTTGGTTATTTTTAATAATGTATTAAGCATTCACAAATGCACAAATAGCATTAGAACCTTGACAAGGATCTACATCTACCCATGTGAATCCCCCCCCATTCCATCCTCCTCCTTCCTTTCCCCACCTGAGATAAGCATCCTTTCAAATCCCAGGTTCATCCCCTTTGCTTTCTTTGTATATAGTTTTACTACCTTTATATGCATTATATATGTACATATATAATGTTTATTATATGTAAAATGTATGCTATATACACAAGTGCATATGTATATATACATGTTTAATATATATAGATGTATATATGTATCAGTATTTTTACTTTACTTTTTTAAGGAGATATCATACTGTAAGTAACCTTTGGAGAATTACTTTTTTTCTTTAATGCGATGTTATTTAGATTCATCCATATTGTTGCAAGTTACTGTTCGTTTCTTTTTGGATAATTACATACAATAATCTGCTGTGTGAATATACTACCATTTATTCTCCCACTCTCATAACGCTGGGCATTTAAATTGTTTTCAGGTTTTTCCTGTTGTGAACAATGCGGCCATGCTCATTCTTCTACATGTATCCTGCAGTACATGTACAAGAGTTTTTCTGGAGTATATGGCTATGAGTTGAATTGCTGGAGCTACAGGATATGTGCAAATTCAAATTTAGAAGACAATGCTACTCTCTTTTCTAAACTGATCACATGTTTCACTTTAATAATGTCAAACTCTTTTCCAAAGTTATTGTACTCCTACTTGGCATTATCAGACATTTTCATTTTTACCTAACTCAATAAATGTAAAATGATATCTCATAGTAGTTGTGATTTGCATTTCCTTGGTCATTAATCTTCACAAGTTTATTGATAACATAGTAATTTTACTGTTTGTGTATTTTTCCCATTTTTCTATTGGGGAGTATGTGTTTGTGTGATTTTCTTATTGATTTGTAGGAGTTGTTCACACATTTTTTGAGGGCTTCCCTGATAGCTCAGTTGGTAAAGAATCTACCTACAATGCAGGAGACCCCTGTTGGATTCCAGGTCTGGAAGATCTGCTGGAGAAGGGATAGGCTACCCACTTCAGTGTTCTTGGGCTTCCCTTGTGGCTCAGCTGGTAAAGAATCTGCCTGCAACATGGGGGACCTGGGTTCAATCCCTGGGTTGGGAAGATCCCCTGGAGAAGGGAAAGGCTACCTACTCCTCTGGCCTGGAGAATTCTATGGACTGTATAGACTATGGGGTTGCAAAGAGTTGGACACAACTGAGAGACTATCACTCACTTCACTGACATATTTTGATGTCAGTCTTTTGCAGTTCTAT
Source organism: Dama dama (assembly GCF_033118175.1). Lineage (NCBI taxonomy): Eukaryota > Metazoa > Chordata > Mammalia > Artiodactyla > Cervidae > Dama > Dama dama. The sequence continues at coordinate 84,190,589 of NC_083699.1, forward strand.
TATGAATATTTATCCAATTTTATAGCTCATCTTTCAGTTTATTTAAAGTATCTTTAAATCTTTAACCCATTTGGAGTTGATACAGTGTGAGACAAGGATTCAATTTTATCTTTTCCACATGGATAATGGATAACTAATGTTTCCCAGCTCCATTTATTGATCACTCTTTCTTTCTTACTAATCTGATATGTCACCTCTGTCATGTGAAACCATAGTTTCATCTGTGGTTCTCTAATCTAATCCTCTGATCTATTGTCTACTCCTGTGCCAGTTCACAGTCCTTTCTCTCTGCTCTTTCTTTTCAGAAATATCCTGACTACTCTTGGCCTTCTAACCCTTTCTGTGAGTTTTGAAATACTTTTATCAAATACCATGAAAAAAAGCCTGAGATTTTGATCAGAAATACACTGAATCTATAGAAAATAATTGAAATCTTTATGACATTGTCTTAGCCACCATAAAATATCTTCATCTATTTTAGGCCTTCTTTAACAGTGCTGAAGAAAGTTTTATGTAATAATTTTCCCAGTAGAAGCCTTTTACATCATTATGTTAGATTATTCCTACATTCTCCATATTCTATGATAATTTTGTAGATGTTATTTTATCTTTAATTATGTCTTAGAGGTTTCACTGGTATAGAGAAATGCAACTGATTTTTATTTTAATCTTATACCTTATTAAAACTCTCCTATTATTTCTAAAAATTTATCTTTAGAGTAATTGGGATTTTCTACGTAAATTATTATATAACCTACAAATAAAGACTGTTTTATTTCCTCTTTTCCAATCCCTATGTTTCTAATACCTTTTTCTTACTTTATTGAACCTCCTAGAACCATCATTCTATACAGTGTTACAGAGAAGTAATAGAAAGCATGCTTTTCTGATTTCTTCTTATCCTACACTCATCCTGGGTGATCTCTTCTGGCTACAAGGCTTCAGTCACCATCTAGATCTCTGTCCTAATTCATGTGTCCAACTGTGGTTACTGAATCTCTCAATCTGAATGTTCCAAAAATTCAACACCATCTAGTCTTCTCCCTCAACCTACACCCTACTTTATTTTCTGACTTTATAAGTGGTACCACCATCAACATGGCCCAACCCAAAAAATGTGGAGTCATTTTTAACTCCCCCTCTCCTACCACACATCCTCTCAGCCAATCAATCCTATTGATTCTAGTTCATTGATATAACTTTAATCCAACCCTTCTTTCCATCCACTTTACCAACTCCCATCTATATCTCCTCTCTGACTGTCATAGGTTCTTAAACCACCATCTGATTCTACCTTGCCTTCTACCAAACCCTCTTCCAGGCAGTAACCAGAAGAGTCTGTCTAAACTTTAAATATTCTCACAGAGTACCCATGTTAAAATCCCTCAGTGGTTCCCCAGAATTTGTAGAAAAAGTCTAAACCCTCTTCATGGACAGATGTCTAAAAGATAGGCCCTTTTTGACCTGGCCACCGTGACACCTCAACATCACCTCCTGTCCTTCCTGTCCTAACACTCCATCCTCCAGCCATCATGGGCCCTTGCAATTCCACAATCACCTGGTTCTCTCTCTCTCTTCAAGGTTTTTGTACCTGCCATCTCCTCTCTCAATAGCATGCTTTCCTTTCCTCACTTCTTTCCATCTTCTTCTGAATAAGTCTCATTCACTTTTAGGAATCAACTTAGGACTTCTTCCAAGAAGCCTTTGCTACACTGTAATTGGCCTGCCTGTTTTCCCACTCCTTGAGAGCAGGAAAGAGTCTTACTTACATTCACATCACCAGAATCCAATGTAGTGCCTTACATAAGGTAAGGGCCCAATGAATGCTTTGGAAACAGGTAGTGAATCGGTTCTGCTCCCTTTACCCAAATTTCTGATCTCTTATTTGCAAGAATCCTCTCTTCCAAAACTCTTTCCAATGCCTTCCCAATCTCCCCCCACCCACCCATCATCCCCATGACATGCCCACCACTTTGTCGTTGTTTTGGTTTCACTTTTAGCAAAGAACTTTAAAAACTTTATTAAATATACTCAAAATATTGAGAAGATATGATATCCTTATTTTTTTTAATTTTTGTTGGAGTATAGTTGATTTACAATGTTGTATTAATTTCAAGTGTACAGCAAAGTGAATCAGTTATACATATATCCACTCTTTTTTAGATTCTTTTTCAATATCCTTAATTACAGCATATTAAGTAGAGTTCACTTGCTACACAGTCGGTTCTTACAAGTTATTTATTTTATGTATAGTAGTGTGCATATATCAATTTCCATCTCCAAATTTATCCCTCTCCTCCTTTAACCCCTGGGGTAAAGAGTTACGGATGTTCTCTACATCTGCAACTCTATTTGTGTTTTGTGGATAAGTTCATCTGTACCCTTTTTCTAGATTCCACACATAAGCAATATCACATGATATTTGTCTTTCTCTTTCTGACTTACTTCACTCAGTATGACAGTCTCTAGATCCATTGCTGTTGCTGAAAATAGCATTATTTCATTTTTTTTATGTCTGAGTAATTCTACTGCATATTTATACCACATCTCCTTGATCCATTTTCTGTTGACAGACATTTAGGTTGCTTCCATATGCTGGCTGTGGTGAGTAGCGCTGCTATGAACATTAGGGTACAAGTATTTTTTCGAATTGTGGTTTTCTCCAGATATATGCCCAGGAATGGGATTGCTGGATCATATGGTAGCTCTATTTTTAGATTTTTTAAGGAACTTTCATAGAGTTCTCCATAGTGGCGGCACCAATTTACATTCCCACTAAGACTGTAAGGGCTTCCCCAGTGACTCAGCAGCAATGAATTTGCCTGCAATGCAGGAGACACAGGAGTCGCGGGTTCAGTCCCTGGGTCAGGAAGAGCCTCTGGAGGAGGAAATGGCAACCCTCTCCAGTATTCTCACCTGGAAAATCCCATGGACAGAGGAGCCTGGTGGGCTGCAGTCCAGTCCGTGTGGCCCCAAGGAGTCAGACACAAGTGAGCATGAGCATGGCCTGTCATGGCAAGAATATGGGAGGGTTCCCTTTCCTCCACTCCCACCATTATATTTACATCTCTCCCTGGTGCATGTCCCACCCAACTTGGGCTTTTGTCTGATCCTCTCAATCAGCTATTTGAAGACTACTGCTGTGCCTCCCAGAGAAGGCAATGGCACCCCACTCCAGGACTCTTGCCTGGAAAATCCCATGGACGGAGGAGCCTGGTGAGCTGCAGTCCATGGGGTCACGAAGAATCAGACGCGACTGAGTGACTTCACTTTCACTGTTCACTTTCATGCATTGGAGAAGGAAATGGCAACCCACTCCAGTGTTCTTGCCTGGAGAATCCCAGGGACGGCGGAGCCTGGTGGGCTGCTCTCTATGGGGTCGCACAGAGTCAGACACGACTGAAGTGACTTAGCAGCAGCAGCTGTGCCTCAACTGTCTTGGTATCCATGCCACCTGTAATCCAGAGCCTGACACATGAGTGATGCCAAATAGATACCTAAAGTAATAAAACTGAATTCCCTCCTGGAGCCACAAAGCAACAAGCAAACGTGCTTTGGATTCTTCAGTGAGCTGTGTTAGCATTCAGAGCAGAAGGACTTCTGCCAGCATCTCCACCTGCACCGCCTTCCGCCTCCACCTCCCCAAATGTTTCTTCAGTCTTACAAGGGAAGTCTCTGAAACAATGTTATTCATTTTACTTAATGTTGTTCTTTTCACAGGCACTGCCTCTTCATCCTTCTATTCTGCACTGCAAGGTATACTGGGCATGTTTACTTGGCTTCATTTGGGGCAGTTTTTAAGGAAATCGCCTTGAGGTGGCATTTGATCCAGGTTTTTCTTCCTAGAGATATTCCTCTCCTCCTGAACTGTTTATGAGTGTCATACTTTGCCATTTAAATATTAATGTTATGGAAACAGAGGAGAAAAATTGGTCTCTTATCTGATATGTGATGTTGAGGGAAATTAAGATTAATAAATGGTGACAAGCTCTATAGAGGAAATAAAAGTTAAATTGCCTTGGACTATTTTCAGGAGTTGTTTGAGCAATGAGTATTATATTGAATGCCCCATAACTGTGATTGTTTTAAAAGCCTGATTTCTGACAACAGATCTGAAATGATAATTCAAATCTTAGCATTTCCCTCAGAGTACTTGCATTCTACAAGTTCATAGGTAGGAGAAATCCTCTAAGGGGGGAAACTGAGAAATAACTGAAAATTAGACTTTCTTTATCAAATCTCAAGCAGCCACCGTCCTGAGGGAAGGCAAACTTTAGGTCTAAAAATTTAACTAATAAACATATCTGGAAGGTAAAAATATCTAGGTAGCTAACTAGAATTTTTCACATCTTCAACAAGCTAAATCATGTCATAGGCACATTAATATATCAGCTCAACCCAGTTAACTGCAGAGGGAGGGGCTCTCCAGGTTTGGTTCTACAGCCTCCACTCTGCCTAACCTGCCAGAGCTAATGGGGTGAACATGCAAGGCAGTGATTCCCTAAGTGTGGTCCCTGGACCAGCATCATCTGGAAACGTAGAGATACAGATTTTCAGGCTCCAGCCCAGACCTCTGTTTAACAAACCCCCTAGGAGATTTCGATGCATCTTCAAGTTTGAGAACAACTAATTTTTAACCCTATAGGCATATTAGTATCACTGAGGGGATTTTTTCTTATAAACCTGATGCCAGGGTTCTATCCCCCAGACATTCGGATCTAACAGGTCTGGGCTGAAGCCAATGCAGTGGTATATTTCAAATGCTCTCTAGATGATTCTAAAGAGCAGCCCAGGTTGGAGAATCTGATTTCAGTCTCTGAGTTCTCATTCTGACAATGGCAACAACCTCATAAGTGGGCTGTTGGCTTCCAGTCTTTCCCTCCAATCTGCTCTCCACCCCTACACACACACACACACACACACACACACACACACACACACAAGTACACACACATGCGCACCAGCATTCATCTCTAATTCAGTAATTCTAAAACTTTACTATTTACTATGCACCAGAATCACCCAGGCAGAATTATGAAAAACAGTTTCCTGGGCCACAACTTGGGAGTGTCTGATTCAGCAGGTCTGAGGCAGGGCCCCAGAATTTGCCTTCCAAACAAATTCCCAGGTGATGCTGAAGCTGCTCATTGGACTTCTATCCATGTGTCCTCCAGTCACTCTTATCTTGATGAAAAAAGAAAAATTATGATGGTAATGAACTTACCCTCAGGACCTGCATCCTCTGCAGATTGCCCAGCCCGCTGTGTGGAGTCCCCTGCTCTGCTCTGGAAGGCATGCAGGGTGGCAGTCAAGAGTACAGTCAAGGAAGTCTCAGGACCTCCCTGGCCCAGTGGTTAAAAAATCCTCCTGCCAATGCAGGGATTGTCCTGCATTGGCAGGACAGGTGCAGTCCCTGGTACAGGAAGATTCCACGTGTTGTGGGGCATCTAAACCTGTGTGCCAAACAACTGAGCCCACACTCTAGAGTCCGAGACCCCCAGCTGCCAGGCCCACATGCTGCAACTACTGAAGCCCAGGCTCCACAAGAGAAGCCACCGCCATGAGAAGCCCGCACACCACAACTAGAGAGTAGCCCCCACTAGTGGCAACTAGAGAAAGTCGCACAGGGCAACAAAGACCCAGTGCACCCTAATTACTGAATTAATTTAATTAAACTGTATAAAAAAGAGTGCTGCCTCAGGCTGCAGTGTTTGTTTAATTCAATAAATTGTCCATGTTTCAGTTCCCTATTCATAAAAAGGGAGATAATATAGGACCTACTTGAAAGGGTTGTTATGAGGATTCTATGCACAAATACATGTAGCATAAAAGGTGCCCAGCACACGTTGAAGTGCTCAAAAGTGTTTATAATTAGTCACAAACTTATAAAGGCATAATTAGTTATAACTGTTAAGTAGTCCTAATTACAGACCAAAATAGCTCTTTCTAATTACTATATAGCCCCTCCCTCCCTAGAATCTAGACACCAATGCCTGGGGGTCTCTGCAGGCAGATGAATCAAAAGGACGCAGACTTTCCCAGCCTTACTCATAATCATTTGTCCTTCTCCTCCCCTCAAAAACAGAGGGGCCGGTAATCAGCAGCTATGAGTCGAATGACAGTTTCTCTCCAGAGAGGCCCCACCCACCAATCATGCTGAAATATATCAGCATCTTTTGGAAGCCAAAGAACACAGTCCCTAAACAGGGTGAAGAAAACCTCCGATGCAGTTCTAGAATCAAATATGATCACATCACTCTCTGCTTAAAATTATTCTGTGATTGTTAACTGCCTTTCCTAGTAGCTCAGACAGTAACGAATCTGCCTGCAATGCCCTGGGTTCCATCCCTGGGCAGAGAAAATCTCCTGGAGAAGGGAACGTCAGCCCACTCCAGTATTCTTGCCTGGAGAATTCTATGGACAGAGGAGCCTGGTAGGCCACAATACATGGGGTCACAAAGAGTCAGACACAACTGAGTGACTCACACACACCCTAAGAATAAAAGTCAAATTGTTTATCATTACTTAATGGGTCCTGGCTCCTTTCCAGCTTCTCAGCCCATCATGAACCACTTAGACTTTTCCAAAAACACCGGGCACTGTGAAGTCACTCTGCCCTTCCCCCTGCATTGTCCTTTGCCTGGGTGCCCTTCCCCTTCCTAGCACTCCTTGCACAGAAGTTCGTTAATTTATATTTATTTTTCAGTTTCCCTCAAAGTTTCCTCTACCTTAAAGCCTTCCTGCCCCACTGCTCCCACTTCCCCCCAGTGCAGAGCTGATGATCCCCTTCTCTGCATCACCTCCCACTCTCCACAGTCACTAACGTGCTGAGTGCCTGAGCTGCCACTGTTCATTCACAGCCTCTCTCCACAGTTAGACTGTGAGCCAAACCAGAGTAGCCACCATGTTTTGGTCATCTTCAGCCTTCACCAAACACAGTCCTAGCCCATATTAGGAGGCTTCATTATTGACTGCATGGATGAAGTAATGAAGGATGGAGGAGGGAGAAATATTCAGTGGATTCTGCCAACTGAAGTCAATTCCTAGAGAATCAAAGGACACCAAGAGAGAAGAAATCAGAAACAGGGTGCAGAAAGGAGTGGCAGCTGCCCCAGCTGATCCCCAAAGCAGTGGGACCTGGAGCTGGTAACTGCTTATCAACAGGCAAGGTCTAGCTGCCTGGATTAGTTAAGACAGTGGCTCTCAAACATTTGGATTTTGTTATCAACTATTCCAGAGTGCTTTTATGTATATTCCATAAAATATGGACAGAGTTACATCTGTCCGTATTTACCACTAGAAATTAAAATGGGAGAAAATTTAATGTTTCTTCGTACATTTGTTTTAAAATAGCAAAAATAAAGATGTAAACAAATATTTTCATATTTTCTGAAAAATTTTACTGAGAAGAGTGACATTGTTTTTCACTTCTGCAAAGCTCTTTAATATCTGGCTTAATAGAAGACAGTTGTATTCATGTATCGGCTTCTGCATTCAATCTGTTGTGATGTCACTCATCATGTAGCCTCCGGAAAATTCAGCTATATAATCACGGGGAAATGAGAATAAAAAAGGCGAATCAAGTGTCAGTACTGCGGTGAGCCTCATGAAAGAGTCTCAGAGACACAGTCTCGCACTCCAGGGGTTAAGGGACTACACTTTAAAAACTGCTGAATTAAGATACAGTATAGGTCATCTGTTGTTGCAGAGACTAAAATAACAGTGACTTGAATGAGATAAAAATATGTTTCTCTCTCGCTTAACTTTACGGATGTAAGCAGTCCCCCTCAGTCATGACGCTCCTTATGGCTATTCTGCCATCCTTAGTACCAACCTCTACACTCCAGACAGCATGAAGGGGAGGGCGTTGTGTGTATCACTTCCCCTCAAATCCCATTGGCCAGATCTTGGACAAAAGCCTATTACTGAACTGCAAAGGAGACTGGGAAATATCTCTCATCTAGTTGACAGTGTGTTCTATCACTGTAGAAGGTGAGAACAGATATGGGAATAAGTCCCAATTTCTGCTACACTGACCTTTTCCCCTAGGCTCGGCTGGGCTCAGGTCCAGAGAGGAGCTCAGGTAAGCCAGGGTGCACCTCATCATTGCCCAGAAGGACAAGGAAGCTGGTCCTGGCATACAGCAGGACTCACACAGCAAGCCACCTTTGCCTGTGCATCTGCCTCACCAAAACAACAGGAGGCCCTCAGACAGGATGTAAGTGGCTCACGTGAAGAGCAGCAGACAGCAGCTGGAGACCAGTCAGAGCAGAAACGCTAGTTAAGGGGAAAACTCCCAAGCCATCGACCGTAAGTGAAGCTCTGGTTAGGATAAAGGCCAAAATCGTCAACACAGCTCAAAAAACCCTGCAGGACCCCAACTCTTCTCCCCAAAACCCTATGTCCTGCCATATCTCATGCCAGTCTTTCCCTCACCCTCCATGTTTCAGTCATGTTCAACTCCAGTTTGAAGGAGTTTGTGCCTTAGTCTTTCTTACCTTCTTAAAGTCTTTGCATGTGCTGTTCCGTCTTCTGAAACACTCTTTTCCCACCACTGTCTGGCCCACATATGCTCTTTCTTCAGGTCTGTGGGGAAAAAAGGAAAAAACAAAACCCAGCCAAGTGAGAACAAGCAAAAGCTATGTATCCAGAACTTGGTACAGCAAGAGAGTCAGCCCCTTCTGCTTGAGTTTGGACAGAACCTCACTGGCAGGCAGAGGAAGAAAGCTTTATAACAGAGAGAGGGAAGGTTTCATGTGTGCCCGCATGGGGGGTTGTAGGCAGAGGAAAGCTGTAGGTAGGAGAACTAGAAGCTGGGCGTTCTATGTAATTGGTGGGGGCTACAGATCTGGCTTTCTCTGGTGAACTAAGTTGGAAGTAAGAACAAAAATTAGGGAAGCTGTCAGTTATCAATCAAGTTCTGGCTGTTTAGAACAAATTGTTACAGGAGTTATTGTTTGGCCTCCTGGGCTGGGTACTACAGAGACTGTTTTGACTTCCTACACATCTGACTTATGTAGACAACAGGCCAACAGCCCAGGCTGGTTACTATAGATAATAATTTGGTTTGGGGGGCCGATTGCTGCAGATTATGGGTGAGAGTTCTATTTTACATGTGATCTGACCATTGTCTATCCAGTCCCTCAGGTCTCAGCTCACAGCATTTCCTCCTGAAAGTCTTCCCCAACCCCCAGATCAGGGTAGGTCCGGTTGTAATATGTACATGCAGCTTCCTGAATTTCTCTTTCCTAATTCTCAGCAAATTTGTAATTAGTGCTTGCCCAGTAGATTACAATCTCTGCAAGGGTAGGGACTATATTTTTTAAATATACATTTTCTATGCTTAGCATCAAGCAAAGGGTTTAGTATATAGTAGGAGCTCAATAAAAAACATTATTATATGGATGAATGGATGCATGGCTAGAGAAATGGTTAAATGGATGTCAGACTTTTGCAGAACCAAGGGCAATATTCTGCTGCTTATCAGCTGACAAATTTCCAGAAACTTCTACAAAGAGTAGCTAAAAGCGTGAGTTCCATATTGGTTCTGCCTCTTGAGCCATTATGTCATTTCAACAAAGTCATCCAACAGGAAAAACAAGGTCCTCTTCCTCATGGAGCCGTCAAAGGTGTGAGCTGTGTCCAGTTTAATTATTAGAAATTCTGCAACCATAGATCCAACCTATCCAGGATCTGACATCTACTTTGGTGTCTCCATCTGAAGCTACATTTCTTCCTAAGCATGGATCACTGACAATATCCTACAAAATATTCCACTGGATCCTGGAGCTGCCCATTCAAGAAGATTACTTGTATTGAAGTTCTGGCGTAAGCCTGCCAGCTGTAACATATTTCCCTGATCTGACCCAATGGTGACCCACCATATTCTATGTATGGGCTGTTTTCTTTCATTTTCTAGCCTCTGAAGATTGTCAGAATTCTGCCTGTCTAAGCAATAAATCCATCTTTTCAGGGATCAATTGCAGTGACTGGCTGCAAAGCCTGGAAATCCAATTAACTGCAAAATAAATAAAAAATGAAAAATACACTGAAGCTGTGGCATAAATCAGCTAGAAAATGTTCTGCACATTAAAATAAACAAGGAGAAATTTCAAATTCATTTGTCTTCTTTTCCTTTTTTTAAACCCTGTTATTGATAAATTTAGCCTTGGTTCCAATTTTGTCACAGCCACGACTTGCTCAAGTATAGATCTGTTGGGATGGCTATCTCCATTCTAATTATACCCTGCAGGCGGGCTCCGGAGAGGAGCCAACTCGGCTAGGATTACCTTGGTGCCATATGTAAAACTTTAGGCCCTCTCTCCCTTCATCTTTTTACACCACATGTGTTCTTAAAGGGGCATAAATCTGCTCTAACGTTGCGTGGGAAATATGAGTTATTTTGGCTTTCTGGGACATTTTGAAAAGGACAGAGTTTGCATCAGTTGGCTGAGTGAAAGGCCTTCTGCCTCAAGGCTACTAGGTCTGCGGGGCTGCAGCCGTGACACACACAGCCTGTGGGCACGAGACAGCTTCTGGGTGTGGAGAAGTGGGTTGAGGATCTCAAGACAATGAACCTCACTCCTTGTTCCATCCCCAGGATTCCTGTCAACGCCCTGGAAAGGGACCCTTGGTCCCCAAGGTACCCAGCAACCTGAGAAGAACACTTGGAGAAAACAGACAGGCAAAGGCCACTTGAGCTCCCATATGTAACCGGAGCACAGATTTGCTTCTGTGGGTGCCACAGTAGAGGGCAATCAAGGGTGGCAGCCACTCTTCATTACCCGTGGCTGGGGGCCAGAGTGGGAGGAAAGTGAGAGTAAAAGTGTTAGCCTCTCAGTCGTGTTTGACTCTTCTGCGACCCTATGGACTGTAGCCTGCCAGGCTACTCTGTCCATGGAATTTTCCAGGCAAGAGCACTGGAGTGGGTAGCCATCCTCTTCTCCAGGGAATCTTCTCTACCCAGGGATGGAACCCGGGCCTCCTGCATTGCAGGCAGCTTCTTCACCGACTGACCCACCAGGGAAGCCCCAGAGTGGGAGGCTCTGCCACTGACTCATTATGTGACTTCAAACAGCCCTGAGCTGCTCTGAATCCGCTCCCTTTCCTGTAAATGAGCAGACTGAAACAGAGGCTCCCAAGGCCCTTCCCTAGTAGCTCAGACAGTAAAGCATCTGCCTTCAATGCGGGAGACCCAGGTTTGATCCCTGGGTCAGGAAGATCCACTGGAGAAGGAAATGGCAACTCACTTCAGTATTCTTGCCTGGAGAATTTCATGGACAGAGGAGCTTGCAGGCTACAGTCCATGGAGTTGCAAAGAATCAGACACAGCCAAGCGACTGACATACACAAGGCCCTTCCAGGTCCAGTATCTGGATTCCATGTTGGGAGAATCAAAACACGTGTTTTATTCAAGGAATATTTGTGGAAAGAGTATTCGTACTCTTTGATGAACTTTATAAAAGCCCTTTTATCCTTCCCTGTTTCTTGATACCCTGCTGTGTCATCACTGAATTTGCCATTTCTGAATTCTAAGCATTACACAGACAACAGGTATTTGTCAGTGATGTCCCCATGGAAAACAAGAAAACCAAAAGTCAACAGTTTCTCAACATTTCTTAGCAGAAAAGCAAATGACTCAACATTGCTCCAGAAAACAACACACTTTCACTTCATCCTACCTTCAAATTCTCCTTGGATAAAACAAACGACATCAACAAATGTGGGAAGAAAATTCTGTCATCCTTCAAAATGCACCCACGTGAACAGTTTTGAATTCAAATCACAAATTTTCTGTTATCCTTAGCTGGTTATTGATTTGGTTTTACTTTTTAAAAAAATGATACCTTATTTACTATACTTATTTTCAAAATTCTATTTACCCAAAAACAAAGCCAAAAGAAAACAGATAGGTTGACGGGAAGCCATAACCACTGGAAACACAGTCATTACTACCTAGAGGTATTTCTATGGTCATACTAAATTTGCTGCCATAGGAGACAAAAAACAAACAGGGCCTGGGGTCTCTCCTTAAATCTAGCTGGAGAGGTCAAATTTATGCAAGGAAATTACTGGAAACCAGTCTCAGTATAACAGAGACATAAATTCACCCTCTTATTCTCAATTCCAATAGCTCCATTACTTTTTCCTTAATGCGAACTCTGAGTTAGACACTGTTTTTGGAACAAGTGAAAAAGCCAAAGCCTGCCTCCTTGAAGTTTACAGAAAGTGATACATATAACCATGGGACAAGGAAACAATGGGTTAATTCCATGCAAAACAATGGGTTATTTAGCATAGTGTAGTCAATTGTTGTTTTGTTAACCCATGGCTGCATTTTTCTAGTTTTATCTATTGGTGCTGGCATCAGGAAGGCCGCAGGAGCCTAAGGCTCTTATCTTTCCAATCCTTCTTTCTTCTCCAAGGCAGGTAGTTACAAGTACCAAATAAGTTTCTATTCTCACTGTGGGGTTTTTGGTTTAAAACTGTTTATTGATCAATAAAAGAGTAGAAAATCACAAAGTCATTGCCTGGGGAAACTGTACTAGTAATTTTACAGCCGGCTAGATAGTAAGGAAAGATTACAAATGTTAGTAGGCGGGAGACCCAGCTCCTGCTGAAAACAAGTCAATTCTGACAAAAACCCAACCACCATTACTGACCTTGGAGAGCCTGCACAAGGTCAATGGCAGAATGAATATGATCACATGGGTCCTGTTCTCAGTCTGTTTACTAGTTCTGGAAAAAAGTGGACAGACTTCATATGCACACCCATATGCTTAAAAGTAATAAACACTGTAAACAACAGACTCGAGTCCTCCAAAGAATGCAAAAGAGAATGCACGTAGGATTTAGAACAACATTTTAAAATAGCTTTTAAAGTTAATTTTTAAAATAAGACTGTCACTAGGACATATTGTTGCCACCGTAACTATTTATATTAATAACTCTGACTCACCCAACAAGTCTTCGTAGGGTCAGGGAGTATACTGGTAGTGTTCATTCATTCTTTCAGTCATCCTTCCTCCCACCTGCCCAACGTGGACTGCTGGGAGTATGTGTATCCCAGGACATCCAGAGCAGTCCCATTGCCCTTGTCCTTAAATCTAACAGTGACCTTCACCTTGACTCCTCCAAGGAGAATGTTCATTCCATCCTACTCCATACATTTCCCTATACCTACTTACCTTATTCCTCCTTTAACCTCTGCGTTAATAACCCAGATCTCCCTGAAATAACAGGGATCAAATATTTCCAATGTCCTCTTCTCTCTGTATCCTCACTCACTTATCTTCCTCCATGGCTTCCATTGGTCACCATTTTAATTCTCTTATATCCACCTCCAACTCCTCTGTTGCCAACTGAATGAAGCCCCAGACTTGCTGTCTTCTGTCAGCCTTCCTTACTCTAACAGACAGGCAACACGCATTATCTTAAACAGTAACAGGTACAAGAACCTTTCAGAGACAGCATGCTCTGGGTCTAGACAGCCGTAAGTTTTACTTATAACAATCTTGAAGGATGGTAAAGAGGTTGGTGAAGGGCCACACGTGTGGAATGTTTCACAGGCAGTGTCCCCATCCACTCCCAGGTGAACTCTCATCATGTTCATGGCAAGGCTTTTGATACCCTGGTGGGTATCAGCTCTTGGATCTAATCACATTCCATCAGGAATAGCCAGCTGAAGAGGCAGGGCAAAGTCATGATCCTTGTGCAACATCTCAGCTTATCATTTTTTAAAAAGATCAGTTCTTGGTGGAGTGGCACCCCGGAGAGATGGAGAGGAAAGAAAGAGGAGGGGTTCACAGCACAAGGCCCCATCTATGGCGGTCAGGCCAAGACAGACAGCCCCATGGAGATTCCTAGCAGGCAGGTGAAGCTTAAGGACACATCACACTTCCAGTAACAGGCATTGAAGAATTGTAGAGAAAGAAGAGATTGTCATTATAGAAGCAAGTTCTCCGCTTTTTACTTTGGTCAAAGGGAGCCTGTGATGCATGCTGAGAGGGCTTCAAGGATACTGAACTGGGGGCACCAGATACTATTCTCTCCTCCTATCCCCTAGTGTGAGACTTCCCACCAGAGGAAGAAGCGAGCTAACTGAGGGCTCTTGCTTCTGTCTTTTAACATCATGGACCAAGATATCAAGGGCCCAAGGGCAGCTTTGACTCTACCTTTAGAATCCAAGGAGGTGAGCACTTCAGCTTGAGCCTGAAGAATCAAACATGATGAGTCTTCATGTGAAGAAACTAAGGACCCTCCAAAGTGAGTCTTGTTCTAAAGATTGTCAAACTGAGTTAATAAGTCAGATAGACAAATACCATATGATATCACTTAAGTGCGGAATCAAAAAGAAAAGGATACAGGGCTTCCCTGGTGGCTCAGTAGTGGAGAGTTCGCCTGCCAGTACAGTGGACACTGGTTCAATCCTTGATCTGGAAGGACCCCACATGCCAAGAAGCAGGCTAAGCCCGTGCACCACAACTATTGAGCCTGTGCTCTAGAGTCCAGGAGCTATAACTACTGGGCCTACATGCTGCAACTACTGAAGCCCAAATGCCCTAGAGCCCATGCTCCACAACAAGAGAAGCCACCACAATGAAACAGCAGCCCCCACTCTCTGTAACTAGAGAAAAGCCAACGCAGCTATGAAGACCTACCACAGCCAAAAATAAATAAATAAATGATTTTTTTTAAGAGTACAAATGAATTTATTTACAAAACAGAAGTATAGTCACAGACGTAGAAGAAAACAAATTTATGGTTACCAGAGGGACTTTCCTGGTGGCTCAGACGGTAAAGCGTCTATCTACAACACAGGAGACCTGGGTTCGATCCCTGGGTTGGGAAGATCTCCTGGAGAAGGAAATGGCAACCCACTCCAGTATTCTTGCCTGGAAAATCCCATGGACCGAGGAGCCTGGTAGGCTACAGTCCACGGGGTCGCAAAGAGTCGGACATGACTGAGCGACTTCACATCACATCATGGGGGTGGGAATAAACTGGGAGCTTGGGATTGACATAGGCACACTACTATATATAAAAATAAGGACCTAATATATAACACAGGGAACTCTGGACTCAATACTCTGTAATGGCCTATATAGGAAAAGACTCTAAAAGAGAGTGGATATATATACACTGTATATATATATATATAACTGATACAATTTTTGTTGCACAACTGAAACTAAAACACAATATTATAAATCAACTATATTCCAATAAAAATAAGATAAAACCAATCAATATAAATGCTAATGTAAACTATAATTAAGGATGACAAAAATAAAGTAAGTCCTATCTTGAGAAAAGAGAACAAGGAAGTACAAAAGTTGGTTCAAGCATAACAGGCCACAGCCAGAGACGACACACTCAGACAGCCTCAGTTCCAAGTCCAGAGACTTACACCAGGCCATCGAGCAGCAGTGACAATTGTCAGCATCGTATGAGTCTTTCTTACTGGAGAGAGGGTGAAAGTATATGCCCACGTGCCAGTCATAGCTGAGATCCCCCCAGGAGCTCCCAGAGACAGGAGCAGGGGCTATGGCAGGGAGCTGGAGCATGCTGACTGTTGAGGCCAAGAAACATGGGTGAAGGCTGCCAGCCAAAGATACATCCTTGCAAAGGGCCCCAAATTTTCATCCCAGTACATCTCTTCCAGTAGACACTGAAGACAGCCCTGGCTGCGAAAGTGGAGAATGAATGTCAGAACATCCTGGAAGGAAGCTGGTGATATATTAGCTGTCCCTACACGTGCAGGTACTCACATCACATCCCTTACCCCACAGGTGTAGCAAACGACTATGTAAAAAGACAACATCACTGCCATCCTGGTATCTTTAGCTATAGCTGCTGCTGATGAGCTCTGGTCAAAAAACAAAAAGGACAGGAGCCTGATGAAAAACTGGAAAGACTCATATGACTGAGTTGATTTGATGTGGTTAATTAAGGAAAACACCATACATCAAATTCCATCAGAATCTTTTATCATTTTCCACACAATTCTGGCCTGAATGGCTTAAGTTCTGGACTGAAGTCAGGAGTACAGTTCTTTATCCTCCTCTGAAAAATGACAAGGTCACCTTGTGCCTGCTACTTAACTTCACTGATTCTCCATAACTCCAACTGCAATAAGAGGAAACTAATACCTGTGAATTACAGAGGGGTGTTAAGGGCTGACAGCATTTTCCAAATTATTTAGGAGTTAGAGGAGCAGACATTTTCTGAATCCAGAGTATTATTATAGCAAGACTGAGGCTTTTTAGAACTAGAAGTGTTACTTTCACTTTACAGATCCTAGGATCCTGAGACTCAGAGCAGGAAAGTGACTTCTCTGAGGTCACACAGCCGGTCAGTGATGGTCTCAGAATGAGGAGATGAATTTCTTAATGCTTCTCTCCTGGAATTTAGCTGGAGCATGCAGATTAACCTGCTGGATGGTGTTGTTTCATTTTGTTTTGTTTGGCAATGACCAACAAATATAAATATAAACCATTTATTATGCCCGAAGAATGCTTTTTTCTCCAGAAAAAAAGCATCTTCTTAGAACCCTCTCAACATTGATTTTTTCCAAACCCTGCTGCTACTGCAGCTTCTTCAGGCAGGCTCACATCATTCCCTTGGTCTTTTTTTCCAAAGGAATAACCCGTTCTTTCTTCCAATTTTTACTTAATAATGTGGCAGTAGTGAACTTTTTTTTCCCTCATTAAAGTAGCACTGGGTTGGGTCAGAGAAAAGCTGATTTGAGGTCTCCGCCTTTGTAACCAAGTTCTGGCCTTTAATTGGGTTCTCCTCGGCAGCATCTCTGTTGCCTGTGGCAGGAAGACATCTTCAGTTGGGTTATGAATCCTGATTTTTTTTTTTTTACCTTAAGTCTTGAGCACTCCCTTCAAATAAAATTTTATTATAATTGGTTTCAGTGTGTGTAGGAGTCTTTTAATTACCCTCTGAAAGATGCTTAGAAAACATCTTGCTATTGGGTTAAACAGTGTCAGCAGCTGTACTGTAAACACTAACAAGTTTGTTACACTTTACACACCAGTATTTGCCTTTCACATTTTTCTCTAAGGAGCCTTCTTTGGGAGTACAGCTTCAATCCAATGGACAGAGTAGACATCATGTGCATTGGAACCCCATCTTTTCTTCTCCTTACTCCTCTCAGTGCTGGATCCTGTTTATTTCGGACACCTTCATAAAAACCCAGGGCATTTTGCGGTAATTCAGGAGCCGATTACACAGCACCAGCCTCCCCAGGCAGAGCGTCCTCTCCTCTGCGGCTCAAACTCATTCACTGTTCATTAGCCCCTTTTCCAGAGGGTGAGCAGGGAAAACAAAAGGAGATGAAATTCAAACCCATCCGTTTGCTTCCTATTAGGTGCTCTAGTTAAAAGTTTAGCGGGGAAGCAGCCTGAAATGATTAATTAATATAAGGTTTGAGGATCGTCACTGCAGCTTTTTCAAGTTTTTCCTCCTGAAAGCATCTATAGTACAAAATGTACTGGTCACAGGCTAAAGATCAGGCTGTACTGGATCAGGCTAAAGAAAGTTATTCTGATCATGTTGGCCCCAGTAAAGATAATCATGGCAAGTAACTGAGGGAAAACTGACATCAGACTTTCTTTCTAAAGCATCTAAAACTTAATGTTATTTCATATAATCTTTCACAGTTTTTTTAATTAGAAGTAAAATAGACTATCCCATGGCTAGTAAAAGCCAAAATAACTGTTTCCTCCTTTGTCTATTCCACTTACAGAATCTCCACTACAGAGAAAGGCATACTTTTGGAAATAATAAATTTCAGTAATGCCGTCAGGAAAACTGACTTTTAATGATAAAGAATTTACACAAGATGCTGAGCAAACATTGCAGCAAGCTAATCCAGGCTGTTAAATAAACAATTAAAAGTAATCATGCAAGATAAACCCCTCAGAAAGAAGAAAGCTTTTCAAAAGGAATATCTACCTGTGGGTAGAGAAAAATGCACATTAAGTTTAAAGAAATAGACTGGCTATATCTTCCTCTAGACAAAAAGACTGTTATCTCACACTTTAGTATTTGTTGGTTTATTCTGAACATTAGTTGAATATTTCATCAGAAAAATAGTTTCCCTCTAAGCACGTGGTTTTTTCAATTATATCCGTGTATATACCCAAGGCTGAAAGCTTTCACAGAAGGAATACATCTGTAGTCTTTGAAAGACATGACAGGATATATAACTTACTGAAATTCACTCTATTATCAAATTTGCAAGAATCTATCCAAGGCAGGCAATGAGGTGTCTCTACACATATGGTACAGACTCTACTTCCTAAGTCATTTTAGCCAAAGCTCCAGGACAAATTGCTCATAAAGCATAGAGAAATTGAGAGACTGAGCTGGTACAAAAGGCAGTTGGGGTCTAGCCCTGCCTTGTGGAACCAGCTGTGCAAACTTGGACCAGCCCCTTCCCTCCAAGGGCTCTGCAAGAAATGATCTCAGCATGTCCACTAACTGTAAGTTTTTGTGGTTTGTGAAATAGAGGCTCAGGTGAAAACAGAAGAAAGCCCAACCAAGTTAGAGAAGTGCACATTCAAAGTTCAGCTGAGGATATGAATGATACCACATGACAGATCCAGGGCTGCAAACCTCTAATTAACTAGAGGTCATGAGGGTGGGGGTGGGGAGCATACTGTCAGCCCGAGACTATAGCTCAGTACTGCTGTTTTATGAATCGTATTATTTCACCCAGATATCAGGCTCTAAAAACTTTTTTGCAAGCTGGGGAATGGATTTAGAAGCCATAATGCCAGTCTATTAACCTACCAATAAGGATAGATATTTATAGCAACTGAAATGTTCCTCATAGCTATTTAGAGTTACTGTTGCTGTCATGTAGGTAACTAGAGCCCTCAACCAGTCATCAAAACATTGCCCAATGAGTACAGAATTAGTTAGAGCTGAGCTGGTGCTGAGAGAGGAAGGAATAGCATATGAAACCACTAAAGTCGAATTAGAGAACTTGTTCCTAGCCAAGGGTCTCAGATTTGAGCCTGGGCTTCAAGGGATCTGTGACCTTCCCAAAATAATTTACAAAATTGCATAAGAATATGGCCATGTGCATTTTCCTAAGTGTGTCCATAGCATTAGTTGGCTTCTCAAAGAGGTCCGTGATCTCTAAAAGTTCATGAACTATTGGGAAATATAAACCAATAGACTCCAGACAGACAGGGAGGAGACTGGGGCAGCTCTGAAGAGTCTGAAATCAGGAGCCAGAGCTGAGGGACAGGAAGAGGATTCTCTCAGAAAGGTCAAGTTTGGAAGGAAGAGTTAAGCAGAGGCTTGGTCTAGGCCAAATGGGGTGCTACAGCACGGTCTCCAGGGATCCCTGAAAGGGTCGGACACAGTGACTCAGGGGCCACCGTGAGAGGCTTCACTCACTTGAGAGGGTGTGAGCCCTGTGGGTCACAGGGCTCCTCTAAATCCTGCTGGACACTGAGGCCAATTCTACAGGAAGACTGACAAACAGATGGGAGGCATCTGACTGGGTCCCATTCACCCCAACTTCAGTCTAGCTCACAACTACCTCCTCTGGTTGAGCACTGCCCCTCTATCCCATGTCTTCCTTTTTTCCCTAAATACATAGGGACAGCATACTAATCCATATGATAGCATATTAAAAAGCAGAGACATTACTTTGCCAACAAAGGTCCGTCTAGTTAAGGCTATGGTTTTTGCAGTGATCCTGTACGGATGTGAGAGTTGGACTATAAAGAAAGCTGAGTGCAGAAGAATTGATACTTTCGAACTGTGGTATTGGAGAAGACTCTTCAGAGTCCCTTGGACTGCAAGGAGATCCAACCAGTCCATCCTAAAGATCAGCCCTGGGTGTTCATTGGAAGGACTGATGTTGAAGCTGAAACTCCAATACTTTGGCCACTTGATGTGAAGAGCTGGCTCATTGGAAAAGACCCTGATGCTGGCAAAGATTGAGGGCAGGAGGAGAAGGGGACGACAGAGGATGAGATGGCTGGATGGCATCACTGACTCAATGGACATGGGTTTGGGTGGACTCCGGGATTTGGTGATGGACAGGGAGGCCTGGCGTGCTGCAGTTCATGGGGTCGCAAAGAGTCAGACACGACTGAACTGAACTGAACTGAACCCTAGATTTCTCTATGGGCAAAGGGGTTACCATGGAAAGAGATGATAGGTTTGGCTCTATGAGGCCAGTGGGAACACAGGAGTACTACCTCTTACAAGGGCTTTTGTCAGAGTAGATGGTCCACACATTGAGCCAAGGGGCCGTTCAAATGTAAAGTTGACTTACTTCACTCAGTATGACAACCTTTAGCTCCATCCATGTTGCTGCAAATGGTGTTAAATTACATGATACTGTTTATATGTGGAATCTAAAAAAATGGCACAAATGAACTTATGAAACAGAAATAGAGACATATATATAGAAAACAAACTCACCTTACTGGGAGAAAAAGTGGGACGGATAAATTGGGAGATGGGGATTGACATATACATACTGCTATATATAAAATAGATAATTAGTAAAGACCTACTTCTCATGGAGACCTCTTCTCAATACTCTGTAACGACCTACATGGGCAAAGAATCTAAAAAAGAGAGGATATATGTTTAACTGATTCACTTTGCCACACAGCAGAAATTAACACTACAGTGTACACTAACTATACTCCAATAAAAAAAAGTGTAATGTAAAGTTGAATTAATTAAAATGAAAAATAATTTAAAATTAACTACTTTAATCACACTAGCTACATTTAAAATTCTCAACAGTCACACAAAGGTAGTGGCTGCTTTTGAGAGAGTCAATTCCCAGGCAGATTGATAAGAAGTCCAGGGGTCCCCAAGGAGAGAGGGGTCTGGAATTCTCAAGGAGGAAGAAAGGACAACCTTTTTTTCACTCTACATTCCTTAGGGTTATATAACAATAATGTATCCTGCTTGAAGACAGTGTCTGGAAAAAAACCTTCTGGCTAATCCTGTTATCTTAAAATGGAAATTATGGGAGTAGGTCTAGTGAGGTCTTTACAACCTCCAGACATTCTTTTGATTCACTGTAGTAACTAATTAGAGAGTATATAACTCCATTGCTAATACTAACAAGGGGGTACTCTTTCTGCCCCCTTCTGATGCCTATGTCAGAAGCTTTCTCTATCTCCTTTATACTTTAATAAAACTTTATTACACAAAAGCTCTGAGCGATCAAGCCTCGTTTCTGGCCCTGGATTGAATTCTTCTCCTCCAGAGGCCAAGAATCCCGGCGTCTTTTCGTGGTCAGCAACAACCTTTCACTTTTTTGGACAATCCAGCTCAAGAATATTTCTGCCATCACAGAAAGTTCATCTCTATATAATGCAGCACCAAACTCTGTAACACGAACCGTAATTACAATAGTGACTCAGAGAACAGGAGAGCCTAAAATGAGTGGAAATAGCTATAAAGGGCTTCAGGGAGGAAATGGGACTAACAGGGAGCCTCAGGGGATGAAATGAAAGCACAGGCAGGGGCATTTCCCCGGAAGTGGTGCTGAGAAGGAGGTGAGAACAGGGAGACGAAATGGGCCCAGGCCAGGCTAGAGCCTGGTTCAGGTTGGTGATGAACATTCTTGCTGTAGCAGGAATGAGCAGATGAGTGGTAGGAAACAAGATAAGTAGGCAAGCTGGAGGCAGATTGCACAGGCATTTCAATACCAGCACTGTAATTTAGGCCTGACAATAATAGCTCCCAACACTGGCCACCACTTATTTAATGCTCATTGTGTTTCAAGCTTTGTAGTAAGAGATTTATAAAAATTATTAAATTTATTCCTCACAATACCAAGAGGTAAGTGCTATTAACTCTATAATGAGAATGGCAAAAGCGATGATTAGAGAGTTTAGGTAACTAATACTCGAGATCACAAAGCTTGGAAATGGTAGGCTGCAATTCAAATAATATTCTTCTTGGGATTTCCCTGGTGGCCCAGTGGTAATGAATCTGCCTTGCAATGCAGAGGACACGGGTTCGATACCTGGTCAGAGAACTTAGATCCCACGTGCTGCAGAGCAAATAAGTCTGAGAGCCGCAGCTACTGAGTCTGTCTGCAGCATCTACTGAAGCCCATGCGCTCTGGAGCCCACAGGCCACAATTAGAGAGTCCATGTGCTGCATCAGAAGGTCTCACGTGCTGCAACTAAGACCCGACACAGCTAAATAAATAAATAAATGCTTTGAAGTGTAAAGTACTATGTTATATTATAAAAAGATATTACCAAAAAAATAAAATAAAATACACAAAACTGCTCTATGGCCAGTGCTTTCAGCCTACTCTCCAGCTTCCAAACATCTTTCTTTTCAATTAAGAAGGGCTTTTGCCTCCATCCTTGGCAGCGTGTATCAACAGTTTTCAAGGCATCGCTTCTGAAAGTCCCTTTGCTTTTTCTAAAAGAGGGAAATACTTTAACAGGCCCCCCATCCTTAGTAGTTTAGACTGTGTGGCATCAGCAAGAACAGAAACATGGAAAAAGGGGTTTGGAAAATGGCAGAGATGGGCCTCACGGTGAGGATAAGAGACATCTAGAAAAAGAATTTTTTGTATTCAGTTCAGTTCAGTCACTCATTCGTGTCCGACCCTTTGTGACCCCATGAACTGCAGCACGCCAGGCCTCCCTGTCCATCACCAACTCCCGGAGTCCAACCAAACCCATGTCCGCTGAGTCAGTGATGCCATCCAGCCATCTCATCCTCTGTCGTCCCCTTCTCCTCCTGCCCTCAATCTTTCCCATCATCAGGGTCTTTTCTGATGAGTCAGCTCTTCACATCAGGTGGCCAAAGTATTGTAGTTTCAGCTTCAACATCAGTCCTTCCAATGAACACCCAGGACTGATCTTTAGGATGGACTGGTTGGATCTCCTTGCAGTCCAAGGGACTCTGAAGAGTCTTCTCCAATACCACAGTTCGAAAGCATCAATTCTTCTGCACTCAGCTTTCTTTATAGTCCAACTCTCACATCCATACACTCCTGGCAATCTTGATTCCAGCTTGTGCTTCCTCCAGCCCAGCATTTCTCATGATGTACTCTGCATATAAGTTAAATAAGCAGGGTGACAATATACAGCCTTGACGTACTCCTTTCCCTATTTGGAACCAGTCTGTTGTTCCATGTCCATGTTGTATTCAAGGCCTCACCACTTTTTCAATTGACTCCTATGCCAAAAGTCATCTCCCAGACTGTAGAGCCACAAACACCCATCAGGTGAGCAGGTAGGATTCCTGGTTCCTGGCACCTTCATGGACGCTCTCATCATCTCATTCTTCCAAAAAATTGGTTGTCACCTTCTTTTGAAGGTTTGGGTTTTGGAGTTTGCACATATGGACTCTTCTCTCTTACAACCAATATGAACTGGCTGCTCCTGGTAGACCTGGCCTTGGACCATGACCATAAATTGGAGCAAAGGCTTCCCATGGGAGAAAGACATTAATATGCTCTTCCGTGCCTCTGTGCTTTTTCTATAGAATAGAATACTTTATTAAGTTAACAAAGCATGATAATTCATTTCAAATTATTATAGATAAAAATTGATTATAGCACTTAGAGCAAGGTTTAAAGAAATACATATACCTCGTTGTTACTGTTAACAGCCATCATTCACTGCTTAATCTATCTTGCTACTTGCCCAAAACTTCAGCTAGAATTCACTCTCTTCCCTAAGAGTTTAAGTCCTGTTTGGGGTTGGGACTTGGCATTTTTTTTTCCTCAGGTTATTAGAGATTTGGGCACCAATAAATACTTCACGTGGTTTGTCTCCCACTTTTCACAATCTTAGCTGCCTTCATACAGCTTCTCGGTGAGATGGGGCACTGCTGACTCCTAACATTCTAATCAACAGTCTTGCTGTGTAATCACTCTGTCTTCTGTTGTGAGAGGCTGATCTTCTAATCCACACCATTTGTCAACAGCCAGGAAGAGAAAGTGATTAGAATTGTGCCACATACTACCCATGGTGTGTAGAGTATATACACACACATACAGAGTATATTTTCTTTTTACCTAGTAAAAGGGGATGATTTAACACAAAGAGGAAATCCTCTTTTAAAAAGGACTTCTCTGGTGGTCCAGTGGAAAACACCTTCCAAAGCAGTGGGTGCAGTTTCGATCCCTGGTCAGGAAGCTAAGATCCCACAGGGTTCCCAGCCAAAACAGAAGCAATATTGTAACAAATCCAATAAAGACTTAAAAAAAGAGGAAGTCCTTCTTCAACCAGCCCTCTGTCCATGAGAGTCAAATGTTTGTTTTCTTACTTCCTTGTTTAACAATGGCTAAAGACCTCCAACTCATGCACAATCCTCATTCTACCTAAACTGTATTTAAGCAGAACATAATATTTTTTAAACCAAGATGGAAATGAGTTTTTCTTTAATATCTTATTTTAGTAAGCTGTCAGATATAAGGGTAAAACATACTATTCCTACATGCGAAAATAGAATTCAAATTTGTACATCATGAGAATCGGTTCTGAGTTCTGTAAAGAAAAGCGCTCTTCTGACAGAATCAAATGGTGTGCCAAAAGCTGACAGGTAAATGAGGGGAGAGCTGGAGATGGGAAATCATCATTTTGCAAATGCCAGAGCAAAGATCTGTCCAAGCAAGAATCATCAATGGTGGCTAAATCTGGAGGGAATTGTTGATGAGGCATAGAATGTCTTCATGATCTTAAAGGGTCTCCTGAATGGTGGATGGGGAACAAAATTAGCAGCGCCAATGAGAGGTGGATGGACTTTCTGTGCCTCCAGACATGATGCTATCTAAAGATTATGGCAGGACTGTAACCTAAAGCTGACCATCAAGAAACATCAGACAAACCAAAAATGAAGAAAATTCTATATATTAAAAATAATAATAATTGAATTCTTCATAAAGGCCAATGTTTTCAAAGACAAAGAAAGGCTATAGAAATGCTTCAAATAAAGAGACTAAAAACATAACAAGTATTTGGAATGCTATACCAAATCTATGGGTAGAAAATGCTACAAGGGACATTCTTGGGTCAACTGAAAAAATTGTAATATAGTAGATAGATTAGAGTATTGTATTAATGTTAAATGTAGTGAAATTAATAATTGTGCTGTGGTTAAGAGGCACACTTCCTTAGTCTTAGGAAATACACATTGAAGTATCTCGTCATAAAGGGCAATGAGGTATACCATCTTCATTCAAATTGCTCAGAAAAAAATTATGTGTGTGTATTTATGTGTTAAACAGAGAGCAGACAAGCACTCACAAATGATAAAACAAATCCAGCAAAATGTTAAGATACATGAATATGGGGAAAGAGTATATGGGTGTCCTGTGTTCTACCATTATTCTTGCAACTTTACTATATGTTTTAAATTATTTCTGCATAAAAGTTAACAACCACACACACACACACACACACACACACACATACACACACAGGAAAATCTCATGAGGGAAAAACTCAAGGAGGCAAAGAAGACCAATCATCTCATCCTTAACCTTCTCCCAGGGAGAAAGCCTGTCCTCACTTAACCCATCCCCCTCCCTCCTCTAAGAGCGATGACCATAACTGTTCTGGGGGGCAGTTTGCTCTCCTTACCAATCTTAACTTAGATTTTGATAAGTGTCAATGTCTTTTTTCTCTTGATCCAGCTGAGACAAAAGTCAAAAAGCTTTTTGAATTTTTGTCTTTAAAAAAATTCTAGGGAAAAAGAAACAAAAAGAATAGAAAACACAAGTACAAACAGGTGAAGTTACAGGCAGATTTCTCATCTTTAAACTACCAAATGCTTGTCAAAATTTGTATGTCACCATTTACTACACTAACCTAAATTTACTTTCTTGTTGTTGTTCAGTTGATAAGTCATGTCCAACTCTCTGCGACCCCATGGACTGTAGCCCACCAGGCTCCTCTGTCCATGGGATTTCCCAAGCAAGACTATTGGATTGGGTTGCCATTTCCTTCTCCAGGGGATCCTCCCAACCCAGAGATCAAGCCCAAGTCTCCTGCACTGGCAGGCAGATTTTTTGCTTTCTTTACTGCTGAGTCACCAGGGAAGCCCATAAATTCACCTTACCTCTAACTTATTTCATTTGCCCAAAGTTAATGTGCCTTCATCTATTTTTCTCAGCTAAGTTTGGGCCCAAATTCACTAGTGACCATTTGACCTTTGTGACTGGTGCCATCAGTCCAGATTTCTCTCTTACAAATGACCTCTCTTCCCATAACAGTTGGTTTATGTGATCAGAAATGAGGTATAGCACCTCACTCCCTGCCCTCAAGAGATAAGTAATTATCTTAATGTCCTAATGTGAGGTGATGGGAGTTTTGCTCTAACTCATGAATTGTGTGAGAATGAACTACTGGTCTGTTTGATTGATTGTGGCTTGATTTTGATGAGGTAAATTTGAAGATTATTGAATGCTGCTTACTGTGTCTAAAAAAAAAATCTTTATTCTTTAGTTTTAAAAGTCAGTGTGCTATTGAACCAATAAGTTCCCATTTATGGTATAGTGAGGAGTCTGCAGCCCTGAGCACATTGGCAAAACAGAGATGACAGACATACTCAGGGCCCAGTGACCCTCCCAGGATCAGGTACCATCTCAGCCGACTTGTCCAGGTACTCCTGAAGACACATTCAAGGGCTTATCTCCTACCCTATTACCTTTGCTACCCTCCACTACCACCCACACCCACCCTTTCACCTCTTCTGCCAAGGGCACAAAAAAAAAAATGGAAAGATCTTTAGACATGAATTAGCAATGCATATGACCAGAGAGGGGAGCCCATGTAATCCCAGACCTCCTTGGCCCAGATAACTCTTTCTCAGATCCCAATCTAACATTGTTTTCAACCCTAGCCCCTTTCAGTCTGGCTTTTCAAGTAGTCTATTTTTCTGCCTTTCTAAGTTGAATTTATATTAGTTATGATAGGCTAAATTGCTTTAGCAAATGTATTCACAAAAGTAATAGCTCAAATCACATAACAGTCCATGGCAAGCGTTTCTAAACCAGCAGGAAGCTTTTCATCACATACTGACTCAGGGACACGGGCTCCTGCCAATTTGTGGCCATACCATCCTCTGGAGCCCCATCATTCTCTACAACTTCTGCATTCAGCTGATGAAAAGGGAAAGAACATAGAGTAGCTCCACCTGCCCCTTAAGGGCAGGAAGTGTTACACATCACTTCCACTCATATGCCATTGCTAAGAACTGATCACATGGCCCCAACTACTGCAAGAGGGTATGGGAATTGTAGTCCCCTTCCGGGCAGCTACTTCCTATTACTAAGTTGTAGAGGAGAGATTTTCATGAAGAGCTGCAGACCTGACCATGGAACTTAAACAAAAAAAAGGAGGAAGGTTTGATTAATGGAAATCACATTGAAAAACAAAGAAGGACTGTGAAAGTTTCAATTGTTTTTTCCTTCGACTTATCTTGATCTTTATTTATTTTCAAGGAAATATATGCCTTAGAATTGTGTTCATACGATTATTTGTATTCTTTATTTTTAATTTGCTTACTAAAAGTTTTGAGGCAAGCACTAGATTCACAGGAGGAGAAAGAATGACACTGATTTTTGCTCAAGTCCTGCAGCTGCCCATGAAAATCTCTGTCTAAACTTAGTAACAGGAAGCATCTGCCCAGACAGAGACTACAATTCCCATACCATCTTGCAGTAGTTGGTCAAAATGCATTGCCATGCAAAAGATCAGTAAATTTAGGGGAGTCTGGTTTTCCCCAAGACCACCTCTCCAACATCATTTTCCACCCATCTGCCTCTCGTGTGTCGTACTCTAACCTCATTGTCTTCTTTACTCTTCCTAGAAGAATCCAAGCATATTCTTACTCCATGATAATTGTATTTCTCTTCCCTTGCCTGGAACACTTCTTCCAGGTATTTACATGTCTTACCTCCTTATGTAATTCAGGTCACTGAACAAATGTGACCACTCTGGAGAGGCATTCTCTGACTATCCTACGCAATATAAAATAGTATTCTTTCCACAGTCCCCACACCTCCTCCAATCTTTCACTCTGCTTTGTCTTCATAATTCTTAGTACTACTGCAGTATACTATATATTTACTCATTTATTTTGTTTATACCCATCTTCATCACTATCATATAAGCAACATGTAGGCAAGATCTTTGCCCTATTTGTTGCTGTATCACCAGCAACTTAAACATCTTTGGCAGAAAGTAGGTGCTCTGAAAATATTTATTAGAAGAATGGGTGTATTTGATCAGGTATGAGCAAATCCACAAAAATAATACTGTTCAAATCACATCAATATTCAAAACTTCCCACAAAAAAAAAAGAGGTTCTTTTTTTGCTCTAGTTTTTTTATCAACCATATTTTAAATGGATGACAACTGGACATTCACAGGCAAAAGAATGAATTTGGACTCCTTCCTTATACAATACATGAAATTAACTCAAAATTGATCATAGACATAAATGTAAGAGCTGAAATAGAAGACTCTTAGAAGAAAACATAAAAATAAATCTTTATGATGTTGAATTAGGCAATGGTTTCTTAGGTATGACACCAAAAGCATAAGTACTAAAAGAAAAAATGGATTCACTGGACATCATCAAAATTTTTAAAAATCTTTGTTCTTCAAAAGGCATCATTAGAACAGTGAAAAGACAATACACACAGAGTGAAAAGTGGTTTTGAATTGTATCTCTGGTAAAGGACTTTAAATAGACTATGAAGAACTCTTACAACTCAACAATAAAAAGACTAATAACCCAATTGAAAATGGTTGAAGAATCAGAATAGACATTTCTCCAAGGAAGATACACAAATCACTGATAAGCACATGAAAAGATGCTCAACATCATTAGCTATCATGGAAATACAAATCAAAACAACACGAGATAACCACTTAAGACCCGCTGCTGCTGCTGCCGCTGCTACATCACTTCAGTCATGTCCGACTCTGTGTGACCCCATAGACGGCAGCCCACCAGGCTCCGCCATCCCTGGGATTCTCCAGGCAAGAACAATGGAGTGGGTTACCATTTCCTTCTCCAGTGCATGAAAGTGAAAAGTGAAAGTGAAGTCACTCAGTCATATCCGACTCTTATGGTTTTAATCAAAAAACAAGAGTTTGTGACGATATGGAGACATTGGACCCTTACTGCTGATGGGAATGTAAAAAGTAAAATTTCAGTCACTTTGGAAAACAATTTGGCAGTTCTTCAAAATGCTAAATATAGAGTTATCCTATAACCCAGCAATCCCATTCCTAAGTATATATCCAAGAAAGATAAGATTGTTTATCCACACAAAAATGTGCACATGAATGTTCATAGTAGCATTACTTACAATAGGCAAAAAATAGAAACAACCCAAATGTCCATCCACTAGTGAATGGATAAATCAAACGTGGTATATACACACACAATCAAATATTACTTGGCAATATACAGAAATGAAGTACTGGTACATGCTACAACATGAATGAACTTTGAAAATATTATGCTAAGTGGAAGAAGCCAATCATAAGAAAACAATATGCCGCATGATTCCATTTACACAAAACGTCCAGAAGAAAGTATTTAGTAGTGGCCTTGAAGAGGTGGAATGAATGGGGAAAAGGAGATGGCACCTACCAGCATGACATTTACCATATTTCCAGGGCAGGTACCACATTTCCTAACTTACTAAACATCTACCCCTTTCACAACTTTGTTTTTTGGGTGTTGTTTTTTTTTTTTTTTCTTTTTTAATTCTATTTATTTATTTATTTTTGACTATGCTTGGTCTTCCCTGCTACACATGAGTTTTCTCTAGCTGTAGTGAGCGGGGCTACTCTCCAGTTGTGGTGTGCGGGTTTCTCATTGCTGGGGCTTCTCTTGTTGTGGAGCACAGGCCCTAGGCACATGGGCTTCAGTAGTTGTGGTGCACAGGCTTAGTTACCCTGCAGCATGTGGGATCCTCCCAGACCAGAGATCGAATCCATGTCTCTTGCATTGGCAGGTGCATTCTTAACCACTGGACCACCAAGGAAGTGCCAACCTACTTTGTTTATCCACACCTCCAACTACATGATCAGAATGGTCTGGGGCTTCCCTGGTGGCTCAGTGGTGAAGAATCTGCCTGCCAGTGAAGGAACGGTGAGTTGGATCCTTGGATCCCTGGGCCCAGAAGATCCCCTGGAGAAGGAAATGGTAACCCACTCCAGTATTCTTACTTGGGAAATCCCATGGAATGAGGAGCCTGGCCAGCTATAGTCCATGGGGTCACAAAAGAGTCAGATAAGACTTAAATTAAAAAAAGAAGAAGAAGAAGAAAACTCAAAGGATTAAGCATGGTCAGAGAACAGACACATATAATGGTCTTCATGTGTTCATTAAGGTTTGCTAGGAATCTCAAGGGAATGGGTAGTTGGTGTAGTGTCTCAGAGAGCCAATGGCAGGACCCTTGCATAACTCCAGGCCCATCCCCTGTTGGAAAGTAAACCCTTTGTCTAAGGTCTAAATATAGGTCACTTGCCCTTATGGGTCACACCAGAGGTGAACAGGTGACTTCTATCAGCCATGCTAACTGTGCACATATTTGTATGTATATAATATATCCAGAGACATGGAAATAATAAATCTCTCAAAGGCACCCTTTCTTTCTGCAACAGAAAACAGAAACAGAGAAAAACTTAACAACTGCAAACCCAGAGCCAAGTTATCAGAAACCAAATTAAAGCTGTTGGGTATTTTTGTTGAAACATCTCTACCTCTGAAATCTAATTTCTTGCAACTTTCCATATAGGATCCTATGTTGTATTATTTATAAGAAAATAATATTCTGTCGTCCCTTGACAGCATTTCCTGGCAGCAGAAACCACGGCAGCCATGAAGTTAGAGAATGATTTTGGTAATGTTTCCATAGCTACCTTGCTTCGAAGTGAGGTTTATTCTGTTTTAAAGTCTACTGACCTATTCATATCCCCATTTGGAATATTTTCAATCTAATCCCTTGTCTGGCTATTATTGTATAATGTGACTGTTATTACTATATATAAGGAGGTTCTGGGTGCATAAATAAAAGCCTGGCAAGCAGGTCTTCCAGTTAGACATAATATGATGAAATTTTTTTTTTCTTTTTTCTTTTTCTATTCCTTTCAGATTCTATGTGATTCATTCCACCCTGCCCTTGCAACAGAAATCTTCCCGGGGTTTTTGGAGGTAAATGTTGTTGAAGGTGTGCTGGTGCCCTCTTGTGGTCATTCTGGTTTTGTGGTTTCTTCCCAGAAGCCTTCTACAGACAACTGATTTTACAAGATGGTAATCAGAAAGTCAAATGTCATTGCTAATTGTCGTAGGTGTCCTCGTGTCCATGTCTTTCTCACTCTGCAGGCACAAGGGACTGTCGAGAAGGACAGGCAGCTTAGTGTAACTATGAGAGTTACAGAAGCTGTTCTTTTCCTCCAAGGCAGAGGCCTCATTACTGAAGAATACTGGTAATGGGGTAAGCCTTGGGAAGTGACCTGGGACACCTTGGAGAAAGATGAAGCAGCAAACAACTCCCGGAATGGCCTTTTTTTTTTTTTTTTTTTTTTTGGAATGGGCTTGTAATGAAGGCAATCCACAGAAAAAGGAGACAGAGCTTCATCAGAATGTAGAGCAAGGAAAAGGTATAAAAAAGAGAGCAATATATGTGTGATTTGGCTGATGTATGGCTGATTTGAGTTGTTGGCCAGCAGAAACCAACACAACATTATAAAAATAAATAAGTAAATAAATAAAAGTAAGCTTAAATAAGTTGTAGAGGTCAAATAAAGCCTATGAGAAAGTTGTAAAAAGAAAAAGAGCAAGAAATTGGTGTAAAATATGAAATATAGGGGCCTCCCTTCCACCTGCCAATGCAAGAGACACAGATTCGATCCCTGGTCCAGGAAGGTCCCACATGCCACAGAGCAACTCAGCCCATGCACCACAACTGTTAAGCCTGTGCTCTAGAGCCTGGGAACCACAACTACCGAGCTCATATGGAGCCCACGTGCCACAGCTCCTGAAGCCTGAGTGCCCTGGATCCTGTGCTTTACAAAAGGAGAGGCCACCACAATGAGAAGCCCTCACACCACTAGATAGTAGACCCTGCTCCCAGCAAATAGAGAAAAGTCTGTGCAGCAACAAAGATCCAGCACAGCCTACATAAATAGTAATGAATAAATAAAAATAAAATTATTTTTTAAAAATACAAATTATAAAAAAGAGCAAGGAACAGGTATAAAGAGAGGAAGGAACAGGTATAAAATATAGAAATATAAAGCTCCCATTCTGGTTAAGAAATCAATATAAAACAACCAGTAAGGTTCTAGTTGATTCAAACTGACTTTTAGTCAATGAAAATAAGAGGAGTAAATGATATATGGTCTCATCATTGTCCACTACAACTTTCAAAATGTCTTCTATCCATACTGCCCAGTACGATGGTTACTAGCTACATGGGCTATTGGGCACTTTAAATGTGAGGAACTAAATTTAGAATTTTATTTCCTTTCAATTAATTTAAATAGCCACACATGGCTTCTGGCTACCACACTGGACAGCACAGGTCTTGAAAGACAGATAAGACTAGAACACAGACAACTACAGTATCAGCAGAGCCTGTAGCACAGGGAAGTACAAATAAAGTTTCATAGTGGGAAGGATGAGTAGAGATGACCATAGGAGGCTCCTAAAGAGGAGGCATTTGAGCGAGGCCTTGGGCATGGGTTCATCTCTTTGGGCAGAAGTGATAAGGAGAGCATTCCAGGTGGCAAGAACAGCATGTCCAAAGGCATGGAGGTGGGAAACTAAGTAAATATTCAAAGGACAGAGGTATTGGAAAATGAGATACATGCATCTAGAGAGAGCACTAGAAGCATAGTGCTATGAAGCCTTGAATGCCTTGAAAAGTATTTTGGTTAAAACCAACAGTCAGCAGAATCTGTAACAATCCTTCTACTAGAAGAATCTTAGAGGGAACATAAGAGCTCGTTACAACAGTAGGGAATCTAACGTTCCAGGGGGCCAAGGGTTCTGTGGCAGAAGCCACTGAATGCTAGTGATTGTTATCAGAATTCTCGTCTATGCGGATTAGCCTAATGGCTGTATGTGGAAGGAAGGAGGAAGAAAGCCTCAAGACAGGATAACAGGATGAAACCATTGCATAGCTGGCTCAGTGAGAAACATGGAGGGTCTTAATAAGGATGAGGGACTGGGTGGTCCCACCTGGGCCCCCCAGTGTCCCAAACACGATGCATCAGAACTGTCATGTTATTGTAACTCTAATGAAGCCAAGACCAGAGTTTCAGAGCAGTGGCATATCCTGAGACACACCATCAAACAATCAAAAAGTAACTTCAAAATAACTAAAGCTATTTCCTGCATTTCTCAAATACCTGTAGCCTGCCCCAGACCACACTCTGGCACCCTGAGGTCATAACACTCGAAGAAATTCCCTTTCTTCTCTCATCTGCTTCCCTCATGCCCCACAGCTGCTTCCACCTCCCTCCCCTAAACTGCTGGAAAAGTCCTCCATCACTGGGCCATGAGCTTCCTGTCTTTCCACTCTTTCCCTTTCCTTTCATCTCTCTGGCTCTCTATCTCCTGGTCTCCAATTTCTGCCCCTCGAAACTCAGGAATTAGTCCCCTCATTGTGCAGAGGAGGGCAGGAAACAGAATGCAAAGCCAGAACAATCTTTAGGTGGCAGGGGAGAGTAGAAGAGTAAAGGCTGGGAATTTTCATAGGTTCACCCACCCCATCCCCCCAAAAAGCTATGTCATATACAAATACATGCTGCAGGGACTCTGGCATTTCAGTGTTTTCCTCCCTCCACATCCCCTCCCCAATTTTTTCCCCATCTTTTTCTATGGTAATTTCAATGCCTTGGACCAGCAGCATTGTATCAGCTGGGAGCTGATCAAAAATGCAAATTCATGAGCCCCACTCCGATGTATTGAATTACACTCTCTGGGGAAAGGGCCCAGGAAACTGTTTTAATGTGCCTGCCAGGGAGAGTCTTATCACATTCAATTTTAGGAATCACTGGTCTAACAGAGTTGAAAGCTATTGCTCTCTTGGATCTGTGAACTGCTGCAGAGTGAACTTGTCTGGACTTATCAGACCTTTCTAATAGTTGGACTAGGTAATGGGAAATTTCCCAGGCAGAGATATATCCCTATTCACACCTAATCCTCCCTCCCTACAAGAGTATTACCTCGAGTAGTATTTCATAACCTCTTGCACATCATGGCTTACGAGGAAAATGAAAAGATTTGGAGTCACACTAAATGAACATAAAGTGATCTCCACCAGAGGGGCCCAACTCTGGACTATGGAGAGGACAGGCTGCCTAGAGATAAGCAATCATAAGATTTCCCTGTTTGCCTTAAAGGAAGCGAATGTGAGGCTATCTACTTACAGCCAACATTGGGTTCCAAATCACCCAAACTAGGGCCCTGAAACACCAAGAGTGAGAGGCAAAATTACAGTCCTGCTGGTGGCTCACTCATTCATATAAGCAGCACATTAGATGGATGCAATTTCTATTTTGGATCTTAAGCTGCCTCTGAGATGAGAGGGAGTCCTTGGATGTTGATATCATAATATGCTCCTTTCCTCCAAATGTGAGCTCGTTTGAGGATTTCCTCTAAGTTACGGGTGAAGCCATACCCATATTACTTTCTGTTTCTAAATATAGCCCCAGGATCTCAGGTCTGTACTTCTTTACCTAACCTTGTTCCATGTTACCTGTTAGTCTAGTCATTGTGCTTTACTTTCCATTGTAATGGTTGAGAAGTCTGCTGTCATTCTAATTATTATGTTTTTATAGGTGAAGTCTATTTTCTGCCTTTATGACATTTTCTTCTCTAAGGTTTTGGCATTTTCATATGTCTAGGTGTGCATTTTCCTTTTTTTTTTTTTTTTCTGTCAGATAAACAAAAGATTCATGATTCCTGAAAGAGAATGTTTACCTTTTATCAACACTATAAAATTGTCAACCATTCTCTCTTCAAATATTCCTTTTCTACAATTCATTTTACTTTAGTCTTTCTCATTGTATGTGGCATGCAAGTGTGTATGTGTGTGCTTGTGTGTCTTTAGCTCTCTTTCATGTTTTCTACATCTTAGCTTCTCTATCCTGCATTCAATTTATCAATTTCCTTTCAATTCTGTCTTATTTACTATTTATTTCATAGATTAGGTTTTCATTTTAATAACTATACTGCTGTTTCTAGAAAGTATATTTAATTCTGCCTTTTGGTTTCATCTATTTTTTAATAGTGTCTCATAAATTTCTTATGTTCTTTATTGCTTATTTTTATATCTTTAGTCATAATCATCCAGGAATTCATTCAATAAACACTTGTTGAGAGCCTCATGTATACTAGTCATGATGGGCATTGAAAAGTGGGTAAGACATGATTTCTATTGCCAAGGAGGTATAAGGACAAAAACACAGTACATAAATTATGACACAGTGTGTAAGGACTAAAATAGACATTTGGTTAGAGTATTATGAGAAAACTGAAGGGAGAATCTGATCCTGCACAAGGGGATTCAAGAAAGATTCCAAAATAATGTAAGGACTGAACTAAGTCCAAATATATTAGGAGATATTAGTCAGGTTATGTGATAAGAGACAAATTTGTAAAGGCAAGAAGGTGAATATATGCATAAAGAGTGCCAAGAACCATCTTAGCTCCTATGGCTGGAGCTTAAAGTTTTGATGCTAGAATAGATGGAAGAGTGGGCAGGAGCAAGAGAAGAAAATGGAAGTGGGATCAGGGACCAGGTCATGAAGGATCTGGTAAGCACTGGAGAGAAACTCGGACAGTATTAGATATTCAATAGGTACCTAGATTAAGGAAAGAGGAGCATATGGCCCACCATACAGAAAATAATTATCAATAACAAATAAATAATAAGTATTAGATTTTGTTGGCAAGTTGAATCTAGAATGGGGCATCTGTCTGCTCAAGCTAGTAACAAAAGTTTGTCAACAGATTGGAGAGTACAAAGTGAAGTTGCTCAATCATGTATGACTCTTTGCGATCCCACTGATTGTAGCCTACCAAGTTCCTCCATCCGTGGCACTTTCCAGGCAAGCATACTGGAGTGGGTTGCCATTTCCTTCTCCAGGGGATCTTCCCAACCCAGGGATTGAATCAAGATCTTCCACATTGCAGGCAGATGCTTCACCCTCTGAGCCACCAGGGAAGCCCTTGGAGAGTACATTCCCTGACTAAAAGTATTGAAAGTCAGCTAGGTAGGTGGATAAGTAGGTAGGTAGGTAGGTAGGTAGGTAGATAGATAGATAGATAGATAGATACCACTAAATGTATTACATGCCAAACAAATCATTTACTGGCTCTGACCTAGATCATTTGTAATTAGTGTGTCTAAGGAAATACTGAATTCCAATTGCTGAGTTTTCTAGGACTAACTTTTGGGAGTATCTGCAGTAGTTTTCTTGGTGTCCAACTCTAGTCTTGTGTCTGGAGTCACCTTAAAGTAAATATCAAAGACAACTTAAGGGAAAAGAATGTCATGTAACCTCTGGAACCTAGCTGAGGTGTGGGTAAAGGGTGAAGTACTCAAAGGGGGTGACTGCCAGTGGCTCCTGAGGAGTCTACCCACTTTCCCAGAAACTTTGGTCAAGGGTGGGATTCCATAAGGTATGTTCTCATATGTGACTTTCAAGTACATAGGAATTCTTAGAGGATCCCAGGCAACTGAAAATGGCACCATGCTCATTGCTTACTGAACAGATCTGCAGACATTTTCCTCCATGTCTGCAACTAGAAGGCAATCCTAGAAAAGAGAGTCAAATTTATTTAGTGTTGGCCGTGGGCCAGACTCTGTTAAATGCCTTTTATATGCATTATCCCATTATATCTTCACAATATCCCACTGGGTTAAGTACTTTTATTATTCCCAATTTGCAAATGAGGAAACTAGATTGTAGACAGGTTGAGAAACTTTCCCAAGATCACACAAAATGGAAGTGATTGAATCAAGATTCCAGCCCAAGCAGTCTGGCTCCACAGCCCATACTGGTTTTGTTTTTTTTTTTTCTCTCTTTAGAGTGTTTTTTTTTTTTTTTCATTTATTTTTATTAGTTAGAGGCTAATTACTTTACAATATTGTAGTGGTTTTTGCCATACATTGACATGAATCAGCCATGGATTTACATGTGTTCCCCATCCCGATCCCCCCTCCCGCCTCCCTCCCCATCCCATCCCTCTGGGTCTTCCCAGTGCACCAGCCCTGAGCACTTGTCTCATGCATCCAACCTGCACAGCCCACACTCTTAACTTCTATGCTCTGTTGTTTCCAAGAGTTAAAAAATGTTATAAATGGAAAGTTCAGTTCAGTTCAGTCACTAAGTAATGTTTGACTCTTTGTGACCCCAGCATGCCAGTGCAGCATGCCAGTCTTCCCTGTCCATCACCAACACCTGGAGCTTGCTCAAACTCATGTCCAATGAGTTGGTGATGCCATCCAACCATCTCATCCTCTGTCATCCCCTTCTCCTCCTGCCTTCAGTCTTGCTCAGCATCAGGGTCTTTTCTAAGAAGTTAGCTCTTCACATCAGGTAGCCAAAGTATAGGAGATTCAGCTTCAGCATCAGTCCTTCCAATGAACATTCAAGACTGATTTCCTTTAGGACTGACTGATTTGATCTACTTGCTGTCCAAGGAGCTCTCAAGAATCTTCTCCAACACCACAGTTCAAAAGCATCAATTTTTAGGCATTCAGCTTTCTTTATGGTCCAACTCTCCCATCCATACATGACTGCTGGAAAAGCTATAGCGTTGACTAGATGGATCTTTGTAGGCAAAGTGATGTCTCTGCTTTTCAATATGCTGTCTAGGTTTGTCATAGCTTTTCTTCCAAGGAGCAAGCATCTTTTAATTTCATGGCGGCAGACATGAAATCTCAGGGATTTTGGAGCCCAAGAAAAAAGTCTCTGACTGTTTCCATTGTTTCCCCATCTATCTGCCATGAAGTGATGGGACCAGATGCTGTGATCTTCGTTTTAATGTTCAGTTTTAAGCCAGCCTTTTCACTCTCCTCTTTCACTTTCATCAAGAGGCTCTTTAGTTACTCTTTGCTTTCTGCCATATGGGTGGTATCATCTGCATATCTGAGGTTATTGATATTTCTCCAGGCAATCTTGATTCCATCTTGTGCTTCATTCAGTCTGGCATTTCTCATGATGTACTCTGCATATAAGTTAAATAAACAGGGTGACAATATACAGCCTTGACATACTCCTTGCCCAATTTGGAGCCAGTCGGTTGTTCCATGTCCAGTTCTAACTGTTGCTTCTTGACCTGCATATAGATTTCTCAGGGGGCACATAAGATGGTCTGGTATTCCCATCTCTTTAAGAATTTTCCACAATTTGTTGTGATCCACACAGTCAAAGCTTTGGTGTAGTCAAATGGAGAGTAGTGACATCTATGTCATGGTATTATTTGGTCTCAGAAAAGCTTTGTTTAACCCTCTACACTCAGTTGTATGAAGCCAGGAGGAGGCAGCTAGATCCTTCCCATGATTCTCTGGAGAGCATCACCAGAATAATCTTTTCTCCCACTATTACTTAGTGCAGTCTCAAAGCTGTGGTAATCCATCCATTGATTGGCCTGAGGGTATAAAAAGCTACTATGGGGGAGAGTAATATTGAATTTTCATGTTTGACTTGTTTTAAAAATACTCCAATTCTGAGTGGAATCTTGGTTTACTAAGCTTGGTGGAGCCACAAATGTCACATCCTATGTGCATCAAAGCTCTGCATTTATCCTCCCTTTATCATCAGGCATCAATTTCAAATCACTTCTCCTCATCCCTATGAGTTCTTCCTCCTCTCTTCCCTCTCTTCTTTCCTTCACTTACTCTCCTTTTCCATTTTCTCTCAAGGATGAAAAATGTACTCTACATTAGTTGATGTGGAAAGAACACCAAACTTGGTATCCAGCTCCCTAGATTGAAATGTCAGTTCTCTAATGATATATCTATGAAATGGAAATAATAATGCTTTTTCTTTGTTAATAAATATTTACTAAATAGCCACAGTACATTAAGCACTGTGCTAGGTATTGGGGATACATCAGTGAACACTAATAATGATATGCCAACAATTGCAAGAGGTGCGATAGAAGATACAGAGTATTATCACAGCATTCAGCATAAAGATCCATCCTTTTTGGCAGGGGGCTTAGAATTTCCACAAGCATATGAAAGAACACTGTAAACTATAAAGTCATACAGAAATATAAAGTATAATTTATATTATAATATATATCTCCTCCTTCTCTTTCTTTTCCTCATTCTTTTTCCTTTCTTTCTTCCTTTTTCAGTCTCTTAGGTCAATTTGAGGTTATCAAAAGATGATTAAAAATTGCTAGGTATCCAAGCCCATCTATAGAGTCAATGCAGTCTCTATCAAAATTCCAATGACATCTTTTACAGAAGTAGAAAAACAATCCTAAAAATCCTGTAGAATCACAAAGATTTTAAATAGCCAAAACAATTTTGAGAAAGAAGAACACAGATGGAGGCATCACATTTCCTGATTTCAAATTATGCTACAAAGGTACAGAAATCAAAGCAGTAAAGTACTAGTTAGAAAAAAAACAAGAGACGCACAGATCAATAGAACAGAATTGAGATCCCAGAAATAAACCCATGCTCACATGATTAATTAATTTACAAAAAATGCACAAAGAACATACAGTGGAGAAAGGACAGTCTCTTCAATAAATATAGTTGGAAAAACTAGACAGCCACATACAAAAGAATGAAACTAGACCACTATCTTGCAACATATTAAGAAATTAACTCAAAATAGATTAAGGACTTGAATGTCATACCTGAAATCATAAAACTCCTAGGGGAAAACATTGAGGGAAATTTCCTTGATATTGATTTTGGCAAGGAGTTTTTGGATATGACACTTAAAGCACAAGCAATAAAAGCAAAAATGAACCAGTGGGACCACATCAAACTAAAAGCTTCTTTAGTTTAAACAGCAAAAAAGAAAAAAAAAAAAAAAAGGTTGATTGACAAAATGAAAAGTAATCTACAGAATAGGAGAAAACATTTTAAATCACATATATGACAAGAGGTTAGTTCACATAATATTGTTAATACATAACTTGATAGCAAAAAAATGAAAAAAAAAAAAAAAAACCCTCACATAATCTAATTTTAAAATGTGCAAAGGGCCTGAATAGACATTTTTCCAAAGAAGGTATATAGTCAAAAAGCACATTAAAAGGTGCTCACCATTAATGCTCAGGGAAATGCAAACCAAAAGCACAATGAGATGACACCTTACACCTGCCAGAATGGCTATTATCCAGAAGATAGCAAATAACAAGTATTGGTAAAGATGTCGCAAAAGGAAAACTCTTGTGCACTGTTCATGGGAATGTAAACTGGCACAGCCACTGTGGAAAATGGTATGAGGTTCCCTCAAAAAATTACAAACTGCCATAAGTGAAAGAAAGTGAGGTCGCTCAGTTGTGTCCGACTCTTCGCGACGCCATGGACTGTAGCCTACCAGGCTCCTCTGTTCATGGGATTTTCCAGGCAAGGGTACTGGAGTGGGTTGCCATTTCCTTCTCCAGGGGATCTTCCCGACCCAGGAATCGAAGCCGGGTCTCCCGCATTGCAGGCAGGCGCTTTACCCTCTAAGCCACCAGGGAAGTCCCAAACTGCCATATGATCCAGCAATTCCACTCTGGGTATGTAATGGAAGGAAATGAAATCACTGTTCCAAATAGATATCTACTGTTTCATGTTCATAACAGCATTGTTTACAATAGCCAATATGGGAAGCAACCTAAAGGTGCACTAATGAATAAATGGATTAAAATATGTATATATACATATATATATTTAATGGAATATTATTCAGTTATAAGAAATAAAGGATTTGCAACAACATGAATGAAAACTAAGAGCATGTGCTAAGTAAAATAAGTAAGGACAGAGAAAGACAAATAATGTGTAATCTCACATTTTATATGGAATCTAGAAAAGCTAAACTCTATGAAACAGAGACGAGAATGGTGTTCGCCAGTGTTGGGTGGGGGGGCGCAGGTGAGGTTGGTGAGGAAATTGGATATTGTTAGTCAAAGGTAGAAATTTCAAGTTTGTACTAGGATAAGTTCTGAGGATCTAATATACAGCCTGGTGATTATAGTTAACAATACTTCATTGCATACATGAAAAGTACTAAGAAAGTAGACCTTGAAAGTTCTCACAGCAAAAAAATAAAGAAACCCTACCATAGTAGCTATGCGAAGTGATAAATGTATTAACTAAGCTTATTGTGATCATCTTTTACTATATATACATATATTTATATATATATCAAATTATCATGCTGTGCACCTTATACTTACACAATGTTATGTGTGAATTATACATAAATAAAGCTAGAAAAAAATAAGATTAAATAAATAGAACTACAAGATGCTTATATAATCAGAAAAGTTCTAAGTAAATATTTACAGGGTTCAGGATAGAATACATGGTATGGAAATAGAGATGAGCATTCAAGAATTTTTAAAATAAAGTAAGCATTTATTCAGCATCCCTGGAACATCCACATCAGCCAAGTGCAGCGTCAGGCTCTGAGAACAGTAGGAAAAGACACACATCTGTATCCTCAGAGAGCTCACATCTGGAGGGAAGACAGCTGAGCACACATACAGTGTGACAAGAACTTTGACAGGGGAAGGACTGAGGGGAGTACCAAGGAGAGGGTCTTAAACAAGCCTGGAGGGTCAGTGGAAGCTTTGCAGAGAAGACAAGTTATAAGCTGAGTGTAGGACAGGAATCGTCAAGCCGGTCAAATGAGGGGAATCCACATCACCTCCAAGCAAACTTAGAAATGAGCTC
This sequence comes from Dama dama, assembly GCF_033118175.1. Taxonomy (NCBI): domain Eukaryota; kingdom Metazoa; phylum Chordata; class Mammalia; order Artiodactyla; family Cervidae; genus Dama; species Dama dama. The sequence goes on from NC_083699.1 coordinate 84,232,518, forward strand.
AGAGCACTGAAGGTCTTTGGAGGAATATAGGAGGAGTGTCTCAAAGAGTACAAGGACTTTCTCTCCCAGAAAAGCCACAGAGGGAGAACACAAGATGGCAGTGGTGCGATGGGATTGCACAAAGCAGGAAGGCCTCTCAGACAGAAACCACAGATCTAATAGAAGTTGACAAGAAATGGGCACTGGCTTGCTCATTGGGGGAGTGTGAAAGGGCACAGCCTTCCCGTAGGACAAGGCTACAGTATGTACTAAAACCCTTAAAAATGTCCATGGTCTTTGACCTAGAAACTCAACCTTTAGAAACTGATCCTTGGTGAAGATTTCTATACAAGGATGTTTAAAATGGCATTATTTTCAAATGGTAAAAAAGTAGAAACAAGCCAAACTTCACTGAGATACAGGTTAGATGAACTGTGGCTAATTTACCTAATAAAATAGTTGATGACCAATTATAATCATGTTCTTGAATAATACTTAATGACAAGAAAAATGCTCAATATAACATTAAGTATAAAAAAAGTAGGATACAAAACTACATATACTATATGATTTACATTTTATTTAAAATTTACCTGTGTGTGTATGTGTGTGTAAAAAGATGAGGGAAAAAGATCAAAATACCAGCAGTCGTAAAATTACAGGCAGTTTTCTTTTATTTTGTAAGTTTGTCTCTATTTTCCAAAATTTAATCCTATATATGCCCCACTATTATCAGAGAAAAATAATAAACACTACAACAGAAAATATTAACAGAGGCTATTTCTAGAAAATTTCTTAATTTTGATTTCTTAATTCTGTGTGTTTTCCAAAATATTTTCCAAATTTCATACTATGAAAATGTATGGCTCTTTAAAACAAATCATTAAAGAGCATTTTTTTTAAACTAGAAACCCAGAATGCTTAGGGAATGCTGCTGCTGCTAAGTCATGAGCATCTATTTTAAGGGATTAGTGATTAAGTCACCTGCTGAAAACAGGTGTCAGGTTAGCAGAGAATGATATGGTGGCTCTCTCTCCTGCCACCAAGACCAGACGACCCCCTATCGCCCTCCCACTTTTTCTGCTCCTGCTTTTGAGAATGGGAAGTTGGTAGGGCTTTTGACCTTGATCTGTAGTAATGTACAGATTTCTCTGTTATGCCCTTTCTCTGTACCATGTATTAAAAGGGTATGCAGTTGGGAGGGTCAGGATAGTCATTAAGCTTGGCAGATACTCCCCAGAGTGCTTGGAGAGGATAGTCTACATAAAGGGAATCTTCTAAAACAAGTACTCAAATTCCTTTGTATAAAGGTCTCTTTTATCTCCACCATTCTTCATTTTTTGCACCAAGTTAATTGACAACAATTTTTAACAAGCTCTTCCCTGACAGGTAAGTATTTGAAGCCTGGATCTCTTCTCCTATCTTTCATTTTCCTCTATGTATTTTCAAGCTCTATGGAGCTTGAAAAGCATACTCTTCTTGGAGGAGACAGAAGCAACATCCAAACAGTGTATTCTCTCTTGGTCTTTTTTAAACTAAAAATTAGTTCATTTCAGTATTTTTAAAGTGAGCCATTAAATTCATTGTGCTTTGCCTGATTGATTTTTTAAATGTGTTTTCAAATGTTTCTTTCTGTTAAGTAATATATAAAACTTGTGAAAAAAATAATACAGAAATATGTAAAGTGAAAACCTTCCCATATCCTTCATCTTCCAATTCAACTTCTCTCCCTGGGATTAAACACTTTTTTACTATGTTAATTCCAGGTGTGCAGCATTAAAATTCAACATCTGTATACCCTACAAAGTGATCACCACAAGTCACCCTACAGTTGGGGCTTCCCTGGTGGCTAAGATGGTAAAGAATCCACCTGCAATGTAGGAGATCCGGGTTTGATCCCTGGGTCGGGAAGAAGGGAAGGGTTCGATCTCCAGGGATGGCTACCCTCTCCAGTATTCTTGCCTGGAGAATTCCATGGACAGAGGAGCATGGTGGGCTACAGTCCATGGGATCACAAAGAGTTGGACACACCTGAGCAACTAACACACACACACACACACACACTACAGTTGACCCCCTTCACCTGTTTCACCCACCCAACCCCCTTTCCCTCTGGTAACTGCTAATCTGATCTATGTATCTATGTATTTGTTTTAATTTTATTTTGTTCACTCATGTCTTTTGGGTTTTTTGGGATCCATGTATGAGATTTCCCTGGTGGCTCAGACACGTGTATAAGCAAAATCATATGGTATTTGTCTTTCACCCTCTGTCTTATTTCACTTAGCATAATACCTTCAAAGTCCATCCATGATGTCACAAATGGCAAGATTTAATTCTTTCCTATGGGTAAGTAGTATTCCATTGTACATATACCACATCTTCTTTACCATTCATTTATTAACAGACACTTAGGTTGCTTATCTTGACTATTATAAATAACGTTGCAATAAACATAGGAGTGCAGATATCTTTTCAAATCAGTGTTTTCATATCCTGTAAATAAATAACCAAAAAAGGAATAGCTGGGTCATGACAGATTTTGCTTAAGTTTTGGAGGAATCTTTATTGTCTTCCATAGTGGCTACAACAATTTACAGTCTCACCAACATTGTACAAGTGTTCTCTTCTCTCACAACCTCTCCAACATTTGTCATTTCTTATCCTCTTGATAATAGCCATTCTAAATACAGGTGAGGTGATATCTCATTGGGGTTTTGATTAGTATTTCCCTAACAGTGATGTTGAACATCTTTGTCTATGTCTGTTGGCCATCTGTGTGTCTTTGAAAAATGTCTATTCAAATCCTCTTCCCATTTTTTAACTGGGTTTTCTGTTGTTGCTGGATCATATGAGTTTATGTTATATTTTAGATGTTAATCCTTTATGGGATATATAATCTGCAAATGTTTTCTCCCATTCTGTGTAGGTTGTCTTTTTGCTTTGATGATGGTTTCCTTCGTTATGCAGGAGCTTTTTAGTTTTATATAGTCCTACTTGTTTATTTTTGCTTCTGTTACCCTTGCCTTTGGAGTTATAGCCACAAAAACATCACAATGACTGTTGTCAATGCACATGCTTTCTTCTAGGAGATTTATGGTTTCTGGTCTTTACCTTCAAGTATTTAATCCATTTTGAGTTAACTTTTGTGTGTGGTGAAAGACAGGTCTATTTTTTCTCTTTTGCATGTGGCTGTCTAGTTTTCCCAACTTCACTTATTAAAGAGAATATCCTCTCTTCATTGTATGTTTTTTGCTCTTTTGGGTAAATTAAATGACCATGTGTGCATGGGTTTATTTCTGGGCTCTCACTCTGTCCCATTGGGATGTGTGTCTGAATTTGTGCCAGTACTATACTGTTTTGGTTACTATAGCTTTACAGTATAGTCTGAAATCAGGAGCATGATGTCTCCAACTTTATCCTTCTTTCTCAAGATTGTTTTGGTTATTCAGGACCTTTTGAGGTTCCATATAAATTTTAGAATTATTTAAGTTGTGTTAAATATGCTATTGGAATTTTGATAGGGATTGCATTGAGTCTGTAGATTACATTTTAACAATATTAATCGTTCCAATCCATGAATACAGAAAGTCTTTGCATTTATTTGTGTCTTCTTCAATTTCTTTCATCAATATCAGAGTTCAGTGTACAAGTCTTTCAGTTCCTTGTTTAAGTGTACCCTTAGGAATTTTTTTCTTTTTGATGCAACTGTAAATACGGCTGTTTTCCTAATTTCTCCTTCTGATAGTTTATTAGTGTATAGAAATGCTAGAGATTTCTGTATATTGATTTTGTATCCTGTGACTTTACTGAATACATTTACTAGTTCTAACAAATTTTATGTGAAATCTTTAAGGTTCTCTCTAAATAGTATCATTTCATATGCAAATAACAAGTTTTACTTCTTACTTTCCAGTTTGAATGACTTTTATTTCCTTTTCTTGCCTAATTGCCCTGGCTAGGACTTCCAATACTTTGTCAAATAAAAGTGGTGTGAATAGGCATCCTTGTCTTCTTCTTTTTTTTTTTTAATTTTTTTATTAGTTGGAGGCTAATTACTTCACAACATTTCAGTGGGTTTTGTCATACATTGATATGAATCAGCCATGGATTTACACGTCTTCCCCATCCCAATCCCCGCTCCCACCTCCCTCTCCACCCGATTCCTCTCGAAACATCCCACCCTCGCCTTCTCCCACAGAGTTCAACAGTCTGTTCTGTATTTCTGTGTCTCTTTTTCTGTTTTGCATATAGGGTTATCGTTACCATCTTTCTAAATTCCATATATATGTGTTAGTATGCTGTAATGTTCTTTATCTTTCTGGCTTACTTCACTCTGTATAAGGGGCTCCAGCTTCATCCATCTCATTAGGACTGGTTCAAATGAATTCTTTTTAATGGCTGAGTAATATTCCATGGTGTATATGTACCACAGCTTCCTTATCCATTCATCTGCTGATGGGCATCTAGGTTGCTTCCATGTCCTGGCTATTATAAACAGTGCTGCAATGAACATTGGGGTGCATGTGTCTCTTTCAGGTCTGGTTTCCTCAGTGTGTATGCCCAGAAGTGGGATTGCTGGGTCATATGGCAGTTCTATTTCCAGTTTTTTAAGAAATCTCCACACTGTTTTCCATAGCGGCTGTACTAGTTTGCATTCCCACCAACAGTGTAAGAGGGTTCCCTTTTCTCCACACCCTCTCCAGCATTTATTGCTTGTAGACTTTTGGATAGCAGCCATCCTGACTGGTGTGTAATGGTACCTCATTGTGGTTTTGATTTGCATTTCTCTAATAATGAGTGATGTTGAGCATCTTTTCATGTGTTTGTTAGCCATCTGTATGTCTTCTTTGGAGAAATGTCTGTTTAGTTCTTTGGCCCATTTTTTGATTGGGTCATTTATTTTTCTGGAATTGAGCTTCAGGAGTTGCTTGTATATTTTTGAGATTAATCCTTTGTCTGTTTCTTCATTTGCTATTATTTTCTCCCAATCTGAGGGCTGTCTTTTCACCTTACTTATAGTTTCCTTTGTAGTGCAAAAGCTTTTAAGTTTCAGTAGGTCCCATTTGTTTAGTTTTGCTTTTATTTCCAATATTCTGGGAGGTGGGTCATAGAGGATCTTGCTGTGATTTATGTCGGAGAGTGTTTTGCCTATGTTCTCCTCTAGGAGTTTTATAGTTTCTGGTCTTACATTTAGATCTTTAATCCATTTTGAGTTTATTTTTGTGTATGGTGTTAGAAAGTGTTCTAGTTTCATTCTTTTACAAGTGGTTGACCAGTTTTCCCAGCACCACTTGTTAAAGAGGTTGTCTTTTTTCCATTGTATATCCTTGCCTCCTTTGTCAAAGATAAGGTGTCCATAGGTTCATGGATTTATCTCTGGGCTTTCTATTCTGTTCCATTGATCTATATTTCTGTCTTTGTGCCAGTACCATACTGTCTTGATGACTGTGGCTTTGTAGTAGAGTCTGAAGTCAGGCAGGTTGATTCCTCCAGTTCCATTCTTCTTTCTCAAGATTACTTTGGCTATTCGAGGTTTTTTGTATTTCCATACAAATTGTGAAATTCTTTGGTCTAGTTCTGTGAAAAATACCATTGGTAGCTTGATAGGGGTTGCATTGAATCTATAGACTGCTTTGGGTTCCTTGTCTTCTTCTTGATCTTAGATAGTTGGATATCAGTTGGATATAGTTGGATATCTGTTGGATATCATGTTAGCTGTGGCTCACCATTCATGACCTTTATTATATTGAGGTACCCTCTATACCCACTTTGTTAAGGGTTTTATCATGAATGTTCAGTTTTGTCAAATATTTTTTTCTACATCTATTGAGAAGCAGCCTAGCAATTCATTTGCTATTGAGGTGATAATATGGTATTTTTAATTTATTTATTTATTAATTGAAGGATAGTTGCTTTACAGAATTTTGTTGTTTTCTGTCAAACCACAACATGAATCAGCCATAGGTATACATATATCCCCTCCTGCTTGAACCTCCCTCTCATCTCCCTTCCCATCCCACCCCTCTAGGTTGATACAGAGCCTCTGTTTAAGTTTCCAGAGACATACAGCAAATTCCCATTGGCTATCTATTTTACATATGATAATGTAAGTTTCCATGTTACTCTCTCCATACATCTCACCCCCTCCTCCCCTCTCCCCATGTCCATAAGTCTATTCTCTATGTCTGTTTCTCCACTGTTGCCTTGCAAATAAGTTATTCAGTATCATCTTTCTAGATTGTGTATATATGTGTTAGTATACGATATTTACCTTTCTCTTTCTGACTTACTTCAGTCTATGTAATAGGCTCTAGGTTCATCCACCTCATTAGAATTGACTCAAATGTGTTCCTTTTAATGGTTGAGTAATACTAGACAGCATATTGAAAAGCAGAGACATTACTTTGTCAACAAAGGTCCATCTAGTCAAGGCTATGGTTTTTCCAGTGGTCATGTATGGATGTGAGAGTTGGACTATATGTATGGACTATAAAGAAAGCTGAGCACAGAAGAATTGATGCTTTTAAACTGTGGTATTGGAGAAGACTCTTGAGAGTCCCTTGGACTGCAAGGAGATCCAACCAGTCCATCCTAAAGGAAATCAGTCCTGAATATTCATTGGAAGGACTAATGCTAAAGCTGAAACTCCAAAACTTTGGCCACCTGATGCAAAGGGCTGACTCATTTGAAAAGACCCTGATGCTGGGAAAGATTGAGGGGAGGAGGAGAAGGGGACGACAGAGGATGAGATGGTTGGATGGCATCACCGACTCAACGGACATGGGTTTGGGTGGACTCTGGGAGTTGGTGATGGACAGGGAGGCCTGGTGTGCTGTGGTTCATGGGGTTGCAAAGAGTTGGACACAACTGAGCGACTGAACTAAACTGAATATTCCATTGTGTATATGTACCACAACTTTATTATCCTCTCATCTATCGATGGGCATCTAGGCTGCTTCCGTGTTCTAGCTACTGTAAATAGTGCTGCAGTGAACAATGGGATACATGTGTTTTTTGCAATTTTGGTTTCCAAAGGATACATGTGTAGGAGTGGGATTGCTGGGTCATATTTTTATTCCTAGTTTTCTAAGTAATAAAAAATACCATCTTCCATAATGGTTGTATCAATTTACATTCCCATCAACAGTGCAAATGGAGAAGGAAATGGCAACCCACTCCAGTATTCTTGCCTGGAGAATTCCATGGAGAGAGGAGCCTGGCAGTCTGCAGTCCACGGGGTCAAAAAGAGTCGGACAAGACTAAGTGACTTTCACTTCACAACAGTTAAGAGGGTTCCCTTTTCTCCACACCCTCTCCAGCATTTATTGTTTGTAGACATTTTGATGATGGCTATTCTGGCCAGTGTGAGGTGATATATCACTGCAGTTTTGATTTGCATTTCTCTAATAATGAACGACATTGAGCATCCTTTCATGTGTTTCTTAGCCCTCCGTATGTCTTCTTTGGAGAAATGTCTGTTTAGGTCTTTTTCCCACTTTTTTATTGGATTATTTGTTTTTCTGATATTGAGTTATATGAGCTGCTTGTATGTTTTGGAAATTCATCCTTTGTCAGTTGTTTCATTTGCTATTATTTTTCTCCCATTCTGAGGGTTGACTTTTCACCTTGCTTATAGTTTCCTTGGCTGTGCAAAAGCTTTTAAGTTTAATCAGGTTCCACCTGCTTACTTTTGTTTTTATTTCCATTACCCTAAGGGGGGGGGGGGTCATAGAGTATCTTGCTTTGATTTATGTCATCATGTATTCTGCCTATGCTTTCCTCTAAGAGTTTTATAGTTTCTGGTCTTACATTTAGGTCTTTAATCCATTTTGAGTTTATCTTTGTGTATGGTGTTAGGAAGTATTCTAATTTCATTCTTTTACACATAGCTGTCCAGTTTTCCCAGCATCAGTTTTTGAAGAGGCTGTCTTTGCCCCATTGTATATTCTTGCCTCCTTTCTCAATAATAAGGTACCCCTAGGTGCATGGGTTTATTTCAGGGCTTTCTATCTTGTTCCCTTGGTCTATATTTTTGTTTTTGTGCCAGTATCATACTGTCTTGATGACTGTAGCTTTGTAGCATAATCTGAAGTCAGGAAGGTTGATTCCTCCAGCTCCGTTCTTCTTTCTCAAGACTGCTTTGGCTATTGGGGGTTTTTGTGTTTCCATGTGAATTTTGAAATTTTTTGTTCTAGTTCTGTGAAAAATGTCATCGGTAATTTGATAGGGATCACATTGAATCTGTAGATTGTGTTTGGTAGTATAGTCATTTTCACAATATTGATTCTTCCTACCCAGGAACATGGAATATCTCTCCATCTGATTATGTCATCTTTGATTTCTTTCATGAGGTGCTAATATGATTTTTATCCTTCATTTCATTAATATGGTGTATTACATTGATCAATTTGTGGATGTTGAATATCCTTGAATCCCTGGAATAAATACCATTTGATCATGGGATATGATCTTTTTAATGTATTTTCTCATCAGTTTGCTAATGTTTTGTTAAGGATTTTGCATCTATCTTCATCAGGGATATTGGCCTGTAATTTTTTCATGTGGTTTCCATGTCTGGTTTTGGTATCAGGGCTTAGTAAAATGTTTTGGAAGTTTTCTCTCCTCTTAAATTTTTTGGAAGTGTTTGACAAAGATTAAGTTTTCTTTGAATAAACCTAGAATTCTCCAGTGAAGCCATCTGTCCTGAGCTTTAGTTTGTTGGGAGATTTTTGATTACTATTTCAATCTCCTTTCTAGTAAGCAGTCTATTCAGATTTTTTTTTTCTTCATGATTCAATCTTGGGAGATTATATGTTTTAAGGAATTTATCCACTTCTTCTACAATGTGTTGACATATAATTCACAGTAGTCTCTTATGATCCTTTGCATTTCTGATGTTGTTACTTTTTTTTTTCAATTCTGATTATATTCATTTGAGTCTCTTCTCTCCATATCTTTCCTCTCTCTCTCCCCCTCTGTTGATATAGCTAAAGATTTGTAAATTTTCAAAGAAAATTTGAAGAATCAGTTCTTACTTTTATTGATTATCATCTCTTGTTTTCTTAATGTATTTCATTTATTTCCACTCTGATCTTCATTATTTCCTTCCTTCTACTAACTTTGGGCTTCATTTGTTCTTCATTTTCTAGTTCCTTTAGGTGTAAAATTTGATTGCTTATTTGGGATTTTTGTTTCTTGAGGTGGGTGCTGTTAACTTCCCTCCTAGAACCAATTTTGCTGCATCACTTAGAATCTTGGTATGCCATATTTCTGTTTTCATTTGTCTCTAGGGTTTTTTATTTAATTTCTCCTTTTATTTCTTTGCTGACCCATTAGTTATTTAGTAATATATTGCTTAATCTCCACACTTTTGTGGTTTTTCTTGTGATTGATTTCTAGTTTAATATCATTGTAATCTGTATAGTCTGTAGTTTCTATGGAAAATGCTTTATATGATTTCAGTCTTGAATTTGAGACTAATTTTGTGCTCTAATATGATTTATTCTGGAGAATGTTCCATGTGAACTATCCACTGCTTTTGGATGGAATGTCATGTGCGTGTGTGTGTGTGTGTGTGTAAAGTCAATCTGGTCTTATGTGTCATTTAAATTCCATGTTTTATTATTGATTTTCTATCTGGATGATCTACTCTTTGGGTGTAAGTGAAGGTGTTACAGTCCTCTACTATTATTTATTGCTTTAAATTTCTCCCTTTAAATCCAGTAATATTCACTTTATATACCTTGGTGCTCCTCTGTTAGGTGCATATACATTTATAAATGTTATATGTTTTTATGGATTGACCCCTTTATCATTAAGCATTTTTAAGTCTATTTTGTCTGATATGAGTATAGCTACTTCACCTTTCTTTTTATTTCCATTTGCATAGAATATCTTTTTCCACACCTTCACTTTCATGCTGTGTGTCCTTTCTTCTGAAGTGAGTCTCTTGGAGGCAGCATATAGACGGGCCTTATTTTTTATCCATTTAGCCACTCTATGTCTTTTGATTGGTGAACTTAGTCTAAATTACCTTTAAAGTAATTTTTTATAGATATGTGCTTATTGCCATTTTGGTTTCTGGCTGTTTTTCTAGCTCTTCTCTGTTCTTTTCTTATTCTCGTTTTCTCTTCCCTTTTGCTTTTGTGATTTTCTTTAACATTCTGTTTAGATTCCTTTCTCATTTTTTGTGTGTGCCTACTATAATTTTTTCCTTGTGGTTATTGTGCGGCGCACATATAACATTCTATGTAAATAGTCATCTATTTTAAGCTGGTACAACTTAAATTTGAACACATCCCAAAGCTTTATCATTTTACCCACCTCCATATTTTATACTTTTGATGACATTTTACATCTTTTTATTTCATGCATCCCTTAACTATTGTAATTTTAGTTAATTTTGCTACTTTTATCTTTTAGCCTTCATGCTTGCTTTATAAGTGATTGAATCCACTACCCTTGTTATGTACTTTCCCTTGATCTTTATTGTCTGCAAATATTGTGCTAAATTTCCCGAACAGCAGAACTACACCCTCCTTGTACTTCTTGTTCCAGAGTTTTTTTTTTTTTTTAAAAAAACCTTTTGCTTGTCTTTAGTTTTTTTTTTCCCCCCACAAGTTTTGGCTTGTTCTTGGCTTTAGCTTTTCTGACACCCTTCTCGTGGATATGACAGGCCTGGACCAGCAGTTTGTTCTTCCCATTGCACATCATATCTGTGGGATTATATTTACCTCATTGTGTAAAAATGTTGAATACATTTTGTTTTTTTTTTTTCCCTGATTCTGCACCTTACAGACTAGATCTCAGTGTCTATGGACATTGCTTCTAATTCATTTACTGGATGCCTCCACATGAATTTCATATTCATTTTGTGCTGTAGTGGTTATCTGCCATGATAACTGATTTCATGGTGCTATTAGACCAATTTCTCCCCACTCCTTCCAATTTTGGGTAAAATCTCTCAATTAGGTAGGTGTTTCCTGTCAAACAGGTCTTCCCAGATTTAGTGCAAAATCTCTGCCAGAAGTTCTGGTATCAAAAACCACCATCTAGAAAACTAAAGCCTGATACTTAATACCAGGATTAGCCAATACTTCAATTTTCACTCCTCATTATTCTTCACTAGGGGCAACCTTTAAAATACAAGGCAAGATGATGATGACCACTGCCCACCTCTGCTTTTAGCCCTCCATGTATTTTATATGGGACTTCAAAGCCAGAAAAGATATACATGGCAGACTTCTTCTGTCTCACTCACTCTTTTATATATAAATTTGTAGGGGTGAGTATTGATTGATAGGACTAATACATACTGGTGGGTGGCAGCCATGCCTCCATGCTCCAGAATGACAATTCACCACTGCTATCTGGGTCAGGCTACATGGTTCCGCCAAAGGGAGTTACTCATCAAGCTCTGTGACTCACTTCTTCCTCACTGGGTAGGAACAGGCTTGCTTGTTCCTGCTCCTACCAGTGCATGGTCTGCTTTCTGACTGCAGGTAAGTGTGGGGCATGGCTGGGCAGGAGCTCAAAGCCACTTTCTTGGCCCCAGGAAGAAATATTTCTCCTCCACTAGCCCTTCCACTGGATCACTTTTACTCTCAAGCCTCCTGAAATTAGCTAAACTCCCATCTTTCTTAGGAAGGTTTCCATTCTGGCTTCCTGACTGGCATGTCTTTCCCACTGGTTAGTCACCCTTTTTCCTCTGCAGGGGTTGGGGAGCTCCAGATGAAGCCTTTCACCCTCTTTGGAAACAGGGAGGACACCCTATGCTTGCAGCACGTACTGCCTGTTTAAGCAGGAAGTTGAACATGGTGCACTCTGCAACAATTCCTTCAGCTTTCAGACTTCCTGTGTCGAGAGTCCTTTGTGGCTCTCCCTGTAAAAACATGTTTGTTCACCGGTTGGTTCCCTAGAAAGCCTGACCATAGTTCTCTTAAGAAAACAGCTCTTAAATCAGCTTAATCAACATAAATCAGCTGCCTCTCACTGCTAATAATAATTAACTCCAGCATGTTCTCAACTGTAAATGTTTAAAAAGTAGCAAACTCAAAACAGGGACAGCTTAAATGCACAGTAGTTATGATTTTCCTTACCCCTCTTCCCATCCAGGCTCATTTGCTAGGTCTCCTGTAACCAGGCACTTAATAGGTTTTTTTCTAATACTGCAACCCCCATCTAGCTTCTCTCTTACTTTTCTTTTCAGGTCCTCAAGCCTCATCTCTATAGCTATGGAATTGTCAGTACAGAAGGGACCTTGGAGACATACTCGTCAGTCCGAATTTTTAATCTGTAGCAGGTTCAGATTTTCACTCCCAGGCTCAAATATGAAAACGTGACTTTATCACACTGTAACTGAACTTAGTGCTTAAGTTCTCGTTTCAACTCAGTCTTACCAGTACAGAACTCGGTCACTTTCACATTTCCCCATGCACACACATCCTCAGGTCTATCTTTTTTGGGTTAATACTAAACCAGTTAAGGATTCTGTCTCTGTTCTCCCTACCAACCTCCACAGTCTAAGCTCAGGGTGGGGTATGAGGTGTAATTTATGTTTCATCCAAACAACAGGAATGAAGATATAGAGTCTCAGCTGGGCCCACAATCCTCTCTTCTTGCTGGTCTCTGCCGAGAGAGCCAGCTTCTTGCTTTATCCTTGTTGCCATGCACTGGGGTCCACTGCCAGCGGTCCTTCAAGGTCTCCAGTCACCTCACTCAATAGGATTCATTCTCCTTACATAGGGATGCCAGATTTAGCAAATAAAAATACAGAATGTCCAGTGAAAGTAGAACTTCAGGTAAACAACAAATGTTTTTTTTTTTTGTCCAACCAACCACCAGCCTTCTTGTGGTACATTCTCACTGAAACAGAAGTGGAGGGACCAAGATGTCCAGGCCTTCCCCGGGGAGACGGCATTGACTCAGCTCATCCTCCTGCTTTGTGGGTGGAAAGAAAAGCCAGAGAGAGAGAGCCACCCCTATGTGTATGACATTCAAACACATTGTGACCACCTCCTCCAGGAAGTGAGGGAGCAGTGTGCACCCTGGAATCCAATCAGATTAAAATTTCCTTTTTAGGAACCCTCCTACATTGATGCTGGTGGGAATGTGAATTGGTGCAGCCACTATGGGAAGTAGTATGAAAGTTCTTTTAACAACTAAAAATAGAGCTATCATATGATCCAGCAATCCCATCCCTGGGCATATACCTGGAGAAAACCATAATTTAAAATGATACATATCCCCCAATGTTCATAATAGCACAATTTTGAATGGGTAAAACATGGAAGCAATCTAAATGTCTGTTGACAGAAGAATAGATAAAGAAGTATGGTACAATGGAATATTACTCAGCCATAAAAAGAATGAAATAAAGCCATTTGCAGCAACACAGATAGACCTAGAGATTATCATATTAAGTAAAGTCAGACAAATATCATATGATGTCACTTATATAAGTGGGATCTAAGTGGAATCTAAAATATGACACAAATTTTTTCACAAAACTGAAACAGATATAGACACAGAAAATAATTTTACAGTTACCAAAGGGGAAAGGAGGAGGTGGGTAAATTAGGAATTCATAATTAGCAGATACCCAATACTGTACATAAAAGAGATTAAAACAACAGTCGTACTGTATAGCACAAGGAATTATATTCACTATCTTGTTATAAACCACAATGGAAAAGAATCTAAAAAAGAATATGTGTATGCATGCTCAGTCGCTTCAGTCATGTCCAACTCTTTGCGACCCCATAGACTGCAGCCTGCCAGGTTCCTCAGTCCATGGGATTCTGCAGGCAAGCATACTGGAATGGGTTGCCATGCCCTCTTCCAAGGGCTCTTCCTGACACAGGGATCAAACCCACATCACCTCTGTCTCCTGCATTGCAGGCAGATTCTTTATCCCTGAGCCACCAGGAAAGCCTCCTGAAAAAGGATCTATATATGAATTATTTTGCTGTACACCAGAAACAATCACAACATCATAAATCAACTATACTTTAATAAAAATACATACATACATACACACATACTAAATAGAAGTCCATTTTCATATTTAACAGGTACAGAGTTTCAGTTTGTGGGAATGGTAAATTTCTGGAGATGGGTAGTGATGATGGTTGCACCACAAGGCAAATATACTTAATTCCTCTGAATTGTACACTTAAAATAGTTACTGTGGTAAAATTTTATCTTGTGTGTATTTTAGCACATTTTTTTCTAGGTCCCCCTTCATGGAAGGAAAGGAGGTAGGGAAAGGACAAAGACTGTCTTCCCAAATTATGGGTGAAAAAGCCTCCTCTGCCCTCCAACAATGCCCTCCTCTGTGTTTTGGCTTCTTCCTCAGGCAGGAGGCCTCAGGACTGTGTATTCACAGCAGCCATAGAAAGAGAAAGTCAGCTGCTACTAGGAACTCTCCTAAAAATCGATGAAGTCCTTTCCCAAAAACACAGTAAAATCCTACTGACTCAAACTGGGCCACGTGCACATTCACTACCCACTTCCTAACAAAGGGGTGAGTCATTGGGCCAATTAGTCCCAGCCTGGGAACCAAAAGAGGGTCAGCTTCCTTGAGGCAGCCAGCTATGGGGGGGAGATGGGGAGGAGAGACTGGTGCCGAAAGGAAAGTGGACCTGTGGGAAAGGGGGAGGGAGAAATGGTTGGACAATTCAGCATCCAGTACATAGGATGTGAGTAGGGCATTTGTGTGGGTGTTCCCAAAGTCCTCAGGAGAGAAGCTGAGAGGCAGAAGCCAGGTCCTCCATAATGTGCCATGTCCCATGACCACCCTTCTGTGTCCTGACAAACAGTCTTGAGTAAATTCTATTTCAGCGACTGATGGGACTTCCTGGCTGACCCCTCACATGCTGTAGGTCTCACTCATTGTACCTCAACCCTATCCCAGCCACCAGAAGCTCTTTTGGCTCAGTGTACCTAATGGTCCCTGGTAACACTGCCTGCAGGAGAGATGCCTTCTGTGTCCTCAACATCTGTTAGGCCAATGTGCTAGTAAAATAAAGTTCTTTTTAACTCCAAAAATGCCAGAATGCAGTTGGATTGATGGATGGTCACTAAACATTTGGAGGAAGCACGAGACAAAATTGCATGGATTTGAGAGACTTAAAATGAATGTAGGAAACAAAAAGGTTATGACCCACTAAGAAGCAGTAGGATAAATTGAAAAACCAAAGTAGAATTGAGTTTAGAAGGTTTTTCCCAGGTCTGGGGGCACACAATGAAAAAAGTTTTATATTTTGAAAAGCCAAAGAAAATTGTACAAGTCCACCTAATCCAACAGAGATTCTTTCTAAAATAAGAAATGAAAAACGTGGCTTCCCTAGGGGAAGGAGGGAACCTTTCTAATAATAATGGAGTTTAAGTTCACAGGTGCAGAAATGGGAGGGGATCTGGAAGAGGTGGTTAGAATTGACATGCTATGTGGCAAACAAAACAGACACGAGATTCACACTTGTCTGAGGACTTTGTGCCCTACCACCTCATGTAAATACTCCACACATCATTAAAAAGAATACCTTTTTAATATTTAAAATTCCATGATTTTTGGAGAATACGTATATGGCACAATGATGTAAACTTATTTGTTTGATAAACTGTACTAATCATTTATTCAACAAACATTTCCTAACCACCTACTATGTACCAGGAAATGCCTTGATATGCATGCTCATATTTAACTACAGTACTATAAATATTTAAGAACCATCTGAAGCAAGAAAATGTTTTTTCCTCCCATACACACTCATTAAGTATGTTCATACTGATGCACAGTGATTAGTTTTACCAGCTTGTTTCTTTGTTTACTGAAAAAATTGAACATCAAATTGTTTCTAAATTAATTTCAAGGTCTGTAGCAAAATTAAAGCTTTTAAAGACATCAAAGCAGTAGCTCAGAGCAATTGTACAATAAAAAGCAAACATTCTAAACTAGGAAAAGAATATGGCCATTTTTAATTGAGTATTCTTATTTATTATTAAATATAAGAAGAAGAGAATATAAAATTCTCATATCACATCAGTCACTTTTATTTATTTTTAGAAGTTATTGTGATAATCTTCAGTTCTGTCTATTGATAAGTTTGATAATCTTATTTTTAATAATAATTATTATTATAAATAATTAATCTTATAATTAACTAATCATATTTCTTTGTATTAAGAATTTCTTTGCAAAAAAAGAATTTCCTTGCAAACAATGTAAGCCAATTTTCATGTGCTATCTGATCTGCCACATTTGACTATGCTTTGTAACTTTCCATAAATTGAATTTTTCATTTTCAAATTTAATCAATTTGAATTATTTATGGTTATAATTGTGTTGAGTAAGAAAGTGATTGAAGTTAAGATTTTGAAAAGCTGGCCATAAATTGAGCAACATTAGTTTTAAATGGAACTATTTCCTCATGGATTTTACTATTCACATTTATTATATGAATAGGACCAATAGAAATTATCCATCATGATCACAATTGCTTTTATTTAATTGCATTTACCTTTGTCAATACACAATGGCCACTCCCATTTAAATATGGTATACCTATAAAAAAAAATAGTATTCTCTGGAGGGCTATGGGTGCACTGTGTAATCTTTATGCAAAGAATCAGGCCAGGGAAAATAGTGGAGAGTACTAAATGCATGGAATTTGGATGGATACTTGCAACCAGAATTAAATTATGCTTATTGGGTTCTTGCTGGCCACAAAAGCTGTCATGCCTACAGCTTTATGGCGCTGGGATATAGCACTGGTGTCTGGGAGTGCAATCTAGCAGGAATCAAACACCAGGAGCAACAGCCCCAACCTCAGTATCCTTGGAAAAGAGAAAACTGCAATCTGATGGAGGCTATGGTTGGATTACTTAAGGATTCAGTTTTATCCTCGTTTTGACATGTGGTTAGTATGTGATGAAGAGGGATCAACAAAGATCTGTTGGATATAAAAGGTCTGGACTTTCCATTATACACTGCTTGGCTATGTGTGACCAAGAATTCAATCCAGGTCACAAGCAACACAGATTTGGGGTCCATCCTTCCTACCTACCAGTTCCCAATGATCCTAGACCCAATTTGTACTATGTGTATAGATTAACTTTCATTTTCATCTTTCCCCATTAATTTACATTCTTCCTGCTTTCCATATCTCTCAAAAGCCCTCTTCCGCCACTCCTCTGATTATTTCTATTTGTTGAAAAGTTAACTTTTCTCAGTTAAGAGTTCATTGCCAGTGACTTTGTAGTATAGTCTGAAGTCAGGCAGGTTGAGTCCTCCAGTTCCATTCTTCTTTCTCAAGATTACTTTGGCTATTCGAGGTTTTTTGTATTTCCACACAAATTGTGAAATTATTTGTTCTAGTTCTGTGAAAAATACCGTTGGTAGCTTGATAGGGATTGCATTGAATCTATAGATTGCTTTGGGTAGTATAATCCCACTTATAATCCCACTTCTGGGCATACACACCGAAGAAACCAGATCTGAAAGAGACACGTGCACCCCGATCTTCATCGCAGCACTGTTTATAATAGCCAGGACATGGAAGCAACCTAGACGCCCATCAGCAGACGAATGGATAAGGAAGCTGTGGTACATATACACCATGGAATATTACTCAGCCATTAAAAAGAATTCATTTGAATCCGTTCTAATGAGATGGATGAAACTGGAGCCCATTATACAGAGTGAAGTAAGCCAGAAAGATAAAGACCAATACAGTATACTAACACATATATATGGAATTTAGAAAGATGGTAACGATAACCCTATATGCAAAACAGAAAAAGAGACACAGATGTACAGAACAGACTTTTGGACTCTGTGGGAGAAGGCGAGGGTGGGATGTTTCGAGAGAACAGCATCGAATCATGTATATTATCTAGGGTGAAACAGATCACCAGCCCAGGTTGGATGCATGAGACAAGTGCTCGGGCCTGGTGCACTGGGAAGACCCAGAGGAATCGGGTGGAGAGGGAGGTGGGAGGGGGGATTGGGATGGGGAATACATGTAAATCCATGGCTGATTCATGTCAATGTATGACAAAACCCACTACAATATTGTAAAGTAATTAGCCTCCAACTAATAAAAATAAATGGAAAAAAAAAAGAAGAATTAAAAAAAAAAGAGTTCATTGGCAGTGGGGTGTAGTAGAGAGAGCACAAACCTTGGCTTTTTATCATTAGTAACACCTGGATTAGATTTCAGTCCATCCCACTTGACAATGGACAAGCTACCTAACTTTTTTTTTTAAGTTTTTAGCAGTATCATAAACTTAATCTTAAATTAGAAAAATATTTATTTATTTGGACACATCTGGTCTTAGTTGTAGCACACAGGATCTTTCACTGCAGGGCACAGACTCTCTAGTTGTGGTCCACAGGTTCCAGAGCTCTTGAGCTCAGTAGTTGCAATGCTCAGGCTTAGTTACCCCGCTGTTTGTGGGATCTTAGTTCTTTGACCAGGGATTGAACCCATGTCCCCTGCACTGCAAAGCAGATTCTTAACCACTGGACCACCAGGAAAGCCTCAGAGATCAACAACAGCAGTTGTATAGGGGGATGATAATACCACAAGCCTGTGGTATCAAGGAGACCCCAGACTCCAGTAACCCTAGCTCTCACCCACCCCCGATATCACACTCCCATGTCACCATGCAAGACTTTTCCCCATTTGTTGCTTGCCTCATACCTTTGCTTATAGTGATTTTTGATATATAAGTATTTTGCATATAGAAAATAAAACCAGAAAAATAAGGTAAATATTTCATGAATATCAGAATTAGGAAGTTCCTTATCATAAAAGCACTGGAAGAAATAATGAGGAAATTACTTTGATATTGTTCCAATAAATCTAGTATTCTAGGTATCCTCACTTGTGTCTTTTTCCAGGCAAACTGTAGAATAATTTTGCTGTTTTCTCCTCCACCTAAAAATCCCATTAATACTTTGACTGAGGTCATGTTAAACTTCTGTAGCCCTATAATCCAAGGCAAAGCCAAGGCCTGTATCAGGAAGGCAAATGTTTTTCCAGAAACCCCTGGCAAATGTCTGCTTCCATATCATTACCCCAAACTGTCACACACATGACTACATTTCCCTGTAAAGGAGGCTACAAAATGTTTGGTTTCCAGCCTCTAGAATGGAGATAGGAGAAGAGAGATGAGAAAGGATATTGAATGAGCCCACCTGCAGGGACTCCCATGAAGTCACCATGGAGGAGGAACCAGAGGCAGGAGCTGTGGGAACCGTTGTCAGGAGCACCTGTGCAAGACTGGTTTCAGGACTGTTGTCGTGGGACCCAGGTAACACAGTGCATGCTACTGAGAAGTCCATTCTGCCCCTCCTTACTGCAGGAGGCCACGGAGCCTGGAGACTCTGGCTGGGAGCAACCACTAAGGAGAGCTTGCCTTGCAGATCAAAGAAGAGTCTGGAGAAGCCCGCAGCACAGTGCTCTTGTGAGGGGGCTCTCAAATGCCTATGGGTACTGCCTATTTGGGCAGATGCTGTGGCTGCTTACCCAACAGTCAGGCCCCTTTCTTCATAGTTCACAGAACCACAGTTTGGTTCCTGTAGCCATGTTCCCAGCGCCTGTGAGTGAATCATGTTTGGTCAAAGCCGGTCATGGCAGTTGCAGTCCCCCTTGGCAAATGATTGGTCTAGACTGGCAGGCAATATGACCCAGCTTTGGACCATGAGATTAAGGGGAAGTCTGCTGGGAACGGTTCTAGAAAAGCTTGTCCTGTCTGATAAAAAGACACAGCCTTGCAAAAAGAAATTCCTTTGCCCACCTCTTCTTCCTGACTTGAACATGGTTATGTGCAGACATCACACTTGGAGCTGTGGTTCTTTCAACAAAAGCAATTTTCTCAGGTTGGTAAGAATGGAAACACAGAAAAAGCCTAGGTCCTTGATGATTTTGTTGAGTAAGCCAATGCATTATACCTGAAACTGGTTTAATGATGGAGATGATGAAAATCTTTATTATTTGAACCATTGTTGGTGTTTTATTACTTGCAGCTGAAAGCATTTTTAAATGATAGAACCCTGGAAAAAGGATATCAAGCAGAGCATTGTAAATTGGTTTATTCTTCAGTAAAGATCTGGGAGATAGAAGATGTCAATAACACCTAACAAGCTAGCAAAATCTGAGTAATAATAACAATGTGACCTCCTTACAGCACCCACAGTCAGTGAGGCTTAGAGGCAGTCAAGTCATACTTAAAAGATAATTTGAGAAGTGACATCTTTATATGATACAGTTTTCCTCTGTTGAAAGATTATGTATTTTTCCAATATTTAAATCTCTTCTAAGTTTTATATTTTTGTCATATTGCCCCAGCTATTTCTTGTTAGGTTTATTCCTAGGTATTTTATGTTTGGGGCTGTTGTCTCTTTCAAGATGTTGAGGTTCCCTAGGGATCTGTCTTCCTCCTCTTTTCACCCCATAGTTGCCTAAATGACACCTTCTTTCCTGCCTTTCCCCCAAATCTTACTTCAGGCCACTCTTTCTCTATTCTGAGCAAACACTTATCCTCCTAGGTACACAGACTTTTGCCTGGACTGTTTTTTGGAGGTCATCCAACCCTGATTGACAGAAAAAGGTAACATTTGGAATCCAGTGAGCTTGAGGTTAAAACGTGTCATGTCAGCAATTGCTAAACAACAGTACATCAGAATAGGTCAAGAATTTGTGAGATGTTTGTGCCAAGTGAAATGTCAAAGCACAAAGTGTGTGAAGGAAAAAAAAATCTCTGTGCCAGTCAAAATGTCATTCTGTCTTGCAGGGAGTAATTTATTCCTTTCTGTCTTTATCGCTGTTCTTGTTTCACACATTAATGTTGCCTCTAAATAATTGAAATTAATAGTGGCATTATCACTGGGTGTGAGGAAAACTAAGGAGCTAATTTAGAATCACTCACTCAGTTTGGGTTTGTTTTGAAAATGGAATTTGTTAAGCCAACCTTAAAAATAAGCCCTTACCTGACTGTCCAAAGCATTTACACTGCAGCCATTTATTTGTTCTGTTAACTTCTGGAACATATAAAAAGAAGGCACAGGAGGCAGTGGAGAATAAACTGTTTTTAAGTACTGTATCTGAGAAATTGCAAACTGGATAGAAATGCTATAGATAGGATGACTAGATCCAGATAGCTCACAACAAACGGAATACCAGTGGCTTGTTGACTTGATTACAAAGCAAAATTCCATGATATTCGTCACTGTTTTCACATTGGTTTTAATTTCTAAATTGGTAAAGCTTCCCAGAACATGGCTCCTCTCCATGCCATTTGCTTTCTCTGATAGCAGCTTTCTCTTGCAATAGTCATGGTCAAACAGTGGGGAACTGGTCTTACTCTTGATGCCACAGCTGCCCGGCTAATAAACCAAAATGCTTTTCTGTAGGCAGTAGAAAGGCCAGGACTGGAGGGAGGCACCCAAGGTGCCCAGAGCACAGCTTCTCAGGAGACCCCCATTCCCAGGTGCCCACCTGCACATCCTCAGCTCTGGAAGTGAACACCTCCTTCAGTGCTGCACCCGAGGCACTTCACTTGCTTCACCCTTGTCCTGGCCATGGTAGGCATTATTGCTGCCCTTGGAATTGAAGTAAAGGGCTCAGAAGTAAAGAAGAACTCTATAAATCTCTGACAATGATAACTGAGTTTCTGCCCAATTTTATTATTTCACAAATTAGAAAGTTAATGATATGAATTTGAAGAATAATAAGAAGCATGCATTGCTAAAATGAGAGAAAACCCTCAACAAAGATTCCAATTAATGGGAATGAGTCAACAGTGTGAAAGGACCATGTGGGACCTCCAAGTTCCAGAGTTTGGACTCCAGGTTTTTAGACCAGGAGCTCAATTTTATCAGCATAAAGAAAAATGGTCTGAAACTGGCAAGAGAATTACAAATAATCCAGAATCCCAATTACTAAGAGTTGTAGATATTTTCCAGTGACAATATCGCAGTGTTCAATGTTCAGGACATCCCTCCCAAGATAGGGAACAAAGTATCAGTCATCAGATGGCTGCAAATAAGCATGAGAGAAAACAGAGGGTGGACTGTCAATGGCTGGGATATTTCATCCAGGTCAGGAAAATGTCCTGCCTCACCCCCAGAGAATGGCAACCCACTTCAGTATTCTTGCCTGGAAAACTTCAAGAAACAGAGGAGCCTGGCAGGCTACTGTCCATGGGGTTGCAAAGAGTCATATACAACTGAGCATGCGTGCACACGCATACCCCCAGAATACTTTATGTATTCATCACTCAACAAATATAAATTGTGTACCTATTACCATATACTTACCAAACCCTGTCAGCTCTACCTTCAAAATGAATTCTAAATTCAGTACTTCCTGCTACATCCACAGTAACCATTTTAAATGGGTACCATCTTCCTGCACCTGGACTAATAGACTAGGCCCTCTAAGTAGTCTCCTGGTTTCCACTGTCTCCCTGCTAAAGTCCAGTATTGGTAAATATGATAAGGATATTAGGCTGATCCTTTTAAATGTAAAGGATCATTATGTATCTCCATTGGCTTCCTACTTCTTAGAATAAAAGCCCAGATGTCTTTCTTGGACTGCATGCTCTACCCCTATTCTCTGATCTCACTGTAACCCAATACCCTCCTCACTCACTCTACAGGTTCTTTCATCCTACTCCTGGGATACCCCAAGAATGCTTTCGCCTTATGACCTCTGCATATCCCCTTCCTGTTTGAATCATTTATTCCCAGATATCTGCATGGCTCACTCTGCTTAATGCTTAAATATCTATGCTTAACTGGCATCTTACTGCAGAAGTCACAGATGACCACCCTACCTGAAACAGCCTCCTGCTTTCACTTTTACATCCCCTTACCCTAAAAGTGTTTCTCCTTAACCATCTGACAAGTTTTCTGTCTCCCTTTGGCAGAAGGTAAGCTCCATGAAATGTTTTGTTCATTGTTATATCCCTAGCACCTAGAACATTGCCTGGAGTGTGATAAATGTTCCAAATATATTTGCTGAATTAAGACTGAACACACCTACGTTATATAATAATTCTCGTCACTGGAGGGGAGTATTGTTTGGTGACTGGGAATTTTCTCTGACCTGGTTGAAACAGCCTTTCAGGATTCTTGATCTCACTTTGCCTTCTGATGAGTCCATCATCAGTTGCGGTATGTGAGAGAAAAAGAAGAGACAAAGGGGAAACTGAAATTTTTACGCATGTGCAAATGAAATAACAGAATTCCATGTATTGAACTCAGAGACAACTGTGGAAGGAGCAGGTTTGGGAGTTGGGAGCTGAAAATCAATAGTTCATTTTTGAACATATTAAGGTTAAGATGCCTAACAGGCATTCAGTTGAGATGTTAAGCAGGTGCCTAGTTTTGTGTTCTGCAGTTCAATGGAGCAGTCCAGGGAGGGCATAAATATCTGGCAGCAAGATGAAGGTGTTTAAAGTCATGGAACTGTGTCCATCCCCTGGGAATGAGTATAGGCAGAGAAGAATGGAGTTCTGAGAAGCAAACCCTGAGACACTCTGACATTTAGAATTCAGGGTGATGAGCAAACACCAGTGAAGGACACTATAAAGTGAGCAGAGGAAAGAGGTAGCAGATGACAAAAGATAGGGATCGAGGAGGAGTTTTTATATATGGGAAATGTTAAGGTATATTTGATGCAATGAAAATGATCCAGTGAAAAAGAAAAAACGTAAAGGTTCAGGAGAAGGGCAATTGCAGGAGTGAAATTTAGAGTAGGGAAGAGGGGCTCCAGTGCAGAAGTGGCAAGGCTGACTTACCCAGAAGCACAGATAGTGCACCCATCACGGCAGGAAGAAAGGCAGCATCTGTGCACAGATGCCAGAGATGGGTAGACATGGTGGTGAGAGCTTGTAGAAGTTCTATTCTGGCTGCTTCTATCTTCTTAGTGAAATGATGGACTGCTGGTATTAGTGATATGGAGGACTGCAAGGAATCAGATGTTCAGAGGAATGTACTGAATAGAGGTGAGTAAGGGATGTTTCAAATTGTAGGATTCTTGGTGGGGAGTGCAAGTGTTGAATTGCCTCATGTGAGGCTCTGGCCATAGGAGCGAGGATTAGGGCAGGAATAGAGACAAGACTACATATGTGACTGGCCAGGGTATCGGGTGAATGGTCTTTCCTGATGTAACCTGGGGCTGACACATGTATGAGTAACCACACTGGCTACTATTACCTGAGCAACTCCTGTGCTCCAGACATTGTATGCAATTCTCTCCTTTAGTCCTCATAATAACCATACAACAACCCCAAGAATCAGAGATTATTATCCTCCAATTGTTTCATCTGTGTCCCAGATGAAAAAAGTAAGGCTCACAAAGGTTCCTTAACTAGCTCAGGGTAACACAGCAATATGGCTACAGGATTCAGACTCAGGTCTTCTAATCCCAAAGCCAGGTTCTTTTCTCTTGGCCTGTGCCACACCTCTCCAACTGCATTACCTACAAGCTTTAGTCCCTGATCACCAGTTACGATTGAGTCCCAAGTGGCTCAGACAGTAAAGAATCTACTTGCAGTCCAGAGACCCAGGTTCAATCCCTGGGTTGGGAAGATCTCACGGAGAAGGAAATGGCTATCCACTCCAGTATTCTTGCCTGGACAAGAGGAGCCTGGTGGGCTAGACGTGACTGGAGCAACTAAACATGCAGGCACATATGTGCTCTGGCCCCGAAGTCTTCTTTTAAAGACAACTTTTTTCAAAGTCTTTATTGAACTTGTTATAATATCAGCTTTTGTTGTTTATATTCTGATTATTGGACTGCAAAACGTGTGTGATCTTACCTCCCCAACCAGGGCTCAAACCCAAACCCCCTGCATTGGAAGGTGTAGTCTTAACCATTGGACTACCAATGGTTAAGTCCTGGCCACCAAGTCTTATGTCTCAACTTTTGTTGTTTAAGCCTAAGGCAAAAGATGCTTCAGTCTCCTGGAGAATAAGCCTCTTTTCATCTTTAGTTAGTGTCACTTTGGGGCATTGGAAACCAACATAAAAAGGCCAGTCTAACTATAGCAATAGCTTTGGGGGGTTTGTTTGCTTCAGGGGATGATCTTATTGATCTGCCCCAGTAGCAACCTTGTTTTACTGTACAAGAGACCCTTAGAAAATCCTGCAGTCAAAGTCAGGGGCCTTATGGCCATATGTCATATGGTAACTCGTCCTTCATCTGGAAAAAAAATGCGTCCTGATTCACTGTCACTGGTATTTCTAGAGTATTCTACCGCAAATTCAGGGCTTTCTACCTCCAAGAGAAAATTTATGCAAGTGATAAGGAAAAAAAGTAGAGACATGAAAGTTTTCACAAACTTCAAACATTTTCTTGCTGCAGTTGAGAAAAATTTGCCTGCATTCTGCTCTGTAATAATTCTACAAGCGAGTACAGGAATCCTATCTCTCTGTGCCCCAAATGAGAAAAACCACAGTTGTCACTGGATGTTATCACTATTAATCATCTAGACCAGAACCGCCCAACAGAACTTTCTGTAATGAAGGAAATGTTCTGTATTTGTGCCTTCCAGTTCAATGGCCCTTAGCCACATAGTGATGTTGAACACTTCAAACATAGCTAATACAGCAGAGGAAAAAAACTTTAAATTTTTATTTAATTTCAACTCATTTAAATTTCAGTTTAAACCATCCATGGCTCACGACTACCATATTGGACAGCACAGATCCAAATTCGAAAACAAGAGGCCCAGCCACCTCACCTCCTTGAGCACAGTGACCAATCTGGAACTTTGCTATGAAGATCCTTACTTATTTAGCTGCTCCTAAGCAAGAAGGGTCTCTGCTACTCACAACTTTTGAGCAAAAATAAATAAATAAATAAACCCCTTGTAATCATTTTCTATTTCTGCAACAGATTTTCACAAACTTTGAAGGTTAAACCAACACAGATTTGTCTCACTAGGTCAGAAGTCTGCACATGGCAGAAGTGAACTGAATTCTCTGCTTAGGATCTCACAAGGCTCAAGTCAAGGTGTCAGCCAGGCTGCATTCCTTTCTGCAGGCTCTGGGGAAGATCCATTTCCAAGCTCATTCAGGTTGTTGGCAGAATTCAGTCCCTTGCTTTTGTAGGACTAAGGTCTCTGTTTCTCTGCTGACTGTCAGCTGCCTTTAGCTCCAAAAGGCCTCTTCCTGGTCCGTGCACCTGGCCCTCTATCTCAGAGCCAGCAACAACACATTAAATCCTTCTCATGCTTGAAATCTCTCTGCCTTGCCCTTCTGCCTTCAGCTTAAGGGCTCACATAATTACACTGAACCCTCTCGGATAATATCCCTATTTTAGGGTGAATTGATTAGTAACCTTAATTATATCTGCAAAGTCTCCTTTGCCAATTAATATAGCATAATCATAGGATTAATATCAGGGAGCAAAATCACATAATCACAACCAGATAGCAGAGGATGGAGAAACCAGTGAGGCAATAGCTGGCAATTACTTAGTGCTTTCTTGAGTAGAAAATAAAAAGAGACTTGTTTGGAAAAAATACTTTTAAAAAACCTCTTTTGACTGTTTTCTGTGTTCTCAGAAACTTGAGGCATTTGTTTTACTTTGTCTTGACAAGCAACTGGCAAAGTGGTGGCCATCCCCAACCCCTGTCAAGGATCCCCAAATACTTCAGGTACAGTTCTTGGAGGGTCTTCGTCTTCAAAATAGCTTCCAACCCAGAAAAAGAGTTGCTACCACTGTGGAGGTCCTTTCCCAGCAGAGCAGTAGCTACCAGCAATTTCTAGCACTCTTTCCGGTTTAGCTGGTGCTGCGTTAGATATTAAGTCCTGATAAGGACAACCTGGCCTGGAGGCTGTTAATTAATGAACAACCTTGTGTGCAAACTAAGCTCCTCGGATCCAGTCAGCAAAATTTCCAATAAGAAAATGAAGCGAATGGAAAAATACTTCCTTCCAGTTAGGTGAAAAGAGACACTGAGTGTTCAAGCCGTAGACAAAGAGCTGCTTTGTGTGTCTGTTCTACTGGAGAGAAAGGAGGAAGGTATCTCTGAGCTAAGAGTGCAGAGAAAAAGAGAGAGAGAACACTGAGGGAGGACCAGTCTGTTACATGAAAGAGAGTGAATAAGAGACAGGCTGATGCATTTCCAAGAAAAACACAAGGTGGTCTGGAAGTCCCCACAGTCGCTCAGGGGGCCACAAAGTTGAGAATGTGTGAGAACCAAGCCCTGGTTGAGAAGGTCATGGCAACAGCCCAGTGCTGTTTACTGACCCCTCCTCCAACCCATCAAATAAGGAACCACTTAAAATGTACCTGTAGGTTAAGCCCCATCACAGATTCTGGGAGTCAGTTGTCTTCCAACTGGGGCAATAAAAACAGAGAAGTAAGGAAAACCTTCTAGCCAGCTTGCTCCAGAATTCCTCCTAGAGAAGCAACTACCATGCATAGGAAAATATCTTGAAAAGTCAGGTAGAGATAAAGGGTGAGCCCTGGGACAGGGATTGACAGGAGTTATCAAGGAAGCAGATAGACGCCTCTGCTCAAAGGGACTTGGAGTGGAGAGATTGAAAGAGGAAGAAGATGGCAGAAAGAGGAGAGGAGAAAGAGACTTAGGCAATATGGTGGGAATCTGGAATCTGGGAGTTGGGAGAAATGGTGTAGGGGGTTTTTCAAACAGGCTTATTTGATGTTAACTCTTGTCACCCACTGTCTAGTGTGTATCTGGAATGCCAACAGCAGAAACTCACCAAAGCGCTGCTAACTTCTATGAGTGGTGCTTTAGGAGGAAACTAAGGAGAAAGAACTAGATTCTGTGACCAGGATCACTTGTGGGTGGAGAAGAACTCAGACACACAGCAGGAGGGGCAGTGTAGAAACTCCAGGAGGGCATGGAACTTCCCCAGAATGTGCTTAGTCGCTTGGTCATGTCCAACTCTTTGCAATCCCATGGACTGTAGCCCACCCGGCTCCTCTGTCCATGAGGATTCTCCAGGCAAGAATATTGGAGTGGGTCACTATGCCCCCCTTCAGGGGATCTTCCCAACCCAGGTCTCCCACATTACAGGCAGATTCTTTACCATCTGAGCCACCAGGATGGGCTGGAGCCAATCCTAACAGATACTAAGGGCAGGGTGACTGCAGCTGACATCTGAGTTACATAAAGATTAGATCAGCCACTAGTTGATTCAGCATGGCATTTATCTTCCTGCTATTTCTGTCTTAATTTAATATCAATTTTTCCCCAAACTTGAATTTATAGTTTTTCCTTCTTTGACCAAATTCTCAGCTTCATATCTAAATCTCCAGCAACTGACCCCCTGTCTAGTAGAGGGTTGGGTGAGGGGTGGTCACCCTAGCAAAGGGAAGCAGTGCTGGGGAGACTCACTGTCATCATGATGAAGACTCTTGGGAGCAGTTTTATTTCCTGGTCACTTGTTGGGAAGGCCAAGGAGTCTGGGTGCTGATTCCTTCTGTCTCCTAAACTTGAGGACTTTGTGGCTGAGGCCCAAATGGTTCTGAGGGGACACCAGGGACAAGGGTGTGTCAGCAATATGAGGGTGGCTTAGCTAGCTTGTCAGGACCCACGATTAGATACACATCCCCAGGAGGCCTAGGAGCATGCATGGTTCTGTTCCTTTGATTCAGGTCTGACAATTCTACTTTCTTTTGATTTTATTTTTTTAAATATTTATTTTTTAATATTTGTTTGAATATTATTTATGTAAATATTTATTTATTTATTTATTTATTGGGCTGTGCCAGATCTTAACTGTGGCATGCAGGATCTTTAATCTTCATTGTAGCTTGTGGGATCTTTAGCTGTGGCATGTGGGATCTTGGAGAAGGAAATGGCAACCCACTCCAGTATTCTTGCCTGGAGAATCCCTTGGACTGAGGAGCCTGAAGTGCTACAGTCCATGGGTTCGCAAAGAGTCTGACACAACTGAAGCAACTTAACACACATGTGTGGGATCTAGTTCCCTGATCAGAGATCAAACCTGGGCCCCCTGCAGTTGGAGCATGGAGTTTTAGCCACTGGACTACCAGGGAAGTCCCTACCCTCCTTTTTTGAGGTTGGTTCATGCTGAAACACAACCATATAGCCATGTTGCAAACCGCTGGTGCCCTGGGCAGAGGGCTCTTGTTGCTGACAAGACCATGAGGGTGGGCAACACCTAGCCTCAGATAGCACCTGGCACCCTCTCTGCATGAGCTTAGAAACCCCTAATGCCAGAGGCCCAAACAGATCATCCAGACTAGTTCATTCAGCTTTACCTATCTCTCCACTACTGGCAAGCTTTGTTTCCACCCTGAAGACTAGCTCCTCTAATGACCTGTTTCTGTTACTATGACCTCCACGCTTCTCTGGCTCATCTTCTTACTTTTCCCTCCCACACAACTTACCCTTCCTACTGTCCCTCTGGACCCCTCATTCATTCACAAACTCCCTTCTCTATAATGTAAGACCTTCCTTGGGCTCCTTTGCCCTCCTGCCTTAACTGAAACATAACACTTGTTGAAGGATACTGCCATTCCTGCAGGCCCCAGGGAGTGAGGATGTTTATTCTTCCATTCTTTACACACATTTGGGGAAAGGAACATATTTATCCTTCTGGTGCCCTATGAACATATCCAAACACTTACTCTTCACTCATCTAGAAGCACTCTCTGCCTTTGTTGTAGTCATAGTTGTCATCCAGCCTTCTCTCCGTCACTCCCTCTACATTCACTGGCCCTCACTCTCTCTTCCCAAAGTCTTGCCAAGGTTACAGGTGACTTTCACCTCCTCTCCTCTTCACCAGTCACTCCTGTGGCTTCACTCTGAACATAATCATTACTCAGAGCTATTTCAGTTCTGCCAACTTGAAGTCTAATATCCCACCAAAACCCATTACCTGTCCATTTTCCAGTTCTCTCTTGTAAGAAGAACAAACAAAAACAACTACTCTTTGACCTCCTTCAGCGTGCTAACCCCTGGGTCCCTCTATTTTATTCCAATCTCTCTCTCATCTGCTTTCACTGTCTCACCTACTTGGGCCCTATGTGCTATCCATTAAGCCGGTATTTTACCACTGTCTTTTATAGATCCATTCAGGAGGAGAACAGACAACCTTATGTACAAATGAAACACTGGGAACAATGAACAGTGTTTTGTGTAAAATAAATAATAAAATAAAATAAATAAAATAAAACAAAAGTTCTACTAGTACTGATATTATGCAGGTAATCTTAAGCTTTTTCACAGGGCTCTGGCTAATATTTAATGACTGAGCAAAAGCACATCCCTATAAGTAAACTCTACTTGGATTTAAATAGAGCCAACTCACCTCCCAGTTGGATTTGGAGCAGAGTTGGAGCAGTAGAACTTAGAGGACTTTATCCTGGAATAATTTAGAACTTTATTATCCAACAAACATTTCTCCTCTCAGTACTATGCTGGTGCCTTGTCTTTTTAAAGAGTCATCATAATGTCTCAAGGGAATTATCTCCTCTTCAACCTAACTCTCCATCCATCTTATATCACTTTTCTTCCTTTATCATAATGTAGAAATACTTCTTAATGTCAACCTATAAAAAGTCACTTATAACTAATATTCTTGCCAAAATGTATGAATGGTAACCTTCAAATCAAGTCTCTGTAGGAAGCCTTGGCCATAACATGTAGGTCTTGCTGTTCAGATGGCAGGCACTGTTTTCCTCATCCTTCTCCACTTCAAGCCATGGCTCTCTAGAGTCGAGACCCACCATCTTATAAGAAGAAGACTGTCAACATTTGCATCCAGCAAAGTTAAAAAAATGGTTGCTAGGGGATTGTAAAACAGGATAAAATAATGTAGGGCAAAAAAGCCAGAGATGGGAGTAGAGGTGGGTCCAGCAGAGATCAACAATAAAAGACAAAAATCTGAGGCTTCCCTGGTGGTCCAGTGGTTACAACTTCCCATACAGGGGTTGTGGGTTAAATCCCAGGTCGGGGAGCTAAGGTCGCACATGACTTGTGGGCAAAAATAAAAAAACAGAAAAATAATACTATAACAAATTCAATAAAGTCTTTTTAAAAATAAACAATATATTTTTTTAAAAAAAGACAAAAATCTGAGCCAATGCAACAGACTCAGCCCACTTACCAGCCAGGAGTTGAGGGGTCACAGGAAGAACTCATTCAAAGAACTGGGGTCCAAAGAGTGAGGGGCACCAGGTAGATGAGGTTTGTTGAAGCATTCTGCTCACTGAGGCACAGGGGATCTGGGAGCATGGGCCTGGTCCCAGGAAACGGGGCTGACAGGATCAAGATCCTGTACACCCATATATCAAGGCTTCTCAGCCCCACACACCACCTGGGAAGCCAGTGACCTGGGCATCTAGGCATGAGAAGGCTTGGGAAGAATTAGTCCCCTCCTGATGGAGGATGGCTCCAGGGAGTCTGACACCTCTGCCTACAAGATCGTGTGCTTAGTCATGCCATCATATCTGACTCTTTGTGACCCCATGGACTGTAGCCCACCAGACGCCTCTGTCCATGGGGACTCTCCAGGCAAGAATACTGGAGTGGGTTGCCATGCCCTCCTCCAAGGAATCTTCCCAACCCAGAGATCAAACCCAGGTCTCTTGCATTGCAGACAGATTATTTACCATCTGAGCTACCAGTGAAGCCTGCAAGATTAAAAGCAGCCAAAAAGTTATGGCCAAACCCTACTGATTTATGAGACAAAAACTACTGATCTGCCAGTCTCTCCTTAAAAGGGGTGGAACTCATGAGCAGCTTTGATGATACATTGGGGTAAAGGCTAACAATCCTTCATTCATTCATGAATCATTTACTGAAAGCCTAATATGTGCTAAACGCAAAGCTAAGTGCTGAGGAAACAAAAGTAAATATGACAGGGACAAAAATACTAACAAACATGTTTTCGTAGCCTCCTCCTCCCCCTCTATCAACACTTCCAGCCCTTTTATGGAGGTTTCTGTTCACATACTTCTGGAGCTGTGCTGTGCTGATCAGGAAAATGGGTGACAAAGAAGATGGAAAGAATTCAGGGGAAACAATAAAGAATTAAGCCAAAAAGAACTGGGGCAGAGGAGATCAGAGATCTGCAGGAGCAAGGAAGGGGATTGGGCGGAAGGAGAGAGAGAGGAGGGAGAAACTGAATGAGTCTGGAGTTGAGGTGGTGAGAAAAATGGTAGCATGTGGGTCAATGAACAGACCTGAGAAGGACAGAGAAGCACAGGGTATGTGTGTGTATGTGACAGTAATTTCAGCCCATGGTCTCTTGGAGACTTTATGAACTTCTTTGCAGTTGGGATCATGTTTTACCCTTGGATGCCACACTATGATAAAACTGGCTGCTACAAAGTAGCCCTGCTCTAAGGGGATTACAGTATAAGACATGGTCCCTGCCCTCTAGATGCTCAGAGTCCAATAGAGAAAATAGTCATTTAACGTAAAATAGCACAATAAAACTTTACCAAGTGCTATGTCACACCTCTCTGTAAGGCATGGGGTGGCAACTGAGGGAGAGGTCACTAGTTTACCTCTTGCTCAAGGACAGATAAGCGCTCTTTCAGCAGTAAGGTCAGTGGGGCTCAGGAGGGGACATTTTCTAGCTTCCAAATTGATGACCAAGAGCAACCTAAACCTCAGTCCCAGACAAGAAGAAGCAGAAGATCCAAATTCCCTCCTCAAACTGCTCAAAATCCCACCACCTCCAGGACCCACCCAGGGGGCAGGTAGCAAGCATCCCACTTGAGTGCCTTTTTTGCCTGAGAGCTCTGTGGGGAGGGTGTTTCTTCCTTTCTACTCCAGTATCACCTATGCAAAGGAAAATGCGTGTAGACGGGTGTGAGCAAAAGAGAACACTGTACCAAACCACATACGCATGGAAGGGGAAAATGAGTGAATGTTCAACGAAGCTTGAAATTACAAAAGTGAAGCACAGAGTTGGCCCCAGAGCAGCTGCGGTTTTACAGCTGAGGCTTGCACAGAGTCTGCTTCCCCCAGGCAAGGGAGGACGTGGAGTTTCCAAGCGGGCTGAAGCAATCGCTCGGTTGGTTTGTGCCAGCCAGATGACTCACTCTCAAACCTGTTTAATATGAAACAGCATTAGGAGACTGGATATAGCCTCAAGGAGATCAGCTGCTAACCAGCTCGGATTATAGCTGCAATTCCTCAAACACAGCCACTTAAGAATACCTATCTGCCTGTCTTCAGTGGCATACAACACTGTAAAGGAAAGGGACCCGTCTGGAAGCAGAAAGATCAGGGTTCTGCTTCCTATTCAGTAGCAGTTCATCAGGTGACTTGGGTCAGCCTCACCTGAAAAATGAGACTGATACCTTGTCCATAAAATAGGGCAATACCCTCCCTGCCTACACCCTGCGGTCGTTTTGAGAATTGAATGAGAAATATGACGAGAATGAAGTGAGGTGATGGAAATGGTAGAGGGCTGTAAACCAGGTATTATCATTACACACAAGTGTCATAAATCTCCTTCTACACTTTCATTGGAACTAGAGGGAATTTCCTTAAATGGCAGGAATGAGAAAATAAACAACAAAAATTCTGCTTCCTACTTTAACATCAGCAGCCGTGAGAGCCCCATTTTAGTGGGTTATTGTGGACTTTTGTCATCCAGGCAGTAAATGGGAGTCTTCTCAAATTTATTAGAGCTCCTCTACTCACTGTTATCTGGGGTTATCAGTTAGACCATCTCTAATAATTCCCAGCAAGAATTTTAATGAGATCTCTGAGAAATTAATGAAACTATTCCTCCCATTTGTAATTACATGGGCAAGAAAATAAGCAAAAGAATCTTTCATTCTTTTTCCTTTCTTTCTTCCCTTTTTATTTTTTTTTTTCTTCCCCCATCTCTGTCTCTCAGAGATAGAGAAGTAGATGAGTGAGGCACTTGTCTATGATGAAAATTTTAATTGAGTGACAAGAAACCTCAAATGTCAAGATAAATATATTTTAATGAATGTTTTTCAAAAATGAAGTAATGCCAAAAAATGAAAAAAAAGTCACATATTTAGATAAAGATGAGTAACAGTGCCATCCAAGATATACTGAAGCCTAAAGCAAAAGGAAAAGTCAATATTTCTCATCCTGCGTATTTAAAACTTGGTATATTGTTCATTATTGATTTTTGCCTTAATATTGGGGGGTGTTTGTTGTTGTTGTTAATTTTTTCAATGTATATTTGGTTGCAATGGGGCTCCATTGAGGCAAGTAGTTCCCTGACAAGGTATTAAACCAGCACCCCCTACAATGGGAGCACAGAGTCTTAACCACTGGACCACCAGGGAAATCCCCTTGCCTTAATTTTGATGTATCATGGATAGAAATTTTTTTTGTTCTAAGTGGCATCTAAAATTATAGCTTTCCTTAAATAGAACTGCCATATGACCCAGCAATCCCACTCCTGGGCATACACACTGAGGAAACCAGAACTGAAAGAGACACGTGCATCCCAATGTTCATCACAGCACTGTTTATAATAGCCAGGACATGGAAGCAACCTAGATGCCCAATCAGCAGACAAATGGATAAGAAAGCTGTGGTACATATACACCATGGAATATTACTCAGCCATTAAAAAGAATTCATTTGAATCAGTTCTAATGAGATGGATGAAACTGGAGCCCATTATACAGAGTGAAGTAAGCCAGAAAGATAAACACCGATACAGTATACTAATGCATATATATATGGAATTTAAAAAGATGGTAACGATAACCCTATATGCAGGACAGAAAAAGAGACACAGATGTACAGAACAGACTTTTGGACTCTGTGGGAGAAGGCGAGGGTGGGATGATCTGAGAGAATAGCATTGAAACATGTATATTATCAAGGGTGAAACAGATCAGCAGCCCAGGTTGGATACATGAGACAAGTGCTCAGGGCTGGTGCACTGGGAAGATCCAGAGGGATGGGATGGGGAGGAAGGTGGGAGGGGGCATCAGGATCGGGAACACATGTAAATCCACGGCTGATTCATGTCAATGTATGGCAAAAACCACTACAATATTGTAAAGTAATTAGCCTCCAACTAATAAAAATAAATGAAAAATAAATAAATAAATAAATAAAATTATAGCTTTCCTTAGTATCAGAGGCATCTTAGATTTAGCGAAATGCTTTCCATATGGTATGTGGAACAAGTACGACACCTGGCAATGAAATTCAGCTTGGCTTTGTCTCTTTCTGTTTCCTTTACACATTTATTCAGTGGAAGTCACCTTCCCCATTCCTGAACAAAAACTCAATGAGCCCCATGGCTTTTCTGTTCCCTCTTAAATAAGGAACAATCCCACAGTTATTTTAAGTCACAAACACAGTCTCAGTTTAGCATCAGAATGTAAAATCCTCTGAAATAATCAAAACTCACAACTTCACTTAGTGGTAAACCTTCTCCCCTCCACCAACTGTGGGATTAGCAGCCTGCAGTAGAAAAGGGGAATGGGTTCTCCTGCTCTCAGCTCTTCCTACCTGTCTTCCTCATTCATCACTTAACACCTGCTGTCTTACTCTTCTCCCTAATGGTAGGGGCTTGACAGCAAGAGGAGGAAGGGGATAGAGCAGTTCCTACCTGATTGGGTGGCTTCACATTCTCTGAGCCAGGGAGATGGTTAGCAGGCATCTTCTCTTGGGTCATCTTCATAGACTCATCAGGGCTTCTCTCTCCTTTCAGGTATCTATCACACTTGTCCCATCTGGGTGGTGACAACATGGATGTTATATAATATGTATATTATAACTTTACTTTTCTGTATGCTTCACGTATTCTAAAGTTTCTTCATTTAAAAAGAAAAAGAACTATGAGAGAGAATAAGAGGAAAGAATCCTAACTCTACATGAAAATAACCTTTATTGGATAGAAACTTGCCTAATCAGTCTCTCTCTCTCTCTCTTTCTTCCTCCTTCCCTCCCCCCATCCCCACCTCTCAGTTTACTACCAGCCATATCTTCTCTCCTGGTCTTCATTTGATCACCTTTATACTTCTATAGACCTATAAAAATGAAAGTTTGTCTAGATGGAGATAAACTTACTTGCCCTGTCACATACTAGTTTATTTCTTACTCCTTCTAAATAAGCAGAGCCATATCCCGCTGGTTTCTAATTTCTTCAAGAATAAATGGCTCTGGCCAGAATCCAGTCCACTCCCAGTCCTCTGGGAGCTCGTCAAGAGAGCTGGAACATGTCTGCCCTTGACCTCTACAGCAGAAATCAACAGGAGTCCCACAGCACAGAAAACACGGTGAAAACAGCAATGTCACCAAAGGCAGAAAACACATTTCGTTCTCACCGCTAAGAGTCTGACTGTACTGCCGGTCTCCAGGCACTGGAATCAAAGACAGAAGAATGTTGCAGAGGCTAAACAGTTGTCCCTGCTTTAATAAAATAATTGCCTTCATTGTTTAGCTTCACAGTACTGGCAATGTGTTGCTTATATACTTGAGTGCTCATTTTTCTTAGTCTTCATAGTCTTCAATATTGTGCTTTATTAAGGTGGTATTTAAATATGTGGTTCTAGTTTGCCTTCTAGGATCTATAAAGGTTGAAACTGAAAAGCAATTTGAATTCTTACACATTTCAAAGGGCCTGTCCAGATTCAGAATGTCTGAAGCAAAACATTTTCCCAGCACAAGCTTTGGGAGGATAGAGAGAGAACAACTTGCTGCTGTGGGTAGGTCTTGTGGATAAGTCAACAAAGCACAGGAGGAAACCAACGCAGAGTCCAAGCCTCTGTGACTAGGGATGGTACTTAAGGTTGAGGAGTTGCTTGCAACAGCCAGCTAGGTGGGGGGAGGGAAGGGGAGATGGCAAGCATCCATTCCAGGAATCAAGTCTGTACTCACTAATATCCCTCTCTCCCTTCAATATCCTTCTAAAGCTCATCCCAGAGGGGTTAATACAAATGAGCAGAAAATGGTGGTAGATGAGTCACATAACGTAAAATACGAAAAGGCTGTAGAATCTCACAGAACAGAAATGGGATTCCATTAAGCCATGGACTCAGAGGAAGAAAAAAAATTGCACCTTTATTTTCACTAACCTGTAACTAAAAATCTAGCATTTCCTTCAATTATGAATGGAAGCAATATACCAGAGGAGTCTCACAACATCAATGACTTTGTCACCAATACGATTGACAGATACCTTCAATTAACTTTATGGTGGTTAAAAATATCTTGAAATATCATTCCCGGTCATTGTTACTCTGAAATTATGATGGCAATAAAATTTGTCATTGGATTTTAACATTTCACCTATTAATAAAGAAGCATATGTAAATATACTGCACATTTACTTTAACATTTTGAAAACTGTATTTTAATACTTGGTTTCCTTTGTGATCCTATGTCACACGGAGCTCTTGCAGCTAGCACTAGAGGGCTTCTCTCTCGTCCACTGGCACTTCCTCAAAACCCAAAAATAAGAAAACAAACAACTCTTTACAATGGGCAAAAACCACACAGTTTTTAAGTCCTGCTAGAAAGCTTTTCCTCTGGCAACACCACAGAGTAATCAAGACAGTGTGTTACTGGCAGAGGGATAGCCAAATAGACCAGTGGAGCAGAATAGAGAACCCAGAAATAGAACCATACGAATATGCCCAACTGATTTTTTAAAATAGACTTTATTTTTTAGAACAGTTTTGATTTACAGAAAAATTAGCGGATAGTCCAAAGAGTTCCTGTGTACTTTATACTCAGTTCCCCTTATAACTAATATCGTACGTTAGGATGGTACATTCATTACAGTGAGGAAACCAATACTGATAACTTTCTCATTAACTAATAGTAACAGTGTACTCAGATTTCCTTAGTTTCTGGTTGTCACATTTCCTTGGCTGTTCTTAGCCTTGGCAGTTTCTTAGATTTTCCTTGTTTTTCACAACTTTTGCAGGTTTGAAGAGTATGGGTCATATATTTTGCAGGATGTCACAATATTACAATTTGTCTAATGATTTTCTTCTAATGAGACTGTGGTAAATGTTTATTAGGATGAAGGTAATAGAAGTGAAGTATTATTTTTATCAGCTCATATCAAAAGTACATATTCTCAACGTGATTTATGACTGCTGATGTGTTGATCACCTGACTAAGCTAGTGCTTGTCAGGTTTCTCCACTGTATAGTTACTTTACTCCTATTTCCAGACTGTACTCTTTGAAAGGATCTATGCATAGATCACATCGAAATAATGAGGAGTTATATTCCCGTCCTTGAAGTCAGAATATCTGCATCAATTATTTGGAATCCTTCTGTATAGGGGATTTGTCTATCCTCTCCCATTTATTTATTATTCAATCATTTACCTCAGTAGGGAATCATGAATATTTATTTTGCACTGTGAGCTTTAATCCAATACTACTTTATTTTCTTGTTCAAATTGTTTCAACTTTGGCCACTGGGAACTCTTCCAGCTGCACCTTTGGCATACCTCCATCAACATATTTTGTTTTTTAATCGCTTCCTTACTTTCTGATACTATAAGATGCTCCAGTATCATCTTATTTATTTCCCGCCACAGCCCTAAAATCAAAATTTTCTCTAAGGAACCCTATTCCTTTTATTGGAGAGTGATATTAGAAACCACAATCTGGACACTTAGTGTATCCTTGTTACTAGAATGTCCAACTGATTTTTGACAAATATGCAAATCTAGTCAGTGGAGGGAGGATAACCATTTCAACAAATGGTGCTATAGCAATTGGACATCCATGGGGGGTGGGGGAGTCAGGATAAAAGTCACACTGTGTGTAAAAATTAACTAAAAATGAATCAGGGATGTAATGCAAAATGCAAAACCATAAAACTTCTGAAAAACAATACCAAATTTTCAGAATCTAGGACTAGGCAAATAGTTCTTAGACTTAAAACAAAACGTATGATCCAAAAGAGAAACACTGATAAATAAAATCTCATCAAAATTAGAAAATTTTGCTCTGAAAAAAAAAACTCTATTAAAAGAAAGAAAAAAACAAGTTACTACAGACTGAGAGAAAATATTTGCAAAACCACATATCTAAAAACAGACTAGTATCTACAATATACAAAGGAATCCCAAACTCAACAGTGACAAAATAAATGATCTAATTAGAAAATGGGCAAAAGACATGAACAGACATTTCACCAAAAAGGATATAAGTGTTTGAAGCGATATTCAACATCATCAGCCATTGCTGGTGCTGCTGTTTAGTCATCTGATTCTTTGCAACCCCAGGGACTGTAGCCCACCAGTCTCCTCTGTCCATGGGATTTCCCAGGCAAGAATACTGTTGTGGGATGCCATTTCCTTCTCTAGCGGACCTTCCCCACCCAGGGACTGAACCCATGTCTCCTGCTTGGCAGGCAGATTCTTTACCACTGAGCCACCTGGGAAACCCCATTAGCCATTAGGGGTTAATTTAAATCACAAAGAGATATCACTTTACAGAGAAATGAAAATGTATGTTCATACAAAAACCTGTACGTGAATGTTCCTAGTAGCTTTCTGCGTAATAGTCCCAAACTGGAAACAATTTAGGTGTGCTTCAAGAGGTAAATAGTCAAATCAATTGTAGTATATCCATACCATGGGATACTACTCAGCAAGAAAATAGAAAAAATTAATGATATACCTAGCAGTTTGGTTGACTCTTCAGAGAATTACACAGACTTCATTGTTATCTGGAGCTGGGGCTGGGGAACAGTGGGGGAGTGACTGACTACAAAGGAGAAGGACAAGGGCATTTTGAGGGTTGGTAGCAATATCCTGTACCTTGGTCATGATAATGGTTACACAACTGTAAGCATTTGTCAAAACTCATAGGGCTATACACTCAAAAGGGTAGATTTTATTGCATGTAACAATTGTAACTTAATTTTTAAAACTGTGAAAAATGATAGAAACTTTTTAAACCAGCCTCCACTTAGCTCTATTACTGAATTAACCAACATTCTCCATTCTTTTCCATAAAATATACCTATTGGTACCCAGGAAATTTATAGTTGAGTATTTATAGCTAGTCCTTCTCTAGTATACAGTCATTGTCTGCTCCTGCCAATTAAGCACAACACAAACCAAGAATCAGTTGCATATTTTTCCAAACTTACTGATGTTATTTGTGCTTGTAGTTCTAATTAACCGATTTAGTTAAATATGACATAAACCCATGAAATGTAAGTGTAGAAAGGAAGTTTTTGTTTCTATGAAAATTAAGATGAATGCTTTGGAAAAACTAGCTAATGGCAACTTGCTAAAAAAAAAATTCTTAAACTAAAAAATGGACAAGACAGGGCCTTCCCTGGTAGTCCAGTGATTAAGAATCCATGCTTCCACTTCAAGGGGCACAGGTTTGATCCCTGGTCAGGGAAGCAGGATCCCTCATTACACACAGTGCAGCCAAAATAAATGGATGACAGTTAATGAAAGATTGAAAGGAAATGTAAAAATCTGAACTCAACCCACAGTTACATTGTTTTTGCAAGTGGCTTAAGGGTTTTGCTCCATTTTAACACAATCCAAACTAGAAATCATACAGGATACAACTTGAGAGTGGATTATGCAATGAAAATGTCTTGGCTCTTCAGTTCAGACTCACTCAAAGAAAAGGTATGGTGGATGAATGTATATTTATAATGTTCTAACCTAAATATTCACCTAAAAATGTTAAACTACGTATGAACTATTATTTATGATTTGTCACTTTAGCTGAATTTTTCTACTAGCCAAATTTCCACAGTCCCCAAATAAGAGTGAGGAAGTGACTCTAGCCTAAGATTTAACACTTTTGGTATTGAGTTCAAGAATAAGGTATTTTTTAATCATCTTGGCAATTTAGGTGTCTCTTATTTTACAACTGGGTACTTGAAATCTTGAATTTAGACTTGTGATTTTAATTTTAAATATTGAAAAGAATTTTATTGATAGTAGATTGGGGATTCAAATGTGAGATGTGTAAAAGTTGAATTGATTATGATTATAAACTGTGTTTGAATTTTTCAGAGAATCTGAGATACTAAATCTATAAATTTTGAGTCACTAAGTTTACACAGTTTAAATGCTTAGGAATATTGGTTTTTAGATTTGTAGGATTGCTTATTGAATGTTTAAAGTGCTTTGGAGGATCAAATATGTTACATTTGTAGTTGTAGTTTGAAATATCTGATAATTTAACCAATGTAATAATAAATGTTTAGGGGACTTTTCATATTTATGAATTAATTTTAAGTTGCAACAGAATACTACATTTATCTTAAAATTACAATATTTAAAATTAAGTTTAAAAGCCTTAAGAAAAACTAAATCTTAAAACTGGTTACCTTTAACTAATTTGACTTTAATTAAACAAATGTAGCTCTAAGTGTTTGTTTTT
Source organism: Dama dama (assembly GCF_033118175.1). Lineage (NCBI taxonomy): Eukaryota > Metazoa > Chordata > Mammalia > Artiodactyla > Cervidae > Dama > Dama dama. The sequence goes on from NC_083699.1 coordinate 84,273,859, forward strand.
GTTTTTCTTTCTGTATACAAAAGGTTGCTCTTTAAAAAACTGAAAGGATGAAATAATGAAAAATTAACATCCCATATCCTAGGTCTCTCAAAAATCATCTTCTTAACTTTAACCTTCAAGCAAAGAAAATCAAACATTTAAACACAGAGTTACCACTATATGGTAATTGATCCAGCAATTCCACCAATAAATATATAGTTAAGAGAAATGAAGGCATATGTTCATACAAAGACTTAGACATGAATCTTATTTGTAATAGCAAAAAGTTGAAATCAACCCAACACTGATCATTAGCAAGTGACTGGATAAATGAACTGTAGTATAGCCATACTAAGAATATTGCTCAGCTAAAAAAAAAAAAAAGGGAATAAAATACTGACACATGGATCAGTATAACACAGATGAACCTTGAAAACATGCTACAGATATGCAATAAACAAGATGTAAAAGCTACATGTTAGATGGTTCTATTTACATAAAATCCTCAGAATAGTTATTAATACAGAAAGTAGACCAGTGGTTGCTAGAAGGTAGGATGGGTAGAAACAGAGAGTGGCTTAATGGATGTGGCATTCCTCTTTGGGTTGATGAAAATGTTCTAATACTGATTTTGATGATGATTGCACATATCTGTGAATATACCAAAAACACTGAATTTCATATTTTAAATAGGTGCATTGTATGATATGTGAATTATGTCTCAATAAAGATGTCACAGAAAGGAAGTAAAAGAGGAAAAGTGGATGGGAAGAAGGAAGAAAACAAAAACAAGAAAGAAAACTAAACACAAACTTCAAACTTTTCAGATTTCCCAAAGTAATCACATTCCCCGTGTAAGGAAACAATGTCTCTAGAAACATATCTTCCCATAGCTGCAAAAAAAAGTGGAGAAATTGAATTCTGGTTTCAACCGAGGAAGCAGAACTTCTAACAGTAATTGTTCACTCTTTCAGTCGTGTCCAACTCTTCACAACCCCGTGGACTGCAGCACTCCAGGTTTCTCTGTCCTTCACCATCTCCCGGAGCTTGCTCAAACTCATGTCCATTGAGTTGGTGATGCCTAACAGTAGAGACTTTCTAAATAAAGGGAAAATATTCGCAGATACTAAGAAACTGTAAGAATGTGATAGATTGTTCACTACGCTCAGCCACATTGTAAAGTATGTGAATTATGTTAAAGGGGGGCAAGATGGGAGGCAGAGGGACCAGTTAGGTGCCTGGTGCAGGCCCACAAAGAGGGATGGTTATGATCTGAACTTTTGATGACTAAAGCTGCAGTAATTGAAGCAGAAAGGAGCAAACAGATTTGAGAAACAATTTGAAAGAAAAGTCAGCAGAATTTGGAGATTTGTTTCACAAGAGAGAGGAGGAAGAAGGAGGAGTTAAGAATTTTTTGGTTTAGGCTTCTCTGGTGGCTCAGAAGTAAAGAATCTGCCTGCCAATGCAGGAGACATGAGTTCAATCCCTGATCCAGGAAGATCCCACATGCTGCAGAGCAACTAAGCCTGTACCCAGGAGCCACAAGCATTGCACCTATGTGCCACAGCTACTGAAGCCCACAAGCCCAAGAGCCCGTGCTCAGCAACAAGAGAAGTCACCACAATGAGAAGCCTGTGCACCACAGCTAGAGAGTAGCCCCTGCTCTCCACAACTAGAGAAAAGCCCACGCAGTCATGATGACCCAGAAGAGTCAAAAATAGTTCATTTCTTTTTAACAAAAAGAAAATTTTTCAAAAAGAAGAAAAGAATTCCTGGCTTATGTAACTGAACGGATAATGGGATCTTGGCGGGGAAAGGACGAACACGGGAGAAAGAGGAGTTTTGAGACTAAGGGGAAGGAGGAGGGAGTACCCTAAATTCTAGATATATTACTGACTTCTAATTTCATTCCATTGTGGTCAGAGAGGATAATGTGTATGACTTAAATTCTTTTAAATGCTTTCAACTTTATTTTATAGCACAAAATCTGGTCTATCTTGGTTAAGTATTCCATATGTATCTAGAAAGTATGTGAATTATTTTATTGGATGGAGTGTCCTACAAATGTCAGTTAGGTGAAGCTGCTTGATGGTGTTATCCAAGTCTTCTACATTCTTACTAATTTTCTGTCTACTTATTCTATTACTAGGAGAAGGGTTTGAAATAAACAAGTATGATTGTGAATTTGTCTACTTCAGTGTTTGCTTCATGTATTTCAAAACTCTATTATATTAAATAAACATTAGAATTGTTAGGTCCTCTTGATGAATTGATCCCTTTATCCTTGTGAACTGATCTTCTTTACTTCTTGAAATATTCTTTGCTCTGAAATCTTTTTTCTTTTGATTAATTTCCTTTTGTTTGCATAGTAAATCTTTTTCCACCCTTTTAGTGTTAACCTATTTGTGCTTGTGGATTTAAAATGCATTCTTTGTAAGCAGCATACTGTTGTGCCTTCTCTTTAACCCAGTCTCTACCTTTTAATTGGAGGTGTTCAATCTGTTTATATTTAGTATGATTATTGATATGGTTTGGTTAAAGTCTATCATCTTGTTGTTTTCTACCTTTTCAATTGATTCTTTGTTGCTTTCTCCTGTTTTTGTATGTGCTTTTGGGTTAATTAAAATTTTTTATGTTTACATTTTAACTCATTTGTGGCTTTTTTAGCTTTTACTATCTTGTTATTTTAGTAGTTACTTTAGGGTTTATAGGAATTTTTAAGTTATCAAAATTTAAATTCAAGTGAAATTTTATTTCTTTAAGTATCAATACAGTAGAAGAAACTTATAGCAGCATACTTTTATTCCCTCTCTTAGCATTTTTGCTGTTTTTGTCATACATTATAAACTTCAAAATTGGGCTGCGAGGTCTAACGAATAAAAATGAAGGGCAGGCACCAAGTAAAATCTAAAGTTCAGATAAATACCAAATAACTTCATTAAATATGTTTCATGCAATATTTAGGAACACATACTTAATAAGGTAACAATTATTTGAAATTCAAAGTTAATTGGGCATCTCATATTTTATCTGGCAATCATAGCCATAATACAACGTATTTTTGTTTAAGTAATAAAGCATCTATTAAAGTGATTTTAATAATAATTTTAAGATTTTATATATTTATACTTACAGTTACTATTTTTCACTCTTCCTTCATTTCCATAGATCTGTAATTTCTTTCAGTGCCATTTTTCCTTATGTATGGAAGACTTCCTTTAGCATTTATTGCAGTACAGGTCTGCTATGATGAATTTTTTTACCTTTTGTACATCTGAAAAAGTCTTTCTTTTGTCTTCATTTTTGAGAAATTTTTAGATGAGAATAGAATTCTATTTTTTCTAATTTGTTGAAGCTTCTTTTTTTAAGAATAGAATTCTAGATTGATAGGTTTTTTCAGTATTTTAAAGATGTTATTTCACTATGTTCTTGCTTGCATTGTTCCTAACAAGAGATCTGCTGTCATCCTTTCTTTGTTCCTCTATATGTAACATGTCTCTCCTCTCCATACTTTTAAGATTTTTCTCTTTATTACAGATTTTGAGCAGTCCGATAGTTTTCATTTATCACTTTTATTTTTTAATTTGAAGTGTAATTGCTTTATAATGTTGTGTTAATGAGAAATCTGATTTTGATGTGCCTTCATATAGCTTTCTTTATTTTTTTGTGTGTTTTGGGTGTTGAAATTCTTAGATCTGTGAGTATATAGTTTTCATCAATGTTGAATATTTTAGGCCATTATTTATCCAAATACTTTTTGGCTCCAACTCTCTCTTTTGGAGATTTCATTTACATATGTTAGGCCACTTGAAATTGTCCCAAAACTCACTGATTCTCTACATTTTCAAAATCTTTTTTTCCCCTATGTATGTTTCATTTTGGAAATTTCTATTGGTGTGACTTCAAGTTCACTAATCTTTTCTTTGGCAATGTCCACTTTGCCACTAACCTATCCAATATATTTTTATTCAAACATTGTCATCTTCTTTAGAAGTACAATTTGGGTCTTTTTATTTATCTCATTTCTCTGCTTAGCTTTTTGAACATTTAGAATACAATTACAGTAACTGTTTTAATGTCTTTATCTATTACCTGTTTATGGGAAACATAGAGATAGAGGAACACATTAAACAATACCTCAGGGTATAATCAGTAAAGTGCAGAATGTAGGAAAGTCCAGGACCAAGTATTAATTTCTTTAACATATAAAGTGCACAGAAAGAAAAATGTTTTCAGCGTTTTCACCAAATACAATGTGATGGGAATTCCCTGGCAGTGCAGTGGTTAGGACTCCACACTTTCACTGCCAAAAGTACAGGTTCAATCCCTCATCAGGGAACTAAGATATCCTGCAAGCTGCATAGCACAGTCTAAATAAAAATTTGTTGTTGTTATTCAGTGACTCAGTTGTGTCAGACTCTTTGCGACCCCATGGACTATAGCATGCCAGGCTTACCTGTCCTTCACTAACTCCCAGAGTTTGCTCAAACTCATGTCCATTGAATCCATGATGCCATCCAACCATCTCATCCTCTCATCCCTTCTCCTCCTCCCCTCAATCCTTCCCAGCACCAGGGTCTTTTTCAATGAGTCTACTCTTTACATCAGGTGGCCAAAGTATTGGAGCTTCAGCATCAGTCCTTCCAATGAATATTCAGGGTTGATTTCCTTTAGGATTGACCGGTTTGATCTCCTTGCAGTCCAAGGGACTCTCAAGAGTCTTCTCCAGCACCACAATTCAAAAGCATCAGTTCTTTGGTGCTTAACATCAGTTCTTTGGTGACAATATACAGCTTTGACATATTCCTTTCCCGGTTTTGAACCAGTGAGTTGTTCCATGTCCAGTTCTAACTACTGCTTCTTGATTTGCATAGAGGTTTCTCAGGAAGCAGGTAAGGTGGTCCGGTTAGGTAGTCCAACTCTTACATCCATACATGACGACTGGAAAAACCATAGTTTTGAATTTACAGACCTTTGTCAGAAAATGTCTCTGCTTTTCAATACACTGTCTAGGTTTGTCATAGCTATGACAAGGAGCAGGCATCTTTTAATTTCATGGCTGTAGTCACCATCCACAGTGATTTTGGAGCCCAAGAAAATATAAAGTCTGTCACTGTTCCCATTTCCCCCCATCTATTTGCCATAAAGTGATGGGACCGGATGCTGTGATCTTTGTTTTTGAATGCTGAGTTTTAAGCCAGCTTTTTCACTCTTCTCTTTCGCCTTCATCAAGAGGCTCTTTAACTCTTATTTGCTTTCTGCCATTAGGGTGGTATCATCTGCATATCCAAGGTTATTGATATTTCTCCCAGCCATCTTGATTCCATCTTGTGCTTCATCCACCCTGGCATTTCACAATGATGTACTCTGCATAGAAGTTAAATAAGCAAGGTGACAACATACAGCCTTGACATACTCCTTTCCCAATTTTGAACTAGTGAGTTATTCTGTGTCTGGTTTTAACTGTTGCTTCTTGATTTGCACACAGGTTTCTCAGAAGGCAGGTGAGGTGGTCTGGTATTCCCATCTCTTTAAGAATTTTCTACAGTTTGCTGTGATCCACACAGTCACAGGCTTTAGCATAGTCAATGAAACAGAAGTAGATATTTTTTTTTAATTCTCTTGCTCTTTCTATGATCCAACAGATGTTGGAAATTTGATCTCTGGTTCTTCAGTCTTTTCTAAATCCAGCTTGTACATCTGGAAGTTCTCAGTTCATGTACTGTTGAAGCCTAACTTGCAGGACTTTGAGCTAGCATGTGAAATGAGCACAACTGTGTGGTAGTTTGAGCATTCAATGGCATTGCCTTTCTTTGGGATTGGAATGAAACTGACCTTTTCCTGTCCTGTGGCCACTGCTGAATTTTCCAAATTTGCTGGCATATTAGTGCAGCACTCTAACAGCATCATCTTTTAGGATTTGGAATAGCTCAGCTGGAATTCCATCACCTCCACTAGCTTTATTCATAGTAATGCTTCCTATATAAACTTAAAAAATAAAAAAGAATCATTAAAAAATACAACGTGAGGGCTTTATCTGAATCCTGACTTGAAGATATAAACTATATAAACACTTGTGAGAAAATTGGGGAAATTTGAATACTGACTAGATGTTAGTGAAAGTGTCATTCAACTCAGTTGTATCCCGACTTTTTGTGACCCCATGGACTGTAGCCCACCAGGCTCCTCTGTCCATGGAATTCTCCAGTCAAAAAGACTGGAATGGATAGCCATTCCCTTCTCTAGGAGATCTTCCTGACCCAAGGATGAAACCGGGTCTCCTGAATTGCAGGGAAATTCTTTATTACCTGAGCCAAAAAAATAATTTTTAAAGATAAATGATTTTGTTGTTTTTAAAAACAGAACCTATATTTTAGAGATATATAGTAAAATATTGATGATTGAAATAATATTCTACTGTGATTTGCTTCAGAATAATCCAGGGAGGGAAAGAGATGGTGAGGATACAGAAGGAACACATGGGTCATGGGATGGTAACTGTTAAAGCTGAGTAATGAGAGCACAGTAGCTCATCACATTATTCTCTCGCTTTTGCAGTGTCGTTGTGTTCAGTTGCTCAGTCAGGTCCGACTCTGCGCCCTATGGACTGTAGCCCTCAGGCTCCTTGTCCATGAAATTTCCCAAACAGGAATATTGGAGTGGGTTTCCATTTCCTCCTCCAGGGGAACTTCCCAACCCAGGGATTGAACCCAAGTCTCCTGAATCTCCTGCATTACCGGTGAATTCTTTACTGGTGAGCCACTGAGGAAGCCCTACTTTTGCAAAAGTTGATTTTCTTTTCCATAATTAAAAAAAAATAATCAGGTATTCTCTTCTCTGAAAAGACTTATCATACTCTCTCCCTACACCTAATAGAATTAATTGTGCTCAAGACTGTTCCCCTACCATCCAAACAAATTAAACACTTGTTTATTTTCAACTTGTTCTCCCTAATTTGGCTATAAATCCCTTTAGAGCAAAGATTATGTCTACACATTTTCTATTCTTCGTATTCATATCACCAACCACAGAGTTTGGATGCTCAATAAATGGTGGTGAATTGGCAGCTCTCTACCCTAACTCGCCAAGGTGCTTAAGACGGATATGCTGACTCTGTCGTGCTGAATCAAATTTCAAGTTAGATCTTGCGTGCTTTATAAATTCAAATCATACTGCATATAGCAAAGGAGCCCAAAAAGTCCTAATGTAAAAACTCAGATAATGAAACTGTCAAAACAAACCTGGAATCCAGCAGGGATTGGCAGAGTCAGCAGTACTGAAATTGTTGTACAGTTCATTGTGTACTTCCCTTCCTCACAAGTATGCATTACACTGTGACCTTTGCAAAGTCCTTCTGTCCTGCCCTGCCTTTCTCACAGGACTGCTCTAAATCTCAAGTAAGATAGGCTAATCCACTTGAAAGAGCTTTTTTTTTTTTTTAAACTGGAAAGCAGCATAAAGTTTAAAGCTCCAAGGCATGAAGGCATCTTAGGGAGCACATCATTTTAACTATTGGAAGATGTGACCCTGGATGAAATTATTCAGTAGGCAAAGCATGTTTGGTGTGATTACACATTTGACCCTTGAACAACAAAGGTTCGGACATTGGAGATCCACTTATATGCAGATACTTCTCAATAAATACGGTACTTGTATTTTCATGTTTCAGATCTTTAAATGCAGGGGAAAATCTGTGCTTGATTAGAGATTACAATATGTGGAGTCAAAAGAACTAAGATTTGAATCCTGATTCTATCCAAACTTTTTCAGCCCTCGAGTGAGTCATTTATCAATTCTTTGTTTTTGAGTCAGAGATAGCATGACGGAGGATTTTACACTGCAAGGGAGGTGGGTGGGTGATAGACGCCCCGTACCCACCCAGCCTTGTTCAGGGGTCAACTGTATATATGAATATATACCTATCTTTTTTCCTTTCTTGAACTATAAATACACACACAGCATCTATTATACCCTTGGTTTTGTGCTAGGTGTTAGTGACACAGCAAGGACAGCTAGGTGTCCAGGACCTACCCTTGCAGGCCACCTAATCCTTGGCTATTTTTAAGTCTTCACATACCCACATACTTCCCACCCCTAGGTGCTCCTTATTCATGCTGTTCACTCTCCTGATTGACTTATTTATTAAGTTATTTACATGTTTGTGTATTTATTGATTTATCTTTTTAATAAAGAATTTCACTTTTTCAAGTTTCCTGTATGTGCTCTTAGCACAGGACTGTGGGCAAGTGGCCTGTGAATTCCTGTGTCATTTACAAGGAAGGTAATTTTGGGAGCATCTTCCCTAGCTGACTCCTCCCAACTATCAATGAGATTTATGTTTTAAGCCAGACCATTTAACATGGTGCTAAATCTGAGGAGTTGTTATAAAGGCGTATGTCTCTGGATAATTCATAAGGTGTACACTGGTTTTATACGACTTTCTGTATTTGTGTTATATTTAACAATAACTGTTAATAATAAACATCTCTTTCAAAATTCCCACAACTTATTCACTATTTCATAACGACACACGGCGCAGATGCTGTATCAGAGTGACCGGGAGTGTCTGGTCAGCGGTGAGGGCTACCTGTCTGCCACCTCTAGCCTCAAATGGTACCATCCAGTCGCGTACAAGAGAGCAAAACTGCTAATGACAATAACAACAACAACGATAAGGTTATAATACCAGTCACTGTAATAATATATCCTAGAGTGGAATTCGCATCCGCCAAACCGGAGTAAGCACTACGAACCGCGTTCCCGCATGGCCGCCAGACGCGGGACTGCAGGCACGGCGGCCGCCGCGCGCTCCTGGCGCCCCTGACCGCCCCCTGTCACTCTCGGGCCGGCAGGATGGGCGGGGCCCACCGGGAGGGGCGGGGCCTGGCAGGCGGGGCGGGGCGCCGAGCCCACAGCAGAGGGTGGGGCCGAGGGGTAGGTGGGGGTGGACTGGCGGCTGGGCGGGGCGCGCTCGGGCCTCAGCTCCTCACGCGCCGCACTCGCAGTCTCATATCCCGCACCGCCGGGAGGCCTGGCGGCTAGCGCTGTCCGTGATCCAAGGCAGGAGCCGGAGGAGGAACCGCGGGCGCTGAGGTAGGCGTGTGGCCGCCGGCCGCGCGGCCCGGCGCTCTCGCGCCCCGGGTCCGGCCCGCGGGTTGTGGCGAGGCCGGGGGGCGGTGCGCGGAGGCCCGGGCGGGCGGGGCCGGGGCCTGGGGGCGGGGACCGGACTGGCCCAAGGGGCCAGCGGGGCTGGCCCGGCCGCGGAAGTCGGGGTTCGAGGCGGTATGAGCGCCGCCTCATGCCCAGCTTGGTCCCGGGCCTTGTCAGCCCGGGAGGTGTGAAAACGGCCTGCCCCGGGGCGCCAACAGACGAGAGGGCGGGGGACGGCCTGGTCCCTCCCACTTTCGTGGCTCCGGGGCCAGTTCGTCCGTACAGCCCTCGGGAACTTGTTAATAGGAAAGCTTGGCAGAGAAACAAATGCCAACGTTTTGGAAGAACTGAGAGTCACGTCGTTAGGAGCTGAGGCTTTATTTTCCTTCCCCGCCCCCTGCCCAACCTCGGCCCGACTTGGCCAAAGAAGGATGTGTCACCAGCTCGGGGCCTCGGGCGGGATCCCGGGCCCGGCTGTGAGCTGGAGTACCTGAAACAAAGGTAAACAGGGCCCAGGCAGACCCCGGCCCTGCCCCGTGGCTGCCACTGGGCCGCCCCGGTGGGTCTTACTCCGCGCCGACCCCGGCCGCCGCCTCGGAGGGGCTTTCTCCAGGGGGAACCTCTCGATGGAAACCAGCTGGCCGACGTTGGAGTTGATGTTGCATTTGCACTCTGCTATGCTCACATCATTCCCAGTCCTCTGACTCTGGTAAAGCTTAAGGAAACTGTATCCAGTTTTAGTGGTCAGCAAATGTAAGGGAGAATAAATTGCTGTCTGTAAATTATAAGGTATTTTCTTATTAGGAAATGATCTGGAAACACGAAATAAAATTTTTTTACATGTAAGCAAGAAAAAGAGTGATTTGTATGCCTTCCAAAATCTGAGGAAGTGTTCCTCCTCAAATCATTTATGTACAAAACTTCGCCCAAACCTTCCGTGCCAGGCGTTTTTCTTTGTTCTTGGTTAGTCTCAAGCCTCAGTTTCTGGAGAGAACACCCACTCCGAGACCCTGAGAATGGCCATACTAGAGCAGAGTGTGTGCTTCCAGCTCAGAAGGCAGCAGGCTTGTGTTACAGTAAAACACTGTTTTCTTTCTTTCTTTCTATTTTAAATTATCTGAACCTAATTTCTTCCAGGAGTATCTATAACTTTTAGTGAAAGCCTTTTAAAAAAATCTACAGATTACTCCTAATTTATATGTACAATTTATTTACATTTATTGCATCGTATCCTCTCTGGCACAAGAACTTAATAGCATGAGATGCTTGTGGAAAAACTTGGATCTTGGAACCTCAGAAACTGAGGACAGAGGGAAGAAAGTTAAAAACAATTTAAAAAAATGGAGAAGCCCTTTTTAAAAAAAAAAAATTGGAGAAATCTTTACCAGAACCAACCTGGCTATTGAGTTCAAAAGTAGCTTTATTACAAGTAATCTGAACATTAAGGAGTTAAAGATTTTTTTGTATTTGTAAGTATTTGCATATTTTAAAATGCAGCTGACATTTTGAAGAGTGAAAGGCCTATCTGACTTTATATTAGTCTGAATTAATTTGGCCTTAATATTTTTAGCTGAAATCACTACCCTAAGAGAATGAAAGTTTTGTTTCAACAAGAAGGGAATAAAGATGAGTAATATCAGGGTATGGGGTGCTTGGTGGGGGGGAACCTGTTTAAACCATAACTTTGCCTTTAAACACCTCACATTACCTTTGGCAGACAATTTACTGTGATATGGTCCCTGCCACCCTTCAACAGGCAATTTAAAGCTTTACTTCCTCTCTGAAGTTTTTCTTGACATCCTAACCCCACCCCACCACCCCCTGCAAAAAAACACCACCACCTGGAATAGAACTGATCACCATTTTGGTTATGACCTTCCTCTAAATTAGAGATGTGGTTGACATTTTGGACCAGATAATTCTTTTTGTGGAGGCTATCCTGTGCATTATAGGTTGTTTAGCAGCATTCCTGACCTCTAGTTAATAGTTACCAGGAGTCCCCCTCTACACACACACACAGTTGTGACAGTCCAACAGTCACACAACACACAGTTGTAACACTCAAAAATGTTTCCAGACACTTCCAGATGTCCCCTGGGAGGGTCAAAATCACCCCCACTTGAGAATCACTGTTCTAAATGGACTGCTGTCTTAACACTAATGACAGACGCATTGTGATCATTTGCTTCTGTGTCAGTTTACTCTGCTAGGTTTGAAGGTAAGAGCAGTCATTCATTTGTTCAGCAAACATGTGAGGGAGGACCTACTTTGCCAGACAGACATTATTTTAGGTCTGGGAATACAGCAGTAAAAGCCATGGATGTTGTCTCTGCACTCTTGGACCATGTAGTCTAAAGAGAGTGACAGCAATGTATAATTATACAGTTCCCCATTACAATTGTGATAGGTTCAGGAAGAAGTATAGGTACTGTGAGTACCTAAAAAAAGGGGTACTGACCTAGTTTGGAAACTGGGGAAAGTTTCCTTGGGAAATAACCTTTAAGGTGAGGTAAACTCAAGGAAAAATAGAAGTTACAAGGCGAAGCTTAGGGGGACAGTCTGCAGAATGTCTGCAGCGGGTCCTACTCCCTCCCCCAGTTGCCAGTTTTCCCATATCTTCCAAAGGGGTCAGCATGGTTAGTAGTTTTATGTATCATCTAGACATTTTCTAGAATTGTCATTCTAGAAATGTCATTAACATTCAAGCAAATGCATATTCTTTCTGTTGTTTACACAAACAGCATACTGGTATACACTGTTCTGTTTCTTGTTTTGTTCTCTTAATGATGTCCTAGAAATCTTTCCATTCTAGTACATAGTGTTCTTATTCTTTTCAATGACTATCTAGTATTCCATTGTATAGATACACCACAGGTTATTTAACCATTCCCCTATTGAGGGACATTTAAATTGTTTCCAGTAATTTACTATAAGAAATAGTATTATGCATATACTAGTTCATATGTGTGTGGATATATTTGTAGGATAAATTCCTAGAAGTAGAATTGTTGGGTCAAGCATGTATACACACAAACATTTGTAAATATTTGTGGTTGTGAAAGATTATTCTTATCAAATTGAAGAGAATGAGTGAATGTTGGGAGAAAAATGATTCTAAGATTACAATGTGCTGTTGAGTGAATTGCATCCCCCTAAAATTGCTTTTTGAAGCCCTACTCTCTAATGTGACTATATTTGAAGGTAGTATTTAGGAGGTAATTAAGGTTAAATGAGGTCATAAGGGTGGGGCCCTAATCCTATAAAATTGGTGGCCTTACATACAAGAAGAGGAGGAAGGGAAGGCATGTGAGCACACAGTGAGAATGTAGCCATTTACATGCCGGGCAGAGTCCTTACCAGAACCCAGCCTTGCCAGACATTGATATGGGAGGTCTATCCTCCAGAACTGTGAGAAAACAAATTTCTATTGTTTAAGCTATCCAGTCTGTGGTATTTTATTGTGGCACCTTGAGCTGGCTAATACTGTCAGCCTTTAGGATCCACTGGGGATTGGTTCTGGGACCCTCTTGGGTACCAAAATCCATGGATGCTCAAGTCCTATATAACATGGTGTAGTACAGTCAGGCCTCCACATCTGCAGGTTTGCATCCATGGATACAGAGGAAAACTACACTGTGGAAAGGTAGAGAAAACCTGGTAGCTGGGCCCAAGCTGATAACAGAGGAGATAAGGGGAAGTGGATAGATGTAAGGGATATATTTAGGAGGTGTAATTGATAGGATTTGATGAGTGGTATGGTACAAGCACGGAGAAAGAGAAATACATGCATAGGATGAAGCCCAGGTTTCTTGCTTGCCCAGCCAGGTGAATGGTGCTGGTACCTGAACTATACACTGGAAGGTCAAATGTTTGAGGTAGTTTAAATTACAGTTCACTTTGGGACTGGTGAGAAGCGGAGATGTCGGATGAACATTTGCTAATTCAAATCCAGAGCCCAGAAGAGTGTGATGAACAGGGGATACACATATTTAGGTGTAAATTGAAGGGCATAAATGAAATTAACCAGCAGAGAGGTTGTACACCCTAAGCCCACAGCTGAATCTGCTTTCCAGATGTGTGTTGTTTTTCACATACAGTGGTAGTGTTCGTTGTTTAATTTTGAGTTAGTTGCCAGTAATTTAAAATGTGAAAATTTCCCATGAAAATCTAGATTTGGGGCTTTTCTTTAAAAGTATGAAGATGTAGCTCTACTGAGCTGGCTTTCGCATATAGGAACAATTGAGCACAGCTGATCCCAGCTGCTTTCTAATCCACCAAAGAACCTACCACTACCTAAGACTTATTCCTGGCCTGCTTTGTTTATTTTCTTCTCTGACCCTATAGGCATTTGAGTGTGGAATCCCTGCTGTGGGGAGAGAGTATGGAATAGTGATTCTCATTTTCGTGGCACATGGAAACACTGAATGGTTAAAAAATACTGTTGCTGGAGCCTACCTAAGAAATTTCTTTTTCTGTTTGTTGTTTAGTTGCTAGGTCATGTCCAACTCTGCAACCCTCCAGACTGTAGCCCGCCAGGCTCCTCTGTCCTTGGGATTTTCCAGGCAAAGCATACTGGAATGGGTTGCCATTTTCTTCTCCAGGGGGTCTTCCCGACTCAGGGATCAAACCTGAGTCTCCTGCATTGCAGGCAGATTCTATACATCTGGGCCTCTAGGGAAGCCCCTGTTTCTGTTTATTTTATCTGAATTGCAGCCTGGGATCTTTAAAGTCCTCAGGTGTTTCCACTGAGCAGTGGAAGTTGAGAACCATCTGTTAGAGACTGAGAGGATGGCTCAGCCCTAGCATTTCAAAGTTGGGTCCAGGAGGGTAGCCCCAGGAAAGTGATGAGAAGTGGCAAGAGAGGTACAGTGGATGGTAACTTGCTTGCAGTTAAGGTGTGCAAACTTAACCCAATACACTTGAAGTTGTTTCTAGTTAGATGAAAGAAAGTGTTCTAAACAGCAAGTATACTTACTGTTTGTTTTGCATGTATACATATATTCTGTTCATTACTGCATAAAGTTATACATACAAAAAACAGGCTTTACTTAGTAGGCCATTTATAGAATTTTCAAGAGTATTTGAAACTGTATTTGATTTTTGTCTTAGAAACTCGCTTTCAAATTTAATTCCAGTTTAAGATGTGTCATGAAAGGCAAGGGAAGAGAGTATTTTAAAAAAAGGAGTCCTCAAGTAAAGATGTAGACCGAAAATGATATATTGAATTTAGCAAGATGGCGTCTTTGACCTCAGTAACAACTGCTTTAGATTAAAAAAAAAAGCAGAAACCAGATTGATGTGAATACAAAGTAAGGAAATGGAAATTGTGAATGTTGGAAAAATCTTTTGAGACGTTTACCCAATAGAGGAGTGATAAGGGAGAGGGAAGTGTCTTATATGTCTTTATGGGAGGCGCTTAGCCTGTCTTGTTACCCGAATGCTTCTCCTGACTTTTCAGGGAGGTATCTCAGAGGTGCCTGATTACCCCTCTACCCCATTTCAAGGAGTCTTGTTTGCATTTGTTTTGGAGACTTTGTGCTTTTCCCTGAAGAGGTTATTTTTTCAGGACTCTTGAGACTCAGATGTTGGTGATTATGCTCTTAGTCTGTTTCTTATCTGGAAAGCCATTGATCCTAAAGGCCAGCAGCACTCCAGTGACCCTGACATCATCCTTTAAGTGAACTAATGAACAAAGACCAGATTGTCAGCATGTTGAAAATGTAATACTTGGCTTGGTCAGGGATTATGCATCTAGGTGTCATTCCTAGTAGTCTTTGCAGCTATTTTTTTTTTCCTAATTAACTTGATCTTGCAGTTTGGTTTTCCAGTTGCATGCATGTAACATTTCTGATACTTTGAAATCTTCATCATTGATGGTGATTAAAAGGTATGGATATAAGTTGGAGGATTAGGCCCTCATTGAGCTCGGAATAAGAGAATACCAAACAAACTTTGGTTTCCAGAAGGCTGTTTGAATGCTGTTGCCTGAAGACTTTAGGTTAGAGTGACTCTCTGGAGTGGGTTGTCATGCAGATGTTTACTACCAATCTGTCTTTTATCCATTTCTGCCTCATTGGCAACAGTAATCTGACACAGGAAGGTTTAAAGGTCAGTTTTACACATCATATTTCTAAGAGTTGTGATCTACCAGCAGGATAGAAATCACAGGGGTTGGAAAATGCCAAGGATTGTTAGTGAAAAATGGTATTTATTAGTTGAAGGCATAAACACCATTGGCTGTACTCTTTTTGCAAACAGTATCATCTCATAAGGGATTGTCCTTCACAGCTGTCATTGGTTCATCAGTTATGTGAATAATGGTTAACTTCTAAATGAAGGATGACTTTGTGATATGAATAGCAGACCTTGATTTAAGAAGGTTTACATTGTGAGTCTATGATAAAATATTTTGCTTAGAAACTTTTATGTGCTTAGTCAATTGTAGGAATTCTGTTATCACAAATATAGTTAGGTACTATGCCTATTGGTTCCCCAGGTGGCACAAGTGGTAAAGACTCTGTCTGCCAGTACAGGAGACACAAAAAACATGGGTTCAATCCCTGGGTTGGGAAGATCCCCTGGAGAAAGAAATGGCAACTCACTCCAGTATTTCTTGCCTGGAAAATTCCATGGACAGAGGAGCCTGGTAGGCTACAGTCCATGGGGTCGCAAAGAGTCAGACACAACTAAGCATGTACACACACACACACACACACACACAACATACACACAATGCACGCACGGACGCACACACACACTATGCCTGATGGTGCTAGATGGAGGGAAAAGTTCACTGCCAAAGTTGTCCAGATCACCTTTGGTTTGTAAACGAGGCAGTGGCGGCATGGTAAGAGAATTGAGTCAGTTGTTGGGTGCATGGCCTTAATCTCTCAAGTGTGAGCTGTGTGATTTATTGTTTTTATTGAATTAAAATTCATGTAACATAAAATTAACCATTTTAATAATTTTAAAGTGTACAATTCAGTGAATCTCAATACATTTACAGTGTTGAACAACCATCACCATTATCTAACTCCAGAATATTTTTATCATCCCAGAGGGAAACCCTGTACCCATTAAGCAGTCACTCCCCATCCCTTTCTCCCCCTATTTCCTGGTGACCGCCAGTTTGCTTTCTTTCTCTGTGAAGTTGTTTATTCTGAACATTTCATATAAATGGAATCACAAAATATGTGACTTCCTGTGTCTGGCTTCTTTCATTTAGCATGAAGTTTTATAAGGTTCATTCATGTTGTAGCATGTGTTCCTTTCTTTGAATAATATCCATTCCTTTCTTTGAATAATAATTCCGTTGAATGGATATACCACATTTTATTTATCCATTTATCAGTTGATGGGCATTTCCATTGTTTATACCTTCCGGCTACTGTAAATAGTGCTACCAAGAACATTTGTTTGCAAGTTTTTATTTGAATATCTGTTTCAGTGCTTTTGTGTATATACCTGGAGTGGAATTGCTGGACCATATGGTAATTCTATATTTATCTATTTGAGTAACCACCATACTGTTTTCCACAGCAACTGCACCATTTTACATTTCCACTATCAGTGTTTGAAAGTTCTAGTTTCTCCATGTCCTCGTCAACACTTGTTATTTTCTGGGTTTGTTTTAGTTTTCATTATAGCCATCCTAGTGGGTGTGAAGTGATATCTCACTATGATTTGATTTGCATTACCTTAATGCTGTGCATCTTTTAATGTGTTTTTTGGCCATTTTATTGGAGAGATGTCTATATTCAAGTTCTTAGCCTGTTTTTTAATTGGATTGTCTGTCCTTTTGTTGTTGTGTAGTTGAGTTCTTTATATATTCTGGTTACCAGACCCTTGTCAGATATATGATCCTTCAGCAACTACCAAGAGTCTTCCATTCTATTAATAGTGCCTAGTGAGTCATGACGTAACTAGAGGAGGACTAGGACTCAGCCAGTCACAGGACCCCAGGTGCAAAAGATATTTGGATAGGTTGTACCCATCCAGAATTGAAAGTATTTTTTTCTTGTTGAGCATATACTTGTCAAATTCTGTTACTGTTCCTCTCAAATTTAAGGATAGCTGTTCTAGGTATGTGAGTCATAGTTTTCAATATGAAGGAGTTTTCAGGCATTGAAGGAGAATGAAAGCAGTTTTATTATTGGACCAAGAATTTCACATTTCATTGTACCAACTTTGAACTTCTGAAACTAAGACTATTTCCTGAATCAGTGGTTAGTGATTTCATTCACTTTAGTCAAGAAATATTTATTGAGTTATCACTATGTGCCTGGCACTTTACCAAATACTAGAGATATAGTGCCTTGTGATACAATCCCAAACTCTCTCTTGATCCTCCTCTTGATCCTTCTCCACATCTGCTCCTCTCTGTTGTCTCACTTACCGAGAGACAGTAAGTTCCTTTCCACCAGTCTCTCTTGAGCCCTCTCTCTCGAGTCAGGACTTTACCTTCAACATTGGTGACTCCAGTGAGTAAGTTTTCAGTCTTTTTCTTGCTTGACCTTTCAACAGCATTTTGTATAGTTGTTTATTCCTTTCTTTGAAATACTTTCATCACTTAGTTTCCAAAATAGTACATTCTCTGGATTTCTTCCTGCCTTATTGGTGATTCCCTCTCAGTCTTTTTGCTTATTCCTCATCATCTTCCTGACCTCTGAGAATTGGAGTGCTGCTTATTCCTGAAACTTCCAATCTTCCTTATCAACCCTATTTCCTTCTCATTTTACCCAGTCTCGTGACCTTAAATACATACCAACTACTACCACCAAAGACTACCAGTTTTTTCCTCCAAGTTACACCTCTCCTCTGAACCTCACATTCTGTTATCTAAGTGCCTACTTGACTTCTCCATTTGGCTGTCTGACAGGTATCTCAAAACCGAACTCCTGATCTTCCCCTATAAAACCCACTCTTCCCACAGCCTGTCCTGTCTCAGTAAATAGCAGCTCCACTCTTCCAGTAGCCCAGGCCAAAAGTATTGGCATCATCTCTGACTCTCTTCTCTTTCACCCCACATTCAGTCTATCAGCAAACTCTTTTGACTCTGCTAAGAGAATGCATCTAGAATTGGTCATATCCCAATATCTCTACTGCTTCTACCTTGTCCAGACCACCATTGTATCTTATCTGGATTATTGCCATAGCCTCTTCCTCTCCTTCTACCCTTGCTCTCCTGGTAGCTAGAGGGACCCCATTAAAAATAAGTTCTCGGACCTGGCTTCCATGCGGCCTGAGGTGGGGGCATTCCGCTTCATGACCCTTACGGTGTCTGAGGTTGACTGAATGTTAACATATTAATAAAGGTTAAAGTTTTTTGCATACTTACTACTTGCCAGGCACTGTTCCAGGTGCTTTCCTGGATGAAAGTATGAGACCTGTGCAACAACCCTACCAAATGGATTCTTTACTACTGAGCCACCTACTGAAAGACAGAACAACACAGGCAGGAGATCAAAGCTTGAGCCTTTGGAGTGGGAGCACTGGCTCCAGGACCCTAGATTACGATAGAACTAACCCTATAGAGTATCAAACAGTGAGAACTCACACAAAGGAAACCACTTGAATATAAGACCTGGCATCACCTAACTACCAGTTGTCACTGGTGCAGGACGCCTCATCTAAACAACAAACAAAACAAAAATACAAACCAAATCATCAGCAGACAGGATTAGCACCTCACTCAGCCTTGCCCATCAGAGGAAAAACAAACAAACAAACAAAAACTCAGCACAAATATCATCCTATATAAAGCTTACACAAACCACTGGACCAACCTTGAAAAGTGAAAGTGAAGTCGCTCAGTCATGTCCAACTCTTTGCGACACCATAGACACCAGGTTTCTACATCCATGGGATTTTCTAGGCAAGAATGCTGGAGTGGGTTGCCATTTCCTTCTCCAGGGAATCTTCCCGACACAGGGATTGAACCCAGGTCTCCCGCATTGTAGATAGACACTTTACTGTCTGAGACACCAGGGCACTAAGTCCTTAGGAGAGCAGAAACCAAAAGGAAGAAAGGCTTCAACCTTGAAGCCTGGGAAAAGGAGACCTCAAACCCAATAAGTTAAAAAAAAAAATAATGAAAAGACAGAAAAATATTACAGAAATGAAGGAATAAACCAGAAACACAGAAGTCCAAATAAATGAAGAAGAAATAGGCAAACCACCTGAAAAAGAATTCAGAATAATGATGGTAAAGGTGATCAAAAACCTTGAAAACAAAATGGAGAAAATGCAAGAATCAATTAACAAAGACCTAGAAGAATTAAAGAATAAACATACAGAGACAAGCAACACAATTACTGAAATTAAAAATACTCTAGAAGGAATCAATAGCAAAATATCTGAAGCAGAAGAACAAATCAGTGAGTTGGAAGATAAAATGGTGGAAATAACTTCTGAAGAGCAGAATAAATTAAAAAGAATGTAAAGAAATGAGGATAGTCTCAGAGACCTCTGGGACAATATCAAATGTACCTACATTTGAATTATAGAGGTCCCAGTAAAAGAAGAGAAAAAGAAAGGGTATGAGAAAATTTTTGAAAAGATTATAGTTGAAAATTTCCCCAACATGGCAAAGGAGTCAGTCAAGTCCAAGAGGCACAAAGAGGCCCATACAGGGTAAACCCAAGGAGAAACACACCAAGACACATACTAATCAAACTAATAAAGACTTAACACAAAGAAAGAATATTAAAAGCAGCAAGGAAGAATCAATGGGTAACATACATACTTAACGTACACTTAACAGCTGATCTTTCAGCAGAAACTCTGCAGGCCAGAAGGGAATGGCAGGATATATTTAAAGTACTGAAGGGGGAAAACCTACAACCAGGATTACTGTACCCAGCAAGGATCTCATTCAAAATTGATGGAGAAATCAAAAGCTTTTCAGACAAGCAAAAGTTAAGAGAATTCAGTACCACCAAGGCAGCTTTATAACAACTGTTAAAGGGGTGTATATAGTCAAGAAATACAAGAGAAGAGAAAAGATCTACAAAATCAACCCCAAACAATTATAAAATGGCAATAGGAATATATATATCAATAATTACTCTAATGTAAATGGATTAAATGCTCCAACCAAAAGACACAGACTGGCTGAATGGATACAAAAACAAGACCCATCTATATATGCTGTCTACAAGAAACCCACATCAGACCTAAAGACAAATATAGACTGAAAGTGAGAGGATGGAAAAATATATTCCATGCAATGGGAAGCAAAAGAAAGCTGAAGTAGCAATCCTTATATCAGACAAAATAGATCATAAAATAAAGAATATTACAAGAGTTAAGGACACTACATAATGATCAAGAATCCAAGAGGAAGACATAACAATTGCAAATATCTATGCACCCAACACAGGAGCACCTCAATACATAAGACAAATACTAATGGACATAAAAGGAGAAATGGACAGTAACACAATAATAGTAGGAGACTTTAACACCCCACTCAAGCCAGTGGACAGATCGTCAAAACAAATTTAATAAGGAGACACATCTTAAATGATACATTAGATGAGGTGGGTCTCATTAATATCTTCAAGACATTCCATCAAAATGCAGAATACACCTTCTTCTCAAGTGCACATGGAACATTCTCCAGGATAGACCACATCTTCAGTCACAAATCAAACCTCAGAAAATTTAAGAAAATTTAAATTGTATCAAGCATATTATCTGACCACAACGCTATGAGACTAGATATTAATTACAAGAAAAAACTGTAAGAAACAAAAACACATGGAGATTAAACAACACATTTCTAAATAACCAGCAGTTTACTGAAGAAATCAAAGGGGAAATCAAAAACTTTCTAGAAATAAATAACAATGAAAACATGACAGCTCAAAACCTATGGGATGCAGCAAAGGCAGTTCTAAGAGGTAAGTTTACAGCAATGCAGTCCTACCTCAATAAACAAGAAAAACATTGAGTAGACAACCTAACTTTACACCTAAAACAACTGGAAAAAGAAGAACAAAAAAAAATCCAAAATTAGTAGAAGGAAAGAAATCATAAAGATCCAAGCAGAAATAAATGAAAAAGAAATGAAAGAAACAATAGTAAAAATTAGTAAAACTAAAAGCTGGTTCTTTGAGAAGATAAACAAAATTGACAAGCCCTTTGCTAGACTCATCAAGAAAAAAGGAGAGAAGATTCAAATTAACAAAATTAGAAATTAAAAAGGAGAGGTTACAACAGACTATACAGAAATACAAAGGATTATCAGAGACTATTATGAACAGCTATATGAATAAAATAAGTGGATAACCTGGAAGAAATGGACAGATTCTTAGAAAAGTTCAATCTTCCAAGACTGAACCAGGAAGAAATAGAAATTATGAACAACCCAGTTACAAGCACTAAAATTGAAGCTGTGATCAAAAATCTCCCAGAAAAACAAAAGCCCAGGACCAGATGGCTTCACAGGAGAATTTTGTCAAACATTTAGAGACGAGCTAATGCCTATCCTTCTAAAACTCTTTCAAAAAATTTCAGAGGGAGGAACACTTCCAAACTCATTCTTTGAGACCACCATCACCCTGATACCAGAACCAGACAAAGACAACACAAAAAGAGAAAACTACAGGCCAATATCACTAATGAACATAGATGCAAAAATCCTCAACAAAATTTTAGCAAACAGAATTCAGCAATACATCAAAAAACTCATACACCATGATCAAGTTGGGTTTATTCCAGGAATGCAAGGATTATTCAATGTATGCAAATCAATCAATGTGATACACCATGTTAACAATTGATGATAACAACTGAAAGATAAAAACCATATGATCATCTCAATAGATTCAGAAAAAGCCTTTGACAAAATTTAGCACCCATTTATGATTAAAACTCTTCAAAAAATGGGCACAGAAGAAACCTACCTCAACATAATAAAAGCCATATATGATAAGCCTACAGCAAACATTATTCTCAGTGGTGAAAAACTGAAAGCATTCCCCCTAAGATCAGGAAGAAGACAAGGGTGTCCACTTTCACCATTATTCAACATAGTTCTGGAAGTTCTATCTACAGCAGTCCGAGAAGATAAAGAATTAAAAGGAATCCAGATCAGAAAAGAAGTAGTAAAGTGCTCACTGTTTGCACGTGACATGATACTGTACATAGAAAACCCTAAATATCGTATCAGAAAATTACTAGACCTAAACAGTGAATTTAGCAAAGTTGCAGGATACAAAATCAATACACAGAAATCACTTGCATTTCATACTAACAGTGAAAAATCAGAAAGAGAAATTAAGGAAACAATCCCATTCACTGTTACAACAAAAAGAATTAAATACCTAGGAATAAACTTACCTAAGAAGACAGAAGAACTGTACACAAAAAATTATAAGACACTGATGAAAGAAATCAAAGATGACATAAACAGCTGGAGAGATATTCCATGTTCCTGGGTAGGAAGAATCAATATTATGAAAATGACTATACTACCAAACACAATCTATAGATTCGATGCAATCCCTAATGGCATTTTTCACAGAACTAGAACAAAAAATTTCACAATTCATATGGGAACACAAAAGCCCCCGAATAGCCAAAACAGTCTTGAGAAAGAAGAATGATCAACCTTCCTGACTTCAGATTATACTACAAAGCTACAGTCATCAAGACAGTATGGTATTGGCACAAAAACAAAAATACAGACCAATGGAAAAATATAGAAAGCCCAGAAATAAACCCATGCACCTATGGGTACCTTATTTTTTAGAAAGAAGGCAAGAGTATACAATGGGGCAAAGACAGCCTCTTCAGTAAATGGTGCTGGGACAACTGGACAGCTATGTATAAAAGAATGAAATTAGAACACTTCCTAACACCATACACAAAGATAAACTCAAGATAGATTAAAGACCTAAATGTAAGACAAGAGACTGTAAAACTCTTAGAGGAAAACATAGGCAGAACACGAGATGACATAAATCAAAACAAGATCCTCTATGACCCACCTGTTAGAGTAATGGAAATAAAAGTAAGCAAGTGGAACCTGATTAAATTGAAAAGCTTTTGCACAGCAAAGGAAAGTATAAGCAAGGTGAAAAGACAACCCTCAGAATGGGAGAAAATAATAGCAAATGAAACAACTGACAAAGGATGAATTTCCAAAATATACAAGCAGCTCATACAACTCAATGCCAGAAAAACAAACAACCCAATCAAAAAGTGGGAAAAAGACCTAAAGAAACATTTCTCCAAAGAAGACATACAGATGGCTAACAAATACATGAAAAGATGTTCAACATCACTCATTATTAGAGAAATGCAAATCAAAACTACAATGAGATAATACCTCATACCAGTCAGAATGGCCATCATCAAAAAGTCTGCAAACAATAAATTCTGGAGAGGGTGTGGAGAAAAGAGAATGCTCTTGCACTGTTGGTGGGAATGTAAATTGATACAGCCACTATGGAAGATGGTATGGAGATTCCTTTAAAAAACTAGGAAGCAAACCACTATATGACCCAGCA
Source organism: Dama dama (assembly GCF_033118175.1). Lineage (NCBI taxonomy): Eukaryota > Metazoa > Chordata > Mammalia > Artiodactyla > Cervidae > Dama > Dama dama. The sequence goes on from NC_083699.1 coordinate 84,297,504, forward strand.
ATCCCTCTCCTAGGCATATACCCTGAGGAAATCAAAATTGAAAAAGACAAATGTATCCCATTGTTCATTGCAGCAGTATTTATAATAGCTAGAACCTGAAAGCAACCCAGATTATTATCAACAGATGAATGGATAAAGAAGTTGTGGTACATATATACGATGGAATATTACTCAGCCATAAAAAGGAACACATTTGAGTCAGTTCTAATGAGGTGGATGAACCTAGAACCTTTTATACAGAGTGAAGTGAGTCAGAAAGAGAAAGATAAATACTATATTCTAACACATATATACAGACTCTAGAGAAATGGTCAGAGAAGGAAATGGCACCCCACTCCAGTACTCTTGCCTGGAAAATCCCATGGACAGAGGAGCCTGATAGGCTGCAGTCCATGGGGTCACTAAGAGTTGGACACAACTGAGCGACTTCACTTTCACTTTTCACTTTCATGCATTGTAGAAGGAAATGGCAACCCACTCCAGTGTTCTTGCCTGGAGAATCCTAGGGACGGAGGAGCCTGGTGGCTGCCATCTATGGGGTCACACAGAGTCAGACACCACCGAAGCGACTTAGCAGCAGCAGAGAAATGGTACTGAAGATTTAATGTACAGCAACAGTGGAGAAACAGATATAGGGAATAGACTTACGGACATGGGGAGAGGGGAGGAGAGGATGAAATGTATGGAAAGAGTAACATGGAAACTTATATTACCATATGTAAAATAGATAGCCAATGGGAATTTGCTGTATGGTTCAGGAAATTCAAACAGGGGCTCTGTATCAATCTAGAGGGATGGGATGGGCAGAAGATGGGAGGGAGGTTCATAAGGAAGGGGCTGTATCTTTACGTATGGCTGATTCATGTTGAGGTTTAACAGAAAACAAGAGTTCTTTAAAGCAATTATCCTTCAATAAAAAAAAATTTTTTTAAGTAAGTTCTCTGATCAGAGGTTTTACACCTACCTTCAAGACCCTGCATAATCTAAACGCCCTTTTACTTCTCTGATCTCATCTCCTACTACTCTCCCCTGTGCTTACTTTGTCCCAGTCACCAATGTACCTTGTACTTCCTTCAACAAAGCAGGTACATCCCTCCCTCAGGACGTTTGCTTTCCCATAATGTCTACAAAGCTCCTTCTCTCAGGTCTTTGCTTAAGTTCATTTTCCCCAGCATTCACTTCCCTTTCAAATTCTTCTTCCCAGAGCCCTTGGTAGTCTGAGTGTTCCTCCCAACTCCCAAGATCGAGCACTGAGGCTATTTCTCTCCCTTCTGTTTGTTGATCCATCTTTAAGCTTTCTTTTGAACCAAGTCCCCCAATATTGTTTCGTTTTTTTAAGCAGTTTGAAAACTGCTTGTCTGTGAGTTTAGAAATAAAAAGCAGAGATTAGAATCTGTGAATGGGTTTGTCATTATGAACTTAGAAATCATAGCAAAGGCACTGAGCCCTTCCATTTTGTGATCACAGACATATTCCCTATTTCACAGCCTTAAGGATGGAGCCCTTTATTTTCTTGGGCTCCAAAATCACTGCAGATGGTGACTGCAGCCATGAAATTAAAAGATGCTTGCTCCTTGGAAGAAAAGCTATGACAAACCTAGACAGCATATTAAAAAGCAGAGACATTGCCAACAGAGGTCTGCCTAGTCAAAGCTATGGTTTTTCCAGTAGTCATATATGAATGTGAGAGTTGGACCATAAAGAAGGCTAAACACTGAAGAATTGATGCTTTTGAACTGTGGTGTTGGAGAAGACTCTAGAGAGTCCCTTAGACTGCAAGGAGATCAAACCAGTCAGTCCTAAAGGAAATCGACCCTGAATATTCATTGAAAGGACTGATGCTGAAGCACCAATACTTTGGCCACTTGATGTGAAGAACTGCCTCGTTAGAAGACCCTGATGGTAGGAAAGATTGAAGGCAGGAGGAGACGCGGACAACAGAAGATGAGATGGTTGGATTGCATCACCGACTCAATAGACATGAGTTTGAGCAGGCTCTGGGAAACAATGAAGGACAGGGAAGCCTGGTGTGCTACAGTCCATGGGGTTGCAAAGAGTCAGACACAACTGAGTGACTGAACAGCAAGGATGGAGCCCTAGCATATTCCTGCTGTGAGGACTGATGTAATGCTGGTTACAACATTTCTACCATTGCCAAGCCCCCACTCAAGCACTGTGGCTCATATATCAGCATTTCATCTTCTCTCAGCATGGTATGTCTTAGCAGTCTTGGCATTCTGGCATTCTAGTTGGGACCTCTTTGCTATGGCAGGCCCTGCTCATGAGTGGGGTTTCATTCAGTCTTGGCAGCATTATTGGAATCCACACATAAAAGCAGTTACATGCATACATGCTAAGTCACTTCAGTCGTGTCTGACTCTTTGTGACCCAGTGGACTGTGGTCTGCCAGGCTCCTCTGTCCATGGAATTCTCCAGGCAAGAATACTGGAGTGGGTTGCCATTCCTGTCTCCAGGATATCTTCAGAACCCAAAGATCAAACCCGGCTCTCCCTCATTGCAGGCAGATTCTTTACCTTCTGAGCCACTAGGGAAGCCTCTAGATGAGCTAATTTCCTGGATGACCAATAAGTAGATAAATAAATAATATAATTTCAGATAGTGGTAATAGTGCTATGAAGAAAATTAAGTAGGGCTATTCCCCTAATGATGAACCCTTGGATTGTTTCCAGTTTTTCCTCTCTTAAGCATTACTGCAGTGAACATCCTTGTACTTATGCAAATGTATGAATGTTTATATTGTATAGATTCTGAAAGATGTAATTACCAGATCATATAACCATATAATCAAATGTTAACAGATAATGCCAAATTGGTCCCCAAGGTGTCTATTCTAATATTATAGTATATGTAATTAAAATCTGTAATATGTTTATGTTTTTTAATATTTGTATTATTTTTAGTCACACTAGGAATATGGAATACAGTCTCTTTGTTGAAGAGTCTTTTTGTTAACAAAGGCTAAAAAGCCTCATGTATTCCCCAACTTGCAGATTTTTGCCTCTCTCAAAAGTTTCTAAAACTCCTCTCTCCCTGTTTTTTTTAAAATTTATTTTTAACTGAATAATAATTGCTTTACAGTATTGCATTGGTTTCAGACATCAACATAAATCAGCCATAGCGCTCTCCTTGTTTTAATTTTTATATCCCTGGGGTTGAGCACATTTCCTCAATTTTTGACCATTTGTATTTCTTTTTTCTATTTGGATTGCATAACAAAGGCTGCTGGTTACCTCCTATGACCTATTCTTCTTTTATCTTTAGTAATAGGAACCCCAGCTTTTACATAGGTCCATTGCTGCCAGCATCCAGAAGATTACATTTCTGGGCTTCCCTGGAGCTAAGTATAACTATGTGAGTTTTAATTAACAATACATAAGCAGAAGGGCTCCATGTAACTTCTTGAAGTCTCCTTCAAGAGAGAAGGCACCCCCTCATCCCTTCACCCAATCTAATCTGTATATTGGAACACAGAAGTAATAACTGGAGCTCTACCAGCCGTCCTAGAGAACCATTAGCTCAATGAGCCAGAAAATCTGGGTCTCTGAGCATTTGGTGGCGCTGCTGCACCAGCCCTCAACTTCTTTCGCATAAGACAGAAATTTAACTTCTGTTTTGTTTAAGCGTTCTTATTTTTTTTTTCTGTTATATACAATGTAGTAAATGCTTTTTATTTATTTATAGGAGTTCTTTGGGTTCTAGATACTCATTCTTTATTTATGAAAATTGTACATTTTCTTCCAATCTGTAAGCCCTCTCACATTGTCAGTTTTTAATTTTGAGCTCAAATTTTCCTGTCTTTGCTTTTATGGCTTTTTGATTTGAATTTTTTTTTTTTTTGCTAATTTTTTTTTTAAACTAACTTTTTGATGGATGTCTTTCTTGTCCTGAAGATAAAAATATAGTACTTTTACATTTTCTTATATATTCTTATAACATTTAGGTCTTTAATTCATCTGGAATTTATTTTTGTGAATAGTGTAAGGGAAGAATCTTGTTCAGTTGGCTATTCATTTGAATAATTTTCCTAGTAAGTGGCATGTCAGATTACTAATTAATAGTTTATATGTATAGATTGGTTGTAGTACTCTATTTAGTTCCATTGATCTTTGCTTCTGTGCCGTTAATACACTTTTAATTACTATATCTTGATAATATATTTTGATTTTTGGTAGGCACAATCTTCTTTCTTTGTACTTTTTAAAAAATAAGACAGCTACAGCACAATATTTATAAAATACATGTAAGGTGTAAAGAATAGCAGTACAATGAGTGTTACACACTGCTCAGTTTAATGGAAAAATATTATTACTATTTTGTCTTAGTCCTCTGACCCCAAGTTTCTCTGCACTCTTCTTTCATATTTTCTCTTCCGTGTGAAATTTTAGAACTAGCTTATATATTGATCTTAGAATCAGTCCATATAATTGAAGGCAATAATAGTTTCTGTATCAATAATGTCTTTTGGAAATTAATAAACTAACTATTTAAATATTTTTCCCGTTGAAAAAAAACTTGGGTTGTTTCCATGCCTTAGCTACTATAAAACTTCAGTGAACATGGGAGTGTGGATGTCTCTTCAAGTTAATGTTTTCATTTCTTTCAGATATATGCCCAAAAGTGGAATTGCTGGATCATATAGTAGTTCTATTTTTAATCTTTTGAGGAACCTCCACATTGCTTTCCATAGTGGCTGCACCAATTTAGTTTCCTACAAACAGTGCACAAGTGTTCCCTTATCTCTGCATCCTGGCCAATGCTTATTATTTGTTGTCTTTCTGATAATAGCCATCTAACAGGTGTGAAGTGATAACTCATTGTAGTTTTTACTTGTATTCCTCTGATGAGTGAATTCTCTGTACCCATTGGCATCTGTGTATCTTCATTGGAAAAATCTCTGTTTAGATCCTCTGCCCATTTTTTAATCTGGTTGTTTGTGCTTTTTCACTCTTGTGTGAGTTCTTTATATATTTATATATTAACAGCTCACCAGGTAGCTGATTTGCAATATATTCTCCCAGAGGTTGCCTTTTCATTTTGTTGATGGTTGGTGGTTTCTGTTGCTGTTCAGACACTTTTTAGTTGGATGTAATCCCATTTGTTTTATTTTTGCTCTTGTTACCTTTACTTTTGGTGTCAAATCCAAAACACTATTGTCAAGACCAGTGTCACAGAACTTACCAGTTGTGTTTTCTTCTATGAATTTTATGGTTTCAGGTCTTACATTCAACTCTTTTTTCCATTTTGAGTTAATTTTTGTGTATGGGATAAGATAGTGGTCTCTTTTCACTCTCTTGCTTGTGGCTGTCCAGTTTTCCCAACATCATTTATTGAAAAGATTGTTCTTTCCCCATTATGTGTCCTTGGCTTTTTTGTCATAAATTAATTGACAGGCTTATTTCTGAGCTCTGTTCTGTTCCATTGATCTGTGTGTCTGTTTTTATTCCAGTACCACACTGTTTTGATTACTATAGCTTTGTAATATATTTTGAAATCAGGTAGTATGGTGCTTACAGTTTTGTCGTCCTTTCTCAAGATTGCTTTTGGCCTTCCAGGATCATTTGCAGTTACATACAAATTTCAAGATTGATTGTCAGCTGGTGAAGAATCTGCCTGCAATGCAGGAGACCCTGGTTCAATTCTTGGGTCAGGAAGATACCCTGGAGAAGAGATAGGCTACCCACTCCAGTATTCTTGGGCTTCCCTGGTGGCTAAGATGGTAAAAAAAAAAAATCCACCTGCAATGTAGGAGCCCTGGGTTCAATCCCTTGGTTGGGAAGATCCCCTGGAGAAGGGAATGGCTACTCCCTCCAGTATTCTTACTTAGAGAATTCCATGGACAGAGGAGCCTTACAGGCTACAGTTCATGAGGTCACAAAAAGTCAGACATGACTGACTTTGGTAAAATTTATTCCTAGATATTTTATTCTTTTTAATGCAAGTGTAAATGTGATTGTTTTCTTGATTTCTCTTTCTCATAGTTCATTATTAGCATATAGAAATGCAATTGATTTTTGTGTATTGTTTGTGTATCATGCAAAGTTTACCAAATTTGTTTATTAGTCCTAACAGTTTTTTGGTAGAGTTATCAGGGTTTCCTATATATAATACCATGTCATCTATAAATAGAAACAATTTTATGTCTTCCTTTCTGATCTGGATTCCTTTATTTCTTTTCCTTCCTAATTGCTCTGGCTAGGACTTCAAATACTATGTTGAATACATGTGGTAAGGGTGGGCATCCTTTTCTTGTTCCCAATATTAGAGGAGACGCTTTAAACGTTTTACCATTGAGTCTCATACAAACTGTGGGTTTGTCATATATGGCCTTTCTTATTTTGATTTACATTTCCTCTTCTTCCAGTCTATTGAGAGTTTTTATCATGAATGGCTCGTGAATTTTGTCAAATGCTTTTTCTGCATTTATTGAGATGATCATTTTTTTTTTCTAAATCTTGCATTTTTATTTTTATTTATTTATTTTTCCATTTATTTTTATTTGTTGGAGGCTAATTACTTTACAATATTGTAGTGGTTTTTGCCATACATTGACATGAATCAGCCATGGATTTACATGTGTTCCCCATCCCTATCCCCTCTCCCACCTCCCTCGCCATCCCATCCCTCTGGGTCTTCCCAGTGCACCAGCCCTGAGCACCCGTCTCGCGCATCCAACCTGGTCCTTCATTTTGTTAATGTGGTGTGTCATGTTGGTTGATTTGTGGGTGTTAAACCATCCTTACCTCCCTGGAATAGATTCCACTTGACCATGGTATATGATTCTTTTGCTGTATTGATTTTGGTTTGCTAATTTGTTGAGGATTTTCATCTTGTACTTGTTCATCAAGGATATTGGTCTCTAATTTTCTTTTTTTTATAGTGGTGTTGCCAAGTTGAATTACATGTAATGCTGGCCTTGTAAAATGAGTTTGACTATGCACTTACAGTCACCTAATCTGTGACAAAGGAGGCAAGAATATACAATGGAGAAAAGATAGTCTCTTTAATAAGTGTTGCTGAGAAAACTGAACCATATAAAAGAATGAAGTTAGAACATTCTCTTAACACCATACACAAAAATAAACTCAAAATGGATTAAAGACCTAAATGTAAGGCTGGACACTATAAAACTCTTAGAGGAAATCAGAGACAGAACACTCTTTGATGTAAGTCACAGCAAAATCTTTTTTTAATCTATCTCCCAGAGGAATGAAAATAAAAATAAAAACAGATGGGACCTAATTAAAACTTAAAAGCTTTTATACGGCAAAGAAACCATAAATAAAACAAAAAGAAAACTCTTAGAATGGGAGAAAATATTTGTAAACAAAACTACTGACAAGGGATTAATCTCCAAAGTATACAAATAGCTCATGCAGCGCAAATATTTTTAAAAAGAGAGAGACCAAAATAACCTAATCAAAAATGGGCAGAAGATTTAAATAGATACTTCTCTAAAGACATACAGATGGCCAAGAAGCACGTGAAGAGATGTTTGGCATCGCTAATTGTTAGAGAAATGTAAATCAGAACAACAATGAGTATCACCTCACACTTGCCGGAATGGCCATCATCAAAAAAAATCTACAAAAAATAAATGCTAGAAAGACTGAGAAAAGGGAACCTCCCTCCTACACTGTTGGTGGGAATGTAAATTTGTACAGCCACTGAAGAACAAAATGGAGGTTCTTTTAAAAAACTAAAAATAGAACTATCATGTGACCCAGCAATCCCACTCTTGGGCATATACTTGAAGAAAACCATAATTTGAAAAAAATACATGCACCCCAATGTTCACTGAAGCACTATTTACAATAGCCAGGAGATGGAAGCAGCCTAAATGTCATTGACAGAGGAATGGATAAGGTTGTATATATATACAGTGGAATATTACTCAACCATAAAAAAGAACAAAATAATGCCATTTGCAGCAACATGAATGGACTTAGAGATTGTCAAATGAGTGAAGTAAGTCAGGGAGAGAAAGACAAATACCATATGATAGTACTTATATATGTAATCTTAAAAAAATGATACTAATGAACTTGTTTATAAAACAGAAGTACTAATCACAGATGTGGAAAACAAACTTATGGTTACTAGGGAATTGGGGGAAGGGATAAATTGGGAGATTGAGATTGATGTATACACACTAGTGTATATAAAAGAGATAACTGATAAAGACCTGGAGCTTCCCTTGCGGCTCAGATGGTAAAGAGTCGGCCTGCAATGCAGGAGACCCAGGTTCAATCCCTGGGTAGGGAAGATCCCCTGGAGGAGGGTTGGCAGTCCGCTCCAGTATTCTTTCCTGGAGTATCCCATGGACAGAGAAGCCTGGTAAGCTACAGTTCATGGAGCGAGACATGACTCATGTCATAGAGCCAGACATGACTGAGCGACTAACACACATTCAATAAGGACCTACTTACTATATAGCACAGGGAACTCTACTCAATACTCTAATGGCCTATATGGGGAAAGAAACTTTTAAGTATATATATTTATAACAGATTCACTTTTCTATTTGTTTCCATTGTATAGCAAAGTGAATCAACTATACTCCAATAAAATTTTTTAAATATAAAGTGAGTTTGGAAGTAGTCCCTCTTCTTCTGCTTTTTGGAAGAGTTTAAGAAGGACCATTGTACTGTTTTTAAGTGTCGGTCTTAGTTGTAAGTATAGTTTAAATTGTACTCATAGTGGACTGTTGGTTAAAGATGGAACATGTGTGAAACACATGTCACAGTACTGTAAATTAGTGAAGTGCATGAAAAATGATAATTCTGTAAAACTGTTTCAAGATGCTTTTATGAACTATGTAATTTGCATTCATCTGATCAAAATTTTTACGAAATACCAATATGTTTCTAATACTTAAAAAATTACATGATTAAAGGAAGCTGGGTGAAAGGTATAAGGGAATTCTCTGTATTCTTTTTGTAGTTCTTCTGGAAATCTATAATTATTTCAAGATATAAAGGTTTTTCAATCATTTTAAATACAAAAACATTAGCCAACATGCCTTAGTTTAAAATCATATAGGCATTCATATATGTATATAATTGGCATTTGCTATTTCCTAGTCTTAAAGCTACTGCAGAGAAAAATAATTCAGGTTTGTTAACTAAGTACAAATACTTAGTATTTGTTTGGTAAATTTGCAAGGTAAAGTTACTATATTGAATATTATGAAACATAGAAAGGGTCTAATCAAATTAAGATGCTTTCATTTCTAAAATGGATTGTCAGTTGTGGGATTCTATGTGGTATGAAGTAAGGAAGAGGTTTGCTCTAAAAAGAATTCAACTTACTATACAACTAGTGTTACAGACGAGAGAGGGCAATGGCACCCCACTCCAGTACTCTTGCCTGGAAAATCCCATGGACGGAGGAGCCTGGTAGGCTGCAGTCTATGGGGTCGCTAAGAGTCGGACGCGACTGAGCGACTTCACTTTCATTTTTCACTTTCATGCATTGGAGAAGGAAGTGGCAACCCACTCCAGTGTTGTTGCCTGGAGAATCCCAGGGACGGGGGAGCCTGGTGGGCTGCCGTCTATAGGGTCACACGTAGTCGGACACGACTGAAGTGACTTAGCAGCAGCAGCAGCAGCAGTGTTACAGACAGCTGGATGTTTATTATATCAGTAATTGATCATACTCTGTTTAGATACTTAAAATTCCAAAAAGGAGAGATTTAAACACTTGAAAATGTGAAAAAAATTAAGGATTATTCTATCCAATTAACTTTTTGTTTATTGGTGATAAATATCTATAGTATATGTTTGCTGAGAACTTCTCTCAAAGAGTGCATGAAACCATTTTCTACCTTGGTATTTGAAAACAAAACCTCCAAATTATCAAAGTAATGTGTAGGCCTGGTCACTGAAATTGTACTGATTGATGTCAGATTGTGCCTGGATCCAGAATGGCAGCCTGGAAAAGACATGTGCCATCATCCAAATGTAGGGACAGGATGCGTCACGTGATGTGGCCACGCTTTAACTGAAGAGCACAGCATTGCTGCTCACTTTCAGAAGGGTGATAGTTTCCCCTCTTTCAATACATGTGTCACTTTGGTCTTAAAACTGGGCAGATGGATACATGTATTACACAACTGCCCCATTATAATCAAAGATTGCAATGTCCAAAAGATTCTAGGCTACTTTCAAAAAAGAAAAAAATGTTAAGTATCCATTACACAGTGTGAAGTTTTTTGGTTACAGATTAAATGAAGAAAGACCAGGAGAGGGAAGGCAGTCCAGTATTATGAAAGCAAGAGCTGAAAACAACTGGAGACAGAGTGTCAGTGGAGGTGTATGTTTGAACGTCACAGAAGATGATTAGCTATAAGGGATAAATATCCACTTAAGGATATATTAGCAAAAAGGTTATTTATAGTAAAAATACACAGAGGCCATATCAGTGCACTATAATTGTAGAAACTGAGCATACTACTCTTTCCCTCTGTATTATATGTACTCCTTTTTTCTTAACCCCAGCTTCTCCTGCCATGTTACTCATTATGAATGCCCCCAAGCAGTGGTCTAAAAAGGAAAGATTTAAACACTAAAAATAAGAAAAAGATAAAATAAGGGTTATTCTATCCAACTGGCTTTTTGTTACAGCCTTCAGTTCTGTAGACTTTAAGACCCAGAGCTCTCAGTGCTTTAATTCCAAGTCCCCAGTAGAGAAAACAAAGTTGGCCTACCTTGAGTCAGGGTCCCAACTAAACTTGACCAGAGATTGGAAAGCATGTGACTCATGAAGTTGTCCCTCCTAGCCTGTGAAGAAGGCAAGTCTCTAAGAAGTAGGCTGTCCTATAGAGAACATCTATAGGATGTTCTCCTGTATCTCTTGTTCAGTATATAAGGGAGAAGACCAGTCCAAGAAGGAATGGATTAGTGCCCTGAGCTCTGAGAAAAAGAGGGGATTATAAAATATGTACACCCACACACAAAAAAATAAATAAAAGAGTGTAATAGTCTCCTAAGTGTAATCTTCCTAGGAAGATTAGGTCAGTTTACATAAATCTCATCAGTATCTTTCTGGATCCATCTCTTAGAGTAATGGAAGTCAGAAACAAACAAACAAAACAAAATGGGACCTATTTAAACTTAAAAGCTTTGCACAGCAAAAGAAAACATAAACAAAACAAAAGACAGCCCTCAGAATGGGAGAAAATGTTTGCAGGGGATATTATTGCAAGGGATTAACCTCCAAAATATACATACAGCTTGATATCAAAAAACCCAAACAACGAAAAAACCCAGTCAAAAAAATGGATAGAAAATCTAAATAGACATTTCACCAAAGAGAACATTCAGATGGCCAAAAAGCACATGAAAAGATACTCAACATTGCTAATTACTGGAAAATTGTGAAACAAAACTTCAGTAAGGTATCACCTCACACCAGTCAGAATGACCATCATCAAAAAGTCTACAAGTAATAAATGCTGGAGAGTGTAGGAAAAAAGGAACCCTCCTGCACTGTTGGTGGGAATGTGAGTATGTAGCCACCATAGAGAACTGTACAGAGGTTCCTTAAAAAACTAAAAATAGAGCTGCCATATGATCCTTCAGTCCCCCTCCTGGGCATATATCCAGAAAGAAACTGTAATTCGAAAAGATACATGCACCCCAGTGTTCACTGCAGAACTGTTTACAATAGCCAAGACATGGAAGCAACCAAAATGTCTATCGAGAGATGAATGAATAAAGGAGATATAATATATATGTGTGTATATGCATATATACACACATACATATACATACAGTGGAATGTTATGTGCACACTCAGTTGCTCAGTCGTATCCAACTCTTTGCAACCCTCTGGGCTCTAGCCTGCCAGGCTCCTCTGTCCATGGGATTTTCCAGGCAAGAATACTGGAGTGACTTGCCGTTTCCTCCTCCAGGGGATCTTCCCAATCCAGGGGTTGAACCCACATCTCCTACATTGGCAGGTACGTTCTTTGCCACCGACTCACCTGGGAAGCCACAGTGAAATATTACTCAGCATTAAAAAGAGTGAAATAATGTCATTTGCCGCAACATGGATGGATCTAGAAATTATTCTAAATGAAGTAAGTCAGAGAAAGATAAATAGTCCATGATATCACTTATATTTGGAATCTAAAAAAAAGGTACCAATGAATATATATGTGTAACTGAATCACTTTGCTGTACGCCTGAAACAAACACAAAGTTGTAAACCACATATACTTAAATTTTAAAATATTTTTTAAAAAGAAAGAAAATAAAAACAGATGATATAAATGAACTTATATACAAAACAGAAATAGGCCCATAGGCATAGAAAACCTTATGGTTACCAAAAGGAAAAGAGGCAGTAGGGATGAATTAGGAGTTTGGAATTAACATATACACACTACTATATATAAAATACATAACCACCAAGCACAGAGAAGTATACTCAGTATTTTGTAGTAACCTGTAAGGAGAAGGAATCTGAAAAATAATACATGTGTTTGTGTATATATCTGTACATAAAGGGGCTTCCCAGGTGGTGCTAGTGGTAAAGAACTCACCTGCCATTGAAGGAGAAATGAGAGATGTGGGTTTGATCCCTAGGTTGGAAAGATTCCCTGGAAAAGGGCATGGCAACCCACTCCAACATTCTTGCCTAGAGAATCCCACACACAGAGGAGCCTGGCAGGTTACAGTCCACAGGGTCGCAAGGAGTCAGACACAACTAAAGTGAGAACATGCACGTGTATGTGTAACTGAATCACTTTGCTGTACATTTGAAAGTAACACAGCATTGTAAATCACCTCTGCTTCAGTTTAAAAAAAATCAACTAGGTCAGCTTACAAAATGAACCACCTACTGTCCATTCTATAACCCTGTTCAACTGGGTTGTCCCGATAATCTTTACAGCTGCTTCCCATCCAACAGGAATGAGGGCCTTGGGCAATGAGATAAAGTAAATGATTAAAACTTCAGGAATATAACCAAAAATTTCCATAAGACCTGTAGTATAATGTCTGTCAAGGTGTAAATAGTTACCTTTGTCTAAAGTCTGTTTTCCAGCTACAGTCATGATAAAAGTTTGTTTAAGCAGATGACAGATCAGATTGGAAAGCTCCATTAAGTTCCATCCAGCTCACCAAGCTTGGTAAGCACCAGCATTCAAATGTCCTGGTCCTCCCACTCCAAAGCGGGAGGGTTGGGATTGTCTTGAGCCCCTCATGCATCGTATAGGTGAGTAGTAGCAAGGGCACTCATAAGGAGGGGCACTGCCCGGGCAGATGTGCAGAGTGGCAGCACTAACCAGCAGAAGTACTGGTTAGGTACTGGTTAATGGTACCATTTATCAGTGTGGATGTGTCACTTTTCTTAAAGGACCAAGACCTAGTTGGCAGAATGTTTTCAGATGCTTCAGTAAGAAAATACCTGCACAGGAATGCATTCTGTAGGATTTGGACATGTGTTACTTAAGTTTGGAGATCAGGGTGGTACATGGCCCCCTTATTGGTGAACCAGAAATCTATTGATGAGTAGACTTTTATGAAAGAGCTTTCCTAGCAGTAGTACAAGAATAGTCATTCCTGCTATTGGCAGGCAGTCTTTCTCAGTGTATATTGGAATGGAGTGGTGCTGGGTCATGCAGCTCTAGTGGATTGTCTTCTGTACATTGTCTCTCAGTATTTTGTCCTATGGGCCAGGGACGCTGGTCTTAGATACAGGGCATGTGCTAAACCTCTTTATCAGGTAAAATGAAGGTTAGGCTAAGCAGTTATCAGAAGTGTCCAAGAGGGCCACCTCATTCTACATGGTTTCAGTCAGTCCCTCCTGAAACCAGTTTTCTAAAGAAAAGAAAATAACAAAACTAGTTTTAAAAGGTGACTTTGTTCCCAGTCCAAGTCTTATCCAAAGAATTAGAAATGGTAGTATATTAGCAGATTTCTTCCTTCACTTCCTCAAGTTCTTCCTCTATACCAAGCACTGTACTGGTGTTGGGATACTGTAATGAACAAGCAAACAAGATCCCTGCCTCTGTGGAGGTTACATTCTATTGCAGATATAAATTATTAAATGTGTAAATAATAAATAATTATAGATACAGATAAGTGCTGATACAGACAATAAACTGAGTAATGGGATGAAAGTGAAAGCTGCTCAGTCGTGTCTGACTCTTTGCAACCCCATTGACTCTGCAGTCCATGGAATTCTCCAGGCCAGAATACTGGAATGGGTAACCTTTCCCTTCTCCAGGGGATCTTCCCAACCAAGGGATCGAACCCAAGTCTTCCGCATTACAGGCAGATTCTTTACCAGCTGAGCCACAAGGGAAACCCAAGCATACTGGAGTGGGTAGCCTATCTCTTCTCCAGCGGATCTTCCTGACCCAGGAATTGAACCGGGGTCTCCTGCATTGCTGGTGGATTTTTTACCAACTGAGCTATCAGGGAAGGGTAGAGAGTAGTGAAATGGGACCTTGGTTAAGGAGGAATGTTTATTGGAGGAACCAAAACAGAGGCCAAGGAAGAACAGAACAAAATGAGGTCAGGAAAGTGGTAAGTAGATTCTGGAGCTATATTTGGCCATGGTAGAGGAGTTTAGATTTTGTTCAGAATGGAGTAGGTAACCATTGTTGTTGTTGTTCAGTCATTCAGTAGTGTCTGACTCTTTGCAACCCCATGGATTGCAGCACTCTAGACTTCCCTGTCCTTCACCATCTCCCAAAGTTTGCTCAAACTCATGTCCATTGAGTCAGTAATGCCATCCAACAATCTTTCTCTGTCAGCCCTTCTCCTCCTGCCTTCAATCTTTGCCAGCATCAGGGTTTTTTCCAATGAGTCAGCTCTTCCCATCAGGTGGCCAAAGTATTGGAGCTTCAGCATCAGCCCTTCCAGTGAGTATTCAGGGTTGATTTCCTTTAGGATTGACTGGTTTGATTTCCTTGCATTCCAAGGGACTCTCAAGAGTCTTCTCCAGCAATCCAGTTTGAAGGCATCAATTCTTTGGCTCTCAGTCTTTTTTATTGTCCCGCTCTCAACGACTGTACATGACTACTTTGAATATATGAACCTTTGTAGGCAAAATAATGTCTTTGCTTTTTAATATACTGTCTAGATTTGTCATTGCTTTTCTTCCAAGGAGTGAGTGTCTTTTAATCTCATGGCTATAGTCATCGTCCACATTGATTTTGGAGCCCAAGAAAATAAAGTCTGTCACGGTTTCCATTGTTTCCCCATCTATTTGCCATGAAGTGATCGGACTAGATGCCATGATTTGTTTTTTGAATGTTGAGTTTTAAGCCAGCTTTTTCACTCTCCTTTTTCACTTTCATCAAGAGGCTCTTTAATTCCTCTTAGCTTTCTGCCATAAGGGTAGTGTCATCTGCATATCTGAGTTTATTGGTATTTCTCTCAGCAACGTTCATTCCAGCTTATGCTTCATCCAGCCTGGCATTTCGCATGATGTACTCTGCATATAAGTTAAATAAGCAGGGTGACAATATACAGCCTTGACGTACTCCTCTCTCAGTTTGGAACCAGTCTGTTGTTCTGACTGTTCTAACTGTTGCATCTTGACTTGAATACAGATTTCTCAGGAGGCAGGTCAAGTGGTCTGGTATTCCCATCTCTTTAAGAATTTTCCACCATTTGTGGTGATCCACACAGTCACAGGCTTTAGCATAGTCAATGAAACAGAAGTAGATGTTTTTCTGGAATTCTTTAGTTTTTTCCGTGATCCAGTGGATGTTGGCAATTTGATCTCTGGTTCCTGTGCCTTGTACATCTGAAAGTTCTTGGTTCACATACTGTTGAAGCCTAGCTTGGAGAATTTTGAGCATGACCTTGCTAGCATGTGAAATGAGTGAAGTTGTGTGGTAGTTTGAAGATTCTTTGGCATTGCCTTTCTTTGGGATTGGAATGAAAACTGACCTTTTCCAGTCTTGTGGCCACTGCTAAGTTTTCCAAATTTGCTGGCATATCGAGTGCAGCACTTCTAACAGCATCACCTTTAGAATTTTGAATAACTCAGCTAGAATTCCGACACCTCCACTAGTTTTGTTCATAGTGATGCTTCCTAAGGCCCACTTGACTTCACACTCCAGGATGTCTGGCTCTAGGTGAGTGATCACATCATTGTGGTTATCTAGGACATGAAGATCTTTTTTGTATAGTTCTGTGCATTCTTGCTACCTCTTCATAATATCTTCTGCTTCTGTTAGGTCCATACCATTTCTATCCTTTACTGTGCCCATCTTTGCATGAAATGTTCCATTGGTATCTCTAATTTTCTTGACGAGATCTCTACTTTTACCCATTCTGTTGGTTTCCTCTCTTTCTTTGCATTGTTCGCTTAAAAGGACTTTCTTACCTCTCCTTGATATTCTCTGGAATTTGCTTTCAGATGGGTATATCTTTCCTTTTTTCCTTTGCCTTTTGCTTCTCTTTTCTCAGCTATTTGTAAGGCCTCCTCAGACAAGCATTTTGCCTTTTTCTTAGGGATGGTTTTGATCACTGTCTCCTAGGCAGTGTTACAAACCTCCATCCATAGTTCTTCTGGCACTCTATCAGATTTAATCCCTTGAATCTGTTTGTCACTCTCACTGTATAATCATAAGGGATTTGATTTAGGTCATACGTGAATGGCCTGGTGGTTTTCCCTATGTTCTTCAATTTAAGTCTGAATTTTGTAGTAAGGAGTTCATGATCTGAGCCACAGTCAGCTCCCGTCTTGTTTTTGGTGACTGGTAACCATTAGAGCATTTTAAATAGGAGTGTGATTCACTGATGTGTATTGCTCTAAATGTGCTGTTTGGAAAACTACTGGAGTATGCAGAGGCAACATTGAAAGAGAGAGACCAGTCAGAAGGCCATAATGGTAGTGCAGGTGATAGAGCTGGGTAACTTGGGCCAAGATTATAGCAGGATTCTAATTAGAAGTGGTCAGAATTGAGAGAGGTTTTGGCAATAGGGTTGATAGGCTTTAGTGAGCTTATTGGAGGAGGAAATGGCAACCCACTCCAGTATTCTTGCCGGGAAAATCCCATGGACAGAGGAACCTGGCAGGCTGCAGTCCATGGGGTTGCAAAGATCCGGACATGGCTGAGTGACTGAGCACAGTGAATTCATATCCTAGGTATGGCCGACAAATATGTCACGATGGCTGTTGCACTTTTTTGGACTTACAAACACCTACCACGGTATCTGTAGAAAGATATTGCCCCCATAAGTTATTCCGGTTGCGTGTGTACCAGCTATACTGGGTTGTCTTGTATACAGTAAGGAATTAGTAACAAGTAAACCCTTGCTTTTTTGGACAGGACTTTTTTTTTTTTTGGATACGACTGAGCGACTGAACTGAACTGAAACCTTTGCTAGACCCCATCTACAGGGAAACAGAGGGTGCTTGTCCCACATGTAGAATGCCAACTGAATGAAGAACTTTGGGAGTGTCTCAAGTTCTGATGTCCTTCAGGCTGAATGACAGGTGGTGAGGCAGGCTTGGTGGTGGCCCTAGACTTGGACTTGTCAGCTCAGTCTAACATAACCATATGTACGCCCAGAAAATACAAAGCAAGTCCTGAAGAATCTCACTTGTTCTGTTACAGCAAATAACTCTGTTTATTCTCATCTCTCTTACTCTCAGATTTCTGACTTTGTGGTCAACCTCTATCCCTACTTCTAGCCTTCTTGTTTGGATACCCATTATGTCTCCCCCTGAAACCTGGTTCTCATCTCTGCTTTCCTGTCTGATCTCAGCATCCTCTTTCCCAGCTCCCTACTCTCCCAAACACACCTGTTAAAACTTTTTCTGCTGAAATTGTGGCCATAGAGGCCCACTAGAGGTGGTGGCTCAGACTTGGGCACCAAGTTTGTTTAATTGGGTACTACTCTGAAGCCCAAGAGACCACAACTTTTTGCCTGAAATTGACTTAAAGATAGACAAGTGCTTCCTGCACTCTTCCAGTGGACAGGCTCAGAGGTTTGATGAATCTGTGCAAAAGTGAACCAGTGATCTTATTTATAGCATGATTTCAACTGAGATACGTTAAGGTTGATTAAATAGAGGGGATCAATTGGCTCAATAAATAAGATATCAAAACTGTATCCAGGGCACAAACAAAGAAATGGGGAAGCACTGGGTTCTTTTGAGAGACACGTGAAAACTGGAAATTGTCAGCTCAAAATAATGCCTGTAGAAATTTCAATTGGGCTGTTCCAGATATTTCCACTTGCTCTGTTCCTCTCCTCCAGTTGAATTTTGGGGTGCTCCGCAGCATCTGACAGTTCATATATTAAGAAAATAACACTGAATTCCTGTCTTATGCTGTGCACTGGCTCCACATTGGGGATATGAGGATGAGTAAATTGCAGTGGCTTTCTGACTCATTTCTACTTCTGTTTCCCTGATCCATCACACTGCCACCTGAATCCCATCATCTCCGTTCCTGAGAAACTTAGCAGTGCTGTAAATGCTTAATAAATACCTTGTGAATAAATGAAATTATTTCCAAGTTTCTTTTATTCAGAGAATCTTTGCGCTAAACTTTTGTATTTCTTTTCCTCCAAATCATATCTCGTATTTCACACTTATTAATACATTAATTTGTTTCTTGCCCTGATGCTTGCAGCTCTTTCATGTTTACAGTCTTCTGCATTTTTCATTTCCTTCATTGATTTAATCTTATAGGTCTCTTCTTCTAGAGAAAAAAAAATTAAGCTACATGCTTGACTTTATGGCATGTCTTGTGTATAGCTCTGCTTCTGGATATGATGCCATGCATGTATATGCCTTTAATTATTTCTCAGCTTTATTATTGAACAAGCCCATTGTCTTAATTATGCTTATAAAGTTTGGTAATATGCTTGTGATCTAAAGTTCAGATAGGTAGCATTAACATTATTCACTGGTCCTTAAGGGTCTACATTTTACTCTGTTAATATATCTTACGTATTTTGTTTGGCTATTTTATGCACCACAATTTCATCATTCACTAATAAATTTATTAAGTTATCAAGGTTTCTGAAACACAAAATTGAGATTAAAAAAGAACCTTTTATGTTCTTTTTATCCATGTTACTACAAAGAATTTCAGTGTTCTATAGATTTATGTACATTCTTCCTTTTTCACTCCTTCCCTTCGTCCTTCCTTCTTGCCATCCTTCCATCTTTCTGTCCTTCCAGACTTCTTTTCTCTTTCTTGTTCCTGCTGAGATTTGAGATATTTCCTTCTCTATATGTTGAGAAACCTGAAATTATGGCAGGGACTCAAGTACTGTCTATCCCAGCTCCTTTGGCTTTAATATGGATATGGCGTAAGACAGAGGGGCTTTGATGTTAGAGAAAATTATGCTCAGTCAGTTTTTCCACTTTCTAAGTATGTAATATGAGCAAATTTTTTTTTAAACTTAGCCTCAATTTACTGATCTGTGAAATAGAGATAACACTGTGCTCAGTGCTGGCATAAAAATAAATTAGAAAATGCATTTAAGTGTTCAACACAATACCTAGCATATGAATACTTTTTAAGTGATAATACTAATCTTCCCTTTGCAAGTCCAGTTCAAGAAGGATCAATCAACACAACAGCCTGCCTCTACTTCTCCCTCCCAAGGCATTCACACATACCTCTCCCCTGCATCTAAGGAATATAAGCCCACGATAAGAGTACTCAAAGAAGTATTCCTACTTCTCTTTCTTGCTGTCTCGTTATCTGCTGATGACGGTAGCATAATTCCTGCAAAGGATAGTCTTTTGCCTGATGAATGACCATCTTCTTGACTTTGCCAGTGGAGTACTAGAGAGGATGTTCTTACTCTGAAGTGAAAGTCACTTCAGTCATGTTCGATTCTGTGGTCCTATGGACTGTAGCTCTCCAGGCTCCTCTGTCCTTATATTCTCGAGGCAAGAATACTGGAGTGGATTGCCATTCCCTTCTCCAGGGGATCTTCCCAACCCAGGGATCAAACCCAGGTCTCCTGCATTGCAGGCAGATTCTTTACCAGCTGAGCCACCAGGGAAGCGCACTCACTCTCAGCTCACTAGCACATTTTGGGTAAACACTACTCCTTCAGATGTGTGGCTCTTAAAATATACTTCCGGATGTTCTGAAGGCTTAGGGTAACATCATGGGAGAAGGTGGCTGAGACAGAGTAGAGAACAAGAACAGTATATTTAACATAGTAGAGAAAAGGTCAAGAACCAAAGAGGCCAGGATATCAGATGGATTATCTGACTGTCAAAATCAATAGGAAATACACTAGAAATACTGTGGGAGTGACAGTGCGCCAAAAGCTAAAATCAAGGAATGAAAGGGAGTGACTTTGGGAAGCCTTAAATCCTGCAATAAGGAAGGCAGGTGGGTGGTGGAATTGAATGATATGTGACTCAGAGCAGGGGATTTAGGGGGAGGGCAGGCACAGAAGCAAAGAAGAACAAGAAGGGCTCTTACCAGGCCTCATGTTTGAAGGGTGTGGAAGAGAGTCATCATCTAAGAGGGCTACAGGGAAAGCAGCATCCTCAGGGGAAAGTACAGATTCAATTTAAATAAGGAAGTTGAAGGAAGTTTCAAAGAAGAGATCCAAGATCTGGGGAATTTGCTGATGTCTACACATGTGTTCTATAGGGCTCAGTGAATGGGTTACAATTTCTGGAGATAGGATAGAAGCTTGGAGTCCATCATTGTCATCATCATCATCTCTACCTTGCATACATCCTCAGGTCCTTTGCCTCCCTCTCACTTCAGCAGCCTTGCCTGGCTAATCCACAGCACTGATCAAATCCAGTTCTTTGCCTGTTCCATGCCTATAAAACCATGTGGCTGGGTGCTTGTCAAATTAATGATCATAACTTCAAGTGGGCCCATAATGCTGCCTGTCAATCATACTAGATTTCCCTAGTCATTTTCTGTTTCATTTCCCCTAGATGATTCTTGCATGTCTTCAGTCTCCTTACATGTTCCACCATCTCCCTACTCTTCACTTTCAGCTATTGACCTTACTTCCTAGTTCAGAAAAGAAACAGAAGAAAACGAACTTTCGAAAGTTTTCACCACCATACTTACCCAGTCTTTGCCATGGTATCCATGTACTCTGTTTTCTTTCCTTTTAGCCTAAGTGCTTTGTAATTCTTTCTCTTATATCAGTTTTACCCTCTCTGAGTCTTTGTCTTACACATGAAAATATGCTTGTATTGCCCCATCTTAAAAATAATTCTCCTTGACTCCACCTTCTTCTCTAACTATTGCCTTATTTCAGCTAAACTTTACAGCAAAATGTCTTGGAAGAGTTGTCTATATTCTATCAATAGTTTCTGTCTTCCCATTCTTTTTTTTGTTTTTTTTTTTTTAACTCAAGCCAGTCGTATTTCTGCTTCCCAAATTTCATCAACACATTTCTCTATACTTAACTGGTTTAACATTCAGGAACAGAGTTAACCACTGTCTCCTCCTTGAAATACCTCATTCACTTTAAAATATTTGTCAAGAACTATGCCATATCTTAGATTTTACCCTGTTTGTAAGCCAGCAGCTTAGCTTGCCAGTTTCATCAATGGTGTGAGGTAAACGTGATAACCACTACACTACAGAAACTCCATTAGTTTCCTGAATGGTGGTAGAAGGCACAAGACTTCTGGATCAGAGATAGGTAAATTGTCTATAATAAACACAGCAATAGCAGTAGCCACAGTAGGAGTCTTTTTGTACTGGTTCCCTTAGCCCCAGTCACTCTAAGGCAGTGCGAAAGGGGACAAACTACAGCTACCGGCGTGGTAGGTTGTGTTATTAGAAAGGAAGCCTGAGCTTAGAGAATGCAAATCTTTTATGATGGGCAATTAGCATGCCTTCTCTTTGCTCCAGAGGGAGGCAGTATCAAGTGTTCAAGGTCGTTTGCTATACAGACATTCTTGAAAAAGATCATATGGAACTGTCATATTATATAAAATATCTTATCACTAATTATCAAGACATGCAGTGCCTTGCTTGCAATGTGCACAGAAATATGAGAGACCCATGGAGAACTATCTCACAATTTCTCCCTCTCTGACCACTTCTTTTCTCTCTTCTCTGCTGATTCCGCTTCATTCCCTCAGACTCTTAAGTACTGTAGCTGCTACTCTCCTGTAGCCATTAGCTCATGTAGCTACTTAATTTAAATTTTCAACTATTCTGTTGTATTAGCCATATTTCAGGTGCTCGATAGCCACATGAATGGCACAGATATATAAAATATTTCATCACCTCAGACAGTTCTATTGAACAGCACCTTGGCTTAGCCACGGTTGGTTCTTTCTTATTCTGTTCCTATATAGAAACACAGATTTCTGTAGAATCTTAAAGAATAAGATTTATTATAGGATATATATGTATTTCTTTTCTTTCTATATTCCCTCCCTTGGTGATCTCATCTAGTCTCAAGGCTTTAAATGTGAGTCTCGGATTTATACCAGCCTAAATCTCTCCCCAGAAGTCTAGGTTTAATTCTCTAACAGCATTCTGCACATCTTTATCTGAATGTCTAGTACGTACCTCAAAAGTAACAGCCAAAATTGAATTACTGACCTTCTTGCCGCCACTGCTTCATCTCCCACCAATGAATTGGTTCTTCCTGCAGTCTTCCCAGTCTGAATTATCTCAGTTTTCTTCTTCTAATTGTTCAGGAAAACAAACAACGGTTTTACAAAAAAATCAACCCTTAGATTCACCCTCGACCTCTCTCTCTTCAACAGAGCCCTCACATGTGTCCCATTGGCTCTTGTTTCAAAATATATCTAGAATCTGACTTTTCACCTTTCCTCTACTGTCACTTGGTTCAAGCCAACATCATCTTTTGCCTGGAATATTCTAGGCAAATTTGGCCCCCTTTTTTGGTCTCCCTACTTCTACCCTTGTCCCCTGTAGTCTGTTCCCATAAGAGCAACTAAAATGATCTTGTTTTAAAAGTAAGTCAGATCATGTAATTTCTCTGCTTAAAATTCCTTAGTAGCTTCCTATCTCACTCAGTAAAAGTCAAAATCTAGTCACACTGGGATTCTCACCTTGCTAAAATATTAAGACATGTTCCCACCTCAGGGCGCTTATAGTTGATACTCTTTCCACCACGCCCCCTTCCAAGCTCCACCCATGTGCTTTTTCCTCATGATACTGACTTATTGAAGAGACCTGGCCAGTTATCTTACAGAATGAGCCATATCATGAACTTCTCTGTTTACCTATGGTGGTTTAAAACTTATTTCTCTATTGCCTGTATTTCCTGTAATTGAATGTTAAATCTGAAAGTTTGATTAAAGCTATATATGCTTGGCAAGAAAAGTCCATGCATGATATTCAGGCTTCATATTGCATCCAATTGGGAGGTACATATTATCTGATTATCCCACCGTTAGTGATTCTAAGTAACTAAGGTATTATGGTGGTGACTTTCAGATCCCTTCATTATAAATTTATATTTTTACCTTTGTGATTAACAGTCTGAATGGTGAATGTTATTTTTTTAATCACATGATTTTTAAGAATAACTTTGAGCTATTTGTATTTTTCCAAATAAAATATTTTTTAGAGATCCATCCAATATATATTGGGTTGGCCAAAGAGTTCATTCAGTTTTTCCTGTAAGATGGCTTTATAGGGCTCAGTGTATTTAACTTCACTCAACACAATTTTGTTAGGTTGTGTCGTTCCAGCTGTCACATCAGCACACATTTTTTAGAAAACTTACCAAAATAGGTAAATTTTTGTATAGCCATTTTAATATTGAAAATGAAAGAAAAGAAGCAGTATTTTCAGCATATTATGCTTTATTATTTCAAGAAAAGTAAAAACACAACTGAAATGTAAGGGAAGATTTTTGCAGTGTATAGAGAAGGTGCTGTGACTGATCGAACATGTCAAGTGAAAGTGAAAGTCGCTAAGTCGTGTCCAACTCTTTGCGACCCATGCACTATACAGTCCATGGAATTCTGGCCAGAATACTGGAGTGGGTAGCCTTTCCCTTCTCCAGGGGATCTTCCCAACCCAGGGATTGAACCCAGGTCTCCTGCATTGCAGGTGGATTCTTTACCAGCTGAGCCACAAGGAAAGCCAAAGAATACTGGAGTGGGTAGCCTACCCCTTCTCCAGCAGATCTTCCAGACCCAGGAATCGAACCGGGGTCTCCTCATTGCAGGTGGATTTTTTACCAACTGAGCTATGAGGGAAGCCTGAACATGTCAAAAGTGGTTTGCAAAGTTGCATGCTAGAGATTCTTTGCTGAACGATGCTTTATGGTAGAACAGTTGAATTTGAGAGCGATCAAACTGAGACATTAATTAAGAACAATCAACACTACACTACGGGAGATAGCCAACTTAGTCAAAATATCCAAATCAATAAACATTCGAAAGTCATTTACACCAGCTTCGTTATGTTAAATGATTCTGCATAAGTTAAGCGAAAAAGAACTTCTTAACCATATTTACACTTGTGATTCTCTACTGAAACATAACCAGAACATTCCATTTTTTAAGACAAATTGTGATAGGTGATGAAAAGTACATACTGTACAATAATGTGGAACAGAAGAGATCATGGGGCAAACGAAATGAACCACCACCAACCACACCAAAGGCCAGTCTTCATCCAAAAAAGGTGATGTGGTGTATATGGCGGGATTGGAAGGGAGTCCTCTTTTAATGAACTCCTTCCAGAAAACCAAACGATTAATTCCAGCAGGTACTGCTCCCAGTTAGATTAACTGAAAGCAGTGGTCGATGATAAGTGTCCAAAATTTGTGAACAGAAGCTCATAATCTTTCATCAGGATAAGCAAGACTGCATGTTTCTTTGATGACCAGGCAAAAACTGTTACAGCTTGACTGGGAAATTCTGATTCATCCACCATATTCATCAGATATTGCAACTTCAGATTTCCATTTATTTCAGTCCTTAAAAAATTCTCTTACTGGAAAAATTTCAATTCCCTAAAAGACTGTAAAAAACCACCTGGAACAGTTCTTTGCTCAAAAACAGAAAAAGTTTTGCAGAGATGGAATTATGAAGTTGCCTGAAAAATGGCAGAAGATAGTGGAACAAAACAGTGAATACATTGTTCAATGAAGTTCTTGGTGAAAATGAAAAATGTGTCTTTTATTTTACTTAAAAACAGAAGGAACTTTTTGGCCAACCCAGTAAAGCCGATAACAGCAGGACTATTCTAATTTCAGTGGGAAATGGCTAGTATTGGCAGCTTCCAAGGGAACTCTGACGAGCTCAGTTTGTAATTCACAGAGCCCAGCCAAGCGCTGGAGGAAGCGAGGCCTGAAGAGGGTCCATGAAGTCTTAAGGTGGCCTAGCATCTTACGAGAAAGGTTCAGTGCGCTCTGTGTTAGAGCTCATGTGCCACTTCCTGGGAAAGCCGTGGTTGTGGACGGTCACCAGAATGGCACTTGGTTTCTCCCTGGCAGTCCACCCACTGCTTTTGGTTGTCTGGGTGCTGTCTTTGACATTCTATCTGTTCTGCAGATGTGAAGATTTGAAATTACTTCATTTTTAGTGTGTGTTGAGCTGCAGTCTTTTCTTTTTTTTTTCCAGCTTCCCTTTTGGAAATTCTTCATCCACAAAGAATTCCAGAATCAGACATTATTCATCTTGTGTCTGGAACACTAAAATCTCTTGAGCTTCCATGTCTTACCTATTTCCACCTTTAAAATATTGAAAATACTGCTACAGCTGAAGTCAGTTTTATTATTTGCTTGCTGCTTGCTTCCTTTATGCACCTTTCTTATCATAGAGCTTTAATGTGTCTTAGTAAAGAGCTGAACAAGTAAATTTGGTATGTCCACAGATTGTATCTAGGATGTATGCCATTGGTTTTTATTTTCATGAAAAGGTGTTTTCCTATCTTAAGTGGAAAAGGCAGATAATAAACTATAATTGTCTCACTTTTGTTTTAAAAATTGGTAAATATTTGCAAAATTCCACATGTCTATACATGTGTATGTTTATGTGTGTGTTGAAAGTCAAAAAGGGGGAAAATCTTCATACTGATACTGTCTCTGGGTGTGATCTTTATTTTCCTCTTTGTAGTTTCTCTTTCTCTTTTTTTTTTTTTTTTTCAGCAGTCATGTCTTATTTCTACAGTCATTACTTTTACAAAGATTAAAACTGTTGTTTAAGAAATAAACAGTTATAACTTCGATCTGTCAAATCTGTCAAACCAAGCCACGTTCAAAGCAATTTCAGACTCCTCCTCAGCTACTGCCATCCATGCCATCTTTTGGGATTTTTCTCTGGTCTGTTATTGTTCCATTCAAGCAAGTTTTCCCCTGACTCAGGCTTCTATTTATTTTACTCCAAGTTCCTGGTCATCACCTAGATTGCCCACTTGCCTCTGGAGAGCTTCTCTGCTCACTTGTACCACAATAAACTTGTCAGAAAAAGAAAGGTGGATGTAAAAATTATGTTCTAAAAGGAACTGTCACTAGAATATGATTTCCATCAAGACCCAGAAGTGCCCCCCAGTATACCCCTGTATACTCCAGTTGAATGAATTAATTTATTCTTTTTTGCCTCATTTATTTTGTAAGTTCCTACAGTCAGGAGCTTTGCTTGTTTTCTGTGATACCCTAAACATTTTGGGTACTTAAATAAATAGTCCTTTTTTCTTTTTAAAGATCCGTAATTACGTAATAAAACTGAATGCAGGATCTGTTGTCAGCTTTGGCCATAATTTGTACTTGCACAGGGATACAGAAAAGAACAGGATTTAAAGATAACTTATGGACTTCCTCTGTGACTCTTTGGTAAAGAATCTGCCTGCCAGTGCAGGAGACGCAGGTTCAATCCCTAATCAGGGACGATCCCACATGCTCTGGAGCAGTTAAGCCCACGCACCACAACTTTTGAGCCTGTGCCCTAGGGCCCGGGAGCCACAACTACTGAGCCCACATGAGGCTCCACAGCAAGAGAAGCCACAGCAGTAAGTAGCCCCTGCTCCCCACACCTAGAGAAAAGTCCACGCAACAACAGACCCAGCACCAAACAGAAAGAAAGAAATTTTAAAAAAGAAATAAAGGTAACTTACATTCAGATCGTACTCATAGATTTGTGATCACGGGTAGTCACATGAGCCTTTGAGGCCTTCATTTACAGCCTCACTGATTGTCTTCTGAAATCTCTCTACAGAGCCCTCCTACCTGCTCTGCCTGGCTTTGGTCTTGCTTCCCCAGCCCTGTCCTCCGCGGCGCTACACAGTGATATGCCCACAGTGTAAACCTGACCGAGACCCCCTTACCCCCTCTGCAGCCACTCAGGGATTCTCTGATGCTCTTGCCTCTTCCCCACCCCTTTAGTGGTAGCACCTAGAAGCCTCTCTTCACACTTGACATTGAAATAACACCAAACTCCCAGGAGCTCCTCATACCTCCCAGGCCACCTCCTGCCTGGCCCTCTTTATCCACAAGGCATCTTCCCTTTCTTTCAACAGCCACTGCTTCTGCTCCATTCCAAACTCGGCTTGGCAGTCCTGCTCTCTGGGGTGCCTTCCTTGATATAAAAAATATTCTTTTCTCTGCCTACTTAACACTGTAAGCTCACTTGAGGCAAAATTATAGGATTTGTAGTTTCCTTGTCTTGAAGAGTACCTGGCTTGTAGTAGCATCAAATGTTTATTAAAATGGGTTGTATATATTTTCTTCTAAATCATCCAAATGATTTTCATCTACAGAATGTGATTTTATCTTTATATGATCTGCTCCAAAATAAGAAAAACCTTAGAAAAGGGGAACATATGAATCAAGAGTAACTTAAAGTACTACCAGCAACAGAGATAGCTATTGTTGATGTTTTGGAATGTATTATAGAGAATTTTTTAATTATAAAATGGTCAAAGTTTAATCACCAGACTTCCCAGGTAGCTCAAAGGTAAAGAATCCACCTGCCAATGCAAGAGATGCAGGAGACTCCACTTTGATCCCTGGGTTGGGAAGATTCCCTGGAGAAGGAAATGACAACCCACTCCAGTATTCTTGTCTGGCAAATCACATGGGCAGAGGAGCCTGGTGGGCTACAGTCCATGGGGTTGCAAAGATTCAGACATGACTGAGTGAGCGTGCACGCATGCACAAAGTTTAACTTCATGATTTGCCACTTAGAGCAAATACTCAGAAATCAGTAGTTTTGCAAATTACATGCATTAAAAATTAATAGCCAGTTCAGGGACTTCCCTGGTGGTCCAGTGGCTGAGACTCCATGCTCCTAATGCAGGGGGCACAGGTTTGATCCCTGGTCAGGGAACTAGGTCCCACATGCTACAACTAAGAGTTCACATGCCACAACTAAAGCTCTTGTGTGCCTCAGCTAAAACCCAGCACAGCCAAATACATTAATATTTTTAAGAAATTAATAGCCAGTTCATTGTGCTTTCCACATCAAAAAATACAGAATAGTTTTTGGGTAAAATATTGCTTTTTTGTAATTCAAAGCAAGAAAGAATGTTTTGCTTTTCTTGTGTTCCCTAGACCCCAGAACCATCTCTTGTCCTATTTTTCCAGAAGAGAAGGTGAATCCCAGTGAGGGCATTGACTTGACCATCTTACTGAGCTTGTCAGTGCAGAAGTAGAAGCTTGGACAAGGAACTCCTGCCTGCCCTGGTGCTTTTTGCCTCAGCCACATTTCCTCCTTCTCCACTGAGGTAAGGAAAAAAGTAAGTCTTTAAGCACTTCCTAGTTCCTGTATGCTCAAATTAGGCCTGCTGCTGAGATGTTCTTATTTTACTTTTAGTCTCATCAAGACCTCAGTGTTAAACCTAGAACATTAATTGTTCTTTCATGTTCATATATATAATTTCTTTGAGCATCAGAAAAATATTGCCTTCTATGAGATCTCTTATTTTCTCAACAATTTTTAAAGTGAATACAACAGATAAAATATTCCAGGTCTCCTTTTTTTATCCTACAAGTAGCCCTGTAGTATATGTTTTTGTATCCCTCTAAACTGTTCTCTTGGGATCAGTTTCCATACTGAGTCATCCACTACAGAGTGTCGGTGTTTTCCAGGCAGATTATCGTATTATTTCTAAATGACTCATTCCTTCTGAATCATCACACCTTGTGTACTCTGTTAAAAAAAAGTTTTAGGCGCTTTTCTACAATTTTTCCCTATCTAGTCTTCAGAATGTCCTATTTAAGTAACACGGATATTCAAACAGTTGTCCCTTGCGTCTATGATTTATGCAGATCATTTTCTTCTTGAACCCTTTCATCAGCTGAGATACGTGGTGGAAGTTCTTTACCTCATACTCTCTGCTCCAGATGTTTCCTGAAATAGAACACACAAATAGCAACATAAAAATTTGTGTAACATTCTCTATTTTCCATCATTATATGTATGCTGTTTAAGGTTTTATTAACTCCTCAAATTTCTTCATGAAATGAGGGAGAAACATGTACAAAAGAAAGGTATAGTTTTAATGTTTATTAGTACACAAACTTCTTCGGAATTCAGAATGTTGGAAGAATGTAGCACTTTCCTCCCTTGACTTCCATGTCACATTTGACTGGTTCTCTTCCTGCCTTTTGAAAATTCATTCTCTGTCTCCTTCCTTGTATCCTTCTCTTCACCCTGTACTTATCAGGCTTCCTCAGAGTTTTGTCTTTGTCTCATTTCTCATTCTGTGCAGATCAGTCTTGTCCACTCTTGTGGCTTTAAAACCTTTATCTGGTACTTACTCCCAAGTCTTTATTTTCAACTCCTGTCTCTTTACTGCCATGTATATTCATCTGAGTGGGAAGTATCGCTTCTGGATGCCCTACCAAAATAGCCCATGCCTGAAGCTGAATTTCAGTTTTCTCACCCCTCTTCCATCACATTAGCAAAATAAAGGGTAAAAATTATATGACCATCTCAGCAGGTTCAGAATAGATATTTAACAGAACTAAACCACTTCATGAGATTTTTAAAAAATCTCAACAAACTAGAAATAGAACTTTCTCAATCTGATAAAGGATATCTACTAAAAAAGCTGCAGCTGTCATTATGGTGAAAGACAGTACTTTTCCCTAAGATCAGATACAAGGCAAGGATTTCTGAACTCACATTTCTATTCAGTTATAGTTCTGAAGATTCTAACCAGTGCAGTAGTCAGTAAGGCAGTAAGTATTGGAAAGGAAAAAAATAAAACTCTCTAGTCTCAGACAGTACGATTGTCTATATGGAAAATCCCAAGGAATTTACCACCCCCCCCCCCAATTATTTAATAAGTGAATTTAGCCAAGTGGCAAGTGATAAGATCAATATACATAAATCAACTGTATTTTTCTATACCAACAACAAACACAGTGGAAAATGAAATTAGTATAACAGTACCATTTGTATTAGCATCATAAAACATGAAATATTTGGGAGTAAATTTAATGAAAGGCCTATAAACATTGCTTAGAGAAATGAAAGAGTATGTAAATATATGGAGAGATACATTTATGTTCATGGATTATAATGATTGGAGACTTGATATTGTTAAGGTCTCCATTGTCACCAAATGGAGATTGAGATTAAATGAAATTCCAGTTAATACCCCTGCATGTTTCTTTGTGAAAACAGGCACAGTGATTCCAGTATCACTATGGAAGTGCAGAGGACCTAGAATAGCCAAAACAATTCTGAAAAAGAAGAAATGGTGCATTTACATTATTATCTTAAGGCTTATTATAAAGCTACAATAATTAAGACAGAATGGTATTGGTAGATACAAAGACAAAAGAATAGAAAATCCAGAAATAAATCTATATGTATGGTGATTTGCTTTTCAACAGAGGCTCCAACACTGTTCAGTGGGGACAGGATAGTCTTTTGAACAAGTGATGCTGGGTAATGTTGAAATTCAGCCTCATACTGTACATGAAAATTAATTCAAAATAGATTATAGACCTAAACATAACACTTGAAACCCCTAAAAACCTTAAAGCATCTGTGACCTTAAGATAGACAGAAATCCTAAGACAGGATACAAATTTATTAACTACAGAAGATAATTTGATTAATTAAATTAATAAAAATTAGTAGAATTAAAATCTCCTACTCTTCAAAAGCTACTGCTCAGAAACTGGATAGGAAAGCCACAGACCACAGACAATATCTACATCTAAAATATGTAAATGAGCTTTTAGAACTCAGTAGTCAAAAGCAACCCAAAAGATTTGAATAGAAACTTCACCCAAAAAAAGATGCATATGAATTGCTAATAATAAGCATATGACACTTTGTTGTAGAGCAGAAACTAGCACAACATTATAAAGCAACTATACACCAATTTTTTAAAAAGCATATGAAAATTGCTCAACGTCATTAGTCATCAGGGAAATGCAAATTAAAACCACAGTGGGATACCACTTCACACCTGCTAAAATGGCTAAAATTAAGGAAACTGACAAGTATCCAAAAGGTTGTAGGGCCACCAGAGCTCTTGAGTGTTGCTGATGAGACCATAAAATGGCAGAACCACTTTGAAAAACTATTTTGCAGGTTTTTATATAACATACACTTCTCATGACTTACTAATTCCATTGTTAGTTACCCAAAAGAAATGAATGCTTATTGACAAAAAAGACTTTTACTTGAAAGTTCTTAGAAGTTTTAATTCATAATAGTCCAAACTAGAAACAACCCAGATGTCCATTAACTGAATAGATAAGATGAATTTGGGTATATTTAATTATATAGTAGAATATCCACTAAACAGTAAAAAGGTGTATACTATTGATGCATGCAGTAACATGGATGAATCTAAAAGCCATTATGCAAAATGAAAGAAGCCAGACTGAAAATATATGTACATCTCATATATACACATCTTCAATCATGTGAAGATCTAGAACTGGCAGAACGAATCTATGGTGATAAGACTCAGATGAGCAGTTGTCAGATATTTCAGGGTAGGAAAATTGATTGGGAAGGGGCACAGAAATAGTTTGAGGACAATGTAAATTTTCCCTCTCTTTTAGGACAGTGGTTCTTGCTAAATCTCCTTGAACTATACATCTAATATGAACATTTTTACTCTGTAAATTATACAGCAGTAAAGCTGATTTAAAATAAAAGTGAGACTCTAAGAGCTGAGGGGCTTCCCAGGTAGAACCTAGTGGTAAAGAGCCCACCTGTCAGTGCAGGGGGTGTGAAGAGACCCTGGAGGAGGGCTTGGCAGCCCACTCCAGTACTGCCTGGAGAATCCCATGGGCAGAGGGGCGCAAAGAGTCAGGCATGACTGAAGCGACTAAGCACGCTCTCAAAGAGCTGAGAGGAAGCTCTGTTTTGGAGTAGCAGTTGTCAATTAGTGAACACAGGGGGAGTGTTTAAAAGTTTGAAAGGAATAGAGTTCCTTTGTCAATTAGGTGATCATGTGATTAGATGGGCTTTCTAATCTCCAGAAGAGAATTCTTTAACCCATAGTGGGGGCTGGGAGCTGGAGATAATAAACCTCGTTTTGGTGACTGACCTGGACTTGAGCTGGGATAAGGAGACTGGTGGGCTTATTCAGAAAGTAGACCTTTAGTCAATTTTAAGTCCTTTACCATCCTCTCTGTATGTGATGGCCTGAGGTTGATGTTTTTCTGGTTCAGGTTTTTTCACCAACAAATAGGATTCCTGTCTTAGCAGGAAAGGAGGGAGGATTTTCTGAGTTTGTGGAGTAAGAGTGGGGAGAATTCTCTTCCTTTCAAACTTTTAAGTACTCCCCTTGTGTTCTGTCCTCTACCCTTGCCCATTTTCTGTGATTCTTGGTACCTTCTAACTTGGGCCTTCTGGGGTTGTGCAGGGGGAATTGGTTTGTTTGTCATTAGTATCCCTTCATTCTCTACTCTGCTAAGTCACTTACTATCCCACTGCAGTTTTCTGTCTTCATATACAGTGATTTGGGGTTACTGATGTTTCTTAGGTTCTTTGAAGATCGAGTTTACATTCCTATTTTTGTTCTTAATATTTGAAGGAGACCTTAAAACTATAAAATCCATACTGTACATTTTCAGCCTTACCAATACCAAACTCCTGCTACTTCTCCAAACACGCAAAGCTCTCTCTTAATTATATAGTAGAATATCTATATAACTCTGTACCTTTGTTGAATTCCTTTTTGCTTATATGCATGTGCATGCTAAGTTGTGTCTGACTCCTTGAGACCCCATGGACTATAGCCTGCCAGGCTCATTGGGATTTTCTAGGCAAGAATAGTGGAGTAAGTTGCCATTTTCTTCTCTAGGGGATCTTCACCACCAGTTAAATCCCATCTTCACCTGCTAAGGCTCTCATCCTTCAAAAAAAAAAAAAAAAAATCCAGTTATCCCTTCTAACTTTTCTTGTTGGCTGCCTCTGTACCTTTATTTCACAAGAAATCCACTTCGGGATGTTTGCTCTGAAGGAATACCAGGAGCCACTGGAGAGTACTTGTTAACACAGTCATACACCGATTAACGTGGAGGTAATAGGAAGTGTTGAATGAATGCTGAACCACTTAGAGTGCATATGAACCACTTAGACAGAAATTGGGAAAACAGACTCTGGCCCATTGTGGAAATGAAGGAACAGAGAAGATGAAAGGCTTGAGGGAGGTGGGCAGGCAGTGTGCAAGAAGACCTGAGGAGGAATAAATGTAAATATTCAAAATATCATCTATTAATTTCCCTCCCTCTCTGCTTTCTACCCCTGATATAACATGTTTAGACTGATATTTCATCAAATTGAACATTGTAAAACACTCATTTCATGTGCCACTTAGAAAGAAAAATCTCAAACTAGAATACAATGCTTTCTTATCATTTAGGACTTTTTCTACTTAGTTCTTTTGGACTTCTGTTGACAGATATTTTTAATTATACATACCTCTTGTGCATACATACATAGTCTTTGGAACTATGCCATAGTCTTTGGGGTTTGTTTTTGAAATCTCACTTACTGAGGTTACCAATGATCTTCACACTGGCAAATTCAGTGGGTAATTTTTGTTTTTTCTTGATCCCTCAGCAGCACCCAACACTAACGATCTCCATTTTGAAAGTTTCTCCTTCAGCATCCTTGAAAGTTGTTTCTTAGGATCTCTCCTAAGAATTCCGTTCTTCTCTTTAGCCCAGAAATGTCTATGATCCTCAACCCAGAGCCCTTCTCACTATATGCACACACCCTGAGTGACCTCTCAGAGCTGCCTATCCCACGCAGATCTTGCTGCTGACCTGAAGGTTTTTACATTCACATTTTATCCACTCATCACCACTTGGATGATCCATGTGTGTTACCTCTTCAAACAACACATTCAGAATAAAACCCTTCATGTTTTCTATGACCACCTCCCATGAAACAAAAACAAAAAACGTGTTGGAAGTGATAACCTTAGTCCTCTAGTACCTAAATCAGAAACCCAAGATTCTTCCCTTTTTACTCTCTCCTCCTCCTTTTCTGTGAATTCTTTCTCACTGACTCTTTAATCAGTGCCTTCCTGTTTATTAACTTCTGCCACCTATTTGGTTTAGAGTCTTAGCACTTATTGCATGGATTATTACATTAGCCTTCTAATTGATTTCCACACTTTCACTCAACTGCTGGAATGTCTTTCTCAAACAGAAACCTCATCATGTTACTTCCCAGCTTAAAAGTCTTTGTTTCTTTTCCCATAGTTTTCAGAATAAAGTTCAGATTGCTGAGGTTAGCACACGAGACAGTCTGTGGTCCAGTTCCTGCCCCTCTCTGGTTTCCTCCCCTCTTGCCTGTCTGTACACTCCCCCTCCCACCTCACCCCCAGTGAAATCAGCTGGAACTATCATTGTTCTAAACTCACTGTGCCGGGTTAGGCCTCTGAACCTTCACGTGTATGTTTCCCTCTAGAGTACTCTCCCTCTCCTTCTTATCTAATTCTCATTAGTTAGAATTTAGGACTCAAGAACAGGTATATCCCTCCCTTATTTGGGGAAGCCTTTCATGACTTTGAGGTCTGATTTAGATAGTCTCTCTTAAAATGGACAAAAGGGCTTGAAGAAAGGCTTTGTGAATGAACACAAAATGTCTACTAGTAAATAGAAAGATGTTTAGGTGCAGATTGAAACATTCGCTTCATTTTTTCATCTATCAAATTGGCAAAGATTTAAAGAGTGGTATCACTCAAGGAGAACATGGAAAGATGGGCCTCCTCCTACACTGATATTGGAAATATAAATTTGCCATTTTTCTGGAGAGAAGAAAATGGATGTATGTTTCTAGAATCATTAAAAATAATAGGCATATACACACACTCCTTTTGGCTTAGCATTTTACACCTTGGAATATATCCTAAGAAAATAACTTTTTTGTAAAACATACTTTCACAAAATTTCATGATGTTCATTCATAAAAATATTAACAATGGTTATTTCTGAATTGCGATATGAGTAATTACAGCGCTTTTCTAACTTTTCTGAGAACATGTATTAATTATGAGAGCAAAATGGAAAAGAGAACCCCCACCTTTGTGCTCCTGATCCATGCTGTACTTGCCTCCCTGGTTGCCCTGATTAAACAGTGAGTGTGCTGAGGGCCATCACCAAGAATTATTCAGCATCATCCCACCAACATCTGGCTCAGAATAGAAAATGCTGGATAAGTGAGTTATACCAGTAACAGCTAACAGTTATTGAGTATTTCTGGTGTCTTAGGTATTATCCTAAGCATTCAACATATTCACTTAATCCTCATGAGATGATTACTATTATTATCTCTGTTTTGCAGGTGAAACAGGCTGATAAAAGTTAACCAGCTTCTGTAAGGCCACATAGCTGTTGGTGGCAGGTTTGGGATTCAAATCCATGCAGACTGGCTTTTACTGAGAGACATAAGATAGCATCATAGTTCTGAGTTAGATTGTTTCTCTGATTAAAAATAATTGGATTAGACTCCATGTCTAGGATTCTAGCCGTACAGTTGGGCATCAGTTGAATCATGGTCTAAACAAAAAGGCAGAGTTTGATACCCACAGAATCTGAACCAAATACCAGGAGAGTAATCTCCATTTCTTTTACCTTAAAAAAAAAAAAAAAAAAACTCAAATCATTTTACACTGTAAACTTCTTATTGAAATTGGTGCCATCCCTTGGGATTTAGTTTTATGTTCCCTCTCTGTGATATTCATGTCCCTTCAAAACTTAAACTCAAAGGCCTAAATTTTTAATTAGTTCTTTAGCTCTTCCTCCCACCACTTCTCTTTCTCAGTAAGATTACTTATGACAGGGTCATCAGATTTCATTTTTAAAACCTATCAGTCTTCATTTTTATTATATCTTCTCTTTTTTTCCTTCATATTTTCTTTTAAAGTCTCAGAATTTCTGAAAGCTGCCTTCCTACTAACTGGGACTATACTGCATGGTATGGTGGCCTCTAACCACATATGGCTTTCAAAGAAATTATTTGGAATTAATAAGAATAGGCAAAATATTTAAACAATACTTCCCTAGGGACATATGGGACTGGTCAGTAGCACAGGATAAAAGATGTTCAACATCATTAGCTAGAAGGGAGATGCAGGTTAAAGCTCCATTGAGATAATACAGCACACTATTAGAATGGCTAAAGTAGAAAATACTGCAATCACAAATGTTGAAGAGGATGTGGAATCATCCATCTCTCTCATACATTACTGGTGGGAATGTAAAATGGCGTAGCCACTCTGGTAAATAGTTTCTTATGAAAATATGCTTAACATTCACCCTAACCATCAGACTTGTAAATAACCTGTGGTTATTTACCATAGAGAAATGAAAACCGTGTTTATACAAAAACTGAAGCTTTATTTATAATAACCAAAACCGCAAACAACATAAATATCCTTAAATAGGTGAATGGGCAAACAAATCGTGGTATATCCATACAATCAATAGACTCAACAATAAAGAGGGATGAACTGTTGAAATGTTCAGTAAAGTGAATGACTCTCAAAATCACTGAGTTCAGTGAGAGAAACCAATATCAAAAGCTTAAACACTGTATGCCTTACATAAATGTTCTTGAAATGACAGAATCGTAATGATGCAGAACAGTTTAGTGGTCTGTTTACTGTATGACTACAAAAGAGTAGTGTGAGGGATTCTGAAGAGTGAAGGGGTAGTTCTGTATCCTGATTGTGGTGGTACTTACTGTAAAAGGAAGGGAGGAAGTAAAGAAAAGGAAGGAGTGAGTCATATAAAACTGGTGAAATCTAAATAAGGTCTGTTAATAATCGGTTTCCTGCTTTTGATCCTTGTGGTGTGGTGATATAGTTACCATTGGAGGAAACTGGGGGAAGGGTACACAGGAACTCCATATATTATTTTTGTAACTTTTCTGTGAGTCTAAAATAATTTCAAAATTTAAAATGTTTAACTAAATAAAATTAAAATTCAGTGCTTCAGTTACAGTAGCCATGTTTAAAGTGCTCAATAGCCACATGTGGCAGATGGCAGCCATATCATGGCAGACATGGAATGTTTCCATCAATGCAGAAAGTTTTATTAGTCAGCACTGGCTAAAAGCATTATGTCTGACTCTAGCCAGTATTCTCTCCCTTGATTACTTCAAATTCTAACATCACAACAATACTTTCTTGTATTTTCTGT
Organism: Dama dama; assembly: GCF_033118175.1. NCBI lineage: Eukaryota > Metazoa > Chordata > Mammalia > Artiodactyla > Cervidae > Dama > Dama dama. Next base: position 84,335,075 of record NC_083699.1, read on the forward strand.
CATGTTACCTTATTAACTGGTTGTTTTGCTCATTTTCAAACCTAGAGAAAGATTTCTCTTTAGTTTCTCAAATTTCAGAGAAATAAAAGAGTCTTATGTCAGTTTAGGAATTTATCTGACAACAGTTTTAAAGTTTAAATTTAATAGCTTAAATTTAATATTTAAATATCCAACTTAATCTGTATATTTAAATTGTCTTAACAGTTCTGTATTTTGCTTCAGGACCACTTTTATCACCCATATTAAGATATAGTCCTGGGACTTCCCTGGAGATCCAGTGATTGGGACTCCATGCTTCCACTGCAGGGGGCACAAGTTCTGTCCCTGGTCAGGGAACTAAATTCCCACATGCCATATAGCATGGCCAAAACAAACAAAAACGATATAGTCTTAATAGCTCTCATACAGTTATCCTAATATACTTTCTTGATAGTGTCCTTTGATTTGCCTTCTCTTTTACCCTTACCCGAAAACTCTTTCAAAATCATGGTTTTCTGAAAAGGGGCATAGTTTTTTGTGTTTGGTGGTATTTCTTCCCTGTCTCCTGGATGTACATCTTTTAAAAATGTATTTCCTTCCATTGCTGCATTCTAGTCTTTTGCCCCATAACACTTATTCCTCTTTGGCACTTTTGTATTTTCACTTAAGAATTACTGGGTAGGTACTCCCTTGTGGATCAGTTGGTAAAGAATCTGCCTGCAATGTGGGAAACCTGGGTTCGATCCCTGGGTTGGAAGATCCCCTGGAGAAGGGAAAAGCTACCCACTCCAGTATTCTGGCCTAGAGAATCCCCTGGGGTCACAAATTATAGTCCATGGGGTCACAAAGAGTCGGACGTGTTTGAGCGACTTTCACTCATTCCCTTTACTATGGATCTTCCTTATACTTGAGCTTCAGCCAACCTGCATGATATTCAGCTTTATAGTTTTATATGAACCACCATCTTGGATTGGAAGGCAAGGAAGTAGAGGACAAAACAATGGCTCAAGATCCATTCACATAGCGATAAAGTTGAGACACTTGAAGGAAAAGAAGAATGAGGGCGAAACACTGAAGAAAAACCACAAAGAAAGAAAGGAGTGTTGGAATTACAATTTATATGTTTGTGGAAGGAAAATCTGAATATTATAGTGATATTAGTGTTTCTTCAAAATAATTCATAAGTTTACTGTAATTATAATCAAATTCCTATCAGATTTTCCTTAAAACCTGACAATGCAGAAATTCATCTGGAAGACCATCAAAGAATATTGGAATATAAAAAGGAATCACAATTCAAAATATGAGGGAAAAAGTCAGGTAGTAAAACTTAATGAGACAACAGTAATTATGATAGTATAGGATTGGCATAAAAACAGAGTAATAATCATTGAATCTAAGGATCCAAGAAATATATCCTAAACAGTGTAAGAATTCAACAACATAAAGGGTTCTTCATGAATTAATTGTATTAACCATATCTGATTTCACTGTCTCAAATACAGAAATTAGCAAAGGATTTGAATAGAAACTTTACCAAAGAAGAAATATAACAAATAAGCAAAATAAACAGAATTTTCTAAGATTGAAGAAATAAAAATGAAAACAGTCAAGTTCTGTTTCTCATTATTGAATGGGTAACTGTTTTTATTGTTAAAATACCAGTGCAATTCTTGGTATTGTTAAACTGATGCTCTCTTTCTCTGCTGTTGTCATCTACCTGTCATTGTCTTAGTCCACCTTTCTTGATGCAGTAGTATTGCACACTCTTATCATTCAACAAGTCATACTGGCTCTACCTTTGAAATATATTCAGCATTTAAGATCCCCTGGAGAAGGGGAAGGCTACCCACTCCAGTATTCTGGCCTGGAGAAGTCCATGGATTGTATAGGCCATGGGACTGCAAAGAGTCAGACACGACTGAGTGACTTTCACTTGCACTGTGCCTCTCCTGGTTCAAGCCCCCCAGCCTTCTTACCTCATTTACTGATATAGCTCCTACCTGTTTCCTTATTTCCTGTCTTGCTCCTCTACAGTCTCTTCTGAACACAGAAGCCAAAATCACCAATTTAAAAATGTAAGTCTGATCATGTCATTCCTCTGCTCAGTAGACATCAGTTGTTCCCCAGCTCACTCACAGTGAAGCCAGATACATCGGAATAGTCTACAGGCTCTGTGTGGTTTAGACTCCCACCTCTCCTTTCTGGCCTCTTCTCCCACGCTGCCTACCACCTTGCTTTCTCTACTCCAGTCAGTTAGCCTCCTTGTCATCCTTTTAGTAAGTCAGGCACGCTCATACCGCAGGAGCCTTTCTACTTCTGGTGATTCTGCCCAAGATGATTTAGCCCCAAATACCTCCTCAGCCTGCTCGCTCTCTTCTTTCAGATCTCTGTTGAGATATCAGTGAGGTCTTCCCTGACTGCCTTTTGTAGCCCACACCTTCTCAACCTTTCTAAAACCTTGCTGTGCTTCGTCTTTCTCTGTTGCACATATCACCATCTAAGTTAGGTTCACTTACGTGTTGTTTTTCTTTTTCCAGCTAGATAGTCAGTTCATTCAGGACAGGGACTTTATTCACTGCTCTACCTCTAGCACTTGGCAGGTGCCTGTCACACAGTAAGCACTCAGTGTTTATTGATTAAGTCAGAACATTGGCTGAACCTTTTTATTTTGTTTTGTTTTTTAATGTTTTTTCTCTTTTTCTTTTTATTATTTTTAATTAGTTTTTATTAGAGGATAACTGGTTTAGAGTAATGTGTTAGTTTCTGCTATGCAGCAAAGTGAGTCAGTTATACATATTTTATAATAGTTTGTGTCCCTCCATCTGGCAGATATAACAGTTAGAAACATATGTATCTAACAACAGAATATCAAAACACAATAGAAAGCAAAACAAACTAAGGGAGAGATAGAAAGCTAAACAATAATGTTTGGAGAATTCAGTACCCCCCCTCCCACTTTCAATAATGGATGGGACTACTAGGCAGCAGTGGATTGAGCCTTTTTGGACAACAGCTTACAGCATGATTTAAGTGCCCTTTTTAAAAAAAAATAAGAGAATGATTAAATTCTATCCATTGATGACAAGAGAGGGAGATCTGCGTGTGGCAGGGTCTAAGAGGATGAGATCAAGATCAGTAATAAAGGTTGTCTTTCTCTCTCAGAAAGAGTAAGAAAAGAGATGAAGGTAAGGGAATAATTTCCAAGTGTCGAGGAAGTTGTACAATCAAGAACAAGCACTGTGTGTCAGCCATCTTTAAGAAACCGAGGTTGATGGAAGCAACATCAACCTCTCCTGTTGATGCAGGACAGTAGCAGAAAATAAGGTTATGTGTGGATGGGAATAATGGTTGAAAATGAGTCAAAGAATTTAGGCCTGCCATGATACATGTTAGAGATCAGTAGTGTGAATTCTTGATCTGTAAGAGGTGAGAAAGCTCTCTATATCCAAGCTAGTCAGTGTCATGTTAGAAAGCAAGAAGGGTGGGATTAGAAATGCCAACTGAGAGGCAGTTGTAACAAGGCAGAGTTGAGGTAATACTGTTACTGTAGTTAAATTACTAAGTCATATCTGACTATTTTGCGACCCCATGGACTGTAGCCCACCAGGCTTCTCTGTTCTTGGGATTTTCCAGGTAAGAATTCTGGTGAGGGTTGCCGTTTCCTCCTCCAGGGGATCTTCCCGACTCAGGAATCAAACCCACATCTCCTGCATTAGCAAGTGGATTCTTTATCACCAAGTCCCCAGGAAAGCTGGTAATACTACTTTAGGTAATAAGGAGTATAGGATGTAATGAAGCAAAGGCTTGAATCAAAGATAAGCCATCATTCATGTGGCAAAGAAAAAGATGATTAATTGCATGTGGGATACAAAAGAAGAGGAAATAAAAGATTCTGTCAGTATTAAGAGATTGTATTTCCTTTAAATTGTTTTCTTTTTTCATTATAGGTTTTCCTGTCATTCACAAAAAAATGGATCATTTAAGCCTTTGGAGGACTCAGTTATCACAGTACTTCCATACTATCAACTGAGATTTATGACTACATTTATGACCATAAATGTCTGCATCATAGAACTGCTGAAGAACTAAAAGAGAATATTCTTTATTCTTCTTAAAATTTATTCCTAAAAATAATCCTATAGTATTATGATATTACTAAATGAAACTAGAAAGCACAATTATTAAATTATTAGACTTGCTGATACAAGCACGCATGTGCAACAGCTACTGTATCTGACAGTTACCAAACCTCAAATTTTGATGATTTCCCTTTGTGGGAAAGGTCATTATATTTGCAAGAAACCACTGAACATTGTCAGTCAAATATATTTTTAGTTGAGTGTCATTTAGGAGAATTTACTTGAAACAAGTTCTGGAAAATTCTACATCCTGCCACCCAGTGGATTTGCTATTATGGCAGCAACTTACAGACTTGTGGTTAGTACTGTGAACCACTACAGCAGTGTGGTGATAGACCGGCGTTTTGAGCAAGCAGTACATTATTGCACTGGAACCTGCCATACCTTCACACATGGAGTTGACTGCATTGTGATACATCATAGTGTTTGTGCAGACCTCTTACACATCCCTGTATCTCAGTTCAAAGATACAGATCTGGACTCTCTGTTTCTACCCCATGAAAATGGGTTTTCCTCAGCTGAAGGTGACTATCCCCATCAAGCCCTCACGGGCATACCCAAGGTCAGGAAAGGATCTACATTTCAGAGTACCTGTAATTTAAAGGACATTGCAGGAGAAGCAATCAGTTTTGCCAGTGGGAAAATAAAAGAATTTTCCCTTGAAAAACTCAAAAACTCTAACCATGCCACTTACAAAAAGGGAAGGAAAGTTAAATCTGACTCATTCAATAGGAGGTCAGTTGATTTTGACTTGCTCTGTGGCCATTATAATCATGATGGGAACTCTCCATCGTTTGGTTTACTCCGGAGTTCCTCAGTTGAGGAAAAATCTTTATCCCATAGAAACTCACTTGATACAAACCTGACTTCAGTGTTTCTTCACAACTTCTCTGAAGAAGACCTGGTTACTCAGATTTTAGAAAAACATAAAATAGATAATTTTTCTTCTGGTACAGACATAAAGATGTGCTTAGACATCTTGCTAAAATGCTCTGAGGATTTGAAAAAATGCACAGACATCATAAAACAGTGTATAAAGAAAAAGACAGGGAGTAGCATCAATGAAGGAAATGGTAATGATGCAATTTCTAGCTCTGAAACTGTCTATATGAATGTAATGACCAGGTTAGCATCCTACCTGAAAAAGCTACCATTTGAATTCATGCAATCTGGGAATAATGAGGCTATAGATTTAACAGAACTGGTCAGTAATATGCCTAGTTTACAACTGACTCCCTTTTCCCCAGTATTTGGCACTGAACAGCCCCCTAAGTATGAAGATGTTGTCCAGCTCTCAGCCCTTGACTCTGGACAGTTTCAAACTATAGAATTGCAAGATGACCAGCGCAGTTCTAAAAAAACAGATACTATAAAACCCATTCCAAATAACTCTACAAATTCCTTATATAATTTAGAGATAAGTGATCCCAGAACTCTAAAAGATGTCCAGCTTCAGTCACAGTCACTAACTGTAAATCCTTTAGAAAATGTTTCTTCTGGTGATCTCATGGAAACACTATATATTGAAGAAGAGTCAGATGGAAAGAAAGCCTTATATCAAGAACAGAGGACAGAAAATGGACCCTCTCAGGAGTTGATAAAGATAAATGAAGATAGAGCAGAATTATCAGACCATGGTACTCATCTTAAAAAATGTCCTGCCTCAATGCAAAATGAAATTGGTAAGATATTTGAGAAATCAGTTGTTAGTCTACCTGAAGAAGATCTTAAATCTAAAGTTCCTAACGTTGAAGAGGGAAATCACAGAGATTTTATGAATTCTAACAGTCAGGAAGAGATAGATAAATTGTTAATGGACTTGGAATCTTTCTCACAGAAGATGGAGAACTCTCTAAGAGAGCCACTTGCTAAAGGTAAAAGTTCTAACTCTCGAAACAGTCAGAGTCAGTTGATTGGTCAGCTCCCAGATCTTGAGCCTAAATCTAAAGTCTCTTCACCTACGGAAAAAGTGTCACCTTCCTGTCTAACAAGGATTATTGAAACCAATGGACACAAAATAGAGGAAGAGGATCGAGCCCTCTTACTGCGGATTCTAGAGAGCATTGAAGATTTTGCTCAAGAATTGGTTGAATGCAAATCGGGCAGAGGGAGCCTATCACAAGAAAAAGAGATGATGCAAATTCTACAAGAAACCTTGACAACTTCCTCCCAGGCCAATTTATCAGTCTGCAGAAGTCCTGTTGGTGATAAAGTCAAAGACACTACCTCAGTGGTTTTGATTCAGCAGACCCCAGAGGTAATCAAGGTAAGACCTAACAATCTTCAGTCCCAAGAAGTCTCCAAAGAAATGTACTAATGTTTGCAAAATTTAGAAACAAAAAATTTTTTGTCAGTCATTTTATGTTCCGCTAAAGCTCCTACCCTACACTAGGCATGGTCTCACCAAGTTCGGTGGAAAAAGCTAAAAAGCAAAGTCTTTATAGAGTTAAGCAGATTGCTTTCAATTTCCTTCCCCATACCCATTATCTTCTTCCTAGCTCTGTGACCAAAGGAAAGTTACTTAGTCTTAATATTCTCATCTGTATTATGGGAATAATAATGATCAAGATAAGTCAGGTGAAGCACAAGCAAGGTGCCTTACACAAAGAGTTATTTAATATTAGTTTCACCATCCTCAACCAGTAAGCCACTCTTCATTGCATGCCTTTGTGGACTACAAGCCTGTGTAGAACTTAAAATCTAGTTGCTTTGAATTTACCCTGCTACTGATAGCATTACTTTTGAATAATCCCAGGAAGGAAGTTATCTGCCCATTTGTAGGTATGTATATGTGTCTTAGCACAATAGGATTATTCTTACTCTTTTTACACGTCCAACGCAGTTGGTAAGAGGGCTCTGCTCCACCTCGTGCAGGGACCCAGACTGATGGATGCTCCATGTTCCTACAGCTGCCCCATTGCCCCATCTGGAAGATGTGGCTTAAGAGTTCACTGAAGAAGGCTAAGAAAGAAACGGAGCTTTTAACCACCTTGTCCCACTCTTGACATAATTCCCGTCTCCTCACAGCCCAGTGATTCCAACCTGAAGTCTAAGAATCATATGGGAGCACATAGAATATTTGGTGAGCTCTGTCTCTACCATGTGAATACACTATACATGTCAACGTGTATGAATTCAGACATGAAGTGAAGTCAACAAAACTAGTTGTAAAATAATGATAGGAATTATTAGAGGTATTTATATTGTATAAAAAGTATGAATAAATACATGGATACATCAGATACAGTGTTCAGAACAGTGATTAATCCATGGAAGAAGGAAGGGAGATAGAACTGAGGAAGCGTGCACAGGGCCTCAGTAATGTTTAATCTGGTGATGAATCACCAGTATTTTGTCATGCCATATTGTATGTCTTTAATATAATAAATTTTAAAAAAACAAATGGATATTAGAGATGTCATATATGGCCCAGTTAAAAAACAAGTTATTATTTTCTTATAAATACATTAATATTTTCATTAGAACAAGAAAAAATCCATATTATGATCAGACTAATAATTTTTACCTCATTTTTTTTTGTGGCTGTTGTTCTCCTGTACACATTTTTAGTTACCAGTGACGCTAAAGTTTAAAACAGTACATATTTAAAGTGTTAAATAACATAGGTCTAAAAGATCCTCAGTTGTCCACTGAGCATTACTGTGAAATCTCTGTGAGTCTCTTCATTCATGGATTCATAGTTGGTAATACTCTTTTGTTAACATGGGTCAATGCCAAAGGGGAAAAACTATGTCAGTTAATTAGAAAAAAAATTTTTTAAATCCTTTCATGTACATAGGCAAGACTGATGTGCTTACTATTTTATAAAGAAAATGCCTATATAGTAACCAAAATTATAATAACATAAGCTCTAACAGTTCTTGTGATCTGTGGCATACCAAAATATTTAAATGTGTTATCTGTTTTCCCCATTTAAAAAAAAAAGTCTACCTTCTCTGATGACATATTCCAGTGTTTCACAACTACTATGGCCAGAAACTCTTACTGTAATACAGTGTTTTGAAATTTGTTTAGCCCTCTTGCCCCATTATCATCTGTAGGAAAAAAAAAAAAAAAAACAGATTCTTCTAGAAGAGGTGGACTGCAGAAAGCAGAAAATGTGAACCTGACGCCAAGAATAGATCCCATGCAGCATCTCTCCTGTGTGCCTGGCTGGCAGCTCCTAAGTGGGTCACCAACCTAAGTACAGCTGCCTAAAAATGACACATTGGGCTCTAAATGAGCTCCCCAGTTTTTTGACAAGTATGGACTGACTGAAATCAAAATCATATTAAACAAGTCTCCCACAGGTCTTTTAAATGAGTTCCTCATAGAACTCATTTTCTATGAGTTCCAACCTCATAGAATAAAATTTGATGAGATTTCTTTTTTCCCCACAGAGGTACATCATTTTTTTAAAATTGAGGTATAATTGACATATTAGTTTCAGGTGTACAACAACCTGATATTTGTATACACTGAAACAATTCCAAGTAAGTCTTGTTACCATCTACTGCCATACATAGTTACCATTTTTATTACTTTAATGAGATTTCTTCTTCATAAAAGTTGAAAAAATGATTCATAAAAAGCTAATTTAAAGAAACAAGCAATATAAAATGTTTCAGGAAGATACTTAAGGTAAGAAAACAAAACCATCCTTCCTTGACTCAGTTGCCTCCTTACCTCTTCATTTTTTAAATCTTTTCTTTTTATGAAATATTTAAAATCAGAAGTTAGCAAATGTTTTCTATATAGGGCCAAATAGTTAATACTATAGTCTTTGCAGGTCACAAGTTTCTGTCATATAGTATTGTTTTTTTTTTTTTTTTTTTTTTTAAACAGCCTTTCAACAATGTAAAACTATTCTTAGCTCCAAGTCTTAAAAAATTGCCAGTGGGCCAGATTGTAGTTTGTCAACCCCTGTCTTAAACAAATAGAAAAGTATTGTGAATGACAGAAAAAGCATTTTTATTACTCACCACTTTGCTTTATCAAATCTTAATGCTTTGCTGTAGCTTTGCTTCAGATCTTTATTTGATATTTTCATTAATATCATCATTTTTAAAAAAGTCACCTCAGATATAGTTGAAATCCCAAGGGTTCCCCTCCCCAGTATTCTATCCTCTTCCAGAAGTAACCATTTCCTGAAATGTCAGTGTTCTTATCTCCTGGTCATGTTTTTTTTCTTGTATACAAAGAATGAACAGAAAGTTCAGTTCAGTCGCTCAGTAGTGTCTGACTCTTTGTGATCCCATGGACTGAAGCATGCCACGCTTCCCTGTCCATCACTGCAACTCCCGGAGCTTATTCAAGCTCATTCCATCAATTTGGTGATGCCATCCAACCATCTCATCCTCTGTTGTCCCCTTCTCCTCCCGCCTTCAGTCTTTCCCAGCATCAGGGTCTTTTCCAATGAGTCAGTCCTTCACATCAGATGACCAAAGTATTGGAATTTCAGCTTCAGCATCAGTCCTTCCAATGAATATTCAGGGTTGGTTTACTTTAGGATGGACTGGTTGGATCTCCTTGCAGTCCAAGGGACTCTCAAGAGTCTTCTCCAACATCACAGTTCAAAAGCAGATAAAATCAGAGAGGTAGGTTGGGGCCAACTTATGAATGACCCTGTATGCTATGCTAAAGTGTTTCTTTGACAAAAAAGCAGCAGACTCACAGATATAGAGAACAAACTAGTGGTTGCCAGTGGGGACAGGGGAGTTGGTGGGGTCCAATATAGGCTTAGGGGAGTAAGAGGTATAAACTACTAGGTATAAAATAAGCTGCAAGGACATATTATGCAACACAGGGAATATAGCCAGTAGTTTATAATAACTGTAAATGGAGCCTAACCTTTAAAAATTGTGGATCACTGTATCATATACCTGTAACATATTATACAGCGACTGTACTTCCATTTTTTTTTTTAAAAAGAGATCATTCTAAGGGAGTGGCTAGCTAACAATTTTAAAGCACAGGAGTCCCACAGTATAGTTTTTTAAGAATAATTTTTAAAGAATAATAAATTTTAAATTAAGACTTTTAATTTTTTAACATTTTGAACAGTCAAAAGTTTTCTAGTTGTTCAAAACATTTTAATTAAAAGACTATGTAAGGGACATACAGGAATTGCTTTTATTTGACATTGATGATTATCCCTGAAAAGATCTACTTGACAATATTATATATCATTAATATTTTAATATGTATTTCAAAATAATTTCTCAAGAGGAACAGTATTTGTTTTCCAGGAATACATTTCAAATCTGTATTGGGAGAGGGAATCAAATAAAAAATACTAGAAGGGTGTTGAGAGATTGGTACAGAGGATATCAATCTAAATCAGGGGTCAGATGAACAGATAAAGAAGTTGTGGTACATATATACAGTGGAATATTACTTGACCATAGAAAGGAATGGATTTGAGTCAGCTGAACTGAGGTGGATGAACCTAGATCCTATTATACAGAGTGAAGTAAGTCAGAAAGAGAAAAGCAAATATCATATATTAGCACATATGTATGGAATCTAGAAAAATGGTACTGATGAACCTATTTGCAGGACAGGAATAGAGATGAAGACATAGAGAACAGGCTTATAGGCAAAGTGGGGTAAGGAGAGGGTGGGATGAGTTCAGACAGTAGCATTGAAACATGTATGTTACCACATGTAAATAGATAACTAGTGGGAAGCTGCTACATAGCCCAGGGAGCTCAGCCCTGGTGCTGCGTGACAACCTGGGGGCAGTGGGTGGGAGGCAGTCCCAAGAGGGAGGGTATCCATGTGGGTTTATGGCTGATCCACACTGCTGTATGGCAGAAACCAACGCAACACTGTAAAGCAATTACCTCCAATTAAAAATAAAGACGCAAATCAGCTTTAGACAGCTTAAACAAACCAGGGGTCAGAAGCCTGTGGCCCGTAGCCCAAGTCTGGCCTGCCACCTGTGTTTGTAAATGGCTGTATTTTAGCACAGCTACAGTCCTTCTTCTCCGTATGGACTGTGACTGCTCTTGTGCTCTGTCTGCTAAGTTGAGTAGTTGTAACAGAGACCTTAAAGCCTAATATACTTACTGTCTGGCCATTTATAGAAAAAGTTAGCTAATTTCCTGGTCTAGATATTATTTTGTGTAGATCAGCAAAACAGATTTTTGATAAGGTTAAGTGTGATAGTTTTTTAAAAACATCAGTAGTAAAAACTACCAATGTGGCAGTCAGATAGTCAAATAGAAATCGAAAAATAAGCAAGCCCAGAGTTTCAGAATTCTTCATCATGGGTTCTTATCTACATAGCTTTCTCCCTTTTCCTGTCCAGTCATTCCCTATCTCTGACTTTTCCACTTAAAACATTCCTTTTCATCCCATGTCTTATTCTCTGCTCTTTTTTTCCTTTCTTTGCTTATGAACTCTCTCACTGTGTCAAGTTCTGTATAATTGGTCAACAGGTGACAGGAAACAACCCTGTAGGTCCTGGAATAACAGACGTTACTCAGACAGGCCTGAAATGAGTTGAACAAAGAGAACGGTATGTTTTCACTTATATATAGAATCTTAAAAATTAAAGCAAATGAATATAACAAAACAGAAACAGACTCACAGATAGAGTGGACAAACTAGTGGTTACTAGGTTGAGGGTTGGGACATAGGGCAGGATAGAGAAGGGCATTAGTGGTACAAACTACTAGGTGGAAAATAAACTACAAAGATATATTGTACTGCATAGGGAATGCAGTCAATATTTTATAATAATTGAATGGAGTAAAATCTATAAAAAATATCAAACCACTATAATGGACACCTAAAACTAATATAATACTGTAAATCAACTATAATTCAGTTAAAAAAAAAATAAGAACAGCTGAGAAAGGGGGTGTGGCTGAGGTTTCAAGAGCGTTTTTCATAATATCAAATGAGTGAATTACATGTGTGACATGGACATAAAATTTTTTTAAAAAAACACTTAGAAGAATATACTGCTTTGGAAGTTCACATAATAAATGATGTTTTAATTCCATGTTTTATTACTGTTAGCAGATAATATTACAGTCATTTTTGGTTTGTTTTTAGCTTTATGGGACAATAACCTGTTAGCTGTTATTGACAGGTTAAAATATTATTATTTTAATATAATAATAGCCTAGCCTCCCCTGAAAATTATTTACTTTTACTTAATTTTAGTAAAAACAAAGCCTGGGAAAGTCTTCATTATTACTTGTCTCCACTGAAAGAGTGGAGGGCAGGGCGGGGAGGACTTGTCAATGAAAGAGGAAAATTTTGAGGTAAACAAAAAGGAAGATTTTTTTTAAACTATACTGTAATGCTTAAGTCTAGTGAAACCTTACAAATTTCACTAACTGAGCGGGAAGGTGTCTAAATTATTAGAAAGTTCAAATTAAAACTTGTAATTTTTAAAAAAAACTATTAAAACTGTTGTCAGAGTATTGCCAGATGTGAACTTTAGCAGGACCTATTTCAAAAATGGGGTAAAGATCACTTTTATAATTGTTAAAAAATTATTAAAGAAGAAAGTATATGAATGGCCAGCACCCCATAGTCAAGCTTGTTTGGGGTACGAAGGCCCAGAATTGGCTTGGCACTTGGGGATTAGCTGACTGAATGTACTACATTTGTGGTCAAGTGGACCATATACAGGGACATATAAGTTATCCAGATTTGGCAGGAGCTCCTGGGCAGGAACAGCTCCATCATGAGCCTGGAAGTTTATTTCAATATAGTTAATACATTATTATGTAAAATGGAGGTTGCCAAAATGATTTAAAAAGGATAGTTTCTAAATAGCTTGAGCATGTACTGTGTAGAGCACACAGTTGGGGATTAAGATGAATCAGACATCATAAGCCTTTGTGAAGCCCACAGTCTAGTAGAAGAGATAAGCTCTTTACTGTGATGCAGAGTGAAAAGAATGGATTCCATGAGAGAGAGATGAAATGCTACAGGAGTTCAGAGGATGAAGAGAGAGAGATCCCAGCTTGTGAAATTCAGGGAAGTTTTTCTGGAGGAAATAGCATTTGGATATGGATACCCTAGTCTTATTCAGTGAATTTACTTAAAGTCCTAAATGTTAGTATTATTATAGTGTTAATGGTATTAAGGTTAGAGGTTTATTTATCTCATTGGCTTGGACCATTTCCATTCTGTTCTAAGACATAAAAATGTACCTTAATCTTCTCCAGTTCAGTTGCTCAGTTGTGTCTGACTCTTTGTGATCCCATGGACTTCAGCACACCACACTTCCCTGTCCATCACCAACTCCCAGAGCTTACTCAAACTCATGTCCATCGCATCGGTGATGCCATCCAGCCATTTCATCCTCTGTTGACCCTTCTTCTCCCACCTTCAATCTTTCCCAGCATCAAGGTCTTTTCCAGTGAGTCAGTTCTTCACATCAGGTGGCCAAAATATTGGCATTTCAGCCTCAGCATCAGTCCTTCCAATGAATATTCAGGACTAATTTCCTTTAGGATTGACTGTGGATCTCCTAGCAGACCAAGGGACTCTCAAGAGTCTTCTTCAATACCACGGTTCAAATCAGTTCTTCAGCACTCAACTTTCTTTATAGTCGAACTCTCACATCCATACATGACTACTGGTAAAACCATAGCTTTGACTAGATGGACCTTTGTCAGAAAAGTAATGTCTCTGGGTTTTATTATGCTGTCTAGGTTGGTCATGGCTTTTCTTCCCAGGGGCAATCACCTTTTCCTTTCATGGCTACAGGCACCATCTATAGTGATTTTGGAATCCAAAAATATAAAATTTCTTACTGTTTCCATTTTTTCTCCATCTATTTGCCGTGAAATGATGGGACTGGATGCCATGATCTTAGCTTTCTGAATGGTGAGTTTTAAGCCAACTTTTTCACTCTCCTGTTTCACTTTCATCAAGAGACTCGTTAGTTCTTCTTCACTTTTGGCATAAGGGTGGTGTCATCGGTGCATATCTGACATTGTTGATATTTCTCCAAGCAATCTTGATTGTAGCTTATGCTTCATCCAGCCCACCATTTCACATGATTTACTCTGCACATAAGTTAAATAAACAGGGTGACAGTATACAGCCATGACATACTCCTTTCCTGATTTGGAACCAGTCTGTTGTTGCATGTCAAGTTCTTTTTTTTTTTTTTTTAATTTTTTTATTAGTTGGAGGCTAATTACTTCACAACATTTCAGTGGGTTTTGTCATACATTGATATGAATCAGCCATAGATTTACACATATTCCCCATCCCGATCCCCCCTCCCACCTCCCTCTCTACCCGATTCCTCTGGGTCTTCCCAATGCACCAGTCCCGAGCACTTGTCTCATGCATCCCACCTGGGCTGGCGATCTGTTTCACCATAGATAGTATACATGCTGTTCTTTTGAAACATCCCACCCTCACCTTCTCCCACAGAGTTCAAAAGTCTGTTCTGTATTTCTGTGTCTCTTTTTCTGTTTTGCATATAGGGTTATCGTTACCATCTTTCTAAATTCCATATATATGTGTTAGTATGCTGTAATGTTCTTTATCTTTCTGGCTTACTTCACTCTGTATGATGGGCTCCAGTTTCATCCATCTCATTAGGACTGATTCAAATGAATTCTTTTTAATGGCTGAGTAATATTCCATGGTGTATATGTACCACAGCTTCCTTATCCATTCATCTGCTGATGGGCATCTAGGTTGTTTCCATGTCCTGGCTATTATAAACAGTGCTGCAATGAACATTGGGGTGCACATGTCTCTTTCAGATCTGGATTAATCTCAAAAATATACAAGCAACTCCTGCAGCTCAATTCCAGAAAAATAAATGACCCAATCAAAAAATGGGCCAAAGAACTAAACAGACATTTCTCCAAAGAAGACATACAGATGGCTAACAAACACATGAAGAGATGCTCAACATCACTCATTATTAGAGAAATGCAAATCAAAACCACAATGAGGTACCATTACACGCCAGTCAGGATGGCTGCTATCCAAAAGTCTACAAGCAGTAAATGCTGGAGAGGGTGTGGAGAAAAGGGAACCCTCTTACACTGTTGGTGGGAATGCAAACTAGTACAGCCGCTATGGAAAACAGTGTGGAGATTCCTTAAAAAACTGGAAATAGAACTGCCATATGACCCAGCAATCCCACTTCTGGGCATACACACTGAGGAAACCAGATCTGAAAGAGACACGTGCATGTCAAGTTCTAACTGTTGCTTCTTGACCTGCATACAGATTTCTCAGGAGGCAGGTCAGGTGGTCTGGTATTCCATCTCCTGAAGAATTGTCCACAGTTGATTGTGATCCACACAGTCAAAGGCTTTGGAATAGTCAATAAAGCAGAAGTAGATGTTTTACTAGAACTCTCTTGCTTTTTCAATGATCCAGCGGATGTTGACAATTTGATCTCTGGTTCCTGTCCTTTTCTAAATCCAGCTTGAATATCTGGAAGTTAACAGTTCACATACTGTTAAAGCCTGGCTTGGAAAATTTTGAGCGTTACTTTGCTAGCATGTGAGATGAGTACAATTGTGCAGTAGTTTGAACATTCTTTGGCATTGCGTTTCTTTGGGATTGGAATGAAAACTGACCTTTTCCAGTCCAGCAGCCACTGCTGAGTTTTCCAAATTTGCTGGCATATTGAGTGCAGCACTTTTACAGCATTATCTTTTAGGATTTGTAATAGCTCAACTGGAATCCCATCACCTCCACTAGCTTTGTTCATAGTGATGCTTCCTAAGGCCCTCTTGCCTTTGCATTCCAGGATGTGTGGCTCTAGGTGAGTAATCACACCATTGTGGTTATCTGGATCGTGAAGATCTTTTTTGCATAGTTCTGTTTATTCTTGCCACCTCTTCTTAATATCTTCCTTAATAGCTTCTGTTAGGTCCATACCATTTCTGTCCTTTATTGTGCCCATCTTTGCCTGAAGGGTTCTCTTGGCATCTCTAGTTTTCTTGAAGAGATCTCTAGTCTTTCCCATTCTAACGTTTTCCTCTCTTTCTTTGCATTGATCACTGAGGGAGGCTTTCTTATCTCTCCTTGCTCTTCTTTGGAACTCTGCATTCAGATAGGTATATCTTTCCTTTTCTCCTTTGCCTTTAGCCTTTTTTTTCTCAGCTACTATTTGTAAGACCTCAGACAACCATGTTGCCTTTTTGCATTTCTTTTTCTTGAGGTCTTGATCACTGCCTCCTATACAATGTCACAAACCTCCGTCCATAATTCTTCATGCATTCTGTCTATCAGATCTAATACCTTAAATCTGTTTGTCATTTCCACTGTATAATTGTAAGGGATTTGATTTAGGTCATACCTGAATGGTCTAGTGGTTTTCCTTACTTTCTTCAATTTAAATCTGAATTTGGCAATAAGGAGTTCATGATCTGAACCACAGTCAGCTCCTGCTCTTATTTTTGCTGCCTGTAGAGAGCTTCTCCATCTTTGGCTGCAAAGAATATAATCAGTCTGATTTCGGTATTGACCATCTGTTGATGTACATGTGTAGGGTCTTCTCTTGTGTTGTTGGAAGAGGGTGTCTGCTACGACCAGTGCATTTTCTTGGCAGAACTCTTTTAGCCTTTGCCCTGCTTCATTTTGTACTCCAAAGCCAAATTTGTTGTTACTCCAGATATCTCTTGACTTCCTACTTTTGCACTCCAGTTCCCTATAATAAAAGGACATCTTTTCAGGATGTTAGTTCTAGAAGGTCTTGTAGGTCTTCATAGAACTGTTCAGCTTCAGCATTACTCGTTGGGGCATAGACTTAAATTACTGTGGTATTGAATGATTTGCCTTGGAAAGGAACAGAGATCATTCTGTCATTTTTGAGATTGCATCCAAGTACTGCATTCCAGACTTTTCTGTTGACTATAAGGGCTACTTCATTTCCTCTAAGGGATTCTTGCCCACTGTAGTA
The DNA here is from genome assembly GCF_033118175.1 of Dama dama. NCBI lineage: Eukaryota > Metazoa > Chordata > Mammalia > Artiodactyla > Cervidae > Dama > Dama dama. Next base: position 84,352,106 of record NC_083699.1, read on the forward strand.
GTTACAATGGTTATTTGATTTAAATTCACCCATTCCAGTCCATCTTAGTTCCCTGATTCCTAAAATGTCGACGTTCACTCTTGCCATCTCCTGTTTGACTACTTCCAATTTACCTTGATTCACGGACCTAACATTCCAGGTTCCTGTGCAGCATTGTTCTTTACAGTGTCAGGCTTTACTTCCATCACCAGTCACATCCACAACTGGATGGTCTTTTTGCTTTGGCTGTGTCTCTTCATTCTGGAGTTGTTTCTCCACTGTTCTCCAGTAGCATATCGGGCACCTTCCAAGCTGGGGAATTCATCTTTCAGTGTCCTATCTTTTCGCCTTTTCATACTGTTCATGGGGTTCTCAAGGCAAGAATACTGAAGTGGTTTGCCATTCCCTTCTCCAGTGGACCGAGTTTTGTCAGAACCCTCCACCATGACCCATCCGTCTTAGGTGGCCCTACATGGTATGGCTCATAGTTTCATTGAGTTAGACAAGACTGTGGTCCATGTGAATCTTCTCTATTTTACAAATAGAAGCTTTTGGTCCTTGGGGAATCCAGTAAGGGAGGCTAGATGGCTAGATCTTAAATCCATTATTCCTGTCAAACCCAAGCTCTCTGGTTGTCTGATCTTGATGATCAAGAGTAAGTGAAATTGGCTTAACAGAACTTTCCTTCCTAGAGAGTATAAAAGAAAATATCAGGCTGCTCTGCTTATATTATTTCCAATTCTAAGTTGATAGAGCTCATGCTAATAAAGTAAAGGGTTAGATGGGTAGTTCCCATTGTTTTTTGCAGGTTTTAAGTCACACTTTAAGCAGACAGTCTTATCTGACAGCCTGATTCATACCTTATCTTCTCTTTTACCACTTTAGGCTCCAAAATTATAATCTCCAGCTCCCAAACCTATACCTAATAAAGATGAAATATTAAAATAAGCACATGCAGAGAGATTTATGAATCCCTCTCAAGTTTCTTTGCCTGGCACTATCCTCCATTGGCCTTTATTTAACAAATAGTAGCATTAAATAAGTATTTATTGAATGAATAAACAAATAAGTGAATGAATAATCAAATGAAGGGATTTTTGGTAGTCTGCTTTGCCTGCTTCTCAAGTAGAAACTGTGCTCTCTTGCCCGAAGGCTATCTCTTTCCTGGCCCTTGGCTTCTCAAGGATGCATGCAAAAGGACCTGACAACTGGTTCCCTTCTAGGACTTGAGGCTGGTTCCTCAGCAAGACTCAGATCTCTCCCAGACCTGTAGCCTCTTAATTCCTCTAGCTTGTAACAGCTAAAAACCTTTGGAGTTCTGGGGAAAATCCCATCACCTCCCCTGACAAAGGGGAGAACCCCGTTAAGGGTATAGATCATTTTACCATATCACAGGATGAAAGTCTCTTGATTATAGACTGTAGGCATTTTGAGGGGGTGCTCTCTTATTCACCACTTCACCCTCAAGCCCTATTTTAGTACCTCCACATATGAGCTGTTTATTTAAATCCTGAAAATTCCTTAGAAGTCCCACCTTCATCCCAACAGATTTAGCTTGGAAAAGAACTTTTCTGGCTACTTACCTTCAGTATGGCATTTGTTTTTTTGTTTGTTTTTGGATGCCCAAGAGGGTCAGAGAAATCTTTGAAGGTTAGGATTTGCACTGTTACTAGAACTTACTTTGTTTCTTTCTGACCCTGATCAGTAATATGTGTCTCAGATAGCATTCCAGGGGGAATCAAGAGCCTTCCTAGGTTAATGATCTAATATTATGAGTCTTTTCAAAGTTTAGATATTATATTGTATAATTTCATGTATGTTCAAATGTAGAATATTATGAAAATGAAATTATAGCAGAACACACTTTTGGAATCTTATTAAAAGCTTTTTCTGAAGCATTTCTTCTTTTACTTTCTAGGTTTTTATCCATACCTTCATTAAGATTGAGCAGTCATATCATTGAGGGAGAATGTTTCTTCTCCCCCAGCTTTAGGTGCTGACGGTTTCTTGGGTTCAGTGCTGCAAATATTTGAATAGAAATCAAAGCACTTATCAATACAGCAAGAAAGCATTCTCCTTTCTACTTCATTTAACCACCACAGATATTAATAAAAGTAAAGGGATCTGGCCAGTGGCACATATAAATTTGCAGGATGAGTTCAACAGGTATTTCCCCTCCACCTTTAATGTCTTCTGAGATCAGGTCCTGTTGCATCTCCATCCTTTCTAATTATTCACATCAACTGTCAAGATAAAGATATAAATTATAAAACAAATATACCAATGTGATCCCTTTTTGTAATTAGTATGTTTATGTGTATTCAAAAAATTGGGGGGTAAATGCACTCTAAATTACACATGTTCTTGTAGAAGTAAGACTGAGACCTAGATATTCAGGTACTCCTGATAAGTATAGTCCTCCCCAGCTGCCAAAGCAGGAGTGAAAGGAGCTCCCAGAACTCAGATTGCTTCTGTTCAGCCCGTGGTTCCCCTCGTAGACCTGCCTAACACACAGCTTCATCATTCTCTGCCTTAAGGCAATCAGGACTAATCTAATAGCCCTTCATCCCTGTTTACATCAGTCACCACAGAAGTCTAGGAGTTCACATAACCACTCACCTCCTCACCCTACTCTTGTATATCCTGTTTCTGTGTCCAGCCCTGAAATCTTTCACTGTGCACTCTTGATCATTCACTGGCAAAATGTCCTAGGTCATCAAACTCTTCTAAACATTCCCTTTACCCTTTTGTTCTGTCTGAAACCCATCTCTCCCTAAGGGTGTGTGCTAAGTTGCTTCAGGTGGTGTCCGACTCTTTGTGGCCCCATGGACTATAACCCACCAGGCTCCTCTTTCCATGGGATTCTTCAGGCAAGAATACTAGAATGGGTTGCTGTGCCCTCCTCCAGGGGATCTTTCTGACCCAGGGACTGAACTCACATCTCTTATGTCTCCTGCCTTGGCAGGCAGGTTCTTTACCCCGGCACCACCTGGGAAGCCCAAGAGTACTACAGCCATGTGAAATGGTGACTCTCTTCTTTCCCATTCTACCCCCTATTTCACTGGATCTGGAGGAAGCAGTAAATGTTCTTGTGTTTCATTGCAACGTCCAAACTATCCTTTCTCCCACTTCTCTGAAACTACCATCCCCCAGCTTTGAGCTAATGTCGTCAGACTCACTACCCAGCTTGCTTAGTTGCTCAGTCGTATCTGACTCTTTGCAACCCCATGGACTGTAGTGCACCAGGCTCCTCTGTCCGCGGGATTTTCCAGGCAAGAATCTGGAGCATGTAGCCATGCCCTCCTCTAGGAGATCTTCCCAACCCAAGGCTCAAACCCAGGCCTCCGGCATTGCAGGCAAATTCTTTACCATCTGAGCCACAAGGGAAGCCCTGCCCTTCCTTGATTGTAGTCATCTGCCACCCCCAGGTCCCTTCCTTGATGATTTTAGCTCCTGGCTATATGACACTTTTCAATACTACTTGCCAGGATTCTCTTGAGTTTTCACTAGATGAGGCATCCAGTCCATGAGCTTCTCAGTTCTTTGATCTCTCCTCCAGTGAGCTTGTCGTCTGCCCTTCTGTAGCTAGTCATTCTCTGGTCCTGTTCTTATGTCAGTGGCTTTAAAAGTGTAGTTCCCAACTAACAGCATTGGCATCACCTGGGAATTGGATAGAAATACATATTCTCAGGCCCCGGCCCCTTTCTCCCCTGCAGGCATCAGTTTTTTCCCTTTGATCGTTTGGTCAGCTGATAAACATGCACAATTCTCCCCTCCTTAAAACCAGGCATTCAAAAGACATTTTGGCATGCAGGAGATATAGCTCCATCAGCTTTTATATTTGCAACATAAAGATCATCCCTAGGGTCCTTGACCATCAATTCTAGCCTTCTCTTTTGACATCTCTTAATTCACCCCAAATTACTGAGAAACCATACACATGCTTACCCCCCACAAAGACACTGGGGCAAGGTATTTGGGGGGGGGCAAGGTATTTTACAGTACTGCCACTGTGTATTCACTGATATTCAACATGGCAGTGTCAGTCGATTAGAAACCCTCTATTCCTTCTAACTTCAGTTGTCTGACATATTTATGAGCCCCAACTGAATTTCTTATGCTGTATAATGAGCAGTCTCTACTTGAAGTAATTACTGAGGAAGAAGAAAGGCAGACTAACAAGTACAGCAGTCTAGGAACCAGAAGTTGTAGAGATCCAAGATTTACCATATGTAATAATTTTAGGTTCTTAATTATCTCTCCCTGCCCCAGATCCCAGAAGAACATCTACTCCCAAGTATTAGGAACACTGAGAGGTAAAAATACTAGATTTGTGGGTTCTTTCTCTTACGAGTCATGAAATGTGTTCCTATCATTTCAATGCAGTTGAAGCAAGACACAGAAATGCTTATTAGATCTGCTCCTGTTTTTCTGCAACCAGTGAAGTTAAGGCTCGAGGAGCGAAGAAGCCATAGATCACCACAACCACCCAGCCTCCATTCCCCACTCCAGTGTTTCATTACTTAAGAGTAAAATAATGTTACTGGCACAACAGAGCAAGCTGTTAAATAATGCAGAGACACCGAGTTGGAGCATAAATGAAGATATAAAAATTCAGGATTAAGAGTAATTAACTAATTGGCTTATAATCAGTTTTCTCTGTTAAAGCTTTACAATGATGTTTTAAGCAAAGTCTGTGATTCCAAGTTATTATACCTTTTTTTAATTAATAACTGCTTTGCCAGTTAGACCCAAGATGAGAAAGACTTTTTTAAATTGAAATACAGTAGTATAAAATTTACTCTTTTAAAAGTGCCTAATTCAATATGTATGGCTGAGTCCCTTTGCTGTCCACCTGAAACCTCTCACAGCATTGTTAATTGTCTGTACTCCAATACAAAAAGTAAAAGTTAAAAAAGTGCCTAATTAAGAATCACTACATTGTACACCTGTAACATATAATATTGTACATCAGCTGAACCTCAGTTAAAAGAACTATATGCCCTGTCATGTTTATTGTGTCACTTTATGTTTATACATTAATACAATACAACCATACAGAGTGCATAATTCAGAGGTTTTTAGTATATTCAACAGGATGATGTAACCATCAGCACTAATTCCAGAACATTTTCATCACTTCACAAAAAATCTGTATTCATTAGCAGTCACTCCCCATCACCCCAACCACCAGCCCCTGGCAATCACCAATCTTTCCATCTCTATGAATTTGCCTATTTTGGACATTTCATGTAAATGGAATCATACAACATGTGGTCTTTTATGTCTGGCTTCTTTCACTTAGCAAATGCTTTAAAGGTTTATCATGTAGTATGTGTCAGTATTTCGTTCCTTTTTATGGTTAAATAATGTCCCATTGTAGGAATATGCCACATTCTGTTTATCCATCAATCAACTGATGGCCATTTGGGTTGTTTCCACTTTTTGTCTACTGTGAATAACACTACTATGAACATTCACATACAAGTTTTCATGTAGACAGAAAGGCTTTTGATTTAGCATTTTCAAGTTTTTCGAAACAGCCAGCTTCCTTTTTAACATCAGAAGTACCCTCTTCATGTAGCAGAACTTCCTCTTTAATATGTGACTTTTTTTTCTCCTATAACATCTTATGAGCAAAATCTTTTGATGTGAATTTAGAGTCACTCTGCTGCTTTCCGGACCTGGTTCTGATCTTCACCTCATCACAGGTCCTCACAGCTGAGCTGATTTCCAGGCTTGCTGTGCTTCACTCAGATGTTGATGGTTTTGCTGCATTGTTTATTCCAGCCAGGTCTTAACTCTGAGAACTTGGTGGATGCTGTTCTCTCAGTCTCCAGAGTCATCTTCATTTGAGGCTGGTATGACTTTACATGTTGGTTTGTAAAATAAAAGCTAGACTTATTTTAGGACAAAATGTTGCATATGCAACATTAACTATTTAGCAGTTTTATACAATTCAAAATAAGTGATTTACATCTTCAGCAGGTATTCAGAATTTTCTCTAGCTTGTGTAAACAACCCATTTTTCTTTTCTTAAAACATCCTGTAGAACTGGTGGGGAAGGGCAAAGAGTTGTGAAAGGATTTGGAAAGCTCTGGAAAATCCATCCTGAGTTTCAGACTAAACTTCCTAAAGTGAATTCTACAAAAACAGAATATGTTGGTGTTATGTACAATTTTATCCTCTGTCTCCTCCCACTGTCACCTTCCTTCAGGATGCAAGCTCTTTCTGGACTCACTCTTCAGTTCTACAGGTCATTTTAGGACATGATGAAGGAATATATTTTCTCATTTGATTTACTGGAGGCTACCCTAAAACAATTCTTTAGTTTTTAGAGTCATTTCAGAGAGACCAGCCTCTCTTCTATGTACTCCTGCCAGGGAGCCTGTAAAAACCCTGTAACTCAAGAACCCACCACCAAACTTGTTCTCTTTGAGAAAGGTTATGCTTCTTACTCAAGCATGTTTGCTCTGGGGGAACATATTTAGAATGATAAGATAGGAAAGGCACCCCAGTTGAGGCAGCTGGATCTTGAGGTGACAAGAGAGCACCAGTCTTTCTCATCCTCTAGTGAAATTCCTTATGTTTGACCTTTTCCCAGTAAAGAAGAGGTCACTCTAAAAACCATGTTCTTTGCTGCTGTGTTCTAGTTATCATATACTTCTTGAAACCAGCTCACATTCTCATATTCTTTCTAGAACCAAGCAGGTATACTTACATAGAAACACAAGTTAATAAAATAAAGGCAAATAAATTTCAAAATAGTCTTTCTTCATCAGTAACTCATCGCCACAGACCATTTCTTCCCTAACTCCCTTTAGGGGACCTGGCCTTTTCTCCCTCTGAATTTTTGGGAAAGCACTTGGATAAATAAAAACTTAGAGCCTATTTCGCCATCAAAAGACGTGGAGAAATGTTTTCTTCTTGCCTAAGAGGAATAGCAGGACAGGCTTTTAACCACTGTTCTGACTTTGAAACTCAAAAGATTTATGAGAAGTGAATGAAATGAAAGTATTCATTGTCCTTTGTTCCAAACCAAGATTGTGCTAGGTGCAATGAAGAAAGGATCACTTCTTTATCTTCTTCATATCCTCAGCACTCAGCAAAGTAACTGCGTATAAAAAACATCAGAAAAATATTTGTTGAATGACTTTAAAATTGACCATACCTTCAAGAGTTTAGACACTGTTGGAAAATATTGTCAGATTATAAAATATTACAGTAGAAGCCCATTTACCTGAACATGATTGGGATATGGGTAGTTACTTAGTAGGACATCATAGACTCTATGTATTCTGTAAAATGTGTATGTTAAACATTTTATTTTAACTCAGACATCAAGTATTCAGATCTTTTAATGTAGTGCCAAAGTCTTTTCTTTGGAAATAAGTGTCATAGTTGGAAATTGAAGTCTCATGACATCTTTCTTTAATAAATCATACTTAGTACATTTGTTCCCTTATTTCCAGGAACTTAAGTCAGTAGTAAAACAGTTTGAATGTAGATACCTTCTAGATTTTAATGTTTTTTTCTTTTATCGCACCAATAACTTAATTTTACAGTGACAAAATTTCAGTAGTTTTTTGCCTTTTATAAGTCTTTATAAAATATTTAGAGTCTTCCCCTCAATTCTAAAAATATCAACTTTTTTCCACACTCATTAGTTTTTTTTCATTAGTTTATGAATTGAATAATTACTGTGAAAAGTACAACCAGCATAAATAAGTGGGGATGAGTACAACTAGCTCTTAGTAAACATTAAACTCAGCTACTGAGATAAGGTTATTGATATTTCTCCCGGCAATCTTGATTCCAGCTTGTGCTTCTTCCAGCCCCAGCGTTTCTCATGATGTACTCTGCATAGAAGTTAAATAAGCAGGGTGACAATATACAGCCTTGACGTACTCCTTTTCCTATTAGGAACCAATCTGTTGTTCCATGTCCAGTTCTAACTGTTGCTTCCTGACCTGCATACAGGTTTCTCAAGAGGCAGATCAGGTGGTCTGGTATTCCCATCTCTTTCAGAATTTTCCACAGTTTATTGTGATCCACACAGTCAAAGGCTTTGGCGTAGTCAATAAAGCAGAAATAGATGTTTTTCTGGAAATCTCTTGCTTTTTTTTATAATCCAGCAGATATTGGCAATTTGATCTCTGGTTCCTCTGCCTTTTCTAAAACCAGCTTGAACATCTGGAAGTTCTCGGTTCACATATTGCTGAAGCCTGGCTTGGAGAATTTTGATCATTACTTTACTAGCGTGTGAGATGAGTGCAATTGTGCAGTAGTTTGAGCATTCTTTGGGATTGCCTTTCTTAGGGATTGGAATGAAAACTGACCTTTTCCAGTCCTGTGGCCACTGCTGAGTTTGAAACTGCTGCTGAAGCTGAACCTCCAATACTTTGGCCACCTCATGCGAAGAGTTGACTCATTGGAAAAGACCCTGATGCTGGGAGGGATTGGGGGCAGGAGGAGAAGGGGACAACAGAGGATGAGATGGCTGGATGGCATCACCGACTCGATGTGCATGAGTTTGAGTAAACTCCGGGAGTTTGTGATGGACAGGGAGGCCTGGCTTGTTGCGATTCATGGGGTCGCAAAGAGTCGGACACGACTGAGCGACTGAACTGAACTGAACTGAACTGAACTGAGATAAGACACATGAGAGCATAACAGAAACTAAACTATTTAGCCATGAATCAGTGTGTCCAGGGCGTTGGTGGTTTTCTTTTATAGATGAAATGGAAAGAGAGCATTGGCTCATCCAGAGAGTAAATGGAATCATTCAAGAAAGATTCTACAATATTTTATTAAGAGGATTGCAGTAAGGGGGCTTAAATAGGTAATCCTTCATGAAATAAGTAAAATTTGAGTTGAATTTTGAAGGATGGTTGACATGTATAATTTGAGAAGGAGTGTTCTCAGGAAGGGGATGAAAAGCCACCCCCCAAAACCACAGATTGATATTGGGAAGGGGAGAAATACAGCAAAGATGTGATTTAATTGAAAAAGCATTATTTCACAAGTCTAAAAACCCAGTTGCATTTATAACAAACTTATTAAATGTTTTAATTTGGAGGTAAATAATGAAGGAGGAATTAGAGTCTTACAAACAAGAGTGTAGGGAAAGCCACCTAGCTTAAAGAGTCAGCCTGAAATGAGGAAGACAGGGGGGTCAAAGGAAAGGCCCAGGTTAAAGCATCAGCCTGGTGGTTTCAGTGTAATCCTTTCAATCAGAGTATATACTAAAAACTTTCAGGTAAGATTTTATATGAGTGGAGAATTCTACAGCTTAAGAAATTTGAAAACTATGGATTTAGATATATAAGCCAAATATACATGTTACAAAATGTTGTCAAAACTGAAGAATTTAATTCCCACTAATTAGACAAAGGTTCAGCAGAAGAGAATCATAAGCTCTTTTTGGTTTAGGGGGTTTATTTGGTAATATTTGATTCATACTTTCAATTAATAGGAAATCAATATGGATTTAAATATGGGTGATTGAAAACAAATATTGAATTCTGAATATTAAACATGAGCAAGTACTTGATTCACTTTAAATAAGTAAGGCATCTATTCAATATATGATAAAATAATAGAATATTTTTTAAATCTGAGAATTCTTCAAAGCTTCTTAAGAAAAATGAGTCTCTCAAATTCAAGATCTGTTATCTCATTGCTGTGTGATCATCTTTTCTACCTTTACTATAGCCAAATTTCATTCACTTCTCTGCATCTAAATCTGCTTTCTTTTGGAATTCCATCACCTTCTTTGACAATAAATTTTCAAATGTATCCAGATTCAGAATCACTTCAGAAAAGTATATTTGATCACTAAGATAGTCTTCTGCAAACAAACCAAAAAAATTTTTTCATTTTAACATCTGAGACTTAACAAATCTCTTTGTATATTCGCATTTGAGGATAAAAGTGTTTTTCTCCATATTTTTCTCCATACATCCTGTGGATATATCTAGAGGGTGTTGGATGTTTGCTTCCCTTCTAATACAGAAATTTTTTTTAATTAAAATGATAGTTTCACATTTGAAGTGCAGCATGGTTTTGTTTTTTTTTTCCATAAAATATTAAGTAGCAAAATCAAAAACCCTGTACACATTCTCTCCTAGCTTGAGCAGGAACTGTTTTATGTGGGTTGACACCTCACATACTCTTGAGTTTAAGAAGTTAGCTTTATCTGAGAAGTCACTATTTTTAGGTCCAGCTGTAATGTTTCTAACTTTGGTGTGCAGAGTAGTGGGTGCTTCCTTTCCCAGAAGGCTCTGTATTCTCTACATGGGCAGGTCAATTTGACATAAAGCTACCTACGAGAAGCAGCAGGCCCATTGCAGCCCGTTTCTTACTTGAAAATTATGAGCAGGTCTTGGGAGTCACAGGCTTTACTTGGGAACCAGCTGCATGTCAGTACAAGCATGGATTGTGGTCCCTGGAGGCTGGGAGAGCACAATGTTTGAACTTAATTTCTTTGGGAGATAAAGAAGAAAAAAATACCTTTCTACCTGACAAGATTGACAACGTATTAACTCTATCTTCAGAAGTGTGCTGGACAGTTGCTAAGTAAACATCCACTTTTCAAAGATGATGATCAAGGAAACATCTCTACGAAGGGACCCGGATTTAAGGGGAGAGTTAGCTTTCCTGGCAAGGGGCTGTGATTTTGTTCTCCCGTCACGGTTTAAGAAGCGGCTGAAGTCATTTCAGCAGACACAGGTTTGAAACTTGGGTGTTTCTTTTAAAATATTTTTATTACTAATAAAGCCACCCAGTGAACTAACTTACAAATAATTTTACAGCTCACTTGATATTAGATCAAGGAATTAATCTGTGTCCTCTATTCAGCTATTTCCAGAAAGCTATTTGTAGAGAGATTCCAACAGGTTTAAAAATAGACCTTTTGGACCTGAAGTACAGTACTCACATTTTTCTCTTGTAGAGAGAGAATCCAGTTTTAGAGACAATAAATACAACTTAACAAATATTTTGCAATTTAGAATTTTTCATAAAAATATCTTTGAGAAATTAGAATTTCCATATTAAAAGCTTGTTTGCACTTTGAATCAGGAGACGAAATTTGTTTTAACATGCATACATCTGTAATTAATCTTTTTTAAAAGGGAATATCGATCCTAATAATCATGGTTTTTTGAAAAGACTATTTTTACATGTATCAGCAGTTGTGTGTGTATGATATATTGTGTATAGGTAATAAAGCATGGCAGTTACTTCTGGGTTGTGAAAGAATGTCTTCCCTCAGCTGTGAGGTTGAGTCATTTCTGTCTGCAGAGACCATGCTTACTTGCTCACAACCATAGGGCCAGTATCTCATGAAACAAGTTGCCTAGCATTGAATACAGTACAAATTGGGAGCCATATCATGACAGACATCCAGAATCCAGCAAGAAACCACAGTTTCATAGTTATTCTGACCTACAGTAATTTCAAATTATTTGACTGAACCATGTGAAATTGCTTTTTTAAAAACAGGTGAAAAATGGTCAAATATTAGAAAAATGCTACAATAACATAACAGTGTTAGGATACTGTTCAGAATGAATATCTAAATGATACTGTAAGGTAACGGAGAGCTGAGATACTTGGCACAGCTAGTTCTCTTTATCTCTTTTAATTCTCTTGTAATCCTAGATTTGAATGAAAAAGTTTTATCAAAGTGGGCAGATGCTAAACTTAGTAAATCTGACAAACTTTAAGTTTCGGGTTTATTCTATAATGTTGTAAAGTGTCAGTTTTATTAAACTCCTTTAAGGTTTAAATTATACGTCTCCTATTGAACTCAGTGAAAAGTAAATGATTATACCTGAAAAATTCAGAATAAATGCATTCTCTTTCTTTTCCCTTTAAATATTAAAATCAGTTTTATTAAATATGGAATTACACAGTGAATTAATAAATACTTGCTATTAGTGAACTGTTCTATGTTAAGTACACTGAGAAAAGCAAGGTAGGCTATTATATAATTGAAATATTTTCCTGTTCAAATTAAAACTTTGACAGCCCGGGTTTGTTCTGAATGTCACTTACTCCTGTCAAAGCAAAAGCAAAAAGAATGAAAGGCTTGCTTGCTGTAAACCTTCTGCAGTAGTGTGTGTTCACTATACTTGAGTTTCATCTCCATTGGCACTGTGACCTTAATCCTATGGTTATAACTACCCTGAAGTTATCCATAACTGCCCTGGCTGTCACACTATGGGCAACATTTTGGGGAAACAAGAATTTTGACAATCGTATGCTTGTAGTCTCACAAATCTCTTTAGAATTTTAGAATAATAGAAAGGAAATGACACTGAATACAAATGACCTAAGTAAAGCTGCTAAAGAATTATATGCCTTATTTTAGAAATTTAAGAACAGTTTCTTCTGTTATTAACTCATAGGACTGTGTAATAATAGTTGCGGGTTTAGCACCAAGGCAGAGAGAAATATTACTTAGAATAGATTATCAGTTTGTTGACTTGAAAGTGGTGTGTAAACTTTAAATTGCTTTACAAGTGTAAATTATTATTTTATTTTTTATTGAAGCTGAAAGACCATGCCAAGTTGTGTTTAATCTTTTGAGAACCCCATCCTTTGGCATCTCTGCCCAGCACAGCTTTGAGCCATTTCCCTGCATTATATCTTGTAATTTCCTTTAACCCTCACAATAGCCTTCCAAGAAGAAGGGGTTATAATCTATTTTATTACTGAAATTCTGAAAAATTCAGTTAAGTAACTGAAGTTAAGTAACTGTCGTGAGGTCACAGAGCTAGTAACCCATCACTGTTTTTTGTTAAGTTTTTCGTATTTTATTGGCATCACTTCCCTCTGCCACTTCTTCCTTGACTGTTGTTTTATGTGGGTAATATCCTTTTACTGCAGCAACGGTCAGGTGTGACAACTGACCTTCATATCCTCAATAGTGTTAATATATGAGCAGACTCCACTGTGTGTTAATGTCAGATGTTAACATGAAAAATGGGCCATGTTTAATAAAAGTAGGAGATTATATCATATTTATCACATATTTATGTGAATGAAGCCTATCTTCCTGTAATACTCATGCTTTTCAAAGGTAGCTAAAAATTTTACCCTGAATTTAAAAATCATATTATAAGTCCATGTGTCAGAAGGGAATATGATATTCAGATCTGCTTCATACTGATAAACCATTGTTCAGACTTTAGGAATGGCATTAGGATATAGTTTAAGAAAGACGAACAGTAGAGTAATATTTTGAGTTCACAGGGAATTTAAAATAAATTTAGCTAGTCAACAGTCATATCCATTTTTCATACTTTATGTAGCATCTAGTAGTACCATGCTCATGAGCTTTGATAGATAATTTGGTCAAAATTAAGAATAGAAATTAATCTCTGAAAATCTTCCTGAAATCTATTTTACTTTTTCTGCTAGGAGTCTCAGAACTAAATTTAGTCTTCATTGGTAAACTAAACTTCTACCTGAATAGTAATGTATCTCCCCTCCCCTTTCCCTAAATCATGGATAATCTTAGTCTCCCCATTGCCCCCCACTTTTTTTATACTGTCCTTTCTATGTCTCTTCATGGTTTACCACATCAGATCCTTTTTGGGGAAAGGGATGATATAAACTATTAATGAATTAATAAACTGTAAAGAGGATTTGGCCATGGTGAAGTTAATGACTATGATCTCTGCCTATTGGAGTCTACCAGGAATGGGAGAAATGTGCATCTCAGAAAAAATAGCATGCCCCTGGTTGAAAGTAAATCAGCCTGGGAGAAGATATTCTAAAACTAAAATGCTTTAATTTTCTTAACAAAGACTTTCTCTGCTCAGACACTTGCAATGATTCTTCCTAGACAAAGCCAAACCAAGGAAGAAGGTAGAAGGACCCCCACACACAATACATTTTAGATCTACATATTTAAAAGGAACTCATTCTATCTGCCTTTTGAAGGACAGGTGAAAATAACAGAAAGACCAAAAACAGTCTCCAAGAAGAATTTACTAATCTAGGTCCAATAGACTGAGAATTCACCTGGAGATCCTTAATATGTCAGCTGACATCACTCTTCCACATCACTCGTAGAAAATGTACTGTAGGATTTTTTTAAGCACAGATCTGTGTAAATTCAGGTAGTGACAGATAAGAAATGTATTGATTGATTCAGTATAGGAAAGCATTCCCTCAGAGCTTGCCTGCCCCCTCGAGTAGAGTGAGCTCTTCATCTTTACTGCTTCTAATTATGTTTCTTTTTAATATTTATACCCAACTTCCTATTACTGGTGAGGATTTTCTAGTAATACAAACTGTTTAGAATTTTTATGTCTCATATTTTCCTTACAGATTCAAAATAAAACAGAAAAGAAACCTGGAACACCACTTCCACCTCCAGCCCCCTTTCCAAGTAGTCCCCGACCTCCCTCCCCTGTTCCTCATGTGAATAATGTTGTGAGTGCAACATTATCCATCAACATTCCACAGTTCTACTTTCCTGAAGGACTCCCCGATGCCTGCAGTAATCATGAACAGACTCTAAGCAGAATTGAAGCTGCTTTCATGGATATTGAAGATCAGAAAGCAGACGTTTATGAAATGGGAAAAATTGCAAAGGTAATGTAACTACTAAATGATGTATAATCTCCCTTTCTCTAGCTGTCCCAATCTCCCTCTCTTTACTGCCTCCTTGCTTTCTATTTTTAAGCATTCATAGGTTTTTTTTCCATATTGAAAAAAATATATTTGATACTGATGTACTAGCTGTGGTACAGTTTGAAAAAAACCTTAGTGGTCTCCCAGTCCAACCTCCCATTTAATATAGGAATTCCATTCATGGCATCACCAAAACATAAATTTCCTGCTTGAGTGCCTTCAGTGGCAGAAGACTCACTCCCTTGCCAAGTAGCCTGTTCTATCATTAAATAGCTTTACTTGTTGAATACAAATCTCTTTTTTTATTCTCATTCATTGATCATAATTCCTTGCCCTGAAGCCAGACAAGGAACTATTAGGCCAACTCAATGCTGGGATTCTTCTCAGAAATAGATGGATTTGTTATTGCTAGTCTTTGATTCTTTTCAATACATCCAGCTGCTTCTAATTTAAGCTCTTAGTCCCTAACCCTTGGACTACTGTAGCACCTTCGGTAACTGGATTCTACATTTCCAGCCGCCTCCTAGAACAGTTAATACTGAGCGTAACCACCAGTTTATATTTGATCATGTCATTCCCCAGCTCAGCAAAATGCAGGGATTCCTACCGTCTATAGCAGCAGTCCCCAACCTGTTTGGCACCAGGGACCAGTTTCACACAGAAGACAGTTTTTCCATGGACCAAGGGGGTGAGGGAGGGGTGGTTTAGGCAGTAACGCACAGTGGTGGGGAGCCGCAGATGAAGGTTTGCTCGCCTGCTGCTCACCGCCTGCTCTGCAGCCCAGTTCCTAACAGGCTAAGGACCAGTACCAGTGTTTGGGGACTCCTGAACTATAGGAGTGCTTTGTTTCATTTGGGTCCTGTTTTGATCATGCATGTACACTATTCTGAAGAGTCAGATCCAACCTCAGGATTTCGCAGTGGTCTCAAGCTGTGCTTCAAGAGACAGAGGGGTTAGGCATGTGGGCAGGGGGACACCAAGTGGGAGTTCCCAAGACCCCGTGCACCCTTCTACTCGGAACACTACCTCTGTCTTCAGCAAGCATATTTAAAAGTTTGACAACTACCACTTTTGAGTATAAAATCCAAACCACTATTCCCTGTATCCGCCTGACCCACCTGTGCCTGCCTCTGCGTTTGGGCTTTCATACTTCTCCCCTCCAAAATGTACGTCTCCTCTCCATTCCCACATCACCATTCTCTAAGGCCCCACCCTGTGGGTCATGCCCCCTCTGCTTTCCTGCTGATAACCCCAGAACATTTGTTACTGCTGTTAATTTGTAAGTAGAGTGATTTTCAAGGAAATGAAAAAGAATTCTTTTTTAATCATCCCCCAGTCTTGCTTTTTTGTTGACACCTTAGGTGTTTCTAGTGAAAAACAAACTCTTTCATTCTAGTAATAAGATCTCACCTATTTCCACTCTACTGTAACATGAGGAAACTGATATCCCACAAGTATGTACCTGAGGTCATATTTTGTCCATGTCAGGAGACATGTCCTCTGACTCCTGCATCATGCTGTTTCTACCTTATCTCCCCTGAAGTGGGTTAACGTAAAATCAGCTACTTCTACTAAGCATTACCCACTCAAATAAATTATAAGTTCTTTCAGGGCATTTGCAATTTTTTACCCCAAGCTTTGAAAGGTGACTATTTTATTATGAATCAAGGTGGTAAATTATCTGAATGGGCTGGAATGTTGAACCTAAATCCAAGAGAGAGAATTTAGCAGAGATGAATGAAATCTGCATTTGGAGATAACATGTTAATCACATAAATGCCAAACGGGGCATGTCTAACATGGCAGCGGTTTGTGTAAGAGAGACAGGAGGCTTCGTGGACTAGTTTGAGCAAACAAGCAGGGGAAACTGCAGACTGAGCCCCATGGTAGTTCCCTTGTGCTCTGCTGGGCTCCCCACATCTGGAGAGCCAATCCAAGGGATCAGTGCCTCACTGTCAGAGACCTGCAGCCTGCTCTGTCTTGAAGGTCTCAGGTCAACCTTCCTCCTCTTGAATATTCCCAGCCCCGGCCTGAGGAGCTTTCCTGCGTGCTGCCTCCACCCTCCTGCTCCGGCCCTCCCACCTGGCTCGTGGCAGCCCCCGCTGCCTGTGGCTTAGCGGCCGCCAGCACTCCACAGTGAATGCACAGTGAGAGGACAGCAGGGAGCCTGAGGACTCCACGTGGTCACGGGGAGTGTGGGAGAGAGTGTAGTCAGGTCAGGGAAGGGGTTGGTGCTGGGGAATCAAAGGGAGGACTTTGCTGTTCACAGACTGGGGATCTGTCTGTAGGTGGCATCAGGAAAAACTGCCAGTGTTACAGCTGACAACATAGGGAAGTTTAAAAAGAGAAAACTGGGGCTTCCCCGGTGGCTCAGGGGTAAAGAATCCGCCTGCCAATATACAGGTTCTACCCCTGATCCGGGAAGATCCCATGTGCTCCAGAGCAACTAAGCCTGTGTGCCAAAACTATTTAGCCTTTGCTGAGAGCCTGAGAGACAGAACTCTGGAAACCACATGCCCTATAGCCCACGCTCACAGCAGGAGCACCTGCGCTGCTCACTGCAATGAGAAGCCTGCGTGCCGCAACTAGAGAGCAGCCCCTGCTCACAGCAGCCGAGACCCAGGACAGCCAGAGATAAATTTTTAGTTATAAAAAAAGATAGAAAACTTGATAACCATAGTAACGGTCGTTTACATAATAATTTACTGTTTATACCAAATTATCATGTGGCACAGTAGCCAGTATACACACATATATCTGATTAACTTGTCTGAGTTGTGCTTGACTACAGTCCTAAATTCCATTCAGGGGTGCCAAGCATTTGTGTTCATTCCCTCAGACCGTAATTGTCAGTTTAGGTAGCAAAGTGAACTAACATTGTGTGTAAGATGAGGATATGTGTATGATGACCTCACAGGTACCATATTAGCTCATTTTATTGGATTTTATCTCTTTATTCTTAAAATCATTTATTTTAAAAAATTTAATTATGGAATTTATTTAAATTCCATGTAATCCAACTTGTTCTCAGCTATGGCCAGACTGTTAGTACTCACTAAACCAGCCTTTCCACCACTCTTTGTTCTGCAGACTGTCCTCCCTCCTTGGAGAGATTGACCTCCATTTCTGAGTAAATTCTTAGTGTGTAGTTTGTATTTTTTTCCACAGCTTTATGAAGTGATGGAAAAGAAATGAATAGAGAATGACCTAAGAGGGACAAAAGCAGCATAGGAACAGAAAGGAAAGTATTTGGCACCACTGAGTTTTAGCCTTTGACAGGCTTGAGGGAAAAGAGGGAGAATTTGAGGGAGAAGGATGAAACTATCTTCTGAACTATCCGGAGCGCTCCAGCTCTTCCTACTAGCTGATGTAGCGCCATCTTAACCCTCTTGCCTGTGGCCTGTAAGGTAGCCGCTTGGTTCCTTTATTTCTTTGTCTGCAGAATGAAATAAAAATACCTGCCCTCTTCTGTATGGGGTCATGGCAGGACTGAATAAAACAACAAGCATGAGACATTTTAAAATGTTAAAGAACCTTACAAATATTGGGCGAGCATCTCTTCCTACATATCATTAGACAATTTGCTTTCAGTTCTTTATGTTGTTGGGCCATTTTCAGATGAAATTATAGGTGTTAATCAAGTTTTCTTGGCTCCAGCAACACTGACTCTTGCCTTCTCCTCTAAACCTGTTTCCTAAACCCATTTTCAGCATGTCCTATACCTCCTCACTTGTCATCCAGTCTTTTCCTTTGTGAAGAGCCTTGACGTGAGCTTGTTCTCTCTTTTGTCATGAAAGTCTCTATTCTGTTGCCCTCAGATTAATATTATTTACTTGTTTTTAGGTTTGTATTGATCTCTTGGCTCCTTTTATCGTAATTCTCTGTTTTTAAGAAGACGCAGGCCAGACATACATTTATTTTTTAAATAGCGGGAAAGTGTACTAATTTTCTCTGATTTCAAAGCAATTTTTATTTTTAACTTATTTTATTTTGGCTGTGCAGGGTCTTCCTTGTGGCATGCAATCTTTCTCTAGTTGTGGCACTTGGGGGCTTCTTTTGTTGTGGTACATGGGCTTAGTTGCCCCACGTCATGTGAGATCTTATTTCCCCAACCAGGGGTCAAACCCAAGTCCCCTACATTGGAAGATGGATTCTTAACCACTGGACCACCAGAGAAGTCCCTACATTTTAAAAAAACAGTCAGAGTGTAATATCTGCAACCCTTGCCATCCACTGCCCTTCCTGCTTTTGCCTTTGGTATTTTCTCCAAGGGCTTTATACCTTCATGCTGCTCAACCCTTGGCTACTCGGGGTGTCCCACTACAAGAAAAATAGGTCAATCCTTTCATACCCACTTCAAAATGTATCTGTTCTGTACCATATTTCTTAGGGTTTTGCCTTTGGGTAATAATAAATTTGTAAATGTTAATCCCATACTCTTTATGAGCTGACATGTACATTTTAACAAAGTCTTCTGAATAAAAATCATAATCCAAGGAAATGAAAGTTGTTTAATAGTGGACGTAGCCCTACAGGATGCTAAGTACACAGGTCCCGAACATGTTTCATCTGAGCTGGTGACCACTTTCCAAGGATAAGCTAGACGATTCTTGATCCCTTCCAATTCTGAAAAATCCATAGTGACTCTAATGTTGGGAGCTTCAAGTAGTTTGGCAAGCCAGTCCCAGTCCCTCTCTGTATTTTCTGTCTTTGTGGCTCTGCACCCCCACCTCCATAATACAAGCTGCTTTTAATTTTCCCAGCAATTGCCAGTAGCCTATCACATATAAGAGCATTTTCTTGGCAAACTACCATTCCTCATGAAAGGGAGACTTGGGATTGGGGAAAATGGATTTGACAGTAACCACCCAAAGTATATTAATTGTGAGCTTTGTACCTTGGCAATCATAATTTACACAATAAACAAAATCCATTTGGTTGCTAAGCAACACCTTTCCCTCATTCTTGACCTCAGTGGAGGTATTTGACCTCTGGACTTAAGAAATTTTAAATTCCACCCTGCTTGCAGAATGTGATTGGGTGGCCCTGGCAGAAGCAATCTCTTATTTCTGCCCTGTACTTACTTACCTCCCTTGGCTTGAATCTCATCATCCATGTCCTCATCTCTGACATGAACCCAGCAGTCCTGGGCATTCTCTCAGCATGACTAACCTCAGATGAAGTACTGTTCAGGCTTCTGTAGGATCCCCTATGCACAGAGGCCCCACATCAGAAGCAGCTTCACCTCAGCCTAACGTGGATTCACATCTAGTCATCTACCAGAGGAGAAGCTTCCCTTTGTAGAATAAGACTCAAGAGTCCTATATCTATTATGATAATAAGAATATCTTTATCCAATAATAAGATGTGACTCTTTGAAGAGCTTCAGATTTGGGAATACGTTTTATGTGTATATACAAAATTGGGAACATTTGGAAACTATTTTTCAGCTAATATTTAGATATTATTACTTGGAAGAATTTTCCCTCTAGAAAAAAAGCAGGTAAATTTGGTATGAATTGTTTCTTATAAAAGGATAAAAATAATTTTTCTTAATTGAAAGAAAAAGGTTTTTTATTGAGAAGAAAATCATTACCTTTTAGGGTATTGTATTTTAGTTCTTTCTCAGGCTCTTATAATATGTTGTTATTAGTGATATGTTCTAATATATAAATAAATTATAGCATTTTAATTTTTTCCTCCCATCTTTCACCTGAATTGTAACCATTTAAATAGATTTATAGCTGTTTTCTAAAACAGTCCAGGCTTTTCTGTTTCTCCTTGAACCTGGGGCTTAATAACACAATAAGCAAAGGAGAAAAGGAGAGAGCAATTAGAGCGTATTGATACCAAGTTACTGGGCAGTAAAGGTGGCTGGCTGTATTTTTCTCCCATAGGAAGGGAGGCCATTTACACAACCATGACATTCAGTCACATCTTTTTCTTCCTAAAAGTAGAAAATACATGATGTAAGAGTGGTAGGAAGGAAGGGAGACTGGTTGCTTACGGGAAAGAAACTTCACTATAAATGTACTTTAAGAAAAGGCAGTTGGATATTCCATCTTCTTCGTGAAACATGTCATCCTCTTGTATTGTTTCCCCTCTGTCTCACTGAAACATGTCATCTTCTTGTATTGTTTCCCCTCTGTCTTGCTGAATCTACCCCAGCTGATGTATCTGCCTCCATCCCAGTTTTGCTCCCCCAGCTCCTCTTCTGTCCACTGTGGCCTGAAGGGTTAAAGCCACAAAGGCCCTTTCTTTGGCCATGTCGTCTCTTCACTGCCCCTTGGCTCACACTGCATTTGTGTTTTATTTGCAGGCCTGCGGCTGTCCTCTTTATTGGAAAGCCCCCATGTTCAGGGCTGCAGGAGGAGAGAGGACAGGATTTGTGTCAGCACAGTCATTCATCGCCATGTGGAGAAAGTAAGTAAGAGAGCAGCTACTCGGGCTGGGCAAGGAATTATCTGGTCCTCATGACATGCTTTATAAAAGACACTAATTTTACTCATTCATTAATTTCCCCCTTACCCTTTGTTTCAGCAAGTAAAATTAAATGATTCACAACTTTTTATGCCCACAAAGAAATTCTTTCCCTAAGCCTTTATCTTACATGTCTCTGATCGGTAAAGCAGATCTCCAAAAATACTTGTTTAATAACTATTTGATAGTTTCTTAGTTTCACTTGTTAACAGTTTGAGTCTTAGGATTTGACTCTTGTAGCAGTGACATAAATGTTCCTTCAAGGGGAGCAAATCATACATGTCACATGCTTTCATTCTCATCTGATCCAATTTAGAATTGTATCCAGTTGATTTATTAAAAATAACTGAATTCTGGGACTTCCATGGTGGTCCAGTGGTTAAGACTCTGTGCTTCTAACCCAGGGGGCGCTGGTTCCATCCCTGGTCAAGCGTTAGGACTGCCACATGCTGCACAGCCGAAAAAGGTGGGAGGGGGGATCGGGATGGGGAATACATGTAAATCCATGGCTGATTCATGTCAATGTATGGCAAAAACCACTACAATATTGTAAAGTAATTAGCCTGCAACTAATAAAAATAAATGGGGAAACAAAAGACCTTTCTTTTAAAAAATAACTGAATTCTAATAGATTTTAGTCATTACTTTTTGAAAGCTGCAGTTAAGGAACAAAGGGTTAGTATATTTATAAATATACTCCTGGATTTTAATATCCTGACAAGTTCTCTTGAATTTAAATCCAACTTTCTTCTCTCTTTTCTTTTTTCTCCCTTCTTTCTTTAGAAATTATTTCTTGATATATTTATGCACAATTTAAGGGAATGTTATAGCTTGCCCCTTCTACCTCTTTTAACTGATCAGCCTTCTTTAAGTATCTTGTTCTCACTTTCTGGGCTGGATACCCTTCCTGACGAACTACTGGGAAATGCTGTCCACCTGCTGTCACTGTCATCACTGTTATTTAAAGTCAGCAGCAAAACTCAGCTTACAGACTCTTCTAATCCTTTCCTGCCACCTCAAAGTCCTCACTAGTATAATGCTTGAGAACACCATAGGTGATTAATAACTATATTCTTATTTTGAAAAACCTAGCCACAAGTTGAATTCACCAAGATCTTCTTGCATTACAATAGAACTAAAGTGATCAGGAATGGGAAAGACTAGAGATCTCTTCAAGAAAATTAGAGATACCAGGGAACATTTCATGCAAAGATGGGCACAGTAAAGGACAAAAACAGCATAGACCTAACAGAAGCAGAAGATATTAAGAAGAGGTAGCAAGAATACACAGAAGAACTATACAGGAAAGATCTTCATGACCCAGATAACCATGATGGTGTGATCACTCACCTAGAGCCAGACATCCTGGAGTGTGAGGTCAAGTGGGCCTTAGGAAGCATCACTACAAACAAAACTAGTGGAGGTGTTGAAATTCCAGCTGAGCTATTTCAAATCCTAAAAGATGATGCTGTTAAAGTGATGCACTCAGTATGCCAGCAAATTTGGAAAACTCAGCAGTGGCCACAGGACTGGAAAAGGTCAGTTTTCATTGCAATCCCAAAGAAAGGCAGTGCCAAAGAATTTTCAAACTGCCACACAATTGCATTCATTTCACATGCTAGCAAAGTAATGCTCAAAATTCTCCAAGCTAGGCTTCAACAGTACTTGAACTGTGAACTTCCAGATGTTCAAGCTGGATTTAGAAAAGACAGAGGAACCAGAGATAAAATTGCCAACATCTGTTGAATTATAGAAAAAGCTAGAGAATTCCAGAAAAATATCTGCTTCATTGACTGTGCTAAAGCCTTTGACTGTGTGGATCACAACCAACTGTGGAAAAATTCTTAAAGAGATGGGAATACCAGACCACCTTACCTACCTCCTGAGAAATCTGTATGCAGGTCAAGAAGCAGCAGTTAGAACCTGACATGGAACAACAGACTGGTTCCAAACTGGGAAAGGAGTATGTCAAGACTGTATATTGTCACCCTGCTTATTTAACTTTTATGCAGAGTACATCTTGGGAAATGTTGAGTTGGATGAAGCACAAGCTGAAATTAAGACTTGGGAGAAACATCAATAGCTCAGATATGCAGATGACACCACCCTTATGACAAAAAGTGAAGAGGAACTCAAGAGCCTCTTGATGAAAGTGAAAGAGGAGAGTGAAAAGGCTGGCTTAAAACTGAACATTCAAAAAACAAAAATCATGGCATCCAGTCCCATGACTTCATGGCATATAGATGGGGAAACAATGGAACAGTGACAGACTATTTTCTTGGGCTCCAAAATCACTGCAGATGCTGACTACAGCCATGAAATTAAAAGATGCTTGTTGCTTGGAAGAAAAGCTATGACAAACCTAGAGAGCATATTAAAAAGCAGAGACATTACTTTGCCAACAAAGGTCTGTCTAGTCAAAGCTGTGATATTTCCAGTAGTTGTATGGATGTGAGAGTTTGGACCATAAAGAAAGCTGAGTGCTGAAGAATTTATGCTTTTGAACCGTGGTGTTAGAGAAGACTCTTGAGAGTCCCTTGGACTGCAAGGAGATCAAACCAGTCAGTCCTAAAGGAAATCAATCCTGAATATTCATTGGAAGGACTGATGCTAAGGCTGAAATGCCAATATTTTGGCCACCTGATGTGAAGAACTGACTCACTGGAAAAGACCCTGATGCTGGGAGACTGAAAGCAGGAGGAAAAGAGGACGACAGAGGATGAGATGGTTGTATGGCATCACTAACTCGATGGACATGAGTTTGAGCAAGCTCTGGGAGATGGTGAAGGACAGGGAAACCTGGGGTGTTGCAGTCCCTGGAGCCGCAAAGAGTCGAATACGACTAAGTGACTGAACAACAGCAAAGTGATCAGGAGAAATAAGACAACCAGTTCACACCGAAGCTAAAAGTTATAAGTGCTTCATGTTTTCCAGGTGAATTCTGATCATTTTGTTACAGGGAATAGTTCTAAGTTGTTCAAATACCAAAGATTGCAGTGGCCATGGGAGAATCATTCCTTATACACTAGTGGAATGGCCCTCCAGAAGTCAGGGCCATGGTCACCATGCCCTCTCTCCTATTGCAGATAGGACACAGCTGGATAGAAGTCTAAAAAATGGGGGGTTTTTTTTCGGTGTATAGTTAAGCAGTAATAAAAGTAGAATAATTCCTTGGAGTCCAGAATTAGCAAAAAGCACTAATTAGGCAGGAGTAAGCCAGTTAAAAAAAAAAAAAATGGTATTTGCCATTCTGGCTATTGTGGCATCTAGAACCAGAGGGAAGAAAATAGAGCCAAAGGCCTCAGATTCCCTCTCCTTTCCCCACCAGTAAAGCCAAGGACTTCAGCAGGGTGGTCTGCTTGTCTATTATTAGTTACTATTGTTGTTATTTTAAATCAGCATATAACAGTAGCAGAATTGAAGAACTTGCAATGTGTAGATATTCTGGCTTTCAGCTACCTTCTCTCCCCTGGGTAGGTGCCAGGCCCCAAAAAAGGCCTCAGGTGGAGTGTGAACAAAGAGTAGAAAGAATAGGGATGTTACACAGCTCTTGTCAGGGTATCTTCAGCCCCTGAATTCAGCATTGTTGGCAAAAACCCTCTAACAATCTGGGAAAGCAGCAAGAGTGAGTTGTGATTGTTTCAGATAAAAGTTTGAACAACCTGGGAAATTCAAAAATAAATAAAAGGAAGTAGTTCATTCTATAAATGATTAGAGCCAGAGAGAAGAGCTTGTATTCTAAGTTACTTTCACTATGCATTCTAAGTTATTTTCACTATGCGAGGACCCTGTGTTTGTGAGCCTGAAGCTGACTATGGCAGAAGAAAACTAGTAATCAACTTGTTTACCTACAATTAACTTTATAATGTTAAGGATAGTAATAGCCCAAATTTTTTGGTCTTAAGACTCTGTGTCACTGAGATAAAGTGGACATTTATGTTGGTGGATAGAGCAGCAGCATCCTTAACAGCTGTATTTCTTTATTGAGATGAATCATTTTCACTTTATCTCCAAGGAAAAGAGATTTCTGCAAAGTCAAAGGGGGGGGAAAGACATGAAGCATAAGTCCTCATTTTCCGTTACTGCAGAAAACTGCTTATGAAATATATAGCATGAGCAACTGTCCCTGTCTTTATTTCATTTAAAAAAAAAAAAAATCCTATGAATAAATAAGTGTAAGGTCTTTTTTTCTATTTTCTGGCCAGATACTATAATGACTGGAGCGCCCTCTAGTGGCAGCTCCTCTCTTGCGCACTCAAAGTGCCTTTTTTTTTTTTTTTTTTTAATTTTTTTATTAGTTGGAGGCTAATTACTTCACAACATTTCAGTGGGTTTTGTCATACATTGATATGAATCAGCCATGGATTTACACGTCTTCCCCATCCCAATCCCCGCTCCCACCTCCCTCTCCACCCGATTCCTCTCGAAACATCCCACCCTCGCCTTCTCCCACAGAGTTCAAAAGTCTGTTCTGTATTTCTGTGTCTCTTTTTCTGTTTTGCATATAGGGTTATCGTTACCATCTTTCTAAATTCCATATATATGTGTTAGTATGCTGTAATGTTCTTTATCTTTCTGGCTTACTTCACTCTGTATAAGGGGCTCCAGCTTCATCCATCTCATTAGGACTGGTTCAAATGAATTCTTTTTAATGGCTGAGTAATATTCCATGGTGTATATGTACCACAGCTTCCTTATCCATTCATCTGCTGATGGGCATCTAGGTTGCTTCCATGTCCTGGCTATTATGAACAATGCTGCAATGAACATTGGGATGCACGTGTCTCTTTCAGATCTGGTTTCCTCAGTGTGTATGCCCAGAAGTGGGATTGCTGGGTCATATGGCAGTTCTATTTCCAGTTTTTTAAGAAATCTCCACACTGTTTTCCATAGCGGCTGTACTAGTTTGCATTCCCACCAACAGTGTAAGAGGGTTCCCTTTTCTCCACACCCTCTCCAGCATTTATTGCTTGTAGACTTTTGGATAGCAGCCATCCTGACTGGTGTGTAATGGTACCTCATTGTGGTTTTGATTTGCATTTCTCTGATAATGAGTGATGTTGAGCATCTTTTCATGTGTTTGTTAGCCATCTGTATGTCTTCTTTGGAGAAATGTCTGTTTAGTTCTTTGGCCCATTTTTGGATTGGGTCATTTATTTTTCTGGAATTGAGCTTCAGGAGTTGCTTGTATATTTTTGAGATTAATCCTTTGTCTGTTTCTTCATTTGCTATTATTTTCTCCCAATCTGAGGGCTGTCTTTTCACCTTACTTATAGTTTCCTTTGTAGTGCAAAAGCTTTTAAGTTTCATTAGGTCCCATTTGTTTAGTTTTGCTTTTATTTCCAATATTCTGGGAGGTGGGTCATAGAGGATCCTGCTGTGATTCATGTCGGAGAGTGTTTTGCCTATGTTCTCCTCTAGGAGTTTTATAGTTTCTGGTCTTACATGTAGATCTTTAATCCATTTTGAGTTTATTTTTGTGTATGGTGTTAGAAAGTGTTCTAGTTTCATTCTTTTACAAGTGGTTGACCAGTTTTCCCAGCACCACTTGTTAAAGAGGTTGTCTTTTTTCCATTGTATATCCTTGCCTCCTTTGTCAAAGATAAGGTGTCCATAGGTTCGTGGATTTATCTCTGGGCTTTCTATTCTGTTCCATTGATCTATATTTCTGTCTTTGTGCCACCAGAAAATTACTAGAGCTAATCAATGAATATAGTAAAGTTGCAGGATATAAAATTGACACACAGAAATCCCTTGCATTC
Organism: Dama dama; assembly: GCF_033118175.1. Taxonomy (NCBI): domain Eukaryota; kingdom Metazoa; phylum Chordata; class Mammalia; order Artiodactyla; family Cervidae; genus Dama; species Dama dama. The sequence goes on from NC_083699.1 coordinate 84,378,976, forward strand.
CTATATACTAACAATGAAAAAACAGAAAGAGAAATTAAGGAAACAATACCATTCACCATTGCAACAAAAAGAATAAAATACTTAGGAGTATATCTACCTAAAGAAACAAAAGACCTATACATAGAAAACTATAAAACACTGATGAAAGAAATCAAAGAGGACACAAACAGATGGAGAAACATACCGTGTTCATGGATTGGAAGAATCAATATTGTCAAAATGGCTATTCTACCCAAAGCAGTCTATAGATTCAATGCAATCCCTATCAAGCTACCAGTGGTATTTTTCACAGAACTAGACCAAAGAATTTCACAATTTGTATGGAAATACAAAAAACCTCGAATAGCCAAAGTAATCTTGAGAAAGAAGAATGGAACTGGAGGAATCAACCTGCCTGACTTCAGACTCTACTACAAAGCCACAGTCATCAAAATGCCTTTTAAAAACCAGCGTGCTTTAAAGGAGCACCACGTATGGCTATGATGAAAGTGAAAGAGGAAAGTGAAAAAGTTGGCTTAAAGCTCAACACTCAGAAAACTAAGATCATGGCATCTGGTCCCAACACTTCATGGCAAATAGATGGGGAAACAGTGGAAACAGTGTCAGACTTCATTTTTTGGGCTCCAAAATCACTGCAGATGGTGACTGCAGCCATGAAATTAAAAGACGCTTACTCCTTGGAAGGAAAGTTATGACCAACCTAGATAGCATATTAAAAAGCAGAGACATTACTTTGCCAACAAAGGTCCATCTGGTCAAGGCTATGGTTTTTCCAGTAGTCATATATGGATGTGAGAGTTGGACTGTGAAGAAAGCTGAGCACCGAAAAATTGATGCTTTTGAACTGTGGTGTTGGAGAAGACTCTTGAGAGTCCTTTGGACTGCAAGGAGATCCAGCCAGTCCATCCTAAAGGAGATCAGTCCTGGGTGTTCATTGGAAGGACTGATGAAGCTGAAACTCCAGTACCACCTCATGCGAAGAGTTGACTCATTAGAAAAGACCCTGATGCTGGGACGGATTGGGGGCAGGAGGAGAAGGGGATGCCAGAGGATGAGATGGCTGGATGGCATCACCGACTCAATGAACATGAGTTTGGGTAAACTCCGGGAGTTGGTGATGGACAGGGAAGCCTGGCATGCTGCAATTCATGGGGTTGCAAAGAGTCGGACAGGACTGAGCGACTGAACTGAGCTGAACTGAAGCAACTAAGCATGATGGTTTGAATTACCACACTTACCTTGAAGAAGACAAGTGTTTATAATTTTTTATAAATTGTACCCTTTGCTTAGTGACCTGGGTCCAACTTTAGCATCTTAAGACTTACAAGTACAAAAAAAAACAGAAGTAAAACATATTGGTATATACATATTCATGCTGACTTACCCCAGTAATAGGCTCTATATAATCTTGTGGGGAAAGTCAAATACAAAAGTCACAGCATAACAGTAAATAATTTTCCTCCTGTCCCAGTGCTCATGGGGTGGAGGTTTCTGAGCCCTCTTCTGAGTGTTTCGAGCATGAACTCCTCACCAGACTTTTGTTCCCCTGCCTTTGATCCCCCTCCCTTCCCTATTCTGCTGCCCATTTCCTCTCTATTCTTTGACAACTGTTTCTGCTCCAGTCAAGACATTTTTAAGGGAAAGAGGTTGCTCCACAGCATTTCTTTTTGAATTCCTAGATTACCAACTTTGTGACAAAACTCCTCTCAGAGTTGGTAATATTGCTCCAACTTTTATATGCTTTACTTGCTCTTACCTTTTCATGTCAAGGTATCATTTGTTCATTAACAAAACAACATTTCATCTTAAGAGTTCTGGAAGATAGTTTAGAGTAGCTATGTTTACCTTCTTTCTCCAGTTTTCGTGACTTTTATTATCTCTTTTTCTCCTGCTGTGTGAAGTTCACCAGCCTCTAGCACTGGTTGAACATCATAATTCATCTCTTCTTTCTGTTGCATGCTTCTAATACCAAAAGGCCATACCTGACTTAACTTTACCCTCTCAGAATCTCTCTCATCTGGTATATCTGTGCAGTTTGTACATAGTGCTGCTATCCTTTCTTCATGAAAACACTATTTTCCAAAGACCTTTTTGGTTGTGATCCTCCCACTCGTTTTCAAATCGTAAGAGATGGGTCCCATCAGCACCTGTTTCACTGGTCTGTTTCTGAAACGTGTATTTATTTAACTTTGGGAGCCTTAAGCATGCTGAAGAATGATAAGGAAAATAAAGAGTGTTCAATGACTTTAATCGGAGAAGGCAATGGCAACCCGCTCCAGTACTCTTGCCTGGAAAATCCCATGGACGGAGGAGCCTGGTAGGCTGCAGTCCGTGGGGTCGCTAGGAGTCAGACACGACTGAGCGACTTCACTTTCACTTTTCACTTTCATGCATTGGAGAAGGAAATGGCAACCCACTCCAGTGTTCTTGCCTGGAGAATCCCAGGGATGGGGAAGCCTGGTGGGCTGCCGTCTATGGGGTCGCACAGAGTCGAACGCGACTGAAGCAACTTAGCAGCAGCAGCAGTATGACTTTAATAATTACAAATGGAATCAGTTAAGTGGATATCTGTTGGTCAGATCACAAACATTTTTAAGAATCTTCTGTATGAAAGGCACTGTTTCTAGTGCTAAAGGAAAAAAAAAAAGAGCTGTAACTTTGCCTGCCCTTTAGGTGCCAGAGAAATAAAAGGAAATTCATGGTACAATGGCATATGTAATACACATAAACTAAATATAGTACAAAGATCAGTAAGGGATTTAGTTATCAGAGAAGGCTTTTTGAAAGAGGTGAGTTATTACCTGGACTTTAAAGAATAACCAGTATTCAGAAAGCAAAGTTGGGAGAGGTGGTTTTCTAGGAGAGATAAACAGCATGAGAAATGGCGCTGAGACAAGAATGCCCACGGCACACTCAGAGCAGAGTGGGTCAGGCCAGCTGCCCAGAGTGGATGTTTCAGTTTAGCAAAGTAGTGAGATAGGCATACTGGCTCTAGCCTAGTTAAAGAGGGCCTTAAATGCCAGGCTTAGATATCTAGATTTCCTCATATAAGTGGTAGAAAACTGTTGAACATTTTTGGAAAAGGGAATGATATAATCGAAGAATGTTTTAGAATGATGAATTATCTGTGATGTGAGGTTGGATGGACACTGAAGCCTGTTTTGACCTTCTTCCCTTCTGAAAGTCTCAGCATGAAATAAAAAGACCCTGGACTTAATGGTCAACTGGAAACAGGAAGGAAGACATGGTTGTTTAAAATGTGTTCCCATCCTATATTCCAAGCACCTAGTGGTCCAGGCTGGAAACCTGGAAGTCATCATGGACTTTGCCCACTTCTACCCCTCCACACCAATCAGCTACCACGCCCTTTCATTTTCAACTGTGTTTGCCCCTTTCTCTTCGTCTCACGCTGCCAGTATTCTTGCTCAAGCCCTTAGACAAACTTCTGCCTGGTATTTATGAAAAATACATCTGATCATGTCCCTGTCCAAGTTAAAATTTTTCTGTGAGTAGGCGGAAGTCCAGGCTTCTTGACCTGGACTTGACCTGGACCTGAATGTGAAAGGGCCTCCAGGATCTGATCCCAATGCTCATGTCCCCTTCCCTTCCTACCTCCAGTGCTTGCAGTTGCCCAGATAATTTGTGCACTCTCATACCAGGCGTTTGTACATGCAGCCCTCTTGACCCACAGCAGCCCCTTTTCCATTTCACAACTCTTCAGGGAATCTCACTGGCCATCCTGTGTCCTTCCATGACACCCTGAATTCATTATTTCTCTAATAAGATTATCCAGGAGTATGATCTTATTGGTGTATCTCTCTCACTAGACTGTAAGCTCCTTACAGGGCACAAAACCATGTCTTATTTTCTTTGTATTCCAAATATACACAAGGCCAGACACAGTATCTGGCACACAATTAGCATTCAATAAATGATTAAGGAAGAAAAGCAAAAAAGTTTGGAGACTAATTGGATGTGGAGAATAAGGAAGAGAAATAAGTTTGAAATGACTTCAAATTTTCAAGCCCAAATAACTTGGAGTGGTACCACCATTAACAAAAATAGACATCCATGAAAAGAACTGACTTTGAGAAGAAGATTCTAAATTTGGTTTTCACTATTTTGACTTTGCTATGTGAGTATAGCATCCAAATGGAAATGTCCAGCAATTAGCTGGATATGAGGAATTCTTAGAGCTTTAAGATTTAATAGGGCCTTCATTTTTTTTCTTAATCCTGGTCCTTCAGAGTCTCATTTCAAAAGCCCACTCAGATTGGTCCTGAATGTCTGCAAACCTGGACAAACAGAAATTCATGTCTTACATGTACATGTTGGTCCATCAGATACGTTCCCTTCTTGTGGGCAGCTCTGGAGTTCTGGTTCCAGATACCCTGAGCTAATCTGAATGGACATTCTTAAGGTGTATTTTTACCTGCATTAGTTCAGTTGACCTGGTGGTCTCAGAAGCATTCTACAAAAATAATATACCATCTTGTTGAGCTTTTATTAAGAATGCCCTTGGACAACATCAGCAGCATGGAAATTTTTCCTTTTTTTTTTTTAATCATTGAAAAGAGAGCACTTGATTCTTGACCTAAATGGCCTTCAGACCAGGCTGAAATTCCCAACTATTGATGTTGTGGTCACTGTTCACAGTAGCCAGTCTTCCTAAGCAGTCATTTCTTTTCTAGGTTGCTGAGTAACCATCATGACGACGCCTCTAAGTTTATCTGTCTTCTTGCAAAGCCCAGCTGCAGCTCTCTAGAACAAGATGATTTTATTCCTTTACTTCAGGTAATTTTCATTTCCTTTTAAAATGGGTTTATTTTTAGAGTTTCAGAGGCTTTTAAAATTTTTTCAACTGTAAGATATGTCAATTGAGATATACAAATTTAGAGATTAGATTTCTAGACAAGTGGTTTCCAAGCTTATTTTAGCAGCAAAATCCTTTTGTTAAGTAAAAGTTGATACAGATAATAGTATAAACAGATAGTATAAAACAGATAATAGTATATATATTATAGCCCAGATGAAACAGGGCTACTCCCACTGAAGCAGAAGAGAGAGGCCTTACTTAGGCTCCCCCTTTGCCCACCCACAGCAATCACAGAAGCACCTCCTGAAATCAGGCATTTGGCCTGGCTAATCAAGTTGACCTTCATTAAGGTTAAAGAGAAAGAGATCTCCAACAGAAAGAGCCCAGTGGGGGAATATTTATATCCAGGCCTTCTGATGAGAATCAGTTGCATGCCAATATCGAATCTGTTTTTATTACAGCATTCTTCATAGCTTGATACATTGCTTGTTCATGTATTCCATATTTAAATATTACATTTTCCTAAGTAGTTCACAAATTCCTTGAAGCTGAGATCTGCCTTTCATTTCTGTTGAATGTGCATCATTTTTTGAGTTTTTCTAGTAAATCCTTGTTGACTGTTAGTGAGGATGCCTAAAAAAGGGCAGAAAGATACATGGACATACTTTAGATTTTTTTAAGTTGTATTTGTGGCTACCATCTTTTTTTTTCTTTTAGATTTTTGAATTGCAACATACACACACATAAAAACACACTAATCATGATGCATCAATTAATTTTCACAATGTGAGCACTTCTGTATAACTAGCACCCAGATGAAGAAACCAAACATTACCAGCACCCCCACACTCTTCATGCTCCCTCCCAGTCCCTGCCACCATAGGGGAACCACTATCCTAACTTCTAATGCTGTATGACAGATTCTAATTGTTGGAACAGTTTGCATGTTCAGAAAATGAAGTTTGGATGTAATTTATTTTATGTGCAGGAGTTTTGAGCTTATTTTAATCTGCATGATAGCTTTGATTATTAAACTCTTCTACGATATATTTTTGTTCCCCTTTAAAAAATATTCATGGGAATGAAGATTGTTAAGTTTTTCACATTTAATCTAGACCATCATGTATGAAACCAAATTTTATGCTTTCCTATTTATGTTTTCTGTAAATTCTTCAGCCACCCCCCACCCTCACCCACTCCATCCATTCCCCGCCCTACTCTGTCTCCTATAAACTGCATCTTTTTTACTCTGTTTGCTGACTAGCTTCAGGTTGGTCTGGCCAGTGGCTCATACTGCCAGGAGGTGGGAAGGCAGAGAAGAAAGAAGTTAGCATGTCTTCCCAGCTGTTTGCTTCAGCATAGTAACTGTATGTTTCTCTATAATTCAGCTTTTGAGGTGCTTACTGGGCTCCTGTTGGTCTGTTCCTCCCTGGTCCCTTGGCCCTAGGGATTGTAACAGTATCTTTCTGTTGCTCATCCCTGGCACCTTCCATTCCCTTGTTTGTTCCCTGACCCACAACTCTTCACTTAGTTGCTTCATCAAGGATTCATATGGGAGATTTCTTTTTCCTGTGGGGACTACCCTGACTGAGTTTTATCAGAAGCTTTAGTAAAAGCTTTGACAGGAATATAAACTAAGTTATGCCAAGAGAATTATGAACAAACAACAAAATTAGTGGACATTTTTACTTCCTTCCCTTAAATATAAGAAGTTTTATTTTTATATAAAAAGTGGATATGTGGAGTCTGCTCATAAAAGAGGACAGACTGCTACCCCTCTCATTCTTTTCCAAACTCCTCTGAAGATAAATATTGATATGTTAAAAGGAATAAACCAATGAAAGTGAGTGGAATGTCAGAGAGGAAGAGAGGAGGAAAAAAATCAGTGTACAGGAGATCTAGTATTTCTTGAAGATAGAAAGTGGAAGCAAACAAAGGAGACCACAGCCCAGAGCAAGGGGCCATGTATGGGCTGCAGTGGAGAAGTGAGCTACTCTATTCCACTCTACTCATTAGGATCTCCCAAGGAGGCTATGAACTCAGAGTTGACAGAGCTGATGTGAAGTATTAGCAATGGGGAATCACTGAAGGCTGGGGTACAGAGCAGTTGACCATTTGACTGCTTACCTGGTTCCCAAATATAAAGTGCAGCCAGACTGCATTTGGAGCATGTTAAGACAAATTTCAGTAGAGGAACATCCTAGATAGTGTCTGGCCAGTACTTGTCAAAATTATCAAGGTCTTCAGAAACAAGGGAAGTCTGAAAAACTGTCTGAGCCAAAAGGAGCTTAAGGAGGAACAATTAAATGTGATATGAGATGCTAGAACAGAAGAAAAGACATTAGGTAGCAACTAATGAAAGTGAAAGAGGAGAGTGAAAAAGTTGGCTTAAAGCTCAACATTCAGAAAACTAAGATCATGGCATCGGATCCCATCACCTCGTGGGAAATAGATGGGGAAACAGTGTCAGACTTCGTTTTTTGGGCTCCAAAATCACTGCAGATGGTGACTGCAGCCATGAAATTAAAAGACACTTACTCCTTGGAAGGAAAGTTAATGACCAACCTAGATAGCATATTAAAAAGCAGAGACATTACTTTGCCAACAAAGGTCCATCTGGTCAAGGCTATGGTTTTTCTAGTGGTCATGTATGGATGTGAGAGTTGGACTGTGAAGAAAGCTGAGCACCGAAAAATTGATGCTTTTGAACTGTGGTGTTGGAGAAGACTCTTGAGAGTCCCTTGGACTGCAAGGAGATCCAACCAGTCCATTCTAAAGGAGATCAGTCCTGGGTGTTCGTTGGAAGAACTGAAGCTGAAACTCCAATACTTTGGCCACCTGATGCGAAGAGTTGACTCGTTGGAAAAGACCCTGATACTGGGAGGGATTGGGGGCAGGAGGAGAAGGGGACGACAGAGGATGAGATGGCTGGATGGCATCACCGACTCGATGGACCTGAGTTTGAATAAACTCCGGGAGTTGGTGATGGACAGGGAGGCCTGGCATGCTGCGATTCATGGGATCGCAAAGAGTCGGACAGGACTGAGCGACTGAACTGAACTGACTGAAGGAAATGTGAATTAAGTATAGCCTTGAATAATAGTAATAGCAATGCATCAATATTGGGTTATTAATTATAACAAATGCTAATGTAAGATGTTAATAATTAGAGACCTGGGTGCAGATATATGGGAACTTGAAACTATCTTCTCAACTTTTCTGTAAGGCTAAAACTGTTCTTAAAAAGTCTTTTTTAAAAAAATAATTACTATATTCAGAGAGATTATATAAGACAAGAATAGAACTGACACAAGAAAGAGCTATGCAAATTTTAAAGTGGGAGTGCCAAAATTTAAATTTCAGCGTAAGGCCTAGCAATAAAGTTAAGGATGTCTCTGGGGCACGCAAATGCACACATGTTAGAGAGAGAGAGAGAGAGTCAGAAGTGATGACATAAAGGACCAATTCAAGAATTTCAGCATCTCACTAACTAGGGGAGAAAGAAGGGGGAAAATGAAAAGAAGGAAATCATCAAAGAAGTAATACAGAATCATCAAATAAATAATACAAGATGGAGAGAATTGGAAAGATAGGATGTGTCCAAAGAGCAGAAACCCAGTGGGAAACTCCTTCAGATTCCTGTTTACTCTCTTGGGGAAACACATCATGCCTGTGTGGCCATCACGTGATCAAAAACAGAATATGACCCTCCAACCCAGCTCTCATGTTCCCTCCAGTCACTGCCCACAGAACCAGAATATTCAGAATATAAGTCTTTTGGTTGAAAGGAGACTCGGAGTGCCAAACACAATGAATTTAAAAAAGACATACATAAACAAGTCCTCTTGAAATTTTAGAAAGCCACTGAAATCCTCCAGAGAGAAAAACCAGGTCACCCTAATAGGAATAAGAATTGGGGTGGTATTACATTCTCATTGGCAACTCTGGGGAAATGAATTTGAACTCAGATTTCTATATCCTGCCAAGCTGTAGATCAGATATGAGTTTAGAATAAAGACATTTACACACTCAGAAAGTTTATCTCCTGTTTTCTTGGAGAGTTACTTGAATATATACTATAGCAAATTAAATAAACCAAGAAGAAGAAATGCATGAGATCCAGGAAACAATGGATTCACTTCAGAGAATCAGTGAAATAAAGTCCCAGGTTGGCAACTAAAGAGCAGCCACTGTAGAATAGAGAAGATAGGGGATTTCTCTGGGAAGGAGCTAGGAGGGGAGGAGTGAATCCATGCAATAGTTTTATATTTAAGAACAGGGGAACCGGAGAGTATGATGAAAATGCAGCATTATGTGTCAACAAGCTGAAGAAAGGCAATTAGAAACTCTTAAAAAAATGAAAAAAACTCTGAAGTCATGTATAAACATGATGTAAACTATGACAGGATTATAAACAACTGATGGAAAGTAAGAAAAGGAAGTTCAAGGGACCCCAATAAAGCCTCACCTGCAGTTCAGTTCAGTCGCTCAGTTGTGTCTGACTCTTTGCAACCCCATGGACTACAGCATGCCAGGCCTCCCTGTCCATCACCAACTCCCAGAGTTTATTCAAACTCATGTCCGTTCAGTCGGTGATGCCATCCAACCATCTCATCCTCTGTTGTCCCCTTCTCCTCCCGCCTTCAGTCTTTTCCAGCATCAGGGTCTTTTCCAATGAATGAGTCAGCTTTTCACATCAGGTAGCCAAAGTATTGGAGTTTGAGCTTCAGCATCGGTCCTTCCAATAAATATTCAGGACTGATTTCCTTTAGGATGCCTCACCTTAAAAAAAGAAAAAAACAAAGTTCATTTAACTTCAGTGCCTGGAATATTCTCCTTTGAATGCCCAAGGGACATGATATTGGACCAGTAAGAAATGATGTGCATTCCTGGTATGCTGCTTAACTGACATTCAACAGTATTTAGAGTCAAAATGTTGTAAAATATTTTAATGTATAACACCTAAAGTCATCTTATGAATAAACTGAAGAAAATTTTATTATAGTTGCAGAACAGTATTTAAGCAACCTGAACAATGTAAGTCAAAATACTGCCAAAATGTGAAGGAGAAAAAGAGAAAACAAAGGTAGAAGTGCTATTGTCATCATCCTGTAAATAGAACTTAAGGCACTAAGATGAAACGGGGTGAAAATTAAACGTATAAGTAGATTATTTCTCATTTACAGAGATAACCAATACAAAAACTAAAAATCATAACCACAAATACTGGGTAAAGGGGAGTAAAGTGGGCCAGTATAAATGAGCTAAATCCTCATCTTCTCTAGCGGAGAATCATAAATATTGTCTAAAGTTGATAAAGCTATAAAGAAAAGTAATTGTAACATAGTATTTCATTATACTTAAATAATTTATGTTTGTTTTAAATTTATGTTTAATTATAGAGGTAAGCAGCAAAAGAAATAAAAACATAAGTGATTCAAAAGAAATAGGGTGAAAGGTCCATGGATAGGGTAGGTTGGTAGAATGGTGCTTTCCATCATAAATTTTTATATACTGCTTGATTTTATACCATATGTATATATAATTTTTAAATTTTTATTATGGAGAATTTTGAGCATCTACAAATTCAGAGTGATCTATGAACCTCCATATACCCATCACTCACCTCCAATAATGATCAAAACCTAAAGAGACAGAGAATTTAAAAAACAGTAGCATTTTTAGTAAATTGAAATCTTGCTATGGGGAATACATTAACAAAATAGACCAACAATTAGCTAATTTCATCAAGAAAAAGGAGAGAGCACTAATACACAAAATAAGAAATGACATGGAGGAACATTAGGCATTAGGACTCTCTGCTCTTTGAGGGTTTTATAGCAGAGAGTTCTAATGCTCAGTAAATTATTCCAGAGAATTGAAAAGGAAGAAAAACTCCATAGCTCTTTCTATGAAATAACTATTAAACTGATACATAAACCAAGTAAAGACAGTACAAAAAAGAAAACTGCAAATGAACCTAATTCATGATTAATGATAAAAAGTAACAAAATATTACCAAGCAGATGCACATAACTTGGTGGGATTTATTCCAGGAAGTCAAAATTGGTTCAAAATTAAGATCTTTATTAATATCACATATTGTATCTAAGAGAAAAATCATGATTGTCTGAACAGATGCTGAAATAACTTTGGACAAAATTTTAACTACCATTCATAGAAATGCTCAAGGGACTTCCCTGGCAGTCCAATAGTTAAGGCTCCATGCTTCCACTGCAGAGGTCACAGGTTCAATACCTGGTTGGGGAACTGTTGATAAGATCCCACATGCCATATGGCACAGCCGAAAAAAAACTGCTCTAGAAAGTAGGTATTTGAGATAGTTCCTTAACTTTGTTACAATGTATATACCTAATGCTAAAGCCAGTGTGTTATTTGATAAGGAAATATTAAAGGCCTTTCTCTTAAGATCAGAAACAGGGCAGGGATGCCACTGTCTCCAGTACTGTTCAACATTGTACTAGAGTAATTATACAAGAGAAAACAATTAGAGGCATAAAAATGGTTGAAGACATTGTTAATTGGCTATAGTAAGTGAAAGTTGCTTAGTTGTGTCCGGCTCTTTGCAACCCCATAGACTATACAGTCCATGGAATTCTCCAGGCTAGAATACTGGAGTGGATAGCCTTTCCCTTCTCCAGGGGATCTTCCCAACCCAAGGATCGATCCCAGGTCTCCTACATTGCAGGCAGATTCTTTACCAACTGAGCTGAAGCCCTACTTCAATACAAAATTAAAAAAAAAAAAAAAGAATAGTTGAAGAAGTATCTATTCATAGATGGCTTGACAGTAAACCTGGAAATTCAAGAGAATCAGTGATAAAACTCAAACAATAAAAGAATTCAGTAAAATAGTAGGAAATAAAATTAACATACAAAATCAACAGATCTTCTGTTTATTACCAAAATGGAGGAACTGGGACTGGATATGCCTTGCCACTTGAAACAACAAAAAACATCAGGCAAGAAATACAAAACAGTGGTTTTCAACATGCCAGACATCTGGCAACAAAAGATAAGAGTGATTCCTGAGAAACAGAAAACAAACAAGGTTAGCCTTATAACTTCCTTGAGAGAGTTTCGAAGCCACAGTGTATTGATGGGTACCCTAAGCGGAGTTCAGCAAACTCCCTGAGTTTAGGAGAGTTGAAAATCTAGAAGAAAAAGTAGCTAGAATTCTCAAGGCAGAGCACCAAAGAGGAAAGAAGTGCACAGAGAGAAACTCCAGAGATCTTCAGAACTTCTCCATGAGTATCCAGCAGATATATATGAGGATAGTAACCAAAGGTGAAGAAGTGAAGTGAAAGTTTCTCAGTCATTTCTGACTGTCTGCAGCCAAAACTGAGACAATACCTGTGGGTCACACAGAGACAACAATAGTATCTGACCCCACCACCCAGGCTGGAAAACTTCATAGACACAGCACTTTGAGTAGTCATAGGAGTCTTGCCTCAGTTGTTATTTAGTCACTAAGTTGAGTCTGACTATTTTGCAACCCCATGGACTGTAGCCCACCAGGTTCCTCTGTTCATGGGACTTCCCAGGCAAGAATACTAGAGTGGGTTGCCATTTCCTTCTCCAGGAGATCTTCCCAACCCAGGGATCGTACCTGTGTCTCCTGTATTGGCAGATCCCTCTTGCCCCAGTAATGAAAGTGAAGTCGCTCAGTCGTGTCTGTCTCTTTACGACCTCATGGACCGTAGCCTACCAGGCTTCTCCATCCATGGGATTATCCAAGCAAGAGTACCAGAGTGGGTTGCCATTTCCTTCTCCAGGGCATCTTCCTGACTCAGGAATCAAACCCAGGTCTCCCACATTGTGGGCAGACACTTTATCCTCTGAGCCACCTGCCTCAGTAGTGGGGGGAGAATAATTAGCCCCAGAATAGACAGCGCTGGGTCCTGTCTAACAGATCAGGAAAGCACAATCTAGAAGGATGAAAGGTTTTTCAAAGTGACTTAACAGCATCCCAGAATATAAAATATGTTCTATTCAGAAGTTGAGAATAAGAATATAAAAATATCCAACACTCAAAAAGACAAAATTCATAATGACTGGCGTCATCAGGCATGCCAGGAAACAGAAGAATACAATTGATGATTAGGAGAAAAACCAATCAATTGAAACTGACTCTAAACTGACATAGATTTTAAAATTAGCAGATAAGTATATTAAAATAAATATCAAAACTGAACACTTTTTTAAAGACCCAAAATGAACTTATAGAGATGAAAATTAAGGTGTCTGGGGTGAAAGATATACCAGAATGGGTTGACAGCAGATTAAACATTGCAAATGAAATGAATAGTGAACTTGAAGACATAGAATATAAACTACCCGAAATGAGACACAGAGACATAAAAAAGAATTAAAGGAAAATGAAAAGAGCATCAGGGAGCTGTGGGACCTGGCTTCAAGTGACCTAACATAAACAGAAGAGAGGATGTTGTAAAATAAAGAATTTGTCAGGTCTTAGCCCAAGGTTCCTGGGACAGAGCTTCTAAAGCCTTGGAATTTCCTGAATGATAAGTGTCTGTGTTCTTCATGGTGGGCTCCTGGGACCATGCCTGCATTTATACTAATGAGGCGACTCATCATGAGCCCCAGTATAGTTCTAGGATGAGAGCCTGCCATGCTAGAAGGGCAACCACATGAATAGAGGTTGAGGCTTTCAGCCAGGTGTTAACGTGAGATCAGATTATCAGCCTGATCTCCAAAAAAGGGAGGAAGCATGGAGATTGAATCCAATCATGTGGCCAGTGATTCAGTTAATCATGTCTACATAATGAAACCCAGTTAAAAACTCTGGACACTGAAGCACAATTGAGCTCCCCTGGTTAATGATACTCAGTGGTGTGCTGAAAGGGTGACTTGTCTTAGGGACACAGAGCTCCACAGAGCTCCACAGAAGCTTCGCAGACCTTGCCCTGTGCATCTCTTACTTGGCTTGTCCTGATTTGTATTCTTTTATAATAGAATAGAGATCATAATATAGTACTTTCCTCGGTTCTGTGTATAGTGTTTACCCAGTTCTGTCATTTGGGAAAGTTGTTGAACCTCAGAGGATAATGGAAACCCCCAAATTTATAACCAGTTAGTCAGAAGTGTGGGTGGCCTGGGAACCCCAGAGCTGGTGTCAGAAGTAAGAGGAGTCTTGTTTAGGACTGTGTCCTTAACCTGTGAAATCTGCACTAACTCTGGATGGTTAGTGCTGAAATTACATTGCAGGGGGACCAAAAATTATTTGAAGAGATAATGGCCCAGAATTTTCTGTACCTGATAAAAACTATAAACCCACAAACCTAAGATGCTCAATAAGCCCAAAGCTCAAGAAACACAGAATTATACCAGTGAAAGTAAAAGTCACTCAGTCATGTCCAACTCTTTGCGACCCCATGGACTGTAGTCCATGGAATTCTCCAGGCCAGAATACTGATGTGGGTAGCCTTTCCCTTCTCCAGGTGATCTTCCCAACCCAGGGATCAAACCCAGGCCTCCCGCCATTGCAGGAGATTCTTTACGAGCTGAGCCACAAGGGAAGCCCAAGAATACTGGAGTGGGTAGCCTATCCGTTCTCCAGCCAATCTTCCCGACCCAGGAATTGAACTGGGATCTCCTGCATTGCAGGCAGATTCTTTACCAACTGAGCTATGGCACATCACAATAAAGTAGCTCAAAATCAATAATACAAAGTTTGAAAAGTAGCCAGAGAAAATAGTCACATTTCATACAGTGAAACAAAGATAAAGATGACAGTGGATTTCATGTTGGAAAAGTCCAAGCCAGAAGACAGAGGAGCAACATCTCTAAAGTACTGAGAGAAAAGAACAGTCAACCTTGAATACTATACCCAATGAAAATATCTTTTGAAAATGAAGGTGAACTAAAGATTTTTGGTTTTGGACATAAAAAAGCTCAAAGAATTCATCACCAGCAGAAGTGCATTACAAGAGATGTGTTTCATTTGTTTGTTTTTTTAAAAAGTCATTTATGCAAGGAGGGAAATAATAGCAGATGGAAATACAAATCTACACAAAGGAATGAGCTCCAGAAGTAGTAACTACATATATGTGATTTTTTATTATTCACATCTCTTTAGAAGAAAATTAACTCTTTAAATGAAGCTATCAACACTGCATTATGTTATTTCTAACGTGTTTAAGTACAATTTAACAACAATAGCATAAAGATTAGGAGAAGAGAAATGAAAGTATATTGTTATGGTTCACATATAATCCATGAAGTTGTTTAACATTTCTTGCAAGTAGATTATACTAAGTTAAAGATATATGTTGTAACCTCTGACATACCTCTGAAATAACAGAGCTATAGCTATAGTTATAGCTAATAAGCCAAAAAAGGAAATAAAAGAATTATAAAGCACACTCAGTTAACCCAAATGGAGGCAGAAGTGGAAGGAAAAAAAGGAACAAAGGCTGGATGGGATAAGAGAGTTAAACCTAACCATATCAATAGTCACCTATAAGTGGTGTGCATATCCCTCAAAGGCAAATGTTAGACAGAAATACCAAGACCTAAAATAATATTAGACAAAAAAACCAAGACCCAAAGATTAGACAAAAAACCAAGGCCCTGAAAGAAACATAAAGACACAAACAGGTTAAAAGTGAAAGGAGAGGAAAATATATATATATATATATATATATATATATATATATATAATACTAACACTAATCAAAAGAAGGCTCTTGGAAGGAATGCAAATCAAAACTATAATGAGGTATAAAGAAAGGCAAATCAAAACATTCTGACTCACACCAGTCAGAATGGCTGTTAAAAAGTCTACAGATAACAAATGCTGGAGAACGTGTGGAGAAAAGGAAACCCTCCTACACTGTGATGGGAATGTAGATTGGTACAGCCAGTGTGGAACACAGTATAAAGGTTACTCAGAAAACTAAAAATAGAGCTGCCAGCAGTCCCACTGTTGGGCACATATTTGCAAAAGACAAAAACTCTTAACTTGAAAAGATATATGCACCCAGTGTTCATAGCAGGACTATTTACAGTAGCCAATACATGGAAGCAACCTAAAGGTCCGTTGACAGAGGAATGGATAAAGAAGATGTATATAATGGAATAAAAGAATGTCATTTGCATCGATATAGATAGACCTAGATATTATCATACTAAACGAAGTATGTCAGACAAAGATAGATATCATATGCTATCACTTGTATGTAGTATGTTAAAAAATGATACAAATGAACTTATTTACAAAACAGACTCACAGACATAGAAAACAAATATATGGTTACTGAAGGGGAACCAAGGCAGAGGGTAGGATAAATAAGGAGCTTTGGATTAATAAATATACATACTATATATAAAATAGATACACAACTGGTATCTACTATATAGTACAGGGAACTGTATTCAATATCTTGTAATAACCTACAATGTAAAAGAATATGAAAAAGTGCATATTATATATATATAAAATAAGTAACAAGGATATACTATATGGCACAGGGAATGGTGGCCATTTTCTGGTAATAACCTATAATGGAATATAATCTGCAAAAATTCTGAAACTAACATAACACTGTAGATAACTATACTTCAACAAAAAATTAAATGAAAAAAATAGCTGATACAAATTTGTAAAATAAATGTCTATATTCTAAAAGATAAAGAGATAAAAGACAGAACCATCCCCATAAGGGAAATATAGATAATAAACAAAGAGTTGTTTAGTTGCTTAGTCTTACCTGACTCTTTTGCAACCCCATGATCTGTAGCCTGCCAGGCTCCTCTGTCGATGGGATTTCCCAGGCAAGAATGATGGAGTGGGTTGCCGTTTCCTTCTCCAGGGGATCTTCCCGACCCAGGAATTGAACTTGTGTCTCCTGCATTGTAGTTGTCTCCTGTATTGCAGGCGGATTCTTTACCACTAGCCACCAGGGAAGCCCCAGACAGGAAAATGTTAATCCTCACTAGAAATCAAAGAAATGTAAATGAAAGTAGTCTGAAGATAACAATTAACACATTCTAAAAGGAAGCCCCCAAAAGTTGAATGTTAGTATCCAATGATGGTGAAGTTGCCCAGAAATTGACTCATACATTCATTTATAGCCATATTGTTCCCACCCTTTAGCCAGAAATGTCATGGCTCAGAACTCAAGAAAAATAATTTGGCAAAAGCAGAAAAGTCCCTCCACATTCTTCTGATTTCTGAATGTTGGAACTCCCAGAGCTGAGCCCTTTGACACCTCTTTTCCATGTACACACTGTTTGGAGGATCTCACCTATATACCCAGACCTCTCTCCTCATGGATCTCCAAGAAGAAAGCAGACCCCAGTAGAGATTTCCCAGTGTGTAGGGAGTAGAGGATTTTGAAGGCACTTCAAGGGCTCTGAACTCAGTCAAAAAGGGCCATGAAGACAGGGGACCAGAGAGACCCATAAAGCAAGTTTCATCAAAATATTAATTTCTTACATTGTTAATAACCAAGTGTCCCAGGCTTTATTTGCTGGGGAGTAAGGATGAGGTCCCCAGGAATTCCCTCACTGTAGTAGCCCTCAGCTCTCCTGCAGGTCCCAGAGTTCATGTGCCTTGACACCCACTTCCAAAGTCAGGGAATTATTTTTGTGAGGTAACCCATTCATGTTTTGACTTCTTCACTGAAGTCCATGAAAGGGAGCAAAATTTGCCCCCCCCCCCAATATCTGGATGTAATTATTTCAAGCTGAAAACGATTGAAGCCCAAAAGACTCAGAAAAAACTTTGACCATCTCCCTAGCTGCCTAAAAAACTTCTGTTTAATTTTTTGCCTGTTAAAAGAAAACTCTTGTAAATAAATGGGAGGCTTTCCATGTTCATGGATTGAAAGACTTACTGTTTTTAAATGCCCATACTGTCCAGAGCAATGTATAGATCAGTGTAACCCCTATCAAAATCCCAGTGGTTCCATTCTGCCATTCCCTGGCCGGTACCATTTCTGTTCTCTGTTTCTATGAGTTTGACTATTTTAGATACCCTATATAAGTGGAATCATGGAAATGTTGTTCAATGAGTATAAAGTTTCAGTTATGCAAGACAAGTTAAGTTCTAGAGATCTGTTGTACAACATAGTGCCTCCTGTCATTAACAATACTGTATTGTGCACTTAAATTTTTGTTAGAAGGTAGATTTCATGTTAAGTATTATCAAAAAACAAGCAAAAAAAGGAGGATCACAAGGAAAGTGCTGGAGATGCACAAGCAAAGTGCTGGAGATGATGGCTATATCTGCTACCTTGATTGCAGTAGTGGTTTCCTAAGGTATATGCATTCATCCAGACTCAGATAATTGTATATATGTACAGTTTTTGTATATTAATTATACCTCAATAAAGTTGTTTTAAAATACTAGTGGTATTTTTACAGAAGTGGAAAAAACAGTTCTAAAATTCATATGGAAGTTCAAAGGACTTGGAATAGCCAAAACAATCCTGTAAAAGGAGAATAAAGCTGGAAGTCTCACACTTTATGACTTCAAAACATATTACAAAGACACAGCAGTCAAAACAGGATGGTACTGGCATAAACACAGACATGTAGACCAATGGAACAGAATAGAGAACCCAGAAATAAATTCTTGCTTATATGGTCAAATGATCTTCAGTGTTGTTGTCAAGAGTAACAGTGGGGAAAAGATAATCTCCAACAAATGGTGTTAGGAAAACTGAATATTCATGTGCAAAGGAAAGAAGTTAGACCATATCTCATAGCATGTACAAAAATTAAAATGGATTAAAGACCTAAACATAAGACCTCAAACTATATACCTCTTAGAAGAAAACATAGGGAGAAACTTTATGATACTAGTTTTGACAATGATTTTTATGGATATGACACCAAAAGCACAGGTAAAAAAAAGCAAAAGACAAAATGGGATTATATCAGATTTTAAACTGTCACAGCAAAGAAACAGCACAGTGAAAGGCAACCTACAGAATGGAAGACATATTTGCAAACATATCTGATATGTGTTTGCAAACATATCTGGATAGGCTACTATCCAGATTATATAAAGAACTCCTGTGACTCAGTAACAACAAACAAGTAAACAAGTAGCCTGAATTTGAAACGAGCAAAGGACTTGGATAAACATTTCTCCAAAGAAGATAAAATGTCAAATAAGCATATGAAAAGATGTTCAACATCATTAAGCAAGCAGGGGAACACAAATTAAAACCACAATGAGATACCACCTCACACCCATTAAGATGGCTACTGTTTGTTTGTTTTTTTAAGTGTTTGTAAGGATTACAGCCATGAAATTAAAAGACGCTTACTCCTTGGAAGGAAAGTTATGACCAACCTAGATAGCATATTAAAAATCAGAGACATTACTTTGCCAACAAAGGTCCATCTAGTAGTCAAGGCTATCGTTTTTCCAGTGGTCATGGATGGATGTGAGAGTTGGACTGTGAAGAAAGCTGAGCACCAAAGAATTGATGGTTTTGAACTGTGGTGTTGGAGAAGACTCTTGAGAGTCCTTTGGACTGCAAGAAGATCCAACCAGTCCATCCCAAAGGACGTCAGTCCTGGGTGTTCATTGGAAGGACTGACGCTGAAGCTGAAACTCCAATAATTTGGCCAGCTCACGCGAAGAGTTGACTCATTGGAAAAGACCCTGATGCTGGGAGGGATTGGGGGCAGGAGGAGAAGGGGACGACAGAGGATGAGATGGCTGGATAGCATCACCAACTCGATGGACCTGAGTTTGAATAAACTCCAGGAGTTGGTGGTGGACAGGAAGGCCTGGCGTGCTGTGATTCATGGGGTGGCAAAGAGTCAGACACAACTGAGTGACTGAACTGAACTGAACTGAAGGATGTGGAGAAACTGGAATACTGGTAAGAATGTCAAATGGTATAGCCACTATGGAAAATAAACAGAAGTTCCATATGATCATCAGTACTACTCCTGGGTATACATCCAAAAGAACTGAAAACAGAATCTCAAAGAGATTTGTACATCAGTGTTGATATCAGCATTATTCACTCTAGCCAAGAGGTAGAAATGATGTAAATATCCATCAATGGATGAATGGATTAAGAATATGTGGTACATATATACAAAAGAATATTGTTTACCTTTTTAAAAAAGGGGAATTCCGTCACATGAAGCAATAGATTAATCTTGAGAATGTTATGCTAAGGGAAATCAGCCAGTCACAAAAAGATGTATGCTGCATGACTCCACTTACGAGGAATCTAAAGTGGTCAAATGCATACAAATAGAAGAATAGTGGTTGCCAGGGGCTGGAGGGAGGATGAAGTAAGAGTTCATTGTGTGATGAGTGTAGAATTTCAGTCATGCAGGATTGAGTTGGATGGGAAGTGGGGAGAATCTGGGGATATCCCAGATTGAGCAAGTGATTGACAGTATTGTAGTCTGTTAACTACAGTATTTGCACCACAAAATATCTGGATGTAATTGTTTCAAGGTGAAAACAATAGAAGCCCAAGTGATTGACAGTATTGTGCAAGTGATTGACAATATTGTACTGTAAGTGATTGTGCAAGTGATTGACAGTATTGTACTCTACACTTGGAAATTGTTGGGAGAATGAATCTTATGTTTTCTTTGCCACAAAAAGAAAAGAAAAGGCTGGGTCATTATATTAATGTCAAAGTAATTTTTAGAGAAAATATTATTGCTGGGGAATGGTAAAGGGGTCAATTTATCAAGAGGATATAACAATTCTAAATGTTTATACACCTAATAACAGAACTTCAGAATGTGTGCAGCAAAATCCAATAGAACTGCAAGGATAAATCCACAATTATAGTTGTAGATTTCCATGTGCTGCTCTTAATAATGAATAAAACAAGTAGAGATAAAATCAGTAAGGATATATAGAATACTTAAACAAGACTATCAACCAATTACACTTCACTGAACCACAGCAGAATATACCTTCTTTTAATTTTTTCCTGTGAAATCTTAATACATTTTATTGTCTTTCCCTACATGTTATCTTTTCTACTTTATATTGAAAAGCAAGAAGGGCATTAGAAATCTGAGTAAGAAGGTATGGGTTCAAGCATACTCTTGTCATATAGAATATACATACCTTTAACACATACACAGACTATTTCCCAAGATAGACTATATTCTGACTATAGAATAAATCTCAACAAATTTTAAATATTCAGTTCACTAAATATGTTCTCTGACCATAATGGAATTAAATTAGAAATAATAACAGATCTGTGAAAAATTCCTAAATGTTTGATAAATAACAACTTTTAAACAACCTATGGGTCAGAGAAGAAGAAATCAAAAGGAAAATTAGGAAGTATTTTGAAATGAATGAAAATACAGCATATCAAAATTTACAGGATGCTGCTAAAGCTGTATTTAATAAGTGAGTTTAGCAAGGTTACAGATACATGATCAATATATGAAACTCAGCTTTCTATATACTAGCAACAAATAATTGAAAATAAAATCTTTTAAATACCATTTATAATTCTTCACCAAAATATTAAATACTTAGAGGTAAATCTGACAGTAGATGTACAAGACCTGTGTAATGAAAACAGTAAAACATTGCTGAGAGAAATTAAGATTTATATAAATGGAGAAATTATATTCTTTATGGATAGGAAGATTTGGTATTATTAAGATGTTAGTTCTACATTAGATTGGACTCTTAGAACCATAGTAATGTTTTGCGTACTCTCTCTCCAAGAAATAAACAATGAACTAAAATCAACTAAACCTGTAGAAAAGAAGTCCAAAAAAAAGAAAAGAAGCCCAAAATAGAATATAAACAATAACAAATGAACTGTATTACAAATGGGTAACACAACTACATTAAAGAAGATAAAGGAAGATAAGGAAAGAGCTAAATAACCTTGGAAAATGATGCTTTCACTGGATACTCTAAAACTAAAGATCAAAGATACTGTACACAAATACTGTAGTCTAGTTAGTAAATTACTTTCTCATTGGGGTAAGGGTTGGCAGTTCTGTTAAAAGTTACAAAGGAAAGGGGGAGCCTTGCAGTATTGAATTAAAATTAGTTATCTGTATGATTACATAGTTTTTAATACATACAGATATAGAAAAATACAAGTATATGTGTATGTATGAACGGATATACATACATGTATTCCTAGCTGTGTCTACTAAGAGGATTCGGTAGCAATGATACCCTAGTAGTAACGAGCACTCCTAGCCCCCAGATTTGGTTCCGAATACCATTCTCCACTAAAAGGAATCAGAGCTACTTGGAGAAAAGGTTGATTCTCAGGTGGGAGCATAGAAAACATAAAATGAGCCTGCACTATTTTGTGATACCAGAAAATATGGAAGCATTCACAAAAGGACGGGGTATGTCAAGAGGACAAAGGAGCCAACCTAACAGCTTCCAGAGACCAAAGCTAGTTCAGCTTGAGCAGCAGAATAATGTTAGTGTTTTATGATGCTATTGATAGACTGATACAGTCCAACACAATGATAGTATTGGATTATAACCCATAGAATGAAATAAAACCCCTAAGTCTATACTGACATAAATTGAACATTATAAATAAATACACGGGAAAGGACAGCTCTTCCTTATAGAAAAATTTCAGTTAACAAATGTGGAGGGGATGAGGGGAAAAGCAAAGTAAACACCACTATATAAATTTGGTAAACAGCACTATAAAAATGCCACAGTCAATTTCTATCAATGGCTGCTAACATTTGTGGGCAAAAATTTGCAGAGAAACAGGATATTGACAGAGTCTCTAAGTATCTCCTGCATGATGTTTATCAACTATTAAAGGAACGTAATAAATTTATGTTGGCAGACCCAACAGATACCACCTTAACCAAGTGTATTAAAAAATTAATACAAGTTGTAAGACCTGTCAATGCCACATACTCCTTATATGACTGAAAAGGACACATCACTTCTGTGGTAAACTCACTAAAAGTATGTAACTTTAATCATAAGAAAATACCAGACATGCCACATTGAGAGACATTCTACAGAGTAACTGACCAGAACTCATTAAAGTGTCAGAATCATGAAACATAAGGAAAGACTGAAGAACTGCCATGGATTGGGATAGCAATGAGACACAAGAAGTAAATGCAGTTAGGATCCTGAAACAGAAAAAAGACGACATTAGGGGGAAAGCTGGTTAATTTTGAATAAGATCTGTAGTTTAGTATTAGGTTGGTACAAAAGTAACTGTGGTTTTGGACTGTAAATTTTAAGTCATTATAACCAGGCTCAAACACATCTTTATCAATCAAAATAGGAATCATTACAATCAACACATTTTTGCCATCAAAAAATGTTTGTTTATTCCTGTAGCATAAAAATCTGTGCTTCAGGGAAAAAAAAAATCTGTGCTTCAGGATTCAGTGAACTCTTGGAAAGTATTTTCTGCCTCCAGCTGGTTGTGGAAACATTTTCCCTGCAAAAGGTTGTCAAGATGCTTGAAGAAGTGGTAGTTAGTTGGCAAGAGGTCAGGTGACTAGGGCAAATGAGGCAAAACTTTGTAGCCCAATTCGTTAAACTTTTGAAGCGTTGGTTCTTCAACGTGTGAACAAGCATTGTCATGGAGAAGAATTGGGTCCTTTTTGTTGACCAATACTAGCTGCAGACATTGCAGTTTTTGGTGCGTCTCATCGATTTGCTGAAGATACTTCTCAGATGTAGTGGTTTCCTGGGGTTCAGAAGGCTATAATGGATCATATGGGCAGCAGACCACCAGACGGTGACCATGCCTTTTTTTTTTTCCCTTTGGTGCAAGTTTGGTTTTGGGAAGTGCTTTGTAGCTGCTTCTTGGTCCAACCACTGAGCTGGTTATCACCAGTTGTTGTATAAAGTCCACCTTTCATCACACATCACAATTTGATCAAGAAATGTTTCATTGTTGTTGTATAGAATAGGAGAAGACAACACTTCAAAACAACAGCTCATGAGGCAGCCATTTATCAAACTTTTTCACCCTTCCAATTTGCTTCAAATGCCGAATGACCGTAGAAAGATCAATGTTGAATTCTTCAGCAACTTCCCATGTAATTCTAAGAGGATCAGCTTCGATGATTGCTCTCAGTTGGTCATTATCAATTTCTGATGGCTGACTACAATGCTCTTCATCTTCAAGGCTCATCTCCTTTGCAAAACTTCCTGAACTGTCACTGCACTGTATGTTCGTTAGCAGTTCCTGGACCAGATGTGTTGTTGACATTGGTAGTTGTCTCCTCTGCTTTACAACCCATTTTGAACTAGAATAAAAAATCACTGAAATTTGCTTGTCTAACATCATTTCTGGAGTCTAAAATAAATATAAAATAAACAAGTAATAAGCCATTAATCATAAAGCAAGAAATGTGCATTAAAATGATATATAACCACTTTTATTTGAAAATGTATTCTGGTATCAAACAACAAAGTTCAACAGAGTGAAACCACAATTACTTTTGCACCAACCCAGTATTACATCAATGTTCATTTCTTAGTTTTGATAATTGTACTATAGTTTGTTCAGTTCAGTTCAGTTGCTCAGTCATGTCCAACTCTTTGTGACCCCATGAACCACAGCATGCCAGGCCTCCCTGTCCATCAACAACTGCCAGAGTCCACCCAAACCCATGTCTGTCAAGTCAGTGATGCCATCCAACCATGTCATCCTCTGTCGTCCCCTTCTTCTCCTGCCCTCAATCTTTCCCAGCCTCAGGGCCTTTTCAAATGAGTCATCTCTTTGCATCAGGTGGCCAAAGTATTGGGGTTTCAGCTTCAACATCAGTCCTTCCAATGAACACCCAGGACTGATCTCCTTTAGGATGGACTGGTTGGATCTCCTTGCAGTCCAAAGGACTCTCAAGAGTCTTCTCCAACACCACAGTTCAAAACCATCAATTCTTCTGTGCTCAGCTTTCTTTATAGTCCAAGTCTCACATCTATACATGACCACTGGAAAAACCATAGCCTTGACTAGACAGACTTTTCTTGGCAAAGTAATGTCTCTGCTTTTTAATATGCTATCTAGGTTGGTCATAACTTCCCTTCCAAGGAGTAAGCGTCTTTTAATTTCATGGGTTCAGTCACCATCTGCAGTGATTTTGGAGCCCAGAAAAGTAAACTCAGCCATTGTTTCCACTGTTTCCCCATCTATTTGCCATGAAGTGATGGGACTGGATGGCATGATCTTAGTTTTCTGAATGTTGAGCTTTAAGCCAACTTTTTCACTCTCCTTTTTCACTTTCATCAAGAGGCTCTTTAGTTCTTCTTCACTTTCTGCCATAAGGGTGGTGTCATCTGCATATCTGAGGTTATTGATATTTTTCCCAGCAACCTTGATTCCAGCTTTTGCTTCTTCTAGCCCACCATTTCGCATGATGTACTCTGCATATAAGTTAAATAAACAGGGTGACAATATACAGCCTTGATGTACTCCTTTTCCTACTTGGAACCAGCCTGTTGTTCCATGTCCAGTTCTAACTGTTGCTTCCTGACCTGCATACAGGTTTCTCAAGAGGTAGGTCAGTTGTTACCACTATGAGAAACTGGGAGAATATAGGGAATCTCTCTGTGATATTTTCGTAATTTTCTTTAAGACTAAAATTATTTCCAAATAAAAATGTAAATAAGCTTCATTGGTTTTAGACTGTACTGGTAAGTATGAATAGCTAACTGCTCGGAGGAAACAAAGAAAAGAGATGTAACTGATGTCTGTCCATTCATGACTAGCCAGTTAATAGATTATTTCTGTGGTAGCATTACTGTTGTCTCTGGTTATTAAATTAACAGTAATTATCTCCATTAGATTCTCTAGACTCATTGAAAATGTTTTAAAAACCTAATTAGAAAAAACTCATTTCACATTCTAGCAAGGTAATAATGCTCAAAATCCTCCAAACTAGGCTTCAGTAGTATGTGAAATGAGATCTTCCAGGATTTAAAACAAGCTGGATTTAGAAAAGGCAGAGGAACCAGAGATCAAACTGCCAACATCCGTTGGGTCATAGAAAAAGCTAGAGAATTTCAGAAAAACATCTACTTCTGCTACACTGACTACACTAAAACCTTTGACGGTGTGGACAACAAATAGTGGAAAATTCTTAAAGAGATGGGAATACGAGACCACCTTACCTGCCTCCTGAGAAGCCTCTATGCAGGTCAAGAAGCAACATCACTCATTATTAGAGAAATGAAAATCAAAACCACAATGTGGTACCATTACAAGCCAGTCAGGATGGCTGCTATCCAAAAGTCTACAAGCAATAAATGCTGGAGAAGGTGTGGAGAAAAGGGAACCCTCTTACACTGTTGGTGGGAATGCAAACTAGTACAGCCACTATGGAAAACAGTGTGGAGATTCCTTAAAAAACTGGAAATAGAACTGCCATATGACCCAGCAATCCCACTCCTGGGCATACACACTGAGGAAACCAGATCTGAAAGAGACACGTGCACCCCAATGTTCATCGCAGCACTGTTTATAATAGCCAGGACATGGAAGCAACCTAGATGCCCATCAGCAGATGAATGGATAAGGAAGCTGTGGTACATATACACCATGGAATATTACTCAGCCATTAAAAAGAATTCATTTGAACCAGTTCTAATGAGATGGATGAAACTGGAGCCCATTATACAGAGTGAAGTAAGCCAGAAAGATAAAGAACATTACAGCATACTAACACATATATATGGAATATAGAAAATGGTAACGATAACCCTATATGCAAAACAGAAAAAGAGACACAGAAGTACAGAACAGACTGTTGAACTCTGTGGGAGAAGGTGAGGGTGGGATGTTTCGAAAGAACAGCATGTATATTATCTATGGTGAAACAGATCACCAGCCCAGGTGGGATGCATGAGACAAGTGCTCGAGCCTGGTGCACTGGGAAGACCCAGAGGAATCGGGTGGAGAGGGAGGTGGGAGGGGGGATCGGGATGGGGAATACGTGTAAATCTATGGCTGATTCATATCAATGTATGACAAAACCCACTGAAAAAATAAATAAATAAATAAAGGGGGAAAAAAAAAAAGAAGCAACAGAACCGGACATGGAAAAGCTGACTGATTCAAAAGGGGAAAGGAGTATGTCAAGGCTGTGTATTGTCACCCTGCTTATTTACCTTAATGCAGAGCACATGACGCAAAATGCCAGACTGGATGAAGCACAAGCTGTAGTCAAGATTGCCAGGTGAAAAAAAAAAAAGATTGCCAGGTGAAATAACAATAATCTCAGATACACAGATGATAGTACTCTTATGGCAGAAAGTGAAGAGGAACTAAAGAGCCTCTTGATGAAGGTGAAAGAGGAGAGTGAAAAAGTTGACTTATAACTCAACATTCAGAAAACAAATGGCATCTGATTCCATCACTTCATAGCAAATAGATGGAGAAACAATGGGAAACAGTGACAGACTTTATTTTCTTGGCCTCCAAAATCACTGCAGATGGTGACTGCAGCCATGAAATTCAAAGACACTTGCTCCTTGGAAGAAAAGCTACGGCAAACCTAAACAGCATATTAAAAAGCAGAGGCTTTACTTTGTCAACAAAGGTCTGTATAGTCGAAGCTATGGTTTTTCCGGTGGTCATGTATCGATGTGAGAGTTGGACCATAAAGAAGGCTGAGCGCTGAAGAATTGATGCTTTTGAACTGTGGTGTTGGAGAAGACTCTTGAGAGTCCCTTAGACTGCAAGGAGATCAAACCAGTCAATCCTAAAAGAAGTCAATCCTGAATATTATTGGAAGGACTGATGCTGAAGCTAAAGCTCCAATACTTTGGCCACCTGATGCGAAGAACTGACTCATTAGAAAAGACCCTGATGCTGGGAAGAATTGAAGGCAGGAGGAGAAGGGGACAACAGAGGTCGAGATGGTTGGATGGCATCACTGACTCAATGGACATGAGTTTGAGCAAGCTCCAGGAGTTGGTGATGGACAGGGAAGGCTGGCGTGCTGCAGTCCATGGAGTTGCAAAGAGTCAGATGTGACTGAGCAACTGAACAACAAAGAAAAAAAAAAAAACTATTTCAAGGTTTTAATGTTCAAATAGTCTTCTATTAGAACAGGATATCAGATTTAAAATAAATAAAATCCTAAATTGGAAAACAGATTTATCAACACAGTGATTTTGATGAACATTAGCTGACTCACATACCTTAACATAAAGTTATTTGGCTACCAGTAATTTTTCCAGTAATTTCCCGTGTCTGTAGGTTAAGAAACAATCATTCTAGTTGGCTTCTGTCTATCCTCCTTTCTGTGTAAATTTCACTTGACAATCCCTAACAAGATCTATGGGATGAATTTCGCTGACATGTGTTAGAATTACAGCATGTACCTGTAAGACACTTGATTTACAAATCACCAGATACAGCCAGATTAACATTTTAACTTTCTTGAAGTATACTGTACATATCCAAGTCACACAAAAGTGTGCTTGTGAAATATTTGAGTTTAATAAAATACTAGTTAAATTGTAAATGCATTGTTCCATGTTGTGAAACAGCACGTCTGCTCAACTGGCAAGTATTGTACAAGAGTTAAAAAAAGATTCAGTCTGTATCTTAGGGGGTTTTTTGGTATGTTTGTTAATTTCGTTATGATTTTGTTCTTTTTCAGGATGTGGTAGATACACATCCTGGCCTCACGTTCCTGAAAGATGCTCCCGAATTCCACTCCCGGTACATCACCACGGTAGGCTGTGTCCTTTTTTGTCTTAATAAAACACTTAAGTTTTCTTTTTGCCACTACCTAGTATCTAGGCTTTTAGATCTTTATGTAGAATGGACCATAATGATTATTTAAAATAGGAGGAAATAAAATTAAATTATTTATATCTAGTTCACTTCTTATATGTGCCTAGTGCTTAAGAAGTCTCTTGTATACAAAATCTAAGTGATATAGTCATTTTGTCTGGTCTTCATCAATATTGATACCCAGTTGATCTTTAGTATTTGCAAATAATACAAGAATTTTTCAACAGCCTTTTCCCAAAAAAAAAAGATGTATCTAGAGTACCTCAAAATTAGAACGAGACGATAATGAGAAATAAGAGTATATATAATCAGAAAATAAATCATGTAAGAATTTAAAATAACATAATCACAGTCTCCTGTTTTGCAAGGTGTTCTCATTCCCCGTTTCTCATGCACAGCCTCATTTGATCAGTCACAGGCGGGGCATGCATTATGGGTGAGAGCTCCCAGGCCTGCAGCTCACTGCAGCCACACCAGGCGTTCTCTGTCCTAGCTTCCAGATTATCTTTGCAAGAATTCCACAGATGAACCTCAGGGCATACCTCGCATTCACAGCCATACCCGGCTGATATGATCCCCACCTCTGGTTCAGATCTCCCAGTAAATAGGGCAGTCTCTTCTGAGGAAGACCCTCTCCTTCTTGGGGCACTTTTTGTTGGCTATGGATTGTTGGGTTCTGTTGAATTACAGAATACTACCATTCTTTTTTCTCCTGTAGGAACTTCATTATTTCCTTTTTACATTGATTCTCTTATGACATAAAACTTTATAAGACTTCATTTGAACCATAAAATGTCACTGCCATCTAAGACTATCTTAGAAGTTATTTTTGCCTGTTAACCGCAACCCGATACTAAACTACCTCTACCACAGTCACCCTGGGCCAGCTGGTCATCCTTGTTTCTCACGTGGACTCCTTCTAATTGGTCTCTCAACCTTCATTGCCCTACAGTCTAGTCTCCACAAAGCAGAGTTATTCTTTGAAAACGTAAGTCAGATCATGTCACTCCTCTGCTCAAACCCTCCATTGTTTCCCCGTCTCATTCAGAATGAAAGCCAAAGTTCTTGCCATTATTCTCCATAACCCCCCACCCACCCACCCACACCCTCACAATGCCTACTGTCTGTTACTTAAGCAACAGTTGTGCTCTGTGTTCATGGAACAAGCCAAACCCACTTCTGCCTCAGGTGCTTTGTTCTTGCTCTCTCCTCTGCCTGGAATGCTCTTCCTACAGATTGCTGCGTGACCCACTCCCTCACTTCATCCAGACGTGTGCTCAGACATTCCCGTCTTAATGAGACCTTCCCTGATCACCCTCTGCCTTCTTCACCTGTCTTTCCTCTCTGTCCCCTCCCTCTACTCTTGTTTTGCTTTATTTTCCTTCTTAGTGCCTATAACATCTGATATTTAAATTTTTTGTTTATTGCCCATGTCCTTCTCTATAACATAAACTCCATGAGAGGAGGGACTTCGTTTATATTTAGATCTTGCTGTATCTCTAATACCTGAAATAGGGCCTGGCACATAATAGATATACAGTAGGTATTTATTGAGTGAGTAAGTGAAGTTATTCATGTGTAGAATTAAGAATTCTACATGTAACCGTGATTTCAGTCCCAATGAGAATTACTGGATTCTAATTGTTGACTGTTCTGTAAACTCAGGGCATATTAAAATTGAGTTGGCCAAAAAGTTTGTTCAGGCTTTTCTGTAAGATGTAACAGAAAAACCTGGACAACCTTTTTGGTCACTCAATAATATATTAGAATCTCAAGAGATTGAAAAGATCTTGATAATCTCTTCCAACCTTCTGCCAACTCAGAAAATGCTCTCTATAGGAATCATTTGAATTTTTTCTTAGAGAAGATGTTAAAGAACAGGATTATGAAAGCATAAATTTTCCTTTGTACTCTTTCTAGTTTGGTATTTACTAAAGTATGATCCCCAGACCTATGATAAACTGGGGTCTTCTAGTGACCTCTGCTTGTTTTATGTCAGATAATGACATGAAGTCATTGAAAATTTTGCGCTATATCAAAGTACAGTGAATCTTTCTATAAAAAATACAAAATAAGCTTTCTAGTATGAAATTAATTTTCTTGCTAAAGGCATAATAGTAAGCAAATTTAGAAAAGTGTCATACTCTGCCCTGCTCATGGCAAAGACAGACAACAGTATTTCCAAGAGACTTACAAAGATCAGCCTCAGAATTAATGACAAATGTCTCAAAAAAGCAAAATTAATTTATCATATGACCCTACTGAATATTATATAATTTCAATAGCATACAGCATAGGACAATTGATATATTTTGTTTGCATGCTAGAGTTACACAGTTATTTCAGTTTACAGTTGGCAGAAACTGCTGACACAGTGTATGACTCAAGTATTAGTTTATGTGTGGCACATAAATGGTGAAGAAAATTGGGCAACTTTTATTTTCCATTTCTCAGTGAAAACTTGTGCTACAGGAAAAGACTTTATATTTGTTTAGTTAATCATAATTATTTTGTCAGCTGTTTTAGATTGGAAAGACAGAACACCAACTATGCATATAGCAAATACCCAAAGTCACCCTTATTTCCAGAGAAGAGTTGACATTGAGTTAATAAGCCTTTTGATATTGAATGAAAATGAAAATTGGAAATACCTGCAAATTGTGACCCTTGAGTTTGCATATTTACATACCATGCAAAGAAATTACCAGTAAATAAGACTCAGCTTATCCTTATTGACATATGCTGACTTTTAAGGAAAGAGGTAGGTTTTAAAATAAGCGGTAAGATTGAAAACACTTTTTTGTAATATTGGTGCTGGCAGTAAAGATATTTCAGTGGCACCTAGTAGAAGGGCCAGGCTTCTGGCACTGAGTTGTTCATCTGCATCCACAGCACCTACAAAGGGCAATCTCTGTAATTTCTGTGTCTGTGTTTGATCCCCTGTCTAAAACTCTCTTGACAGAGCCACCAAACACGTACTTCCATTCCTAAAAGTGTGAAAAGTATCAGTCACTCAGTCTTGTAACCAATTCTTTGCAAACTAATGGACTGTAGCCCACCAGGCTCTTCTGTCCATGGAATTCACCAGGCAAGAATACTGGAGTGGGTAGCCATTCACTTCTCCAGGGGATCTTCCCAACCCAGGGATTGAACCCAGGTCTCCTGCATTGCAGGCAGATTCTTTACCATCTGAGCCACCAGGGAAGTCCCCTTCCATTCCTGGTGATCTAAAACTGTGAATTAGAAATTTCCAATTGAATTGATATAAAGAAAAACTGATTTATAATTCAAATTGTCTATCAAGTTGACTAGAGATCCCCTGGTGAAAAATTATCCAATTTCATTTCTCTCATTAATAATACGTAGTTATTCTTATTGCTATTAATTTTTACATTTTTTGATATTTTTATATTTTTCTCAATTTCTATTTTAAAAACCTAAAACTGGTAGACCAAAAGCTAGGGGGGAGAAAACTGCAATTAGTGTAGAACCAGCAGCTACATGCTGTTACCACTAGAGGGTGCCCCTACCTCGATAAGTTAAAATGCTGACTCAGTATTGTGGAAACCAATACATGTGCTGATACAGTGGGGCCACGGAATAAGGAGATTTAGGCTATGGGAAAATGGAATACATGTACCGCTTTTTACAGTAATGAGACAAGTAGCCTACCAGATGCTAAAAATATGAAATTACTTGATATTCAAAGTGTTTACAAATTTTAAAAATTCTGTCAAAACAAAAAATGAAAAAATAAAATAAGCAAAAATACAGACTCAAGTTTTATACTTTTAAGTATAACATAGTACCTTCATAAGTAATATAAAATATTTAAGGAGTATATATATATATATATATATATATAAAATTTAGGTAGATAGGAAACTTAGACTTTAAGAAAATTTTATATTCAAAATCAAGAAATAAGGACAAAATCTAAGAATGTCACAAAAAAAATGTTTGGTGTAATAATACGTGTTGTAATTAATTTGAGAAAAGGAATATGGAACTATGATAAAAGATATTCTTAATTTTTATTTTCATATATATATATATAATT
Source organism: Dama dama (assembly GCF_033118175.1). Taxonomy (NCBI): domain Eukaryota; kingdom Metazoa; phylum Chordata; class Mammalia; order Artiodactyla; family Cervidae; genus Dama; species Dama dama. Next base: position 84,411,619 of record NC_083699.1, read on the forward strand.
TCTGGCCTAAAATCCTCTATTCTCTGCCCCCTGAAGCACCTCATTCAGAGTCTGAGTGGAGCCACTAGAGAAGTTATAGACATCAGCTAGTCCCTGCTCCCACCTAACATAGGAATCCTGTGAATTTCTGCATAAATAACTTGGTGAGAAGAAACTTCGCTACTTCATACAACCCATTGCTTAACAGGGCTAATTTTAGGAAACTCGTATTTACATTGAAGCATTTCTCTCCAGTAGTTCTCGTAATTCCAGTTCTAGTTCTACACTGTAATGCAATACAAAGCAAATCAACTTCTTCCACCTGGTAGCTTTTCAGATCATGATCACATCTACACTCTAGTCCAGTAGTATCTTTCACGATAATTTTGTATACAGTTTCCTGTTTTATATTTTCTGTATATCTTGTATGTAGCCTATCAATAAATCATAGACAACAATACTGATTTATGTAAAATATTCATTACTTCCCTAGGTTACATCCATCTGCTGTTCAAAACTCTGAAGAGTTTATTCAATTAGCTATGAATCCAATGCATATGTCTCTATCACAAATATAACTCAGAAGTCTGTTACACAGCTTTCCAACCTCATTAATTTATCAAGCAATTTTCCAAAGAAGACATACAGATGGCCAACAGGTACATGATAAGATGTTCAACACTACTAATCATCAGGGAAATTCAAATCAAAACTAAAGTGAGATATCACCTCACACTTGTTAGAATGGCTTTCATCAAAAAGACAAGAAATAACAAAGATGTGGAGAAAAGGGCATCCATGTGCATTGTTGGTGGGAATGTAAATTGGTACCACCAATGGAAGTTCCTCAAACAAATTCAAATAGAGCTAATTCAGTAATTCTGCTTCTGGGTATTCATCCAAGGAAAACAGAAACACTAATGTGAAAAGATACATGCACCCCTGTGTTTACTGTGGACTTATTTACAATGGCCAATATATGGAAACAAGCTAAATGCTCATTAACAGATGAGTGGATAAAGAAGATGTGGGCTTCCCTGATAACTCAGTTGGTAAAGAATCCACCTGCAATGCAGCAGACTTGGGTTCAATCCCTGGGTTGGGAAGATCCCCTGGAGAAGGGAAAGGCTACCCACTCCAGTATTCTGGCTTGGAGAAGTCCATGGACTGCATAGTCAATGGGGCCGCAAAGAATCAGACACGACTGTGCGACTTTCACTTTCAGAATATATATACAATGAAATATTATTCATCCATTAGGAAAGAGTGAAATCTTGCCATTTGCAATACCATAGATGGACCTTGAGGGCGTTATGCCAAGTGAAATCAGTCAGAGAAAGATAAACACTGTATGATATAAATCTTTAAGAAAAAAAGATGGTAATGATAACCCTATATGCAAAACAGAAAAAGAGACACAGATGTACAGAACAGACTTTGGGACTCTGTGGGAGAAGGCGAGAGTGGGATGTTCAGAGAGAATAGCATCGAAACAAGTATACTGTCAAGGGTGAAACAGATCACCAGCCCAGGTTGGATGCATGAGACAAGTGCTCAGGGCTGGTGCACTGGGAAGACCCAGAGGGATCAAACCGGGAGGGAGGCGGGAGGGGGGATTGGGATGGGGAACACATGTAAACCCATGGCTGATTCATGTCAATGTATGGCAAAAACCACTACAATATTGTAAAGTAATTAGCCTCCAACTAATAAAAATAAAAAAAGAAAACTTCATAAACTCAGAGAACAGATTGAGGATTGCCAGAGGTGGGAGATGGGGAGAGGGGGAAATGGATGAAGAAAATCAGAAGGCATAAACTACCAGTTGTAAAATAGTCATTGGGATGTAATGTACAGCATGATAACTATAGATCATAATACTATACTGCATGTTTGAAAATTACTAAGAGTAAATCTTAAAATTTCACAAGAAAAAAAATTCTGTAACTATTGTGATGGATGTTAAGTAGACATTTTGGTGATCATTTCACAATATATATGTTCAGTCACTTCAGCCATGTCCAGCTCTTTGCGACCCCATGGATCTTAACCCACCAGGCTCCTCTGTCTATGGGATTTTCCCAGCAAGAATACTGGAGTGGATTGCCATGCCCTCCTCCAGGGGATTTTCTTGACCCAGGAATCAAACCTGTATCTCCTGCATTGCAGGCGGATTCTTTACCTGCTGAGCCATCGGGGAAGCCCTTCACAATATATACAAATATTAAATCATTAGTATGCCAAAAACTAATGTAATGTATGTTAATTATACCTTAGTTTTTCTTAAATTATCATGTAGTTATTGACCACCTGATGATATAGGCAGAGTAAATATCAGGCACTGGGATGCACGTGAAAAAAGACCAGGTTCATTAGAGTTTGGAAGTGGTGACAGTCAGGTGTACCTGTGTCTAGAATATAGCCACAGGATGACTGAAGGAGACACAGCTGACGTCAGGAACACAGAAGACAGCTCAGCCCAACTCCCTATTCAGGGGCTTCCTATGGAGCTGGTGATTGAGCTGGATTCTGAAGGATCAGGGTACGTTAGCACTGATAGCAAAGGTGGGGTGAGAAATGTTGGGTGGCAGAAGTCTGGACCTTCATCATGAGGCTTGTTTTCTCCTCTTATTCTTGGGAATCACTCTGTTTGGCAAAGAGTCCAGAAACAGAATAGTGGTTTAGTTTAGGATAAATGTCCAAATGTCTTCCTCTTTTTGTTCTTCATGCACTAAAATTGTCTTTTTAAAGGGATCTAATCTCTTCTATGATAAAAAACCACCAAGGATACAGAATTTCCATATCATTAGATAATCAAACTCAAAGCCAGTGTACCAAAAAAAAAAAAAAAACTTGTTTAATTGCTTTTCTCACCCTTGCTTCTTTTTGGAGAAAAGGAAAAATGAAAAAAAAAAAAAAAAAATAGCCAAGTCTGGGGCAAATTAAATGGGTGGGAATAAGCCAGGTAAAATTGAAAGAATGCACCGTGGCCTCCTACTTCGAGGACTGCAGCCTGTCTTATTCTCCAGTCCTCCCTCCACCACAGCACATACATCCTCAATTTCAGACACACTTGCCACCCTTCCTCCTCCTCTTTCGTCTTGTCCTGGTCTTCTCCAGAGTTTCACCTTAGTTAAACTTACTAAAACCCAGTTAGTAACAAAATTGTTCATGCCCAAGTAAGGACTTGGGATATAAATTATCCCAAATGTATCTGAATTTCCAGAGTCTGTAAGTCTTCAAAACACCAATGGATACTGCTACTGCTAAGTGACCTCAGTCCTGTCCGACTCTGTGCGACCCCATAGACGGCAGCCCACCAGGCTCCCCCGTCCCTGGGATTCTCCAGGCAAGAACACTGGAGTGGGTTGCCACTTCCTTCTCCAATGCATGAAAGTGAAAAATGAAAGTGAAGTCGCTCAGTCGTGTCCAACTCTTAGCGACCCCATGGACTGCAGCCTACCAGGCTCCTCCATCCATGGGATTTTCCAGCCAAGAGTACTGGAGTGGGGTGCCATTGCCTTCTCCGACCAATGGATAAGGCTATACTAACTGGAATAATGCCCTCTTGAATCATACCATGTTGGCAGCCATTCTTCTGACCTAGTAATTGTTAAGCCAACCCAGTGTATACTTCTCACCTTTTGTACTTTCCAAAAACACCTAGCCTAATAGGCACTACTTGAATCAGGCATCACTGTATGAGACGTTAAAAAAAGAAAGTGACATGTAGGCACCTAGGAAATGCAGACTTATGAGCAAAGAATCTTTTTATTCTTAGAATTATAAGGACAGATGTAAAGTATATGGATGTAGTTTTTTAAACATTTTTAGTAGAAATGACACTTGATATAATCACAAAACTTAGCTTGGTTCAAAGAATATTCATAAGATGGCCTTTGATAACATAATAGATATCTTTAATGTTTTTATTTGGTTTTGTTTTCCTTCTGGAACCAGGTTATTCAGAGAATATTCTACACAGTCAACAGATCTTGGAGCGGAAAAATTACTGCAACAGAGATAAGAAAGAGCAACTTTTTGCAAGTATGCCTCTCATTGAAATTCATGTTTAAGGAGCAATTTAAATGATAATCTTACTTCATTTAACAAATATTTGAGTGCTCATTATGTGCAAAGCCCTATTATGTGCAAAGTCACTATTTTCAGTCATTAAGCAGTTATTAGATACCTGGGATGTGTTGGGAGAACAAAGATGATGAGTAACAAGAGATTTTCGCATCAGGGCATGCACTATGGAACAAGAGAAAGGTGTACAGACAACCACACCTGACTTGAAAAATTCCACAGAAATGTGTCATAAATATGCAATGAAGGCTTCACGGTAGGACTGGCATGTGATCTTGACCTTGAAGATATCAAGTGTTTACAAGATAAAAAAATTAAAAGAAAAGGGGATTCCAGATAGAGGAAGCAGCATAAGCAAAGGCCCAGAAGCATGAAAGTGTCATGTTCAGAAACTGCAGGACAGTCTAAAGTGGCCACAGGCTCCAAGGAGAGAGTGATCAGTGAGTGACCAGTGATGAGGCCCGAGGGGTGAGACAGGGCCAGGTTGGGAAAAGCCTGGTAAAACAAATGGAGGAGTTTCAACTTTTTCCTTTGAACAGTGACTCTTTATCCAGCTCCTGCTGGAGAAAAATACTGAAAATTGCTTTTAAGAAAGAGTGTATTTAATTCAATTATTTTATTTATTTTACCAAATGAGAAAGTATTGACCACTAGTGGGTGCCTTTTACTGAGGCAGTCTTCATGCTTGATTGTTCAAGCATTTCTACTAACTTAAAGAAAATAGAATTGGTCACACTTGAAAGGAAATGAAATGTTTTATTTTAAATAAATCATACTAAATGAAACTTGGGTGAATAATACAACCTTGTTTACACTTTTATTTTTTTTCCCATCTTCATCTGGGACAGACAAAATTGGCAAAATTAGTCTGTAATAGATATGCAAACATTTCTTATTCTAATAAATGAGAAGTCATCATTACAGTCATTATTAATATTTACTGAACATCTGGTTTTTGCCTGGGCTCTCAGGATGTTACATGGGATGGGGTTGAGATGGCAAGAATTCCATTGAGTTAAGGTCTTACATCTGAAGAATGATAATCCTAACATTCCTGATGCATATTAAGTTTGTATTTCTAGATCATTATTATAATCCAGATTTTTCTTACTTACAATAAAATTTGAGGCCCAAATATGGTTGAATGACTTGGATAAGATCATACAGCTGCTCAGTGACTGAACTGGAAATAGAGCTCATGTTCTGCTTTCTGCTTCCCTCTATTTTCTTCCCTAACCCTCCCCTTAGTTTGCCTCTTAGTACCTGAATGTATGCACATAAAATATTCAAATAATATAAACATGTATAAAATAATAACCAGAAGTCATTATTTATCTCTTTATCCTGCCATTTCACTCCTTTTACCAGAGGGAACCCATATTATCTGTGGTTTTATTCCTTTTTATGCATGTGTATGGAGTATATATGTATGGAGTATTTATTTAGTTTTGTTCTGTATGGCTGCTTTTTATGAATTTTTTTTAATATGTGATACCACACTTACATTCTATTAACTTTTTATCACTTAACAGTATGTCTTGATGTTTTTTCATTTCGATCAATGTAACTCTATCTCATTCTCTTAACTACTGCATAATCTGTGGCATGGCTATGCTGTAATTACATACATATTGAAGATGTTCAAGTCATTTTCATATTCTCCCTATTAGAGTAATGCAGCAAACACCCTTACACTTTCCTCTTGTTTCCATATGAGTACGAATATCTCTAAAACAGACTACTGGAAGGAAAATCCTGGATCAGATGGTGTGTGCATTTTCTGTTTCATAGATCCTACCAAGTTACCCTCCTAAACACCTGCACTGATGCATACTTAAATTTACATGCTCACCAACAGCAGAAGTTATTAATTTTTTTCATTTTATCACAATCCAGTAGATGAAAATGAGAGCCCTCTGCTTCTCAAGATTTATTTTATTGTACATATTCTGCTTTATACATTAAAGATCATTTTATAAAAACATTACAAGCAAGTGTGGAAAACAGAAGAGAAAGCATATTTTAGCACCCTAATAAAACTAATATTTTTATGTGTACTTCTAGTCATATTCACATGCATATTTGGATTTTAGAATTTAATGTAGTTCTTAGTATGTACAATCGTATATCCTATATTTTGCACTTAGCATGTCATGATTTTCCTTTGTTTCTATGTAGACTTTATAATTTTTACTGGCTGCAAAATCTTCATTGAGTCTCTTTTACCATAATTTCATAATTTATCTTGTTTTCAATTTGCCAAAGTATTTTGGATTTCCAGTATTCACATTTTAGAAAATGAATCTTATCAAAGTAATACATTTGCATTATGAAATATTAATAGTTATCTTTCTTATAATGCTTTTCACCTTGGATTCCATTTTACTTTCTAATATTGATGTGCTTTCTTTTTAAGATTTAGCTAGTATATATTTTAACCTTACTTTAAAATTTTAAGTTCAGTTCAGCCATTCATTCATTTCCGACTCTGCAACCCCATGGACTGCAGCATGCCAGACTTCCCTATCCATCACCAACTCCCGGAGCCTGCTCAAACTCATGTCCATCGAGTTGGTGATACCATCCAACCATCTCATCCTCTGTCAGACTTATCTCTTATGGACAATGTATACCTAGATCTGCTTTTTGGATCTGAGTTTCATTCTCAATCTGAAAATCTTTCAATAGGGAGATTTACCTCTTTACCTTTATTGTGATTGTTGATATGGCAGTGGTTTAGTTGCTAAGTCATGTCTGACTCTTGCAACCCCATGAACTATAGCCTGCCAGGCTCCTCTGTCCATGGGAATCTACAGGCAAGAATACTGGAGTGGGTTGCCATTTCCTTCTCCAGGGGATCCTCTCAACCCAGAAATTGAACCTAGGTCTCCTTCATTGCAGGCAGATTCTTTACTGACTGAGCTATGAGGGAAGACCCAACTATTGATGTATCTGATCTTATTTCTGTCATCTCACTTTGTTTTTTCTATTTCCTGAGTTTCCTTATGGTTTATCTTTTTTTTTTTTTTTTTCTGAATCTTTCTAAAAAGGTCTTCATATATCTCTGGCCCTTATGATAATTTGACTGATAATAAGAATTATGATAATTTGACTGATAATAAGAATTCTGGACTCAAAAATGATTGGTTTTGGTGTTTATCCTAGGGGCACACAGAGAGTCAAGAGAGACTCAGATAGTATTTCCAGTTCAGGGCCCTGCAGCTCTACCCCCATGCCTTTTATACCAGCTGCCCCACGCTATCACAGAGGTATACATGAGTCACCCTTCTGGTAAACCTGATGCCACTACAAAGCCAAACCCTGCATGTGGATGCCCACTCTTCATAACAGAATGGATAGAAGACCACTTTTTATAAATTTGAAAAGTTAAAAGCAGTGTCAGTTTACAGTCATGTAATTGAAAGTCTGTTGTCTGATTGTTCTGTGCTTCCTAGTTGGGGGACCTCTGATTGCCTGCAGTTCTCTTGATGAAAGTTCTTCCCTTTCCCTGTTTTTGAATCCTCCATAACCCCTAATTCTTTGCTAAAAATAGTACAGAGTTCATAAATGCTTGCAGATTGGTCAGTTGATTAAAAGATAGGATGAGGTTGCCTAGTAAATTTCCTGGTTTGGTACCAAAACCAAAATTTTTAATTCAGTTTAGAATAAAAATGTACTAGAATCTGAATAATGGCCAAAGCTGGGTCTTCATATTTTTAAAATAAAATAATCCTTTTATTCATACCATTTCAGACTCTAGCCCTTTTGGAAGAAGAGGAAGATATAAACCAAATCACAGATTACTTCTCCTATGAACACTTCTATGTTATTTATTGTAAATTCTGGGAACTAGATAGTGATCATGACCTCTACATCAGCCAGGCCGATCTATCTCGATACAATGACCAGGGTGAGTGTTTCTGTGGATGTTGACTTAGCTATTTGAAGGAGACAAGAGTTAAACTGTGGGGAATTGTACTCATTATGGGGAATTCCCATTTCTTAAATTATGTATCTAATCAAATCCTCTTGAAAAGGCCAAGAATTTTAAAGTAGAAATGAGTGAAGATACTAATTTTTTATCTAGAAACCAGGTTTAGGAGAAGAGGTTTGGAGGTAAGTAAGAAATTAGAACCTTGGTTTTGATGAATGGAGGAGTCTTTATAGTGATGCTGGTTCTCTCCTGATGAATTCAATAAGAGCCACATCTATGTAAAGTTTATTTGAAAGGAAATTATATACACTTTTATAAATTCTCAATTTACACTATTTATAAATAGCTAAGGATGAAAATGATGTCTCTAACTTGCCAGTGCTTTCAAGGATTCATAAAACTTTTTGGAATTTAGTTCTAGAAAACATAGTTTCTCTGCAGATGAATTTTGTGTGCTTTCTTTTGCCAGAAAACAAAAAGTATATGTCACATGATACTACCCTTTTTACTTCATTTTGACCAGTAGTAAACTTAGAACCTATTATCTGCTGATTGCATATTCTTAACCAAGCACCAAGAAGCACTGACTCATTCCTCTCTCATAAGATTGCCCCTGTTACATTATTAAATGTCTCCTCAGACACTGCGGGTTTTCTAAACAAGCCTTTATCCTTTTAGATGTAGTGAAGTACAAATCGTAAATAAATGCTTTGTTTCTGTTATCTAGTATATCTATGACTAGTAGTATATACCGTAAGAAAAGGTTCATTCTACATGTCAATATTCATAGACCCTTCCATGTTTAGCAAACAGAGTTCTAGTTCTCAAAGGTTCACGTGCCAACCAGGCATCAAGAGGAAATACTAAATCATACTTACTGATAAAAATCATTTTAGTACTATATCTGTCCTTTAAGTACAGGTAGGTGTGCCTCATCTTAACTCACTTTGCTTTATTGTACTTTGCAAATAGAGCTTTTTTTTTTTTTTTTTTTTAACAAATTGAATGTTTGTAGCAACCCTGCATTGGGCAAGTCTTGTCAGTGCCATTTTTTCAACAGCATTTGTGCATTTTGTGTCTTTGTCACATTTTGGTAATTCTTACAATATGTCAAAATTTTATTGATTTATTGACATATAACATATTTGTTATGATGATCTGTGGTCAGTGATCTTTGATATTACTATTATAATTGTTTTGGGGTGCCATGAACCACACCTAGGTGACAGCAAACTTAATTGATAACTGTTGTTGGTATTCTGAGTGCTTCATCAACCAAGTCTTCCCCGTCTCTCTACCTTTCCTCGGGTCTCCCTATTCCCTGAGACACAACAATATTGAAATCAGGCCAGTTAATACATACCATTAACACTGCAATGGTCTCTAAGTGTTCAAGTGAAAGGGAGAGTGGCACATCTCTGACTTCAGATCAAAAGCTAGAAACTTAGAGGGGAGGCGTGTGGAAAGCTAGGATAGGCTGGAAGCTAGGCCTGTTGTGCCAGTTAGCGAAGTCGGGAATGAATGTGAATGAAAAGTTCTTGAAGGAAATTAAAAGTGCTATTCCAGTGAACACATGAATAAGAAAGTGGAGCAGGGAATTCCCTGCTGATCCAGTGGTTAGGACTCCACGCTGTCACTGCCGAGGGCCCAGGTTCAATCCCTGGCCAGGAAACTAAGATCCCACAGGTTGTGTGATGCAGCCAAAAAAGAAGAAGAAGAAAGTGAAACACTTCGTTTGCTGATATGTAGAAAATTTTAATAGCCTGGATAGAAGACCACACCAGCCACAACATTCCCTTAAGCCAGATTCTAATCCAGAGCAAGGTTGTCTTCAACTCTGGAAGGCTGAGAGAAGTAAGGAAGTTACAGGAGAAAAGTTTGAAACTAGCAAAAATTGGTTCATGAGGTTTAAGGAAAGAAGCCATCTCTATAATATGAAAGTGCAAGGTGAAGCAGCAAGTTATCTAGAAGATCTAGCTAAGATCATGAAGGTGGCTACACTAAACATCAGATTTTCAGTGTAGACAAAATAGCCTTCTGTTGAAAGAAGATGCCATCTAGGACTTTCATATCTAGAGAGAGGAAGTCAGTGCCTGGCTTCAAAGCTTCAAAGGACAGGCTGACTGTCTTTTTAGGCGTTAATACAGTGCAGGTAGTGTAAGGTGAAAACAGTGCTTATTTACCATCCCAAAGATCCAAGGCCCTTAAGAATTATGCTAAATCTCTTTATGCCTGCACTTTGCAAGTGGAACAACAAAGCCTGAATGACAGCACATCTGTTTACAACATGGTTTTCTGAATATTTTAAACCAACTGTTGAGACCTACTGCTCGGGGAAAAAAAAAGAGAGAGATTCAAAATATGACTCTGATTGACAATGCACCTGGTCACTCAAGAGCTCTGATGGAGATTGTACAATGAGATTAATGTTCTTTAAATGCCTACTGACACAACATCCATTCTGCACCTAATGGATCAAAGAGTAATTTCAACTTTCAAGTCTTATTCAAGAAATATATTTCATAAGGGTATAGCTACCATAGGTAATGATTCCTCTGATGGATCTGGGCAAAGTCCATTGAAAACCTGCCGTAAAGGAGCACCATTCTAGATGCCATTAAGACCATTCATGATTCATGAGGGCAGATTATCAATATAAACAGGAATTTAGAAGTCAATTCCAATTCTCATGCATGTTTTTGAGGGGTTCAAGACTTCAGTGGAGGAAGTAACTGCAGATGCGGTAGAAATAGCAAGAGAACTAGAATTAGAGGAGGAGCCTGAAGATGTGACTGAATCACTACAATCCCATAATAAAATTTTAACAGATGAGGAGTTGCTGCTTATGGATGAGCAAAGAGAGCAGTTTCTTGAGATGGAATCCACTCCTGGCAAAGACAGTGTGAAGATTGTTGAAATGACCGCAAAGGATTTAGAATATCACATGAACTTAATTGGTAAAGCAGCAACAAGGTTTGAGAAGATTGTCTCCAATTTTGAAAGGATTTCTGCTATGGGTAAAATGCTGTCAAACTACATTGCACATAACAGAGAAATCATTTGTGAAAGGAAGGGTCGATCTATGTGGCAAATTTCATTGTAGTCTTAAGAAATTGCCAAAGCCACCCTAGCCTTCAACAACCACCACCCTGATCAGTCAGCAGCCATCAACATTGGTGGTGGTAAGACCCTCCACCAACAAAAAGATTACAGTTCGCTGAAGGCTCAGATGATTATTAGCATTTTTTTTAGCAATAAAATATTTTTAAGCTATATACATTGGTTTTTTTTAAGACATAACTGCTGTTAAATACACAATAGACTATCAGTTCAGTTCAGTTCAGTCGCTCAGTCGTGTCCGACTCTTTACAACCCCATGAATCGCAGCTTGCCAGGCCTCCCTGTCCATGGCCAACTCCCAGAGTTTACTTAAACTCAGGTCCATCGAGTCGGTGATGCCATCCAACCATGTCATCCTCTGTCGTCCCCTTCTTCTCCTGCCCTCAGTCTTTCCCAGCATCAGGGTCTTTTCCAATGAGTCAACTCTTCGCATCAGGTGGCCAAAGTATTGGAGTTTCAGCTTCAGCGTCAGTCCTTCCAATGAACACCCAGGATTGATCTCCTTTAGGATGGACTGGTTGGATCTCCTTGCAGTCCAAGGGACTCTCAAGAGTCTTCTCCGACACCATAGTTCAAAAGCGTCAATTTTTTGGTGCTCAGCTTTCTTCACAGTCCAACTCTCACATCCATACATGACCACTGGAAAAACCATAGCCTTGACTAGATGGACCTTTGTTGGCAAAGTAATGTCTCTGCTTTTTAATATGCTATCTGAAGTCACTCAGTCATATCCAACTCTTTGCGACCCCATGGACTGCAGCCTCCCAGGCTCCTCCATCCATGGGATTTTCCAGGCAAGAATACTGGAGTGGGTTGCCATTTCCTTCTCCAGGGTATCTTCCCGACTCAGGGATTGAACACAGGTCTCCTGCATTGCAGGTGGACACTTTACCCTCTAAGCCACCAGGGAAGCCCCAATATGTTATCTAGGTTGGTCATAACTTTCCTTCCAAGGAGTAAGCGTCTTTTAATTTCATGGCTGCAATCACCATCTGCAGTGACTTTGGAGCCCAAAAAAATAAAGTCTGACACTGCTTCTAGTGTTTCCCCATCTATTTCCCATGAAGTGATGGGACCAGATGCCATGATCTTAGTTTTACTGAATGTTAAGCTTTAAGCCAACTGTTTCACTCTCCTCTTTCACTTTCATTAAGAGGCTTTTTAGTTCCTCTTCACTTTCTGCCCTAAGGGTGGTGTCATATTGTACAAACAACTTATATGCGCTAGGAAACCAAAAAATTCATATGACTCACTTTATTGTGATACTCACTGTATTGAGGTGACCTGGAACTGAACCCACAGTGTCTCTGTGTTATGCCTATAGTCATACCTTCCTATTACAAGCATAGTATAAAGATGGAGATATTTATAGGCATACTGGATCAGCTTCATTATCTATGCACTTTTTGATCATCAGTGGCCAGATAATCTGTTTAACATGAACTAGCCTCCAGAGATCACAGAAAACCCTACGGGCTCTAAAGCACCTTCTCTGGCTGTCATAAACGTCGTTCTCATTAAGCCCTAAAATATTGTATATACACATATAGTAACTCATTAGAGGCATGTTGAAGGAATGAAGTCCAGAAAAGCAGGCATCTAGGCCTGCATAACGAAGGGGCCACTGAAACTCTGTGTAATTGCCTACCCACCAACCTGTCCTTAATGGGACAACATGATCTGCAGTTTTAGGAAGTTAAACCTTCCAAATCTAAAGAAAGACTTCAGAAATAAATATCCCTGCCTTCCCTATGTAGCTGCCTTTTGTTCTATTTCCTCTTATTTTCAAATTATTAACCCCATAAACCAGTGCTCAACAGACTCTAGAGGGCCCTTATACAACCTTTGGTATGTGGCCAGGAATGGCTGTGCTGACACTCATCTTTTCAACATTCTTCAACCAAAATAATGAACCTTTATGTTGACTGTACCTAACGCTATGCAAAAGAGTTAGATGCTGGTAGCTGCTAACTCTCTAATGACCTCATCACTGGTTCTGAAATTGTAGTGTGAATACCACTGGCGAGGCATTTGTTAAAAAAACAGATTGCTATCCTCACCACATCCCTAGATCTGAGGTTTATTGTTACCTCCATTTTTTGACTAATGCTTTTGGTTACTTTGAACTCACAGTGAGGTACACTGTGAGTGTACAGACTACTAGGATCTATCATCAAATGCAACATACTATCTTAAGATATAATCATCTCGACTCGGGGGAATCGGGTGGAGAGGGAGGTGGGAGCGGGGATCGGGATGGGGAATACGTGTAAATCCATGGCTGATTCATATCAATGTATGACAAAACCCACTGAAATGTTGTGAAGTGATTGGCCTCCAACTAATAAAAAAAAAAAAATTAAAAAAAATAAAATAAAATACTTGAAAACTCTAAAAAAAAAAAAAAAAGATATAATCATCTCTCTCTGAATAAAATTTACTGATGGAATATATTTTAAAATTGTATATTATGTTATATCCTGGAATTTTATAGGGTAAGAATGTAAGAAAAGTATTTTGTGGTATGTTTTTGGTATCTTTTCTAAAATTCTACCTGAAAAACAGTTCTCCGTTGTTTGACTCAAATCCCCAACAATCAGTTCCCCCTTGAATTTAATGCTAGGATAAAATCTGCCTTGTTTTAGAGGAAATGTTGTCTTTTCTTGCTGGATAACAAGATCAATATAAATTTTGTACATTTTTGTCTCAGTTGTCAGGATATTCAGAACCAATTTGGTGCTCAACTATATTAATATATTTCAGCTGTCAGGCACATCCATTTGCCTGTTCTTTTTTTAATGATTGATAGACCAAGCTATCTCAAATTACTTCTTTCAAAAAGTATCAATTGTACATAAAAAGTAAAAATGTAATTACTCGTATTCTTATCATGGAAGATTATTAAGTTTTACCTTATGGCTACTTGAAAATAAATTTGCCAAAAATGGTACCTTTTGGAGCATGTTTTAACTAGCTTTGTGCTTTTTATTTATGTTTAGCTTCATCAAACAGGATTATTGAAAGAATATTCTCTGGGGCAGTAACAAGGTAAGAAAAACCATCTGAGTTTTAAAATGAACTACAGGTAGTACTTTTAGCAATGTCCTTTTAGCAAGGCTTCCTGCATAATTTGTCAGTGCTGTAGGTTAGATAATACCCTACAAAATATTCAGTGTGGCTTCATACAAGATGGCAGTAATACTTTAATATATGGATATTAGTCCCCATGGACTATACAGTTCATGGAATTCTCCAGGCCAGAATACTGGAGTGGGTAGCCTTTCCCTTCTCCAGGGGATCTTCCCAACCCAAGGATCGAACCCAGGTCTCCCGCATTGCAGGCAGATTCTTTACCAGCTGAGCCACAAGGGAAGCCCAAGAATGCTGGAGTGGGTAGCCTATCCCTTCTCCAGCAGATCTTCCCAACCCAGGAATCAAACTGGGGTCTCCTGTATTACAGGCAGATTGTTTACCAACTGAGCCATCAGGGAAGCCCTATTTATGTAAATACAGGTAACAGCATTTGACCTGATTTGTATTCATATTAGAAACCAGAGTTCCTTCAAATCTACAAAATGCTTTCTAATTTCATCCTCGAGGCATTTGAAAATAAGATGGGCAATGAAAGATGTTGCCCTTTGTGAGGTTTCCAGCATTCTGGTTTTTTTTTTTTTAACTTAATTTCCAAAGAAATGTTACTTTATTCCTTAAGTCTGTCATCCTGCTAAATTTAGAAGAGTAATTAATTGCTTAGGAAACTTTGTAACCATGTGTTTTCTTCAGGGGAAAAACAGTACAGAAAGAGGGAAGAATGAGCTATGCAGATTTTGTTTGGTTTTTGATCTCTGAGGAAGACAAAAGGAACCCCACCAGGTATGACTTCTAAGTTTCCTTTGCCCAGATGTTAAACACATGAACAAAGCTTGGAAAATTCATGATGAATATCTAGTGAATGCCAGGTTAACTAGAGGTGCCAGGATGGGTTAGACTTAGTCTCTGCCCTCAGACTGAGTCCACAGTCACAGTGTATCAAGAGAAGTGCTCTTACCCCCAGAAACAAAGGTGAAGCGACATGTGAGCTGTTTCTGAAGGATAGCAAACGTTTATATGGAATATGGGAATAGATAACTGTGAATTTTAGTTGTTTCATGATCTTCCTGGTTCAGTAGTAAACTGGAGAACATGCTCTCACTCTGCCAGTTAGAACCATCTCTCCGTTGCTTTTTTTTTTTTTCTCTCCGTTTCTTTGGCATACCTTGATTGGTAGCTGTGAGTTTATGCACCTGTTTCTTAGACATCTATAACACTGTGTTACACAAGCTAGGAATAAAAAGAAAAAAAGAGGGGTGCAAAAATCTATGTCCCTTTCTTTTTATACCTATCTTGTGTAACACAGTACCCTGCATGTAGCTTATGCTCAGTACCAAGGGAGGGGGAGCCTATAGTCCCTGATGCTGCTTGCTAGCATCAATGACTCAGCTGTCTGCATATTAGTTCAAAAAGTTATCTAAATGTTAGATATGTGGTTTGGAAATCATTGAAATAGAAATGAAACTAATTTATTTCGTGGGCAGCATGTATGTTAAATAACTTTGTCGTCCATTTCAAAGATACTAATTTATTATTCATTATAGACAACTTTGAAAACATGGATAAAGCAGAAAAAAATAAATTTTAATAATAATTTTAATACTCATAATTCTACCACTCAGAAAAAGACACTATTAAAAGTTGGAATGTGTTGTACAGTCTTTTTCATATAAACTTTTATATACTCTTTGGATATTTAGATTAATTTATTCTCCTAAATATCCCGTAGTAGTTTTAGCTAAACAGTTGTAATAATCCACTGTGCATGCATGCGTGCTAAGTCACTTTAGTCATGTCTGACTCTGTGTGACTCCATGGACTGTAGCCTTCCAGGCTCCTCCATCCATGGGATTCTCCAGCAAAGGATACTGGAGTGGGTTGCCATGCCCTCTTCCAGGGGATCTTCCCGACCCAGGGCTCAAACCCACATCTCCTGCATTGTCAGGCAGATTCTTTACCACGAATGCCACCTGGGAAATCCAACATCCACTATACTTTTCCCTAAAATAAATTCCCCAGAAAAGAAATTGATAAATTAAAAGAGTGTAGATATTTTTAAGGGCTTTTATAAAAACTATTAAATTTATTTTCAGAATGTATTTTCATTTTATACTTTCATCAACAAAGTGAATTTCCTATAACCCTTATTCACACTAAGTGTCTTCCTCTTTAAGAATCTTTCCCATTTGATAAGTAATAAATTCAGCATTATCTTACATTGCATTTCTTTCATTACTAGTGAGACAGAAGTTTTTTCATACATTTTTGGCCATTTCTGTTTCATCACAGGTGACTTGCCTTTTTGTGTCTTTTGATCGTTTCTGCTGGATTAATTTTTTAAGTTTATTGTTTTATCACAAATACACATTAAATATTAAAAACTTTAAATATATACATTCAGAGACCTTAGTATAAAATTTATCCATAATTCCTTGACCCATAGCTAACATTTTGGCATGGGTCCTCCTGCCTCATCCTCATCCCCCTCCCTTCTCTCCCTTTCCCTCCTCCTTTCACCCTCCTCCTCCTCTGTGCGCCAAATGACATAGTATACTAAATGGTGTCATATTATACAACCTCGTGACACATTTCTTCACATAGCAGTTTATTTCTGTGCCAGTAACTGTGCTAGTTTATATTATTAATGCAATTTTTGAATGCTTCAGTTCAGTTCAGTTGCTCAGTTATGTCCGACTCTTTGTGATCCCATGGACTGCAGCATGCCAGGCCTCGCTGTCCATCACCAACTCCCAGAGTTTACTCAAAGTCGTGTCCATTGAGTCGGTGATGCCATCCAACCATCTCATCTTCTGTCATCCCCTTCTCCTCCCGCCTTCAATCTTTCCCAGCATCAGGGTCTTTTCCAGTGAGTCAGTTCTTCGCATCAGGTGGCAAAGTATTGGAGTTTCAGCTTCAGCGTCAGTCCTTCCAATGAATGTTCTGAACTGATTTCATTTAGGATTGACAGGTTGGATCTCCTTGCAATCCAGGGGACTCTTCAAGAGTCTTCTTCAACACCACAGTTTGAAAGCATCAATTCTTCAGCATTCAGCTTTCTTTATAGTTCAACTCTCACATCCATACATGACTACTGGAAAAACCTTAGGTGGTTTTAATTATCTGAATCCTCAAAGCTTTGAAAGCTGTGCAGTTTTCTGGTTCTTGCCTTTGGGATGTTCTTAATTAACCCTCTTAATCTTTTACCTTTCATATTTACTTAGTTATAAAAAAGCTTTCCTCAAATACTTACCATCTTTTCCTTCTGTTATTCCATAGAAACAAATGACATAAGTGATAGAAATTATAATAAAGAAGCTTTATATAACAAACATGAATATATACTTGTTTGCCTTCTATCAGCTTCTTTAAAAAACATAAATTATATACAATAATAATTAGAACACTGTATTGTTGGATTTGTAATATAGAGAGATAATAGCACAAAAAAAGAGGGATGAGGAAATCGAGTTGTATAGGAGTAACACTTCAGTATCCCACAGGAATTAAGTATCAATCTGAAGTAATTCTAAGAAGTTGAAATGTATATAGTAAGCTCTAGAGGAGCTAGAAGGAAATTAACTCAAAAATACATAGTAAAAAAATTGTTGAAAGAGTTAAAGTATTCCACTTAGAAAATACTCACTTAAATGTAAAAGAAAGCAATAAAGGAAGAATAGAGGAAAAACTCCAAGACACTTAAAAAACAAAAATTAAAATGGCAGACATAAGTCCAACTATAACATTAATAACATTAAATGTGAATGGATTAATCATTCCATCAAAGCAGAGATTTTCAGGGTGGATCAAAAAAACATTTTTTGGATACAATTCTCTACTGTTTATATGAGACACATACTAAGTTTAAAGATACAAGAGGGGTAAGAAAGGAGGAGGAAGGATCAAGATATACAATGCAAACAACAACCGTAAGAAACCTGGAGTGGCTGTATAGATATCAGAGGACTTAGAGTTCAGTACAAAAAGTGTTTCTAGAGACAACAGGACATTCTGTTTCATAAAGGGGTCAACCCAACAGAAAGACATTGTCATTAAAAACATATATGCACCTAACAACACAGAGCCCTAAAAATACGTGAAACAAAAACTAACAATTACAAAGAGAAATAAATAATTCAACAGTAGTATCTGGAGACTTCAGTACCCCACTTTCAGTGATGGAAAAACAACCAGGAAGAAGATCAACAGGGAAATGAAAGTCATGAACAACAGTATAAACAAAGTTAGAAATCAACTGTACCTAACGTATCTATAGAATGTCCCACCTAGGAACAGTGGAATATATATTCTTCTCAAGTACACATAGAATATTCTCCAGGATAGACTATGTGGGAGGCCATAAAAGAGCCTCAAAAAATTTAAAAGGTGAAATTATACAAATTATGTTCTCCGACCACAGTGGAATAAAATTAATAGAAAGAAATTTGAGGTTCCACAAATATGCAAAAATTTTAAGTAACCAGTGGATCAAAAAAGAATACCTAAAGGAAATTAGAAACTAATTTGAAATGAATGAAATGAAAGAACAACATACTAAAACTTTAAATGAATAAAAAGCAAAACATAACCAGAATGTGTAGGATGAAGCTGTAACTCCATCTACTGAAAAAGAAATGTCTTAAATCAATAACCTAACCTTCCACTTTAAGACACTGGGGAAAAAACAGCAAATGAAGCACAGCAAACAGAAGAAAAGAATAAAGATTAGAACTGATAAATGAGAGAATAGGAAAACAATAGAGAAAATCAATGGGGCCAAAAAGTCAGTTATTTTGAAAATATTCGTAATCTTGATAAGGCTTTAGCTATACTGACCCCCTTCATGGATCACAATTCTGTTGTGGTAAACGGGTTTGCATAATTCAGTGAAGCTATGAGCCACACTCTGCAGGGCCACCCAGGATGGATGGGTCACAGGGAAGAGTTCTGACATGACGTGGTGCCCTGAGGAGGGAATGGCAAACGACTCCAGTGCTTGCCATGAGAACCCCATGAGCAGTATGAAAAAGCAAAAAGATATGGCACTGGAAGATGAATCCCCCAGGTCAGAAGGTGTCCAGTATGCTACTGAGGAAGGCCAGAGGGCAATTACAAATAGCTTCAGAAAGAATGAAGTGACTGGACCAAAGTGGAAACAGTGGTCAGTTGTGGATGTGACTGGTAGTGAAAGTAAAGTCCAGTGCTGTAAAGAATAATATTGCATAAACCTGGAATTAACATGAATCAAGGTAAGTTGTTCGTGTTCACATAGGAGATGGCAAGACTTAACATTGACATCTTAGGAATCAGTGAACTAAAATGGATAGTAATGGGAGAATTTAATTCAGATGGTCACTGTATCTATTACTATGGGCAAGAATCCCTTAGAAGAAATGCAGTAGCCCTCATAGTCAACAAAAGAGCCCAAAATGTAGTACTTGGGTACATTTTAAAAAATGACAGGATGATCTTGGTTTATTTCCAATAATTACATAATTTATTATTATATAGCTTATAATTTATTCAACATCACAGTAATCCAAGTCTGTGCCTCAACCACTAATCCTGAATAAGCTGAAGTTGACCAGTTAAATGAAGACCTACAAGACTTTGTAGAACTAACACCAAAAAAAGATGTCCTTTTCATCATAGGAGATTGGAATGCAAAAGTAGGAAGTTAAGAGATACCTGGAGTAATTGGCAAGTTTGGCCTTGGAGTACAAAATGAAGCAGAGCAAAGACTAACAGAATTTTGTCAAGAGAACATATTGGTCATAACACCCTTTTACAGCAACACAAAAGACATCTCTACACATGAACATCACCAAATAAATGATCAATACCAGAATCAGATTGATTTTATTCTCTGCAGCTGAAAATGTAGACGCTCTCTACAGTCAGCAAAAACAGGACCTGGGAGCTGATTGTGGCTCAGATTATGAACTCCTTACTGTAAAATTCAGGCTTAAATTGAAGAAAGTAGGGAAAACCAATAAGCCATTCAGGTATGACCCAAATCAAATCCCTTATGATTATACAGTCGAGGTGACGAATAGATTCAAGGGATTAGATCTGGTAGACAGAGAACCTGAAGAACTACGGACAGAGATTCATAACATTGTACAGGAGGCAGTGACCAAAACCATCCCCAAGTAAAAAAACTGCAAGAAGGCATAGCTGAGGAAAGAGAAGCAAAAGGCAAAGGAGAAAGGAAAAGATGTACCCAACTGAATGCAGAGTTTCAGAGAATAAAGAGCAAGGAGAGAGAAGAAAGCCTTCTTAAGTGAACAGTGGAAAGAAATAGAGGAAAACAGTAGAATGGAAAAAGACTAGAGATCTCTTCCAAAAAACTGGAGATATCAAGGGAACATTTCATGCAAGGATGGGCACATAAAGGACAGAAACAGTAAGGACCTAATAGAAGCAGAAGAGATTAAGAAGAGGTGGCAAGAATACATAAAACAACTATACAAGAAAGATCTTAATGACCCAGATAACCACAGTGGTGTGGTCACTCACCTAGAGCCAGATATCCAGGAGTTTGAAGTCAGGTGGGCCTTAAGAAGCATTACTACAAACAAAGCTAGTAGAGAATGAAATTCCAGCTGAACCACTTAAAATCATAAAAGACAGTGATGTTAAAGTGCTGAACTCAGTATGTCAGCAAACTTGGAAAACTAAGCAATGACCACAGGATTGAAAAAGGTCAGTTTTCATTGCAATCCTAAAGAAGGTAAACACCAAAGAATGTTCCAACTACCATACAGTTGTGCTCATTTCACATGCTAGTAAGGTTATACTCAAAACCCTTCAAGCTAGGTTTTAGCAGTATATGAATCTAGAACTTCCAGACATACAAGCTGGATTTAGAAAAGGCAGAGGAACCATATATAGATCAAATTGCCAACATTCACTGGATCATAGAGAAAGCACTGGAATTCCAGAAAAACATCTGCTTCATTGACTACACTAAAGCCTTTGACTGTGTGAATCACAACAAACTGTGGAAAATTCTTAAATAGGAGGGAATACCAGACCACCTTACCTGTCTCCTGAAAACCTGTATGCAGGTCAAGAAGCAACAGTTAGAACCAGACATGGAGCAATAGACTGGTTCAAAATTGGGAAAGGAGTACATCAAAGCTGTATATTGTCACCCTGCTTATTTAACTTCTATGCAGAGCACATCATGCAAAATGCCAGGCCAGATGACTCACAAGCTGGAACCAATTTTGCCAGGAGAAATATCAACAACCTCAGATATGCAGATGATAGCACTCTAATGGAAGAAAGCAAAGAGGAACTAAAAAGCCTCTGGGTGAGGGTAAAAGAGGAGAGTGAAAAAGCTAGCTTAAAACTCAACTTTAAAAAAGCCCAAATCATGGCATCCAGTCCCATCATTTCATGGCAAATAGAAGGGGAAGTGGAAACAGTGACAGGCTTTACTTTCTTGGGCTCCAAAAATCACTGCAGATGGTGACTGTAACCATGAAATTAAAAGACACTTGCTCCTTGGAAGGAAAGCTATGACAAACCTAGACACCATATTAGATAGCAGAAACATCACTTTGCTGACGAATGTCTGTATAGTCACAGCTATGGTTTTTCCAATGGTCATGTATCAATGTGAGAGTTGGACCATAAAGGAGGCTGAGTGCTGAAAAATTGATGCTTTTGAACTGTAGTGTTGGAGAATACTCTTGAGAGTCCCTTGGACTGTAGGGAAATCAAACCAGTCAATCCTGAAGGAACAATTCAACCCTGAATATTCAGTGGAAGGACTGATGCTGAAGCTGAAGCTCCAATACTTTGGCCACCTGATGCAAAGAGCCAACCCATTGGAAAAGACCCTGAGGCTGGAAAGATTGAAGGCAAAAGGAGAAAGAGATGGCAGAGGATGAGATGGTTAGATAGCATCACTGACTCAGTGGACATGACTTTGAGCAAACTCTGGAAGATAGTGGAGGGCAGGGGAGCCTGGCATGCTTAAGTCCATAAGGTTGCAAAGAGTTGGACACAACTTAGGTACTGAACAACAACAAATACTGATCAAAAGAAAAAGAACATACAAATTACTAAGGTCAGAATTAAGAGGGAACATGACTACTGACCATACATGAATGAAAAGGATTATAGTATATATGTATTACATATAACAACTTGATACTGTCAAATTAACTAACAGACAAAATGAACAAATTCCTGGAGAGACATAAACTACTTAACTGTTTCAAGAAGAAATTAAAAATCTGAATAGGAAAAACAATCCTAGACTGATCGGGCTTCACTAAAAGATGCTACTAAACATTTTTTTTTAATAACAATTTTTTACAATCTCTTTGAAAAAGCAAAAGCAGAAAGAACACTTCCAAATTAATTTTATAAGGCCAGTATTACCAGATACCAAAACCAGACAACACATTAATAAGAAAACTGTAAGTGACTATCCTTTATGAATATAGATACAAAAATAACAAAATTAGGAAAATTAATCTAGCAAAATATGAAAAATATATCATGACCGAGACTTTTCCCAAAAATGCAAGGTTAGTTTACCACGTAAAAATCTATCTATGTATCATATTAATACAACAAAGGATAAAAACCATATGCTCGTTCTAGCAGTCTCAGAAAAAGCACTTGAGAAAGTCTAACACTACTTCATGGTTAAAAAAGAAAAAATGGTTAAAAAATGGACAGAAATTTCCTTGACCTGATAAAGCTATCTATGAAAAATCCACAGCTAACAACTAGTTAATAGTGCAAAATGTGAATGCTATTTTCCTAAGATCAGGAAAAAGACAAAGCTGTATGCTCTGCTCAACATTGGATCCTAAACAGAATTATCAGACAAGAAAATGAAATTAAAAGCATCCAGATTGGAAAGGAAGAAGGAAAACTGTTTAAATATGATATTGTATATAGGAAATCCTAAGAAACCAACCAAGAAACTATTAGAACTTAGTAAAAGTTAATTTCAATTTACAAAATTAGTTTATAAGATTGATATATAATATCAATTTATAAAAATCTGTTTCTGTGCATGAACAATGAAAACCCCAAAACTGAAATTAAGAGAATAATTCCATTTATAATAGCAGCAGGTCTTTGCTGCTGATCCAGTAGTTTATAATCTGCCTGCCAGTGCAGAGGACACAGATTCATTTTCTTGTCTAGGAAGATCCCATATGCTGTGGAGCAACAAAACCCGTGTGCCACAGCTACTGAGCCAGCACACCTAGAGTCTGGAAAAGCCACCACAGCGAGAAACTCTAGCACTGCAATGAAGAGTATCCCCTGCTCACCGCAACTAGAGAAAGTCCACGCGTGGCAACGAAACCCAGAGCAGCCAAAAGTAAATAAAAATAAATAAATATAATAGCAACAAACAGAATAGAGTATCTAGGAATAAATTTAGCAAAAGAAGTATAAAACTTATATTGTGAGAATTATATTGTTGAAAGAAACTAAGGAATATCTAAATGAAACAAAGATATTCCATGTTCATGGATCAGAAGACTTAATATTAGCATGCAGTATTCCCCAAACTGATCTGTAGATTCAGAATCTCAGCTACTTTTTGTTGTTGTTGCAATAAGAGAAGAACTGAATCTTGAATTCATATGAAAATACAAAAGGATCAGGATCAGTGTAACCAAAACTATCTTGAAAAAATAAAATTATAGGATTCATACTTTCTGATTTCAAAATATACAAAGCTGAGGTAAAGACCATGTAATACTAGCATAAAGATAAACAAACATAAATTGAATTAAATTAGAAGTCCAGAAATAAATCCTTACATTTATGCTAATTGATTTTCAACAAGGATGTTAAGACACAATTCATTGGGGGAGAGGAAATGTTTTGTAACAAGTGTTGCTAGGCACTGGATATCCACATGGAAAAGAATTAATTTGGACCCCTACCTCACATTATACAAAACAAATTAGTTCAAATGGTTTACAGACCTAAATGCAAGAGCTAGAACTATAAAACTTTCAAGAGAAAGGATGGGAATAAATGTTCATGACCTTGGTTAGATGCAGTTTCTTAGCTGACACCAAAACACATCAAAAGAAAAAAAATGAATGAATTGGACTTCATCAAAATTTTTAAAGTTCATGCTTCAAAAGACAACAGCAAAAACATAAAAGATAACCCATAGCGTGGGAGAAAATATTTCAGATGATATATCTGATACATGACTTGTATCTAGAATGTATGAATAACACAACTCAATAGTAAAAAAAATAGGTTGCTCAATTTTAGAATGAACAAAGGATATGAATAGACATTTCTCCAGAGAAGGTATCTATATGGCCAATAAGCACATAACAAAATTCTTGATATCACTGTCATCAAAGAAATGCAAATCAAAACCACAGTGAAATACCACTTTACACGCACTGGGATAGCTATGAATAAAAAGTCAGGTAATAAACAAGTGTTGGCAAGGGTATGGAGAAATCAGAACCCTAATACACTGCTATTGGGAGTATAAAATGCGGCAGCCACTATTGAAAACACTGGCAGTTCCTCAGATGGCTGTAGTGTTACCATGGACCCAGGAATTTCACTGCCCGGTATTGGGAAAATACCCAAGAGAAATGAAAATATATTCACACAAAGAGTTATACATCCATTTTCATAACATCACTATTTTTAGTAGCCAAAATGTGGAACAACCCAAATGTCTATCAATTTAATAAATGGATAAACACATGTGATATATCCATGTCATCTAACATTATTCAGCAATAAAAAACATGAAATACTGATACATACTACAGTATAGTTGAATCTTGAAAATACTATGCAAATTAAAAGACATCAATCACAAAATACTACATATTGTGTGAATACATTTATATGAGTTGTCCAAACAGATAAATCTATAATAGAGGAGGTAGGGACCTCCTATTGGTTGGGACCTATAATGGTTGTCTAGACCATGAGGGACCTGGAGGGGTGAGGGCAGGGAGGTAGGGATGAGGTATAAGTGCTAATAGGTTTGGAGTTTCATTTTTGAGGAGATGAAAGTTAAATTTGGTGATAGTTATACAACTCTGTGGATATACTAAAAACCATTGGATTATACATATTATATGGATGAATTGTATGATATGTGAACTCTATCTCAGTAAACCTGTTTCTTTTAAAAGAAGAGTTGAGATACTACAAAGTATATTCTCTGATCATAATGGGATTAATGTAAAAATCAATAAGAGAAAGGTGACTGGAAATTAAACACACAAAGCTAAGTAATCCTTGGGTCCAAAAGCATGTATCAAGAGAAACAGATATTCAAAAGGTAAAAGAATACTATGAATAACATACACACACATAAATGTGGTGACTTAAATGGACCAATTTCATTAAAGTCACAAATTAACAAAAGTTGTCCAAGAAGAAATACATAATGCAAATAGTCTTGTATCTATTAAAGACAACTGAATTCATAGTTTAAAGCTTTCTGAAAAAGACATCTCAGCCCAGATAATTTTACTATTGCATTCTTCCAAACAGCTGAAGAAAAAATACCAAATTCTGCCCTACTTCTTTCAGAAAATAGAAAAGGAGGGAACAACTCCCAGCTTGCTTTATGAAACCAGCATTACCTAGATACGAAAACCAACAAACACATACAGGAAAATAAAACTACAGGCCAACATCCCTCATAAAGATAGACTCAAAAATCATTAACAGGATACTAGCAAGTCAAAGCTCAACTTCTCAACCTCTCAGACCCTTTTCCAAAATCAGCTGATGCCCTACAGGAAGTTCAGTTCAGTTCAGTCGCTCATTGTGTCCAACTCTTTGCGACCCCATGAATCACAGCACACCAGGCCTCCCTGTCCATCACAAACTCCCGGAGTTTACTCGAACTCATGCCCATCGAGTTGGTGATGCCATCCAGCCATCTCATCCTCTGTCGTCCCCTTCTCCTCCTGCCCCCAATCCCTCCCAGCATCAGGGTCTTTTCCAATGAGTCAACTCTTCACATGAGGTGACCAAAGTACTGGAGTTTCAGCTTCAGCATCAGTCCTTCCAATGAACACCCAGGACTGATCTCCTTTAGGATGGACTGGTTGGATCTCCTTGCAGTCCAAGGGACTCTGAAGAGTCTTCTCCAACACCACAGTTCAAAAGTATCAATTTTTCGGCGCTCAGCATTCTTTTTAGTCCAACTCTCACATCCATACATGACCACTGGAAAAACCATAGCCTTGACTAGATGGACCTTTGTTGGCAGTGTAATGTCTCTGCTTTTTAATGTGCTATCTAGGTTGGTCATAACTTTCCTTCCAAGGAGTAAGCATCTTTTTTTTTTTTCATTTATTTTTATTAGTTGGAGGCTAATTACTTTACAATATTGTAGTGGGTTTTGTCATACATTGACATGAATCAGCCATGGATTTACATGTATTCCCCATCCCAATCCCCCCTCCCACCTCCCTCTCTACCCGATCCCTCTGGGTCTTCCCAGTGTACCAGGCCCGAGCACTTGTCTCATGCATCCAACCTGGGCTGGTGATCTGTTTCACCCTAGATAATATACATGTTTTGATGCTGTTCTCTCGAAACATCCCACCCTCGCCTTCTCCCACAGAGTCCAAAATTCTTTCTGTACATCTGTGTCTCTTTTCTGTTTTGCATATAGGGTTATCATTACCATCTTTCTAAATTCCATATATATGCGTTAGTATACTGTATTGGTCTTTATCTTTCTGGCTTACTTCACTCTGTATAATGGGCTCCAGTTTCATCCATCTCATTAGAACTGAATTCTTTTTAATTGGCTGAGTAATATTCCATGGTGTATATGTACCACACCTCCCTTATCCATTCGTCTGCTGATGGGCATCTAGGTTGCTTCCATGTCCTGGCTATTATAAACAGTGATTTTGGAGCCCAAAAAAATAAAGTCTGACACTGTTTCTACTGTCTCCCCATCTATTTCCCATGAGGTGATGGGACCAGATGCCATGATCTTAGTTTTCTGAATGTTAAGCTTTAAGCCAACTTTTTCACTCTCCTCTTTCCTTTCATCAAGAGGCTTTTAGTTCCTCTTCACTTTCTGCCATAAGGGTGGTGTCATCTGCATATCTGAGGTTATTGATATTTCTCCCAGCAATCTTGATTCCAGCTGTGCTTCTTCCAGCCCAGCGTTTCTCATGATGTACTCTGCATAGAAGTTAAATAAGCAGGGTGACAATATACAGCCTTGACGTACTCCTTTTCCTATTTGGAACCAGTCTGTTGTTCCATGTCCAGTTCTAACTGTTGCTTCCTGACCTGCATACAGGTTTCTCAAGAGGCAGGTCAGGTGGTCTGGTATTCCCATCTCCTTCAGAATTTTCCACAGTTTATTGTGATCCACACAGTCGAAGGCTTTGGCATAGTCAATGAAGCAGAAATAGATGTTTTTCTGAAAATCTCTTGCTTTTTCAATGATCCAGCGGATATTGGCAATTTGATCTCTGGTTCCTCTGCCTTTTCTAAAACCAGCTTGAACATCTGGAAGTTCTCGGTTCACGTATTGCTGAAGCCCTACAGGAAAGATAGTCCCAAATGCTAGGCTCCTCCTTTCTAGATTTCCTTCTACATCTGGACACCATAATTCTTCACGGCCCAGTTAATAGTTCAATGCTTTCAAGAAGGAATTTTACTCCAGATTTTCTCAGTGAGATGGTTAATCCAAACAGTTACTTCATCATTACTGGAAGGAGACCCCCTCAGATCAACTTTTCACATCTTGAGATACATAACTGGATCTTCATTTATAGAAATATTGCCAAAAGAGGTCTTTAAGTCAAAAGCTTTCTTTTATTCCTCTTTTCTGCCTTGTATGTTGCCTTTCTTCTACCTAACAGTTCAGATATTGTTGAAGCTTTATTCTTTGCCAGGTAACAAGTGTTTCATATGTAATGGCTTATTTAATCTTCATCCCTATGACTTTAGGTGTCAATGTTCCCATTCTGCAATTGAGAAAACAAACACTCTAAGAGATTGCAGGCCTAGTAAGTGACCTAGCTTGGATTAAAGTCCAGGTCTATATCACTCCAAATCCTGGACTATTTACCACTGTAAGGTATGACCTATCATATGAGACAGCACGTTTGCCTATCTTCTTTCCAACTAGGCTGTGGAATCCCTGAAAGAGTGTTCTCTTGGTGTCCTGAAATTCCTTACTGTTTAACAGATTCAAGATCAGGCATTGGCCTAATTTGTTTTCTTGGCTCCTACTGGCACGCACTTTGCACCCAGTGTATTTGTTCTCAGTGTTTCACATTATCTTACAAAAGCAGAATGTGATGAGAAAACAGTTAAACCTCACTGTTTCAAAGTAATGAAGATGAGATCTATACATCAAACTCTTGTTTAAAATATAGTAGGCAACACTTTATAGATTTGTGGCTTACAAATGACATGGGTAGAAAAAAACTGTATTTTATGAAAGAAGCAATATACTCTGTAAAGTGCAATGAGTGCTGTGTAAAATACTATTTAGAAAATTGTGATCATGAGTCTTTCCTATGCCTGGCTCTGTCAGGGTTGGATATGGAAAGTGTCTTTGGATTAGATTATTTTTTGTGGACAGGCTCTTGCAACCAAAGGCATACTCTTTTGGTATGCCTTTAAGCATCCTTCTGATCTGGCTATTTGTCACATTCTGCTTTCTCCCTTGGCCTTCTGATTAGGTATCCTTTCCAGCAACTATGTCATTCACCTTTATGTCTGAGGACACTAGGCCAGTGCCTTTGAAGGTTATAGGTGCTAAATTATGTATATTGAGTATACAAAGGAATATACATTTAGTTATTCCCTAAGTAATCATGAAGTTTCCCATAACTTGCTTCATCAGTAGCATATAAGAATTTATACCGATGATAAGACATCTCTAGTTCAGAACTTAATTTCATCAGCCTGGGGACAAGCCAAAAGGTAACCTTGTTTATGTCTAAAATTGTACAGTCTTTAATGAATATAATTAATGCTTTAAAACCAAAAATTGGTGGCAAATATACCAAAAATTTAACACTGATTCTTTCTGGGTAGTTGTTCCTTTTGTTTTCCTGTTTTCCAATTTTCCTACAATGAATTCCTTCTAGACCTAAAAAAATATTGCCTTTGTTAGAAAGAAAAGAATTAAATCTATATTGGAAAAGAACTTTAGAGAGTATCTATAATTTTCAATAAGAAAACTTCCTCTGAACATGTCCTGTAAGTGTTAAACCCTCCAGCAGACGCTGTTCTAAACTTTCAGGGACAAATAGCTATCTACTGAGGTATTTTTTTTTCCTAGCTCTGAGCTTAAAAACATTTTCTCTTTTTGTGCATTGATCCTTTTTATGCTAATACTCACAAAATTACATCAGATTCATCTATCACATGATATTCTTTCAAATATTTAAAAGCAGCTCTCATGTGACTCAGCAGATATCAAGGCAATTTATTTGCCACTTGTTTTGTGTGCTTTGTTTCTCTTTTATGGGCTATTACAAAGAACTGAAGTGTATGCTTTAGCTTTATTTTTGTTTGTTTTAATTAACTGTGTAACTTTTATTTAATCCAGGAAGACATTTAATTG
The DNA here is from genome assembly GCF_033118175.1 of Dama dama. Taxonomy (NCBI): domain Eukaryota; kingdom Metazoa; phylum Chordata; class Mammalia; order Artiodactyla; family Cervidae; genus Dama; species Dama dama. The sequence goes on from NC_083699.1 coordinate 84,441,423, forward strand.
AACATAAGATTTATCTAAATTAGAAAACAAAGCATTGTATTTTTGGTTTTGCAAATTGATAAAGTAGTTTAAATGACATCATCTAGATTAAAAAGCAAACTCTGAAGTTAACTGCTTTAACTTAAAAGACTAATCCCTGCCCCTTGTTTGTTTTTTTCTAACACCATGCAATATTGGCACACTTTATACTTATTTCTTGGCATAACATTAAAGATGAGTTTGTAAAACTGTCAGATATAATGAGGTGTGATAAAACAGCAGCATAGAGCACTTTGAGTCACACACCTCACAATGCTAAATTTCAGTGAACCAGAGGCATTACATGTAATACTGACTCCATTATTTTCACTGCCTGCTACCCTGCAAGAAACAAAAGAGATTTGTCATCAGGTTCTTTTTTAATTTATTTAGTTTTAATTGAAGGATAATTGCTTTACAATATTTTGTTGGACTCTGCCATACAACATGAATCAGCCATAGGTATACATATGTCCCCTCCATCTTGAACCTCCCTCCCACTTTCCACTCCATCCCACCCCGCTACGTTGTCACAGAGCACTGGTTTAAGCTCCCTGAATCATGCAGCAAATTCCACTGGCTATCTGTTTTGCATATGGTAGTGTATATGTTGTCATGATACTCTCTCCATTCATTACACATTCTCCTGTGTCCACAAGTCTGTTTTCTATGTCTGCATCTCCACTGCTGCCTTACAAATAGGTTCATCAGTACAGTCTTTCTAGATTCCATATATATGTGTTAATATACAATATTTTATTTTTCTGACTTTTACTTCACTCTGTATAATAGGCTCTAGGTTCATCCACCTCATTAGAACTGACTCAAATGTGTTCCTTTTTATGGCTGAATAATAGTTCATTATATATATGTACCACTGCTTCTTTATCCATTCATCTGTGAGTGAATTCATCTTAACCTTATTTATTATATAGACTCTTTAACTTAGTTCTTGGGATTGTGGTTTTCATTCTGGAGGCTGTGAAACTGTAGTTCTTGCTTCTTCTGTCTGCCCTCTGATGAATGAAGATGAGGCTTATGCACACTTCCTGATTGCCTATGATCCACTGGATCATAGGAAAAATAAGGAAATTCCAGAAAAACATCTACTTCTGCTTCACTGACTATGCTAAAGCCTTTGACTATGTAGATCACAACAAACTGTGGAAAATTCCTAAAGAAATGGGAATACTAGACCACTTTACCTGTCTCCTGAGAAACCTGTATGCAGGTCAAGAAGCAACAGTTAGAACCAGACATGGAACAACAGACTGATTCACAATTGGGAAAAGAGTATGGTCAAAGCTATATATTGTCACCCTGCTTATTTAACTTCTGTGCAGAGTACATCATGCAAAATGCCAGGCCAGCTGACTCACAAGGTGGAATCAAGATTGCCAGGAGAAATATCAACAACCTCAGATATGCAGATGATAGCATTATAATGGCAGAAAGCGAAGAGAAACTAAAGAGCCTCTTGGTGAGGGTAAAAGAGGAGAGTGAAAAAGCTAGCTTAAAATTCAACATTAAAAAAATTAAGATCATGGCATCTGGTCTCATCACTTCATGGCAAACAGATGGGGGAAAAGTGGTAACAGTGACAGACTTTACTTTCTTGGGCTCCAAAATCACTGTGGATGGTGACTGCAACCATGAAATTAAAAGACACTTGTTCCTTGGAAGGAAAGCTATGATAAACCTAGACAGCTTATTAAAAAACAGAGACATCACTTTGCCAACAAAGGTCCGTATGGTCAAATCTATGGTTTTTCCAGTAGTCATGCACAGATGTGAGAGTTGGACTATAAAGGAAGCTGAGTGCCAAAGAATTGATGCTTTTGAACTGTGGTTTTGGAGAAGATTCTTGAGAGTCCCTTGGACTGTAGGGAGATCAAACCAGTCAATCCTAAAGCAGGTCAACCCTAGATATTCACTGGAAGGACTGATAGTGAAGCTGAAGCTCCAGTATTTTGGCCACTTGATGCAAAGAGCAGACTCATTGGAAAAGACCCTGATGCTGGGAAAGATTGAGGGCAGGAGGAGAAGGGGGCCACAGAGAATGAGATGGCTGGATGGCATCACTGACTCAATGGACATGACTTTGAGCAAACTCTGAGAGATAGTGAAGGACATGGGAGCCTGGTGTGCTGCAGTCCGTGGGGTCGCAAAGTGTCAGACATAACTTAGCGAATGAACAACAACAACTTAGTTCTTGATTGAAAATGCAACTAACTTTAGTTTATATTTCTCAGTAAAATGAGTTGCCTTTCACTGAAGTCCTATTAGATAACTGCCAAAATCCCGACTTCCTTCCTTCCTATAATCCTAATTTTTATTATCCTAAGATAAGTAAAAAGGAATTTCAAGTCACCAGGAGGCCTCAGAGAGTAGTCAAAGGACAGTCTACTGCTTCTGTTTGTACTGTTCAAAACATTATTACTTAAAAGAGCAATGATACAGCAGTACAAGAGCCACATATTACCACATTTATTGTAGCCTTCTGCTCAGGAGATCTGTCTCCTCAAGGTTTTTCTCACAATGTTTCAAGGTGGGACAGTATTCAAACTCTGCAAGTAGATGTAATATGACTGGAATTCACCACAGCCAAACTCGTTTACCTCATGTTTTTGGATCCAATGAATGTTTCCTGTGTTCTTTGATGGTAATATTAAACATGATGCTGGTACAATTTTTAAAATAGATTTCTGAAAAAATAAAATAAAATAGATTTCTGAAAAGAATTTTGCAAATATTACATGTTTAGTTTGTTTCAGTAATGTAAAATTTATCTTTCAGAATAAAGGTGCATCACAAATTTTAGTATGATGTATGTGAAAACTATTAATAGTTACAACCTAGTTATTTTTACCTTTCTCTTCTCAAAAGAGATTTTTTAAAACCAGTAAGTATATGGTTTCTCAGTATAGCTTAAAGCCTACAAATGGTAATTTATCCAAGAGTCTCTTAGAACCTTCTCTTGAGAAGCTTTACTTTACCATGAATCACTGGCTCTTCATAGAAAAATATTGTTCTCTATTACCATTTAATGCTATTATTTTCTTATTATATGATAAATCAGTAATATGGCTATACTTGCTACTCAAAGTGACATTGCTAAATGATAAAATGGTCATAGTAGAGTGTGGATAAGTTTTCAAATGAAGATAGCAACATAACCACATGTAGTAGTTTTAATCCCTCTTGATATTCCATCAAAATGACAATACAGAGGTTTTTATAAGGAATTTTTGTAAGATTTTTATAAGGAAAAAAAAGAAAATAATAATGAAGATTTGGAAACCAGAAAGTAAATAAATTTAGCAGACTACCTGAAACCTACACCACTACAGGAAAAGACAAAGAGGCAATCAGATATATCGCAAAAACCTCCAAACATTGAGGACTTGAGGGGGTAGCAGGAATGCTGGAAATAGGAGAGGGATTATGGTTGGATGGCATCACCAACTCAATGGACATGAGTTTGAGTAAACTCCACGAGTTGGCGATGGACAGGGAGGCCTGGCGTGTTGCAGTCCATGGGGTCACAGAGAGTCGAACAGGACTGAGTGACTAAACTGAACTGAACTGAACTGAAAGATAAAACCAAAAATCCAGAGAGCTAACCTCCAGATCATCTCCTTTGCCAAGGCAGGACACTGGTGCCTTATTCCCTGGCGGCTATAGAGAGCCTCTGGACTAGGGAACACTGGGCACAATTGAAGGTGGGGCTGCGATACTGAAAACAGATGAAATGAGTGTATGAATACTGAAAATAAGATGTCCAGTCTTCATTCCTCTCTGAACCTTAATCCTGGCAGCCTGTCCTGAACCTCTAGGCAGAAGACAAGAAGATGCTTTTCTGGAGAATCTGGCAGCCCAAGAATAAAAGATCTGAAAATTTGACATTGGCTCATCCCCAAGGAAAGAAACCAGCCAGATGGTTTTACAGTCAAGTTCAACGTCAACAGACCTATAAGCCAGAACTTCCAGTCAGCTTTTTAACATCTACTCTTAAATAGGAGCAGAGAACAAAGAAGCACTAAATACCTAAGTAAAGCTTCTTACTTAAAAGATAGAAACCAAACAAATAGAAGTGGGAGAAAGTAACTTGGATGAAACAGAATTCAGGGAGAAGACACTTTGAGCGAAAACAGCAAATACAGTTATTAGTATCCTCAGAGATAAGAAATTAAACTCATAGAACAGAATGGTGCTTTTTAATAAAAGGAGCATTCACGGAACCAAAAGAGAACTCTGGAAAATCAAAATTATGATAACAGGAAGAAAAACAAAACAATTTTCAGAAGATAAAGCTAGATAAAACTAAAAAAAAAAACCTGGAAATTGAAGTAATATAGAGACAAATATGAAAATTAGAGAACCAATCTAAGAAGTCCAACATAACCGGAAATTGAAATATAATACAAGATTTACATGGTAATTTTAAAATTTAGCCATAAGTGATGTCAGCAAGATGATGAGATATGCATTTCGATTGCTCATCCCCTAGCAGAGACACCCATTTAAACAACTATCCGTGAACAAAAATACATTCACAAGAGCTGAGGATTCCAGGTCAGCACCAAAAGACCTAGCCTTTGAGCCCACTTCAGCACCAGGTCAACCCCTATGGCCCCAGGCTCCAGACTCACCCCTGTATTAGAGTTCTAGGCTCACCTCAGCACCAGACCAGCCCCTGAAATCCCAGATTCCAGGTAGGATATTACAGACCCATTCTCCAGACTCACCCAGCACCAAGCCATTTCCTATGGTCCCAGACTCATCCCAGTCACAAACCAACCCTGGAAATCCAGGTTCCAACAAATGCCAGTAGACGTCAACACTGGAGACCCAGGATCTAGCCTTGCAGATTGAAGTTTCAGGTACCACAGGGATCAAGTAACATCCCAGCACTAGGCTAGTCCCTACACAATCAGGCTCAAGACCCCGTCTTACTGGGTCAGCCCATATGAACCCAGGCACAGGCCCACTCACCTACAGACCCAGGCACTTGTGCAGCCTACCCAAGTACTCCAGCAGCAAACCTGCCCACAGACCCCACCAGAAAACCTGTCTAGAATCTCTGAACAGGCAGACTGGTGAAAGGCTTTCCCTGCCAAAGGCAGTAAATAAAACACCAATTACTGGCACTAAAGAAATTGAGATCTGTGAATTGGCTGACAAAGAATTCAAAATAATCATCTTAAAGAATCTCAGTGAGCTATGAAAGAACACAGATAAGCAACTAAGCAAATATCAGGTAAACAATACATGAAGAAAATACCTCTGTTCAACATAGAGACGGAAACCATAAAAATGAACCAAATGGAAATTCTAAACCAAAGAACAAAATTACTGTGCTGAAAAAGCATGTAGAAAGCTTCAACAACAGACCAATCAAATGAAAGAATCAGTGAGCATAAAACAGGTCAATTAAAATTACCCAATCAGAGAAAAAAGAATGGAAAAGGGAATAAAAAGTCTCCAGGACTTACAGAAGGCCATGAAAATGAACAATATATGCATTATTAGAGTCCCAGAAGGAACAGAGAAAGAGACAAAGGCAGAAAGTTTACTTAACTCATTATTAACTGGGGGATTTTTGCAGAAACTAATGCCTGTGGTGGGCAATTTGTTATGTAAGTGATACCGATACACCTCCGGTCAGTAACATTTGGGTAACAAAAGACATATGTGTCTCGTCAGTAATGTGTTAAAGAAATAATGACAGAAAACTTCACTTATCTGGAAAGGGAAATAGACATCCAGATCCATGTAGCACAAGGAATCTCAAATATAGAAAATATAAAGAGATCTTCACCGTGACACATTATAATCAGATTCTGAAAGATAATTTTGAAATCACCAAGAGAAAACCAACTCATCATATACAAGAGGACCCCTATAAGACTAGCAGTGTATTTCTTTTCTCTTTTTCAGTCCACTTGCAATATATTTCTTAGTGTACACTTTACAGACAAGAAAGAGTGGCATGATGTATTCACACTGTTGAAAGAAAAAAATTTCAACCAAAAATGCTATACTTGACAAAGCTATACTTCAGAAATAAAGGGGGGATAAAGACTTTTCCAGATAAAATCTGCGGGAGTTCATCATCACTAGACCTGCCTTACAGGAAATGCTAAAGAGAGTTATTCAACCATTCCTTAAAGGATGCCAACTAACATAAAAACAGAAATTATAAAGCTCATTGTAAAGATAAGAATATAGTTCAGAATATTTTAATACTATATGGATAAAGCATAAATCACTTTAACTGTGCCTTAAAAGTTAAGACAAAAGTATTTAACTGTATAACTACAGTAATTTTGTAGTGAATATACAATATATGAGATATGAATTGTGACATTAATAACATAAAATGTGATGGGAGGAAAAGTTAAAACATACAGATTTTGTGTGTAGTCAAATTTAAGCTGTTGTCAACTTCAAATAAACTTTCACTACTATAAGATCTTTCATGTAAGATAACCACAAATAGGAAACCTATAATAGATGCACAAAAGATAAAGGAATCCAAGTACATCACTACAAAAAAATCATCCACTGAAGAAGGAAGACAGGAAGAAAAAGGCAACAGAACTAAAAAAACAAACAAATTAACAAAATGGCAATACTAAGTCCTTCAGTTCAGTTCAGTCACTCAGTCATGTCTGACTCTTTGCAACCCCATGAATTGCAGCACGCCAGGCCTCCCTGTCCATCACCAACTCCCAGAGTTTACTCAAACTCATGTCCATCGAGTCGGTGATGCCATCCAGCCATCTCATCCTCTGTTGTCCCCTTCTCCTCCTGCCCCCAATCCCTCCCAGCATCAGGGTCTTTTCCAATGAGTCAACTCTTCGCATGAGGTGGCCAAAGTATTGGAGTTTCAGCTCCAGCATCAGTTCTTCCAGTGAATATTCAGGATTGATGTCCTTTAGGATGGACTGGTTGGATCTCCTTGCAGTTCAAGGGACTCTCAAGAGCCTTCCTTCTCCAACACCACAGTTCAGAAGCATCAATTTTTTGGCACTCAACTGTCTTCACAGTCCAACGCTCACATCCATACATGACCACTGGAAAAACTATAGCCTTGACTAGACGGACCTTTGTTGGCAAAGTAATGTCTCTGCTTTTTAGTATGCTATCTAGGTTGGTCATAACTTCCCTTCCAAGGAGTAAGCATCTTTTAATTTCATGGCTGCAGTCACCATCTGCAGTGATTTTGGAGCCCAAAAAAATAAAGTCTGACACTGTCTCCACTGTTTTCCCATCTATTTGCCATGAAGTGATGGGACCAGATGCCATGATGTTAGTTTTCTGAATGTTAAGCTTTAAGCCAACTTTTTCAGTCTCCTCTTTCACTTTCATCAGGAGGCTTTTTAGTTCCTCTTCACTTTCTGCCATAAGGGTGGTGGTATCTGCATATCTGAGGTTATTGATATTTCTCCTGGCAATCTTGATTCCAGCTTGTGCTTCTTCTAGCCCACCATTTCGCATGATGTACTCTGCATATAAGTTAAATAAGCAGGGTGACAATACACAGCCTTGATGTACCGATAAATAATTACTTTAAATGTAAATTGATCAAAATCACCAACCAAAAAACACAGATTGTGAAATGATTAAAAACAAGATTGTACAGGACTTCCTTGGTGGTCAAGTGGTTAAGAATCAGCCTTCTAATTCAGGAGATATGAGTTCAATCCCTGGAAAATGAAGGTGAAAGTCACTCAGTCATGTCCGGCTCTTTGTGACCCCATGGACTGTAGCCCACCAGGTTGGCTATTGAATTCTTGTCCATGGAATTCTCCAGACAAGAATACTGGAGTGGGTGGCCATTTTCTTCTCTAGGGGATCTTCCTGACCCAGCGACTGAACCCAGGTCTTCCCTATTGCAGTCAGACTCTTTAGCAACTGAGCCACCAAAGAACCCAGGGATCTAAGATCCTACATGGCATGGGACAGCTAAGCCTGCCTGCCACAACTACTGAGCCCACATGTCTCTACTAGAAAAAGCCTGAGGGCTCTGCACAAACTGCAGAGCCCAGATGCCCTGGATCCCACACACCACAACTACAGAGCCCACATCCACAACAACTGAGTCAGCGCACTCTCACATGCCACAGCTAAGACTTGATGCAGCCAAAAAAGAATAAATAAATAATTTTTTTTAAACCAAGATGGTATGATATGCTACCTACAAGAGACTCATTTTAGCTTTAAGGACACACATAGCCTAAAAGTTAAGGGATAGGAAAATATATTCAATGCAAATGGAAACAGAAAGCTGGATTAGCTACCTTTATGCCAGACAAAAGACTTTAAAATAAAGACTAATAAAAGAGAAAGAAGGGCAATGCAGAATGATACAGAGATCATTCCAACAGAGGATATAACACATAAGTATTTATGCACCTATCATGTAGGAGCCCCTAAATACATAAGCAGATATTATCAGACTTAAATGGAGAAACAGTAGTAGCTGTTGTTGTCATTCAGTTGCTCAGTTGTGTCCAAATCTTTGTGACCCCATGACTGCAGCATGCCAGGCTTCCCTGTCCTTCACTATCTCCTGGAGTTTGCTCAAACTCCTGTCCGTTGAGTCGGTGATGCCATCCAACCATCTCATCCTGTGTCACCCGCTACTCCTCCTGCCCTCAGTATTTCCCAGCATCAGGGTCTTTTCCAATGAGTCAGCTCTTCCCATCAGGTGACCAAAGTATTGGAGCTCCAACTTCAGCATCAGTCCCTCCAGTGAGTATTCAGGGTTGATTTATATAAATACTTATATAGCAAGAAATTGGATAACCTAGAAGAATGGATAAATTCCTCAAAACATTCAACCTACCAAGACTGAATAAGGAAATCTGAACAGGCCAGTAATGAGTGAGTAAGGAGATAGAATCAAAAATCAGAAACATTCCAAGAAAGAAAAGTTCAAGACCTAATGATTTTACAGTTGAATTCTGCCAGTGAAAGAATGAATCCAAATTATTCTAAAACTCTTCTTAAAAAGTGAAGAGGGAATACTCTCAAATTCATTTTATGAAGCCAGCATTACCCTTCTACCAAAGTCAGATAAGGAAACTATGAGATAAGAAAATTATAATATAATATTTCTAATAAACATAGATATAGAAATTCTCAACAAAATACTGGCAAACTGAATTCAGCACATTAAAATGATCATATACCATGATTAAGTGAGGTTTATGCTTAGGATGCAAGGATGGTTTGACATGAAATCTGTAAATGTCATATGCCACATTAAAAGAATAAAGGATAAAAGTTATATGATCAACTCAATAGATACAGAAAAGCATTTGACACAATTGAACAACTTTTCAATTAAAGAGATTAAAAATGTCTCATCAAATTAGGTGTAGAATGAAAGTATCTCAACATAATAAAGGCTATGTATGACAAGTCCCAGGCTTCCCACGTGGCACTAGTGATAACAAACTCACCTGCCAATGCAGGAGACATAAGAGAAGCAGGTTCAATCCCTGGGTTGGGAAGATCCCCTGGAGAAGGGCATGGCAGCCCACTCCAATATTCTTGCCTGGAGAATCCCATGGACAGAGGGCCCTGGCAGGCTACAGTTCATAGGGTCACAAAGAGTTGAAAATGACTGAAGCGACTTAGCACACACGTATGCATGACAAGTCTGCAACTAACATCATACTCAGTGGTAAAAAGGTGAAAGCTTTTCCTCTAAGATCAAGACAAGGAAGCCCACTCTTGCCACTTAACTGAAGTAGAAGTCTTAGAATAATTGGTCAAGAAAAGTAAAGAAGTACCCAGACCAGGAAAAGAGTAAATTTTTTTCTTTGCAAATTGCATAATGTTATATATATAAAACCCTTAAAGACCACAAAATCTGTTAGAAAAAAATAAATGAATATTGGAAAGTTGCACTATATTAAATGAACCTACAAAAATTAGTTGCATTTCTGTACACTGACAACAGAGTATTTGAAAAGGGATTTAAGAAAATCTTCCCGTGTACAAATTGCATCAATTGAAATGAAACACATAGGAATACATTTGACCAAGGAAATTAAAGATCTGTATACTGAAATATATAAAATCTTGATGAAAGAATTTTAAGAGGATAAAAAAAATGGAAAGATATCCCATCTTAATGTTTTGGAAGAATCTTGTTAAAATATCCATGCTTCCCTCCAGAACTTGAAAGAGAAAAACTTTTAAAGCCACATAGTTTGTGGTATAATTTTTAAGGCAGCTTTAGGAAACTGATATGATGGACAGGTCTCAAAATTAAAAGAAAACTGATTACTGTGGAAAATTCTTAAAGAAATGGGAATACCAGACCACCTGACCTGCCTCCTGAGAAATCTGTATGCAGGTCAAGAAGCAACAGTTAGAACTGGACATGGAACAACAGACTGGTTCCAAATCGGGAAAGGAGTACATCATGCGAAATGGTGGGCTAGAAGAAGCACAAGCTGCAATCAAGATTGCTGGGAGAAATATCAATAACCTCATATATGCAGATGACACCACCCTTACGGCAGAAAGCAAAGAAGAACTAAAGAGCCTCTTGATGAAAATGAAAGAGGGGAGTGAAAAAGTTGGCTTAAAACTCACCATTCAGAAAACTAAGATCATGGCATCCAGTCCCATCACTTCATGGCAAATAGATGGGGAAACAATGGAAACAGTGACAGACTTTAATTTTTTGGGCTCCAAAATCATTGCAGATGGTGACTGCAGCCATGAAATTAAAAGATGCTTGCTCCTTGGAAGGGAAGTTATGACCAACCTAGATAGCATATTAAAAAGCAGAGACATTACTTTGCCAACAAAGATCCATCTAGTCAAAGCTATGGTTTCTCCAGTAGTCATGTATGGATGTGAGAGTTGGACTATAAAGAAAGCCGAGCACAAAAGAATTGATGCTTTTGAACTGTGATGTTGGAAGAGACTCTTGAGAGTCCCTTGGAATGCAAGGAGATCCAACCAGTCCATCCTGAAGGAAATCAATCCTGAATATTCATTGGAAGGACTGATGCTGAAGCTGAAACTCCAGTCTTGACTTTGGCCACCTGATGAGAAGAACTGACTCTTTGGAAAAGACCCTGATGCTGGGAAAGATTGAAGACGAGAGAAGAAGGGAACAACAAAGGATGAGATGGTTGGATGGTATCCCTGACTCAATGGACATGAGTTTGAGTGAACTCCAGGAGTTGGTGATAGACTGGGAAGCCTGGCATGCTGCAGTCTATGGGGTGGCAAAGAGTCGGACACGACTGAGCAACTGAACTGATTATGCAAACTTGAAGACCACTCAGCAGTAAAAAGTAACAGACTACTGATGCATATAAAAAACACAGATGAATCTCAGAGTAGTTACGGTGAGTGAGAGAGACCAGATAAAAGAGTGCGTGCTGTATGCGTTCATGGGTATAAAGCCCTGACACTGTCGCCTACTCTAGTGCAGCAGAAAGCAGGGGGTTTCCTGGGGGCGGGGTGCAGTGAGCAGGCGGGGACATGGGAACGCTTACAGAATGCATGGAGAACATTTGGGGGTGATTGTATGGTTGCTGTCTTTTTTTTTTTTTTTTTTTTTCACCACTCAGCATATGGGATCTTAGTTCCCCAGCCAGGGATCAAACCTGTGCCCCTGCAGTGGAAGCCCAGAGTCTTAACCACTGGGACCCAGTAGCCTTCTTGATTATAGTAGTAGTTTTATTTTATATATATATATATGTGTGTGTGTGTGTGTGTGTGTGTGTGTGTGTGTATATATATATAAAACAAAACATCAAAATTATATACTCTAAATATGTCCAATTTATTGTATATTAATTATACCTTAATAAATTGTTTAAATGAAAAAAACAATGCTTCTCCAAGTTATCTACAGATTCAATGCAATACCTATCAAAATTCCTATGAAATTTTTCACAAAAATAGAAGAACAATTCTAAAATTCATATGGTCCTAGAAAAGAGCACAAAGCCATCTTAAGGAACAAAAACAAAGCTGAAGGCATCATACTACTTGATTTCAAAATATACTACAAAGCTATAATAAAACAGCATCATATTGCATAAAAACATACATACACACATACACTAATAGAATAGAGAAACCAGAAATAAACTCATGCATTTATGTTCAGTTGATCTTCAACAAAGGTGCCAAGAACATACATGAAGAAAGGATAGTCTCTTTGATAAAGGATGTTGTAAAATAAATAATAAAGGCTATTGAGAAAACTGATTATGCTTCTGGCAAGTGACATTTTCTGGGCTCTAAAGAAACTCTCTTTCTCAAATAATAACTGATTTAGAAGCAAATGTAATGGTCTTTTTAACCACAGTAAATTATTAAGGTAATTTTTTTCTGACTCAAAGCCCTTGAAAGTACAGGCTTCAATGACTGGCTTCTTAACTTGGGCAAAACATCCTGTGATATAAGTTGTAGCAGTATTTTCTTAGATCAGTCTCCCAAGGAAGAGAAAGAAAAGCAAAAATAAGTAAAGGGGACCTAATCAAACTTAAAAGCTTTTGCACAGCAAAAGAAGCCATTGACAAAATGAAAAAAACGGAATGGGAGAAAACATTTGCAAATGATGGGACTAACAAGGGGTCAATTTCCAAAATATATAAACAGTTCATACAACTCAAAATATTTTTTTAAAAAGTCAAAATATGGGCAGATCGAGAAATAAATCCACATCATTCTAGTCAGAATATATTGTATATATAATAACCTGTAATGGAAAATACTCTGAAAAATACATACATCTGAATCACTTTGCTGTACACCTTAAACGAATACAATATTATAAATCAGCTGTCAGTTCAGTTCAGTTCACTCAGTCATGTCCGACTCTTTGCAACCCCATGAATTGCAGCACGCCAGGCCTCCCTGTCCATCACCAACTCCCGGAGTTTACTCAAACTCGTGTCCATCGAGTCGGTGATGCCATCCAGCCATCTCATCCTCTGTTGTCCCCTTCCCCTCCTGCCCCCAATCCCTCCCAGCATCAGGGTCTTTTCCAATGAGTCAGCTCTTCGCATGAGGTGGCCAAAGGATTGGAGTTTCAGCTTCAGCATCAGTCCTTCCAATGAACACTCAGGACTGATCTCCTTTAGGATGGACTGGTTGGATCTCCTTGCAGTCCAAGGGACTCTCAAGAGTCTTCTCCAACACCACAGTTCAGAAGCATCAATTTTTTGGCACTCAACTGTCTTCACAGTCCAACGCTCACATCCATACATGACCACTGGAAAAACCATAGCCTTGACTAGACGAACCTTTGTTGGCAAAGTAATGTCTCTGCTTTATAATATGCTGTCTAGGTTGGTCATAACTTCCCTTCCAAGGAGTAAGCATCTTTTAATTTCATGGCTGCAGTCACCATCTGCAGTGATTTTGGAGCCCAAAAAAATAAAGTCTGACACTGTCTCCACTGTTTTCCCATCTATTTGCCATGAAGTGATGGGACCAGATGCCATGATGTTAGTTTTCTGAATGTTAAGCTTTAAGCCAACATTTTCACTCTCCTCTTTCACTTTCATCAACAGACTTTTTAGTTCCTCTTCACTTTCTGCCATAAGGGTGGTGTCATCTGCATGTCTGAGGTTATTGATATTTCTCCCAGCAATCTTGATTCCAGCTTGTGCTTCTTCCAGCCCAGCGTTTCTCATGATTCCATATAAATAAAGTCTCTTGGCCTACCTCCCCCCAGGAAAAAGACTGGCCTCATATCAAATTACTACAGTTGCAATTTGTGTCTTTTCTTTCTTTTTCCTTTTCTACCTCCTTTTTTTCTTCATTTTTTAGGTTATCATTGACCTATAACATTAATTTAATTTCTGATGTACTTCATGATTCACTGTTCATGAAGATCAAAAAGATCTTCAAAAAGATCATTTCAATAAGTCTGTTTAATCTGTCACCATATATGGTTACAGTTTTCTTGTGATGACAACTTCTAAGATCTACTCATTTAGCACCTTTCAAATATGCAATACAGTGTTATAAACTCTAGGTACCATACCATACATTATATCCCTAGGAGTTATTTTGTAATTAGAAGTTTGTAGTATTTGACCCCCTTAAGCCATTTCACGCACTCTGTACCCTCCACCTCTGGCAAACACCAATCTGTTCTCTTACATGTGATCTCTTGATTTTGGGTTTTGGTGGTGGTAGTGGTGGTGGTCTTTAAATTCCATATGTAAGTGAGATCATACAGGATTTACCTTTCTCGATCTGACTTAACTCACTTACATAATGCCCTCAGTGTCCATCCATGTTGTCACAAATGGCAATATTTCATTCTTTATAGCTGAAATATATTCCATTGTGTGTATATACCATATTTTCTTTACCTGTTCATCCATTGATGGACATATAGGTTGTTTCCATATATTAGCTATACAGTGAACAAGGGGGTAAATATCTTTTGGGGATGTTATTATTCCTTTTGATAAATACCCAGAAGTGGAACTGCTAGATCATATGGTAGTTCTATTTGCAATTTTTTAAGGAACTCCCTACTGTGTTCCATAGTGGCTGCACTAATATATGTTTCACAGTTCACAAGGATTCCCTTTTCTTTACATCCTTGCTAACAGTTGTCTTTTTGATAACAGTCATTCTGACAGGTATGAGGTGTGTCATTGTGATTTTGATTTTCATCTCCCTGATAATTAGTGATGTTCAGCATCTTTTCATGTACCTGTTGGCCATTTTGTATCTCTCTTTTTTTTCCCCCCATTCTTATATCTTCCTGGGAAAATGTCTGTTAAGATCCTCTGCCACTTTTTCAGTTTTTTGTTTTTGTTACTGTTGAGTTTTATAAGTTCTTTATATATTTTGCATATTAATGCCATATCAGCTATGTAATTTGCAAATATTTTATTCAGTAGGTTGTCTTTTTATTTTTTTTATTTTTGATGGTTTCCTTTGCTGTGCAGAGCTTCTCTGTTTCTCTGGAGAAGGAAATGGCAACCCACTCCCAGTATTCTTGCCTGGAAAATCCCATGGACGGAGGCGCCTGATAGGCTACAGTCCACGGGGTCGCAGAGTCGGACACGACTGAGCGACTTCATCTCACCTCACCTTTGCTGTGCAGAAGCTTTTTAGTCTGATGTAGCTGACTCATGTATTTTTTATTTTATTGGTTTGCTTTTGGTGTCAGACCCAAAAAAAACATTGCCAAGACCAATGTCAAGGAGATCACAGCCTAGAAGCTTGGTTTCAGGTCTTATATTCAAGTTTTTAATCCATTTTGAGTTGGTTTCTGTGTGTAATGTAAGAGGTGGTACGGTTTTGTTTTGTTTTGTTTGCATAAAGCTGTCCATTCTTCACAATACCCATTATTGAACAGATGTCCTTTCCCCCATTGTATATTCTTGTATATTCTTGGCTCCTTTGTTATAAATCAATTGATCATACATGTGTAGATTGATTTCAGGGCCCTATTCTGTCCCACTAATCTACGTGTCTATTTTTGTGACACGTAGTATTGATTATTATAGTGTTGTAGTATAATTTGAAATGAGGTAATGTGATGCTCTGATTTTGTTCTTCTTGCTCAAGCTTGCTTTGACAAGTTGGATCTTGTATGATTCCATACAAATTTTAGGATTGTTTTATTTATGTGGAAAATGTCATTGGAATTTTTATAGGAATTGCATTTAATCTGTAGATGACATTGGGTAGTAGGGACATTTTGACAACATTAATTATTCCAGTGCATTAGAATGAAATATCTCAATTTATATGTAGCTTCAGTTTCATTCATCAGTGTCCTGTGATTTTCAGTACACAGATCTTTCACCTATTTAAATTTATTTCCATATATTTTACTTCATTCTTGATGCAGTGGTAAATGGATTTATTAATTTCTCTTTCTGCTAGTTCATTGTTACTATGTAGAAATGCAAAAGGTTTTTGTATATTGATTTTGTATCTTGCAATTTTATTGTGTTTATTAGTTTTTAACAGTCTCTTGGTAAAGTCTTTAAGGTTTTCTATATATAATATTATCTGCACCTAGTGACAGTTTAATTCTTCATTTTAAATTTGGTTAGCTTTTATTTCTTTCTCTTGCCTAATTGTCCCAGCTAGGACTTCCAGTACTACATAGAATAAAAGTAGCAAGAGTGAGTACCCTTTTCTTGTTCTTAGTCTTAGAGGAAAAGCTTCCAGCTTTTCACCACTGAGTATAATGTTAGCTGAAAAGCTTCATCTTTTCCAAGAACCAGCTCTTAGTTTCATTGACTTTTTATTATCTTTTAAATCTCTTTTTCATTTATTTCCACTCTGATCTGTGTTGTTTCCTTCCTTCTGTTACTTTTGGGTTTCATTTGTTCTACTCTTTCTAGTTCCTGGAGGATTAAAGTTCAGCTGTTTGTTTGAGATATTTCTTGGGTTTTGATATAAGCATTTATCACTGTGGCCATTATTATGTTGAGATATGGTCCCACAATACCCACTTTGTTGAGAGTTGTTATAATTAATGGATGTTGAATTTTGTCAAACGCTTTTTCCACGTCTATTCAGATGATCATATGTTTCTTACCTTTCCTTTTGTTAATGCGGTGTATCACCTTGATTGATTTGCAGATGTTGAACTGAACTGAATCTTGGTTTATGATCCTTTTACTTTGTTGTTGCATTTGGTCTACTAATATTTTGTTGAGGTTTTTTCATCTATAATTGTCAGAAATATTGGCCTGTAATTTTCTTGTGGCATCCTTGTCTGATATTGTCATTTGGGGGTAATGCTGGCCTCAAAATTAGTTTGGATATGCTTCCTCTCCTGTCTTTTAGAATAGTTTGAGAGAACCAGTGTTAATTCTTTTTAGATGTTTTATAGAATTCACTAGTAAATCTGGTCCTAGACTTTACTTTGTTGGGAGGTTTTTCATTACTGATTCAATCACCTTACTAGTAATTAGACTGTTCAGATTTTCTTTTTTTCATAATTCAAATCTTGGCAGGTTGTATGTTTCTAGGAGTTTATCCATTTTTTTCTAGCTTGTCAAGTTTGTTGGTGTGTAATTGTTCATAGTAGCCTCCTATAATCCTTCATATTTCAGTACTGTCACTATTAATGTTTTCTCTTTCACTTCTGGTTTTATTTGACTTCTCTCTCTTTGGGAGTATAGCTGCAGGTTTATCAATTTTGTTCATCTTTTCAAAGGACCAGCTCTTAGTTCCATTGACTTTTTATTGTCTTTTTAACCTCTTTTTCATTTATTTCCACTCTGATCTTTGTTGTTTCCTTCCTTCTATTACTTTTGGGTTTCATTTGTTCTACTCTCTCTAGTTGCTAGAGGATTAAAGTTCAGTTATTATTTCAGGTATTTCTTGGGTTTTGATATAAGCATTTATCACTATGAATTTTCCCCTTAGAACAACTTTCACTATATCCTGTAAGTTTTGGTATGTTGTATTTTGATTTTCATTTATCTCAAGGTATTGTTTGCTTTCTTTTATTTCTTTGATATGTTGGTTGTTCAGTATCATGTTGTTTAATTGCTTCATATTTGAGAATTTCCCAGTTTTCTTCTTGCAATTAATTTCTAGTTTTATACAACTGTCAGAAAAGATGCTTGATAAAATAAGAACTTTCTTAAATTTATTGACATGTTTTATAGCATAATGTATGATCTGTCTTGAAGAAACTCTCATGTCATTTGTGAAGAGTGTATTTTGCTGCTTTTGATGGAATGTTTTGTATGTATCAATTAAGCTCATCTGACCTAACATGTCATTTAAGATATGTTTCCTCACTGATTTTCTATCTGAATGATGTATTCATTGATGAAATTGTGGTAGTTAAGTATCTTACTATTATTGTATTGCCACCTATTATTGTATTGCTGCCTATTTGTCCATTTAAGTCTGGTAATATTTGTTTTATACATTGAGGTGCATAAATATTTACAAATGATATGTCCTCATGTTGATTTCTATATCATTCTGTAATGCCGTTCTTTCCCTCTTATTACAGTCTTTATTATATAAAGTCTTTTGTCTGACACAAGTATTGCTAACCCAGCTTTCTTTTTGTTTCCATTTGAGTGAAATCATTTTCCATTCCTTCACTTTCAGTCTGCGCATGTATTTACAGTGAGTGAATTTTTGTATGCAGCATATAGCTGGGTCTTGTTTTCTTATCCATTTAGCCAGTTTGTGTCTTTTGATTGGAGAATTTAGTCCATTTACATTTAAAGTAATTATTGATAGTTATGTATTTACTGCCATTTTGTTAATTGTTTTCTGATTGTTGTTGTAGTTCTCTGTTTCTTTCTTCTTATGTTCTCTTTATAGTGTGATGACTTTCATGGTATGCTTAGATTTATCTCTTACAGGTTATTGCTTTTTGGTTACCATGGGGCTTACATAAAAAAATTATATTAAGCACACTCTATTTTAACTTAAGTTTGAATGCATTCTAGAGCTCTACATTCTTGCTCTCTCCTGTCATTTTTTATTGTCACATTTTGCATCTTTTATATATGCATTAACAATAGTGATTTTTACTACTTTTATATTTTAACTTTCATATTTTATAAATAATTCACCATCTTTACTATGTATTTGTCATTACCTGTGAGATATATACTTTCATGTGTTTTCTTGTTACTAAAAAGTACTTTTCTTTTATTTCTTGTAAGGCCAGTTTAGTGGTAATAAACTCTGTTAGCTTTGCTTGTCTGGAAAACTCTTTATCTCTTCTTCAGTTCTTGATGAAAACAATGCCTGGTAGAGTACTCTGGGCTAGAAGTTTTCTTTCCACACTTTAAATATACCATGCTGCTCCCTTGTGGTCTACAATTTTTCTGCTGAAAAATCAACTCAGCATCTTATAGGGGTTTCCTTGTATGCAGCTAGTTTTTTTTTTTTTCTCTTGCTGCTTTTAAGATTCTCTTCTTGTCTTTAGCTTTTTACACTTTAATATGTATTCCTGTGGATCTCTTTGGGTTTCTCTGTTTTGGAATTCTTTGGGCTCCCTAGATCCAGATGTCTGTTTCTTTCACCATGTTAGGAATGTTTTCAGCCATTATTTCAATTAAGTTTTCTGTTTCTGCCTCTTTCTCTCTCTCTTCTCCTTTTCAGACCCCTGTAATGCAAATATTGGTCTGTTTGATACTGTTCCATAAGTCATTTAAGCAGTCTTCACGTTACTTCATTCTTTGTGACTTTTGCTCCTGACTGTATGAATTCCACTGCCATGTCTTTGAGTTCACTGATCCTTTCTTCACTTCATCTAGTCTGCTGTTGGACTCCCCTAGTGTATTTCATTCCATTATTGTATTGTTCAACTCTGTAACTTCTGTTTAGCATTTTTTTAATATATTTTCTGTCTTTGTTGAAGTTCTCACTGTATTCATTCTTTCTTCTTCTGAGTTTGGTGAGGATTTTTATGACCTTTATTTTGAACTCTTTATCAGGTTAATCAGTTATCTCAATTTCATTAAGGATTTTTTTCTGAGATTTTTTTCCCTTGTTCTTTAGTTTGAAACATCTTTCTCTCTTTCTTCATTGTGCTTGACTCCCTGTGTTAGTTTCTGTGCATTAGATAAAACAAATCCCTCTCCCAATCTTGAAGTGGCTTCACATAGGACATGAACATTATGGTTCAACTCTGCCCTAGCTTTTGATTGTCTTTCAAAGCTTTGTACTCATCCAAGCATCCTATTTTAAGTTTAATGGTTCCCAGTAGTTAAGAGTATGTGAAGACTTGTCAGTGTCCCAAAGGAAGGATCTCAGGCAGCAGCTAGATTCAGGCTGATTAAAAGCTAGCCATGGAATTTTCCAGACAAGAGTACTGGAGTGGGTTGCCATGTCCTTCTCCAAGGGATATTCCCAACCCAGGGATCAAACCCAGGTCTCCCGCACTGCAGGCAGACGCTTTACCATCTGAGTCACCAGGGAAGTGGGAGACTCTCATCAGCAGCTCTTAAATTATGCAAATGTATAAAGTCTTATGGCGCCACAAGTATAAGTCCCACTTGCCATCAGAACTAAGTAATTAGGAGATATCCCTGGGCAACAGTCAAAAAAATCAGGGGTGCTAAATAACTATCTAACCTCCTTTCTGGGAGGTACTGGTAGGCTGAGGCAAGACAAAGTGAGAGTGAAAGGATGGCATCCATCACCTTGTGTTCCCTAAAAGCACCTCCATAGGGCCCTAAATGTGAGCCAGACCCAAGGCCTGTGGCTAAAGCCAGTGCTCCAGCACACATAAGTACACGTTTTTCACAGAAAGACTGGTGGGTTTATATTTCACTCTGCTGTTTGCATAGTGCTCTGGTTTGGTAGCTTACAATGAACTGTCTCTCCAGCTGTTATAGTCTCATGGTACCTAGGAATGCAAGCCCCCTGGCCACCAGAACCAGGTGATCAGGTGTCCCCTGGGTGGCAACCGGTAAAACCAGGGCTCCAGATATAAAACCCAGGGCACCAGACATACATAAAAATTCCTCTCCAGGAGATCCTGGGGCTCTGGAGTACAGCAGAAAGACAGTGTGAAGAAACACCCACCCTTTGAGGTCTCTGGAAAGGATTACCCGTAGATCTGTGGTTAATTAAGAATTTCTATCCCTCTGACTGCAGCTGTGATGGTAAGCTAATAGGATAGACTGGGCTCCTGGGTGTGTTGCGTCTTGCTTTGCCCTGGGAGTGGTAGCTCTTTAAGAATTCTTCCTCCTTTGGTTACAGTCCTGTGGAACCCATGAGTATAAGTCCTGTTGGCCACCAGAGCCAGACAATCCAGAGATGTCCCTGGAGGCAGCCACAGTAACCAAGGTGTCAGACAAGTTTATAAGCTCTTTTCTGAAAGATACAACCAGCTAGAGTATGGCAGAGGGGACGCTCAGAGATTGCATCCATCAGTCCTCATTCCCTGAGAGCTCCTCTATTGACCTGGATGTGTGCCAAATCAGAAGCCTGCCCCTCGGGCCCAAGTTCCTGGTTAAGCAAATAGGCTTCTCACTGAAGGACTAGGAGTGTTTTCTGGTCTGCTGTCTGTGCTGTCCCCTGGATATGGTAGCCTGCTAAGAACTGTCTCAAATTGTTATGGTCCCATGCTATGGTACCATAGGCCATGCTGGCTTCCCGAGCCAGGCAGTCAAGTGGCATTCCCCCAGGTGGCGCAATAAAAACTGGAGCACCCGACATAAAAGCCAGGACACTGGTGAGATACTGGTGTTCTGTAAAGCAGTGAGAGAGTGGGAAATTGGTGCCCTCTGGCTGGAGTGAGCCACAGAGAGAGTGTAAAGATGGTGCCTGCTAGTGTCTGTCCTTTCAGCATAGCCAGGAGGCCCCTAGATGTGCATTAAATTAGATGCTTGTCCCTTAGGCCAAGGCTTAAAGAAATTTGCCTCCTTAACAGAAAACCTGGCACCTTATAGTGGCTGCTTCTAAACTGGGCCGTGGTGCAGGTGAGACCAAGCATAAAACCCTTTAAGAGCCTTTTCTCACTTCAGTATAGCCTTGTAGGACTCATGGACTCTAGCCTCGTTGGTTTTCAAAGCTAAATGTTTCAGGGAGAGTCCAGGTCAAGATGGCAGAAAAAGAAAAACTAAGCTCATCTCCTCCCACAGACACACTAAAACTACTTTATATGGAACAGGTGTCTTTGAGAACAACCTGAAAACTAGCAGAACAAATTTTCTACAACTCTAGATATAAATAAAAGGCCACATCAAGACAGACAGGAGAGGCAGAGATGGATTCCAACAGAACCCATGCCCCTGAGGCAATGCCACAAGCTGGAGGCGTATGATAACCGAGGAGGTCCCCCCTTGAGAAGCAAGAAGCTCAAGCCCTATGTCGGGCTTCATAGCCCATAGGCCTACTCAGGGAAGATGAGTCAATGAATCCCCACAATGTCTGGCTTTGAAAATCAGCTGGGCTTATGTCCAGGAGAGCCTAAGGACTGTGGGAAAATAAAGCTCTGCTCTTGAAAAGCTCACACAAGCTCACTTACTCTGAGTCCCTGCACAGAGACAGCAGCTTGAAAAGCACCTGGATCATACAAGAGGGAGACTTATTTTAGAGCATGTGCCATAAAAGGCAGTTTTCTGGTGGATCTTTCTCCAGTGATAGAAGTGCTGTTGGGCATCCTTTTTGTTTTTACTCTCCTGTTCTGCCAGGTACCATTTCTGTCGCTCTCCATCAACCTACCTAACACCTTGGACCCATCCCCAGCATTCCTCTGAGAACTCACACTGCCCAATCCACCCGCCTCAACCAGTGCCTCCAAAATAGCACCCACCCTGCCCTACCTGGCTAGTAGTCCCAGCCGGCACCAGCGCCCCTCAGAAATGGCTCCTGCTAGAGGGGACAAGCCTTGCACACTAATGTACCCACAGCAGTCACAGCCAGGCTTCACGGACAGCCAGGCTGGGGGCTCGCCCTACCTGCGAGGGTGTCAGCAGCAGTTGTAGCCAAGCCACTCAGCTAGCCAGGTCAGGGAGCAGCCCCATCTACCAGTGCACGCGCAGCACTTGCAGCCCAACCACAACAAGAAGGCATACACAGCACATACAGGGGTGACAGGAGGATCTCGCTCTGGTGCCTGGGGTGATGGTGCCATTGGGCCCACAGATACTTACATAGGGCCAGTCCTTCAAGAATGAGAGATGTAGCTGTAATATGTAGAAACAAATACAGAGAGGCAAAATGAGGAGACACAGGAATAGCCGACAAATGAGAAAACAAGACAAAACCAAGGGAAAAAATAAACAAAATGGAGATAAGCAATTAACCAAATAAAAAGTTCAAATTAATAGTCTTAAAGTTGTTCACTGGACTCTGGAGAATGGATGAACTTGGTGAGAACTGCAACAATGAGATAGATGATAGAGAAAAGAACCAATCAGAACTGGAAAATAGATTAACAGAAATGAAAAATACACCAGAGGGAATCAACAGCAGACTGGAAGATGCAGAAGAATAGATCAACAATCTGAGACAGGGTAATGGATATTATCCAATCAAAACAGCAAAAAAATAATAATAATTTTTAAAATGAAGATAGCTTGGAACTTCCATGGTAGTCCAGTGGTTCAAACTCCATGCTTCCGCTACAGGGGGCACAGGTTTGATCTCTGGTAAGGAAGACAACATCAAGTTGTGAGACAACATCAAGTGTATTAACATTCACAGGGGTCACAGAGAGACGGAAATTTTTCTTCAAAACATATTTGAAGAGAAGTGACTGAAAACTTTGCTAACCTGGCTAGCAAAACAGACATCCAAGTCCAGGATGCACAGAGTCCCAAATAAGATGAACCCAAGAGACCCATACCAAGATACATTATAATTAAAACCTCAAACGTTGAAGACCAAGAAGAAATCTTTAAGGCAACAAGGAACACCCACATAAGACTATCAGCTGACTTGTCAGCAGAAACTTTTCAGGCCAGAAGAGACTAACATGGTATTCAAAGTGCTAAAAGAAAAAAATTACAACCAAGAATACTCTACCTGGCAAGACTATCATTCAGGATTGAAGTAGAGATAATGGGTTTCACAGAGAAGTAAAAGCTGATAATGTTCATCACCACTAGCTGAGCCTTACAAGGAGCAGTAAAGGGACTTCTTTAAACCGAAAAGACAAGGCCATGACTAGAAGCATGAAAATCATGAAAGAAAAAACATCACTGGTAAGGGCAAACATATACTAAAGGTCAGTCACCTACAAAGCTAATATGAAGGCTAAGAGACAAAAGTAGTAAAATCACCTATATATGAAACAAATAGACGATACACAAAAAGATGCAAAATATGTAAAAAACATAAAATATCGGGGTGGGGGGGTAAGTAGTGCTTTTAGAATGTGCTCTGACTTAAGTGACCATCTATTTAAATAGACTGCTGTTTACATAGGTTATTGTTTATGAACCTCATGGTAACCACAAACCTAAAACCTATAATATGCACACAAAAAATTAAAGAGAAAGGAATACAAACAACACACTCAAGAAAGTCATCAAATCACAAAGAGGACAAGAAAAGAAGAAATGAGAACAGAGGAACTACAAAACAATTAACAAAATGGCAATAAGTACATACCTATCAATAACTACTTTAAATGTAAATGGACTAAATGTTCCAATCAAAAGACAAAGGTAGCTGAATGGATTAAAACAACAAGACCCATTTAGATGCTGCATACCCAGGCTTCAGATCTAAAGACATACACAGAATGAAAGTGAAGGGATAGAAAAAGAAATTTCATGCAAATGAAAATGAAAAGAAACCTGTAGTAGCAATATTAATACCAGGCAAAACAGACCTGAAAGCAAAGAAGTTACAATTGACAAAACAGAAATACAAAGGATCATAAAAGATTACTATAAACAATTATTTGCCAACAAAATGAACAGCCTAGAAGAAATGGGTAAGTTCCCAGAAACATGCAACCTTCCAAAAGTGAATCAAGAAAAATAGAAAATTTGAAGACAGATGCCTAATAATGAAACTGAATTAGAAATTTTAAAAAACCTCCCAACCAACAAGCCCAGGACCAGACAACAGGTAAATGCAACAAACTTTAAGGAAGAGTTAATACCTATCCTTCTCAAACTATTCCAAAAAATTGAAGAGGAAGGAACTATTCTAAATTCATTCTCTGAAGCTAGCATTATGCTGATATCAAAACCAGATAAAGACACTACCAAAAAAATTACAGGCCAGCATCCTGGATGAACATAAATGCAAAAATTCTAAACAAAATATTAGACTGATATCAACAGTATAGTAAAAGAACCATACACCATTATCAACCATACACCATAGATGCAAGGATGGTTCTATATACACAAATAAATCAACATGATATATTACATTAACAAAGTAAAGAATAAAAACCACATGATGATTTGAATCAATGCAGAAAAGGTGTTTGACAAAATTCAATATCCATTTTTTATAAAAACTCTCAATAAAGTGGGTATAGAGGAAACATGTATCCACATAATAAGAGCTGTGTATGACAAACCAGTAGCTCAGAAAATACTTAACAATGAAAAGCCAAATGCTTTTCCTTTAAGATCAGGAAGAAGGAAAAGTGTCCACTATTGACACTTTTATTCAAAATAGTATCAGAAGTCCTAGCAACAACAGTCACACAAGAAAAAGAAATAAAAGGCATCCACATTGGAAAGGAAGCAGTAAAACTGTCCCTATTTGCAGATGACGTGATAATATATATAGAAAACCCTAAAAACTCCACCAAAAAAAAAATAAAAACTATTGAAACTAATATATGAATTCAGTAAAACTTCAGGATACAAAATCAATATATAGAAATCAGTTGCATTTCTATACACCAATAATGAACTATGAGAAATAGAAATTAAGACAATCCTATTTACAATTGCAGCCAAAAGAATAAGAATAAAATTTGCCAAGAAAGTGAAAGACCTATACTCTGAAAACCATTAAACATTGATGAAAGAACTAATGTTGTTAAAATGTCCATACTACGCAAAGCAATCTACAGATTCAATGAAATCTCTTATCAAAGTAACAACAGCATTTTTTGCAGAATTGAAACAAAGCATCCTAAAGTATATTCTAGAACATGAAAGACTGTGAAAACCAAAGCAATTTAAAAGAGGAACAAAGCCAGGGGTGTCATACACCCTGATTTCAAACTGTGCTACAAAGCTATAGGAATCCAAACAGTATGGTTGTGGCACAAAAAGAGACACACAGAGCAATGGAGAATAGAGAGCCCAGAAATAAAGCCCCTCTTATATGGTCAGTTAACGTACCACCATTCACAGGAATGGGTGAATTCACCTCAGATGACCATTATATCTACTACTGTGGGCAAGAATCACTTAGAAGAAATGGAGTAGCCCTCATAGTCAACAGAAGAGTCGGAAAGGCAGTTGTTGGGTGCAGTCTCAAAAATGACAAAATGATCTGTTTGTTTCCAAGGCAAACCATTCAACATCACAGTAATTCAAGTCTATGCCCTGACCAGTAATGCTTAAGGAGCTGAAGTTGAATGGTTCTATGAAGACTTACAAGACCTTCTAGAACTAACACCCAAAAAAGATGCCCTTTTCATTACAGGGGCCTGGAATGCAAAAGTAGGAACTCAAGACATACCTGGAGTAACAGGCAAATTTGGCCCTGGAGTACAAAAAGAAGCAGGGCAAAGGCTAACAGAGTTTTGTCAAGAGAATGCACTGGTCATAGCAAACACCATCTGCCAGCAACACAAGAGGAGACTCTACACAGATGGTCAATACCAAAATCAGATTGATTATATTCTTTGCAGCCAAAGATGGAGAAGCTCTATACAGTCAGCAAAAACAAGACTGGGAACTGACTGTGGCTCAGATCATGAACTCCTTATTGCCAAATTCAGACGTGAATTGAAGAAAATAGGGAAAACCACTAGACCATTCAGGTATGCCCTAAATCAAATTCCTTACAATTATACAGTGGAAGTGACAAATAGATTCAAGGGATTAAATCTGATAGAGTGACTGAAGAACTATGGATGGAGGTTCGTGACACAGTACAGGAGGCAGTGATCAAGACCATCCCCAAGAAAAAGCAATGCAAAAAGGCAAACTGGTTGTCTGAGGAGGCCTTACAAATAACTGAGAAAAGAAGGTAAAGGCAAAGGAGAAAAGGAAAGATATACCCATTTGAATGCAGAGTTTCATGAATAGCAAGGAGACATAAGAAAGCCTTCTTCAGTGATCAGTGCAGATATAGAGGAAAATAATAGAATGGGAAGACGAAAGAGCTCTTCAAGAAAATTAGAGATACCAAGGAAACATTTCATGCAAAGATAGGCACAATAAAGGACAGAAACAGTATGGACCTAACAGAAGCAGAAGATATTAAGAAGAGGTGGCAAGGATACACAGAAGAACTATACAAAAAACATCTTCACGACCCACATAATCATGATGGTGTGATCACTCACCTAGAGCCAGACATCCTGGAATGTGAAGTCAAGTAGGTCTCAGGAAGCATCATTATGAACAAAGCTAGTGGAGGTGATGGAATTCCAGCTGAGCTATTTCAAATCCTAAAGATGATGATGTGAAAGTGCTGCACTCAATATGCCAGAAAATTTGGAAAACTCAGAAGTGGCCGCGGGAATGGAAAAGGTCAGTTTCCAGTCCAATCCAAAAGAAAGGCAGTGGCAGTGAATATTCAAGCACAAAAGCACAATATTCAAGCCCAACTGCACTCATCTCACACACTAGCAAGGGAATGCTCAAAATTCTCCAACCCAGGCTTCAACAGTACATGAACTGTGAACTTCCAGATGTTCAGGCTGGATTTAGAAAAGGATTTAGAAAAGAACCAGAGATCAAATTGCCAACATCCATTGAATCATCGAAAAAGCACAAGAGTTCCAGTAAAACATCTACTTCTGCTTTATTGACTACACCAAAGCCTTTGATTATGTGCATCACAACAGACTGTGGAAAATCCTTCAAGAGGTGCGAATACCAGACACCCTTACCTGCCTCCTGAGATATCTGTATACAGGTTAAGAAGCAATAGTTAGAACTGGACATGGAACAACAGACTGGTTCCAAATCGGGAAAGGAGTACATCATGGCTGTATATTGTCACCCTGCTTATTTAACTTATATGCAGAGTACATCATGCGAAATGGTGGGCTGGATGAAGCACAAGCAGGCATCAAGATTGGTGGGAGAAACATCAATAACCTCAGATAGGCAGATTACACCACCGTTATGGCAGTAAGTGAAGAACTAAAGAGCCTCTTGATGAAAGTGAAACAGGAGAGTGAAAAAGTTGGCTTAAAACTCACCATTCAGAAAACTAAGATCATGGCATCTGGTCCCATCCTTTCATTGCAAATAGATGGGGAAACAATGGAAACAGTGACAGACTTTATTTTGGGGGCTCCAAAATCACTGCAAATGGTGACTGCAGCCATGAAATTAACAGATGCTTGCTCCTTAGAAGAAAAGCTATGACCAACCTAGACAGCATATTAAAAAGCAGAGACATTACTTTGCCAACAAAGGTCCATACAGTCAAAGCTATGGTTTTTTCAGTAGTCATGTATGTATGTGAGAGTTGGACTGTAAAGAATGATGAGTGCCAAAGAATTGACACTTCTGTGACGCTGGAGAAGATGCTTGAGAGTCCCTCGGACTGCAAGGAGATCCAGCCAGCCGATCCTAAAGGAAATCAGTCCTGAATATTCATTGGAAGAACTGATGCTGAAGCTGAAACTCCAATACTTTGGCCACCTGATACAAAGAACTGACTCACTGGAAAAGATCCTGATGCTGGGAAAGGTTGAAGGCAGGAGGAGAAGGGACGACAGAGGGTGAGATGGTTGGATGGCTCACTAACTCGCTGCACATGAATTTAAGTAAGCTCCGGGAGTTGGTGATGGACAGGGAAGCCTTGCATGCTGCAGTCCATGGGGTCGCAGAGTCGTACACCGATGAGCAACTGAACCGAACTGAATGTACAACAGTGGAGCCAAGAATATACAATAGGTAAAAGACAGTGTCTTTAATAAATGATATTGGGAAACTTGACAGCTTCACGCAAAAGAATGAAACTGGATCACTCACTATGCTGTATACAAAATATAAACTCAAAAAGGATTGAAGGCTTAAATGTGAGATCTGAAACCATAAAAAACTCCTAGAAGAAAACATAGGCTGTACACTCTTTAAAATTAGACTTAGCAGTATTTTTTTTTAATCTGTCTCCTCAGGCAAGGGCAGGAAAAACAAAAATAAATAAGAGTACATCAATTTTAAAGGTTTTGCGCAACGAAGGAAACCATCAACAAACATAAAGGCAGTTTACTGAATAGGAAGAAATACTTGTAGATGATATATCTGATAAGGGGTTAATATCTAAAGTATATTTTTTAAAACTTACATAGCTCAGTATCAAAAATCCCAACCTAATTTTAAAATGAGCAAAAAGCCTGAACAAACACTTTTTCAAGAAAGACATAGAGATGGCCAACAGATGCATAAAATGGTATTCAACATCACTAATCATCAGTGTAGTGCAAATATCCTCACACCTTTCAGAATGACTGTTATCAAACAAACAACAAATGACAAGTGTTGGCAAGGATATGGAGAAAAGGGGACCCTTATGCACTGTTATGAGAATGTAAATTGGTGCAACCACTATGGAACAATGTAGACGTTCCTCAAAAAATTAAAAATAGAACTGCTATATGATCCAGTAATTTCACTTCTGGGTATTTACCCAAAGAAAATAAAAATATTATTTTTAAAAGATACATGCTCTCCAACATTCACTGCAGCATTATTCACAATACCCAACATATGGAAGTAACCTAAGTATTCATCAATAGATAAGTGGATAAAGGTGATGTGATACACACATACACACAGCGGAATTTTACCTAGCCATAAAAAAAGAATGAAAGCTTGACATGTGAAACAACAGGAATGGACTCTAAGGGTATTATGCTAAGTGAAATAGGTCTGACAGAGAAAGACAAATACTATATGATTTCATTTATATGTGGAATTTAACAATCAAACAGACTAAACAGAAGCACCAGTAGAGAGAACACAGTAGAGGTCACCAGCGGGTAAGCGGGTGGTTGGGTGAAAGAGACGAAGGGAATTAAGAGGTACAAACTTCCAGGTATAAAATAAATCAGGCACAGGGATGTAGTGTATAGCATAGAGAATGTAGTCAATAATACAGTAATAACTTTGGTGACAGATGGTTACTAGACTTATTGTGGTGACCAATTCATAATGTGTACAAATGTCAAATCACTGTGTTGTACACTCGAAACTAACTGTCCGACTCTCTGCGACCCCATAGACTGTAGCCTACCAGGCTCTTCCATCCATGGGATTTTCGAGGCAAGAATGCTGGAGTGGGTTGCCATTTCCTTCTCCAGGAGATCTTCCTGACCCAGGGATTGAACCTGGGTCTCGCACATTGTAGGCGGACGCTTTACCATCTGAGCCACCAGGGAAGTCTGCTAATATAATGTTACATGTCAACTATACTTCAGTTTTTTAAAAGGAAGGGAAAAAGCTAGATTTGAGGGTATTTGTCTCAGTTGCAGGTCTTAAAAGTTGGGTTCACAACATGGGATTCAAACTCTTTGCTCCTTGAGGAAAAGCTCTGGATTTCCAGTTTCCTCCTAGTTGTGGGTCAGTGTGCTGGGGTTTACAGCAAGATTGTGTCTCAGCATCTCCTATCCACTAAATAAGAGTTTTTCTCATTTTCCCAATAATGTAGAAGTCACTCAGCTAGTTTTTAGGGTTTTTTCAGAAGAAACTGGTCCATATGTACCTATATAGATGCATCCATGGGAGAAAGCGAGTTCCTATTTGACCATCTTGAACCAGAACTCTGAAATCAGTCCCTTGAAGAGATACCTGAACTCCCTTGTTCATTACAACATTATATGAAATCAAGCTAAATGTCTCTCACAGAATAAGTAGATAAATAAAATGTGGTATATGTATACACACACAATAGAATATTATTCACCCTTCGAAAAGGAGGAAATCCTGTCATTTGCAACATGGATTAACCTGGAGGATATTATACTAAGTGGAATAAGCCAGGCACAGAAAGTCATACATGATCTCTTATATGGGAATCAAAGAAAAGTCAGACTTAATAGAAGCAGAAAGTAGAATGGTGGTTACCAGGGGCTGGGGGTATGAGGGAAAAGAGGAGATGCTGACCCAGTGTACAAAGTTGCAGTTATACAGGAAGAATAAATCTAGAGATCTAATGTACAATATAATGACTATACATTTAGTATAATATTGTTTTAAATGCTGAAAATTCACTTAAGAGGGTAGATTTCAGGTCCTCTACATCCCTACTATCCTGCAAAATAGTAATATTGTGGGGAGATGCTATGTTAAGCAGCTTTACTGTAGTAATTGTTTCACTGTCTATATCACATTATTTTGTTATATATCTTAAATACATACAATTTTTACTTTAAATGTGTTTAAATTTTTTAAATAAAATTAACCACAGTAAGAAAGTAAAAAGAAACATAGGATTAATCTTACTTACATCTCTTATTTAATACCATATATCTAAAATATTTTTCCAACATGTAATCAGTATAAAAGTATTGATAAGATGTTTTACTGTTTTTTTCTTACAAAGTCTTCAAAATCTGTGTTTGCACTTAAAGACATCCCAGGGATTTTCCTGGTGGTCCAGGGGCTAAGATTCTGCATTCCCAATGCAGGGGGACCGGGTTCAGTTCCTGGTCAGGGAACTAGATCCCACATGCTGCAGCTAATATCTGGCACAGTCAAATAAATAAATATTAACAGAAAACAAATTTTTTTTTTAAAGACATCTCAAATTGGGTTATCCACATATGGCTAGCGGCCACCATATTGGACCATGCTGATTTGAATAACAAGAATTCCAGAAAGAGAGTGGATAAGGGGAAAGAGAAGCAGAGAAGAAATAAAACAATTTTAAGAAAATGTCCAAGAACTTAAGAATACTAGTTTCCAAACTGAGGAGGCTCTGAGCCCAGCAAAAGTGAATTAGATCCAGACCAAGGCACTTCATCAGTTTTATTTTAAAACACCAGGAACTCAGAAACCTCTGTAGGCTTCAAAGGGGAAAAAAAAAAAAAGGTTGCAAAGGATCAGTGGCTTTAGACTTCTCAACAACAGTGGATAAATGGAGGACAGTGAATCAGGGCCTTTAAAATTCTGAAGAAAAGAACCATCATGCCATAATCCTATATATACCAAACACATTAGGGGGTAGATAAGGGTATTTTCAATGATCTAACATCCAAAAAATGTACCTGCTATGCTCCCTTTTTTAGGAAGCTACTGAAGAATGTGTTTTACCAAACAAGGAAGCAAACCAAGAATGAGGAAAATGTGAGATATAAGAAACAGCAGAAAGGTGAAAGGATTCCCTAGGGTGAAACTATAAATCAGGCCTAAAGATCACCCAGTCCAGATTAGAATAGGTCAGAGGAACTGAAAAAGATTTCAAGGAAATGCAATTGATAGAATACCCAATGGGACTGATTATGGACGTAGAAAACTAGCAGAAGTCTTTGAATTAGTGGTAGTAACATGTACTGTATCCCAAAACTAAACAAAAGAGATAAAAGGAAAATGTAAAGTTATAAACTGTGAATGTTGAGTTATTTTTCTGTACTAAGAGGTTATAAAGGGCATGTGGGTAAGGTGGAATGAGTAGCAAAAGACCTGAAACCTCATCTTTCATGGTGCAAAATTAAACCACAGTCTTTAAATCAGAAATATAAGAAAGGAACAATATAGACACCTTAACTGAAATGTAAAGATAAAAACCAAAAGAATCAAGTGTTGAAAATGCTTGGATCTGGGGAAGAGAAAATTTAAAAAATGACTGCCATTTTTTCTAATAAATTTTGTAAAACTATGTCTAAGTCCAAAGTATACCCATATATAACTTTTAAAAGAAACAAACAATAATAAATCTGGTGAATAAAAGAGCTTTAACAGGCCATTGCTAATGAGTATCCTTACCTCCTAGCATTGAGTACTGGTTCCGCTGTATGGATGTGGATGGGGATGGAGTGCTCTCCATGTACGAGCTGGAATACTTCTACGAGGAGCAGTGTGAACGGATGGAAGCCATGGGCATTGAGCCCTTGCCATTCCATGATTTGTTGTGCCAGATGCTTGACCTGGTGAAGCCAGCCAGTGATGGTAAGATTGAATAAAGAGCCAAGTTGCATTGTTCATCTCCATTACAGAGTGGGGGCTGTAATCCTGGATTGTTCCAAATTATTTAACTTCCCAGAGTCTTCCACACAGGCTCTCCAAATACAGAAGTATTTAAGTTTCTGCTTTAGCGTTAGCATAGAACTAACAATTGATGGCAAATTCAGAAGGCAGATTAGTGGTAGCCAGTTGGGGAGGATTGCAGAGGGGAGGGGAGTGAGACTGTTGGATGGGTACAGAGTGTCCTTTGGAGGTGAAGAAAATGCTAGGGCATGTGATAGTGGTGATGCTTATGCAACATTGTGAATGTATGAAAAACCATTAGAATGGTTAAAATGGTGAATTTTATGTGAACTTTACCTCAAAAAAAATCAAATTTTTATAATCAAATAAGCATATGCCTATATCCTTTTAAACTTCAGTAGAAGGTGGTTTTTTTTTTCCACTTCAAAAAAAGCCTTTGAAATTTACCAGATTTGTTCTTACACAGGCAAAATAACTCTACGAGATCTGAAGAGATGCAGAATGGCTCACATCTTTTATGACACTTTCTTTAATCTGGAGAAATACTTAGACCATGAACAAAGAGATCCCTTTGCAGTCCAGAAGGTACCAGTATAGTTTTAACTTCTGTTTGAGGGATGCAATATCAGGAGATGTATGCTTCAGATAAAAGTGGCCTCTGTCTGCAGGAATTTTGGTATTTAAAAAGGCTTACATTTAAAACATTTCATCACATACTGAAAAGAAAGAATAAAGGACTTAGAGTCCATCTCTTCCCATAGCTAATCTTCAAGTGTAGGTAATAACCTGCATCTACCTTTCATTGAATGAATTGTGTGTTTTGTGTACTTCCATATACATAGAAACTGGTTACAGAAAATTTTGAAATAATTGTCTCACTTTCAAATCAATAAACGTGTGTTCATTTTATTATTCATTAAAAAAAAAAAACCTATATCAATAGATACATCTCTGTTACAGAGTACACTGGGCTTGATTTAACTGTACCATTCAATTTCGGGAGGGCATGGTAATGAAAACTAGATGCTTTCCAAGATAGACAACCTTCAGATAAATGTAACACTTTTTCAAGCGGTAATGATGACTGTACATGACATCAGTTTGAAGTCATTCTACAGCTGAAGAGCTGTGAGCTGCCTTCCCCATACGCAAAAACCTGTGGACTCTCAGAAAACCCATGTCCAGAAAAAAAACAAAGAGCAGAATATCACCACTTCTCCTTCTATTCCCCTGTTTAAAGAGTAAAAACTATATTGATGGAAAAGAACTGGTTGAATACACTACAGGAAACTTCCTCAGTCTTTTCTTTGTCTTTCATATGTTGCATAACTGTTTGACCTAAATATTAATAGCCAAGAATACAAGGACCAGCTTCTAAAAACAAATACTCTGCACCAGAACTTGGGGCCTATCAAGGTACATTATCACTAGCCTAAAGTCAGTATTATATTTCATTGAGTTTAAAATATCCCATTATTTTATATACCTTTAAAGAAAAAGCAATTATAAATCTAAGATGCATAGCAATTTCAGACATGTTTAAAAGGTGGGGTGAAGTTCTTCAAATGGATCATAGTAATTAACACATTGTGTAGTCAGTATTAAGGTACTTACGTTCTAGCATAACTAACCTTACATCCTAGAGCAATGTTAGCCCAATTTCATTATGGAAAAACATCGTTTTACCCAGAACATATAATCTAAGATGCAGCCTGTATTGTAGAAGGAAAAGAAAATATATACCTTTTTCCCCCTTCATTTTTTTATTTGTATTACAAATTTACTTTAAATTTTTCCTCTTTTTTCTTAGAGGTAGTAATTATCAACATTCTGATCTGCAAAGAATGCTATTAGTAAGTGCTTAGTAAATTCCAGGTACTGTGTTGAAGAGACACTGGAGGTTATATAGAGATAACTCAGTATATAAAAAGAACGGGTATATAGAGATGACAAGGACAGGAGAACAAAATGCTTGGCAACCAAGCATATGTAGTACAATGAAGGAAATGACTAGGGGGAGAAGGGCTGTTTCTAAGAAGGTAACTCAGATGGCAGGGTATCCAAGCTGGCTGTGAAGGAAGCAATAAAAATTCGCTAGAGGAAGGGATGGTATATTTCAGGTTAAGTTTAAGTCACTCAGTCCTGTCTGACTCTTATGACCCCATGGACTGTAGCCTCTGTCCATGGAATTCTCCAGGCGAGAATAGTGGAGCAGTATATGGCTGATTCAAGTTGAGGTTTGACAGAAAACAACAAAATTCTGTAAAGCAATTATCCTTCAATTAAAAAATAAATTAAAAAAAGAATACTGGCGTAGGTTGCCATTTTCTTCTCCAGAGGATTTTCCCAACCCAGAGGTTGAACCCAGGTCTCCTGCATTGCAGACAGATTCATCACCATCTGAGCCACCAGGGAAACCGCATTTCAGGTGGGCACATGCAAACCACAGGTCACTCCAGATCACTGCTATGCCAAGTGTGAGAGAGGGGGCTGGAGAAGCCTCTGGTTACAAGGCTGAAGAATCTAGACCCAAACAGTCCAGCTGATGAACAGTGCTTAATAATTTTGTGATTCAAGGTGTAGAAAATCAGTTTATGATTGTGACTTTAGTACCTCTCTTAACATGCTTAGGGCTTCCCTGATGGCTCAGTTGGTAAAGAATCAGCCAGTAATGCAGGAAACCCCAGTTCGACTCCTAGGTTGGGAAGATCAGCTGGAGAAGGGATAGGCTGCCCACTCCAGTATTCTTGGACTTCCCTGGTGGCTCAGCTGGTAAAGAACCTGCCTACAATGCGGCAGACCTGGGTTCAATCTGTGGGTTGGGAAGATCCCCTGGAGAAGAGAAAGGCTACCTATTCCAGTATTCTTGCCTGGAGAATTCCATGAACTGTATAGTCCGTGGGGTCAAATGAAACATTTTTCACATAGGTTTTTTCAGGATGTAAAACATTTGTGATGACCTATCTCCAATTTTTGTTTTTGATTCTGTTTCCTGTGGCCATCCCCTTCCCAATCAGGATGTGGAGAATGAGAGTCCTGAGCCTTCCGACTGGGACAGGTTTGCTGCTGAAGAGTATGAGAGCCTTGTAGCAGAGGAGTCTGCCCAGGCGCAGTTCCAGGAAGGGTGAGTTAGTTTCCCTGTGTCTTGTGAGCTTTTTTAACAGGGGTAACCACATTAGGATCACCTGTAAAAAACTCAAGCTAGTAGTGCTTTCCTATTCTTGCCATATCATAAAAACAAGTGATTTTAACCCAATTTTAGTTGAGTGAACATTCCCCCAGCAGTCTTCTCTTCCCTTCACTGATTTTATAAAAAGTCTTCTCATGTGCCATTTCCTTTAATGAAGTTGTACCTTCCACTGAAAACGGAGATCACTGTGCAGTCATACTACTTTGTTAGGGATGTTAGTAAACCCTATAAACACAGGAGAACTGAAGCTCTTTTAAATAATAAAGATCATTATGATCATCAAAACAAACCTTTATCAGACATGGTTTTGTGCGTTCAACTCTGAATAAGAAGTTAACTTCTACAAAGGGACCATGGTAAGAAATTAAATTGTCAAAGACTTTTACTGCTTAGAACATTTCAGTATCTATAATTTGTTGGCTGTTTTCATCTTCTAGTGATTTCTTTAGCAGTTCCTCTATAGTCACTGTTTCTGTAAGGCTCTCAATTAATCCTTATTATTAATGTAATACTTTTTGAATAGGCAGTATAGTCACTTAATATTCAGAATTAAAGAATAAATAGTAAGTTTCCTGCTACTCAGTTCTCCCCAGAAGCAACCACTATTATCACTTAATGTGCTTTTCCAAGGATGCTCCATCCTGGTCCCTCCCGTTCTCACACTCTCTCTTCATACATATGTATATGTGTATGAAAGCAAATACACATATACATTTTTTTCTTTCTTTTTTTCTCTTACATATATGATAGCATACTCACTATTCGGTTCCCAGCTTTTTCCACACTTTTTATAAAGTTTCTGTTACATAAGTTCTGGAGACCTGCTGTAAAACATAGTATCTATAGTTAACGTGGTACTGTGCAGTGTAAAATATATTAAGAAGATAGATCTTATGTTAAGTGTTCCTACAAAAGAAAAAAAAGAACACAAGGAAATGTCTGGAAGTAATGGATATATTTAGTGCCTTGAATGTAGTGATGATATGACAGATATCTGCATATTCCAAAATCATCAAGATGTATTCACTAAGTGTGTCCAGTTTTTTGTATCAAACTTCAATAAATCTAAAAACAGTAACAACAAAGCTTGGGAGAACAGCATGGTGAATAAAATACTTGTATTTTATGATCATTGAGGTATAAATGAGGCAGCATAAATATCTGGGGATCCCTGAGTGTATAAAAAAATTAATAAAAGAATAACTGAAGATTGGAGGAAAAACAAATCAATAAATTGGAAATTATTCCATAAATATATTCAGTGAATGTGCTAAGTTTTTGTAACTGCATAATATTCCACTGTATAGTTACACCATTATCTTATATTCCTCTGTTCACAGGCATTATAGTGAAATATTAGAGATATAAGGTTGCAGTGAATAATCTTACATACATGTTATTTTATACATACGTGGGATAAATTTCTAGGGTGTATTTAACAGATAGGGCTTCCCAGGTGGGACAGTGGTAAAGAATCTGCCTGCCAGTACAGGAGACACAAGAGATGTGGGTTCGATTCTTGGGTCAGGAAGATCTCCTAGAGTAGGAAATGGCAACCCACTCCAGTATTCTTGCCTGGAAACTTCCATGAACAGAGGAGCCTGGCAGGCTACAATCCATGGGGTTGCAAAGAGTCTGACACAACTGAGCACACACGAACACACAGACACACAGAGCAAACTTACAAATACACAGGAGGATTTTAGAGAAGCCAATAAGAAGTGACACAGATACCCAGAATTAGCAATGGTGGAGAGCCATATCATCCCTAGGCCTAAAAGGACCAGGAGATGACAGCATCATCAGAACCCAGAGGAGCGGCTCTGCTCACAGGCGTGATTTAATTCTTTGTCAGTGAGCTTCGTTAGTTAGGAACGGGGGTAAGTTTACTGATTTTATGAAGCAATATCACTACCGTTAAGAACATGTGCAGATGTTTATAATAGTGAAAACCAGAGACAATCTAAGTAATAAGATTAGTAAAATTACCATACATATACACAGGGCAATCCCATTTAACCATTAAAAAAATCATTTTGTGGGTGTATAATTATTGACCATCAAAGAAAAAATAGGAATATGAAAAAAGGCCTTAAAATAAAACAGAATAGAAAAGAACAAAATAAAGTGTCAGAAAGAAAATTAGGTATATGTGAGGAAAACAAAAGGGACCTAACTTACACATACTAGACAACAGAACAAATGAAGTAGAAAAAAAAATTCAAAGATAATAGAAAAGCTTTTTTGAAATGAAAGAAGACCTGAGTCTGAAAGGTCAGAAATCACACCATATGATAATGACTGGCCCAATAGATGTGTGGTGAATTTAACAGAATTCAAAGATTATCTGGGGGACTTTTTCAGCTTTTTAAAAATGTAAGTCACCAGGTAAGAGGGGAAAAAATGTCAACCTTGCCTCAGAGACCGCCACAGTAAAAATGAATACTGGAAAAGATCATGAAGCAATATTTATAAGTCTCTCAGAGAAAGAAATTCTGTACCCTAAAGTTTTATACTAACCCAAGATGACATTCGAGCATGAGAACATAAATGGGAATTTTCTAAAAACTGAAAGGAATAAAGCACCCAAGAGCTTTTGTTTAAAAAGGGCATAATCATAAAACAAAGAGATGAGCCAAAATAAGGAGCCCAGAAATGGAGCGACCATGGTGGAAGAGAAATAACAGTGAGTGTTCAGTCCATTTAAATATAAAGGATAGGGTCAGAACATAGCATTCTGGAAAAAATAACATAACTCAAAGTGGGATGTAGAGAGGAGGAAGAAACATATGTGTAAGTTTCATTAGCAAGTCCTCAACGGCTACCCTCTAAAGCTGATAAGTTGAAGTTTAAGACTATTAATTAAAATAAACACTTGAAAAACCAAAGCCAGACTCTAAATATTAATTCAATCAGAAAACATGTGTGCACAAAAAAAAACACACACCATGCAGCATAAAGATGACAGAACTAAAATAAATACTTTTTGATCAGTGAATGTAAGTGAACAAACTCATTTATAAAAAGAAAACAATTCCATCATTATAGAATGGTAACAAAAGTTGAATTTAAAAAGACTAGAGACTTCCCTGGTGGTCCAGTGGTTAACACTCCACAGTCCCAGTGCCAGGGGCCTGGGTTCAAGTCCTGGTCTGGGAACTAGATCCTGCATGCTGCAACTAAGAGCCACTGTGCCACAACTGAAAATAAAAAAGATCCTGCAACTTAAGATCCCATGTGCTGCAACCAAGACCTGTAGCAGCCAAATAGACTTTTGAAAAACAACTAACCACCCCCAAAAAGTTGTCCTGAAAATATCAAATTTTTGAAGCAGAAACTCCAAAAGAAAAAAAAGGAGAACTTAAAACCTGTTATTTGCATCCGTAGTAAATTATTCCCTGAAAATATTTTTGTGGTGAATTGTCCAGAGACTATTTACAAAATAAATACTAAGCCACAAACAAAACTTCAGTAGACTTCCCAAAAGTATTACAATAATATAGAGTAGCTTCTCATTTCAAGGTGGTAAACAAAGCATCCTGTAGTTTTCAGTCTCTCATGCCATATAAAAATAAGAAATAGAGAGCATCACCTGAAGTAAGAAGAGAACTTCCAGTGGACTAACAGGACAGCAGATGGAATCAGATTGAAGAGGGAGCTAGAGCTTAGGTTCTCTGCCAGAAGATGAGAAAGATAATTGGCACAGATAAGGGAGCAGTACTTAAAGATGATCTATACCTTAATATGACTGAAACCAAAAGCAAAAGGGAGGTTCAATCCAGGTAGGTTGAACCCTACACATCCCATCCTACTCTTAAAGACAAAAGCAGAAAGAATGGAATCTTAGAGCAGCATGGCCCCCTTCAGTTCAGCCACTCAGTCGTGTCTGACTGTTTTCAACCACACAGACTGCAGCACGCAAGGCTTCCCTGTCCATCACCAACCCCAGGAGCTTGCGCAAACTCATGTCCATTGAGTTGGTGATGCCATCCAACCATCTCATCCTCTATCGTCCCCTTCTCCTCCTGCCTTCAATCTTTCCCAGAATCAGGGTCTTTACCAATGAGTCAGTTCTTCTCATCAGGTAGCCAAAGCATTGGAGTTTCAGCTTCAGCATCAGTCCTTCCAATGAATATTCATGACTGATTTCCTTTAGGATTGACTGGTTTGATCTTCTTGCAGTCCAAGGGACTCTCAAGCATCTTCTCCAACACCACATTTCAAAAGCATCAATTCTTTGGTGCTTAGCTTTCTTTATGGTCCAACTCTCACATCCATACATGACTACTGGAAAAATCATAGCTTTGACTGTGCAGACCTTTGTTGGCAAAGTAATGTCTCTGCTTTTCAATATGTTGTCTAGGTTGGTCATAGCTTTTCCTCCAAGGAGCAAGTATCTTTTAATTTCATGGCCGCAGTCACCATCTGCAATGATTTTGGAGCCCAAGAAAATAAAGTCTGTCATTGTTTCCATTGTTTCCCCATCTATTTGCCATGAAGTGATGGGACTAGATGCCATGATCTTCATTTTTTGAATGTTTAGTTTTAAGCCAACTTTTTCACTCTCCTCTTTCACTTTCATCAAGAAGCTCTTTAGTTCCTCTTGGCTTTCTGCCGTAAGGGTGGTGTCATCTGCATATCTGAGGTTGTTGATATTTCTCCTGGACACATCTGAAAGGTACATCAAGGCTGTGTACTATAACTTATATGCAGAGTACATCATGCAAAGTCCCAGGCTGGATGAAGCACAAGCTGGAATCAAGATTGCCGGAAGTATCAATAACCTCAGACATACATGGCCCGTCCATCCCCCTATTCTCATTTAAAGTACCAGCAAGTCCACACTGCTCTCTCCTGAGCATCCAGTACAGGGCAACAGTACACGGTAAAGTAGACAAATGTCAACCAACAAAATACAGCAAATGAAAGAACTTTTAACCCTGGACTCACTACAGCAATCAGAGCAAGACATCAAAATGGGTATATTTACTATTTGTTTTTTTTTGGCTACACTGTGTGGCATGCAGGATCTTAGTTCCCCAACCAGGGATCAAACTCATGCCCCCTGCAGTGGAAGCGCAGAGTCTCAAGTACTAGACCACCAGAGAAGTCTGTCTATTTTTAGACAGATAAAATTTTAAATGAAAGAAAACACAATCATTGGGTGATGTGATAACAGAATGGACACATCTGAAAATTTTTTTATTTAT
This sequence comes from Dama dama, assembly GCF_033118175.1. Taxonomy (NCBI): domain Eukaryota; kingdom Metazoa; phylum Chordata; class Mammalia; order Artiodactyla; family Cervidae; genus Dama; species Dama dama. The sequence continues at coordinate 84,482,627 of NC_083699.1, forward strand.
AATATTGACTGTAATACGGGAGTAAGAAATTCTTGTACAAGCTGTAGAAATAATAGCCAGATAATTCCCAGAATTTTAGCTATTAAAACAAATAAAAATATAAACAAAAACAGACGTCAGTTAATTTTTTTTTTCTGGCCAGGTAATAAATATTTTAGGCTTTGCAATCTCTGTCACAATTACTTGGCTCTGCCACTGTGGTGTGAAAGTAGCCATAATATGTAAGCAAATGAATGTGGCTGTGTTCCAATAAAATTTTTAACAGACACTAAGTTCAGATCATTTTAACGTCATGACATATTCTTTGATTTTTTTTTAATTTAAAAAGGTAAAACAATTCTTAGTTCATGGGCTATTATACCAAAACAGGTGGTGAGACAGATTTGGACCACAGATTGCAGTTTCCCAACTCCTGTATTAGAATGAAATCTCAGAACATAAAAAGATAGAACTGAAAAGCTACTAGAGAGAAAAAAAAAAATACCCACAATATAAACACAAAAAGAAACAGCATTTTTTAAAAAATAACTTTGAACCTTGAATTATGTTCCTATTTAAATATAAGGGACAGATGAAGACATTTTTAGACATCAAGAGATGCAAAATGTTTACCACCCACAGACAATCTTTGAAAGAAATATTAAACGGTTTTCTTCAGCAACAAGGTAAATATATCCTAGAGGAATCGTGGGATATAAGAAACAACAAAATTAGCAAAATTTATCCTTTGAATTGGGTAAGTATTTATTATAGATACCGTTAACAAATAGTAAAAGGTCAGGGTGAATCTTTATTAGAGCGGAGAATACAGACACTGATAAATTTATATTTTTCTAATGATAAATAGAGTTAAAATGTCTGCTAAAAATTTTAAGGAAAATCACTAAAAGTAAATATTAAATGGAAAACTTTCCAATCATTTTCAGAAAAAGACAGTAAGACTATTAACTGGAAAAAAAAAATCTGTATATAGAAAATTCAGTCTACTAAAAGACAAGTGTGTTTAACCAGTATTCTTTTGGTAAGAAGTGACTTTAACTCACTCACATTGGCATAAAGGAAAAGCAAAGCCTTAGCAAAAAGAAAATTGTGGGCTTAAAGAACTGAAAAGTCTAGGGCTAGTACTGACTTCAGAGACTTAGATTGTATCTCTTTAATCTCTTAGGTAATGCTTTTCTTTCATTCACTCTTCAGCAAGTTTTTAATATATGGTGGCAAAATGATAGCTTTACATTCAAATAAAAGAGCAAGTCCCTTTCCCGCCACATTCAGCCCAGGACTTGTTTGGCTGTAATTGGCTTGTTTTGGGTCTAGTCCCTGAACCAGCTCTAGAAGGAGTCAGACCTAGAAATTAGCTTGGACAGAAGTTCAAGTTCATCCAAACCACGTGTTTTCTCAAGGAAAATTTGGGAAATTTGAACACACGGTCAAAAAAGGGGAAACGCTGTGCTGGTGAAGGAACAGCAGATGTTCGCTACAGTAAAACAGGAGACAGAAAGCCAAGGACAGTACAAAATAGACAGAGTAAGTCCAAATGTAGTATGAATCACAAAACTCAGAATGGATTGAAAATCCAACTATACACTATTCTTTAGATTCATACCTAACACAGAGGCAACAGCCAAATAAACAGTAAATAAGAAATCAGGTATAGCAGTGTTTATGAGATAGATAGAATTGAAAGCTTTAAAAGAAACATGAGTATTTCAGCAGTTGGCCATGAAAATAAGTCACCAACTTTATGCAATACAAAAAGCAAATCTGATAGAAATACAAAGGAGAAATTGACAATCCCATAGTCATATAAAACCCAACAAATCAAATAGGACAAAAAATACATAAAGAATATAGAATTACTCAACGTTCATAGAGATACTCAAAAATAGATTTGGTACCCAACAAATATGGAACCATCACAATACAGTGCCTATTTATTAAGGCATGAAGGATATTACATTTTTAAAAATTACTAACATATAGGCCATATTTGTTACTTATGAAATTAGCAACAACAACAAAAACGTATGTATCTGGAAAGTTAAAAATAACATTTTGAAAAATTAAATATATCTTAAAATAACCATTAAGCTACAGAGAAGATCAAAAAACCAATTACAGGTTTTTTTAGAACCAGGCAATAAAAGCATTATATTTATTAAAATCTGTGGGATATAAACAATGGAAAAGTTGTAATCTGTAGAAAGAAATAAATTAGGCTGTCATCTCAAGATGCATGAAAAAGGATGACAAAACAGACCCAAATAAAGTACATGAAGTTAAACAACTGTGTTTCAAACAAAAATTAAATCTATTAATTTATACATACACAACCACAAAGCATACTCTATGTCAAGCACTATTCTGAATATTTTAACTCATTTTAATCACAAAACTCATATCTTGTAGATGCTTTACCCCTATTTTACAGATATTAAAACTGAAATACAGATTAACTTGTCAAATCTACCAACATATATAAAAGAATATATCATAAGTAAGTTGTTTTTATCCCAAGATTGCAAGTGGTTCAACTTTACAAAATCTGTCATTAACAGATTAAAGGAGAAAGAAAAGAAAAGAAAATATAGACTGATTGTTTGAAGGCATGTGATAAAATATATTTTCTAATTTGGAAAAAATGAAACTAAGCAAACTTAAAAGGAGCACCTCCTTAGTGGGTAAAGGGTATTAAGCCAATACCCCAGAAATAACCAGCTAAAAATATAATAGGGAGAAAATTCCTATTTGTGATAGCAACAAAAAAAGTGACTTGAAAACATATATGACGAAAATATAAAATTTCACTAAAAATTACAAAGATCATTATCCATGTTAAAATTCTATATAATCCCCTCAAATATGTTATAAAACTTGATCAACTAATTCTTTTTTTTTCCATTTATTTTTATTCATTGGAGGCTGATTACTTTACAATATTGTAGTGGTTTTTGCCATACATCGACATGAATCAGCCATGGATTTACATGTGTTCCCCATCCCGATCCCCCCCTCCCGCCTCCCTAATTCTGAAACTCATACTGAACAATAAATACAAAAGAACTGTGATCTGAGAGAAAGTATCGAAACATGTATATTATCAAGTGTGAAACAGATCGCCAGTCCAGATTGGATGCATGAGACAAGTGCTCGGGGCTGGTGCACTGGGATGACCCAGAGGGATGGGATGGGGAGGGAGGTGGGAGGGGGGATCAGGATGGGGAACAAATGTAAATCCATGGCTGATTCATGTCAATGTATGGCAAAAACCACTACAATATAGTAAAGTAATTAGCCTCCAACTAATAAAAATAAATGGGAAAAAAAATTAAAAAAAAAAACTGAAGTGAGTTCTGAAAAGAATCAAAGGCTTGGTAGGGCAAAGGGGATGCATAATCCAAAGCTACAGTAACTAAACTCCTTAACTCCATGCCAAAACTGAAGATTTATGCAAACCAATATAGTATATGATACTGTGACAAGAAAAGTTTAGTCAGTAAAATGTTGACTCTCTACAGACTGAAAAAAGTACATATTAAGCTAATACCTGCATGTAAATAAAGACTAAAAGTAAAAAAATGATGGGAGAAATTTATAAAGGTATTATTTATAGATTTGAGTATATTTTAAAAGTGACAAATTCTATATCACAATCAAAAGGCATAGGGTTGAATCATATGATCGATAATGTTCTTTCATTGTTGGAGTCTTCAAATCAATAGTTAAGAACATGACTATTAACCAATTCTAAAACATCAAAAGATAGAAATTTCACCAGGAAATAACAATGAAAATTCCCACTTCACCAACAGTTAAAATGTAGCAGCCAGATATAACTATGTTAAATGTTATTTTTACCTAACAACAGCTCAAAAGACATAAAACAAAAATTGTCAAACAATTCAACAATTAATAGTTGGAGATTTCAACACTCCTCTTACAGTAGTTGATACTAGTAGAGACAATCACTAAGGACACAGAAGACTTGAACAACACAGTCAGTGTATTTGATCTAACAAGCATATATACTCTACAAAACAGTAGCAAAATATACATTTTTCTCAAATTCTCATGGAACTTCTTCAGGAAAGACCATATGTTAGGTGGGAAAAAAAAAGATTCAATAAATTCAAATAAAGTATGTTGTCTGATCATAATAGGATAAAATTACAGATTAATAACAGGAAATCTAGGAACCCCAAAATGTTTAGAGATTAAATAACACATTTCTGAAGACACATGGGTCAAAGGAGACACTGCGGGGAAATTTGATGTTATCTTGAAACAAATGAAAATAAAAGATGATATGAAAATCCATGTATGGGGTACAATTAAAGCAGTGCTTAGAGGAATATTTATGACCCAGAAAGTTCTAATATCAGTAAGATAAGCTTCCATCTTAAGCTAGTAAAAGTAAGAGCCAATCAGACCCAAAATAAGTAGGAAGGATATAATAAAGATCAGAGTAGAAATCCATGAAATAGAATATAGGAAAATAATATGAAAGAATTCAGGAAATCAAAAGTTGGTTCTTTGAGAAGATTTTAAAATAGAAAGCTTTAGAAAAAAAGAGAAAGGAATAAATTAAAATCAGGATAAAGGAGGATACATCATTATAGATACTATAGAACTTACTTATAAAGGAGTATTATGAACAGCTTTATCTCAGTAAGTTTCACATCTTAGATGGCATGGGACAAAATCATCTAAAAACTCAAATTACCAAAATCAACTCATATAAATTTAATGATATCTATTTAAAAAAGAAAACAGCTCAAGAAGAAATGGAAAATCAGGATAGGCCATATCAAGACACTAAATAAGTTATTCTCTCCAAAAGAAAAGTCTAGGTCCAAATGGTTCCAGTGGCAATGTCTGTCATATATATAAGGGAAAAAAATAATATCAACCTTTCATTAACATTTTCAGAAAATAATAGTAGAAAGGAACACTTTGAAACTATTTTAGAAAGCTGGTATTACCCTGATACCAAAGCCAGACAAAGATACCAATATCCCTTATGAAATCAATATAAAACTTTTTACAAAATACTAAAAATATCAAATCCAGAAACATATAAAAAAGATTATACACTATAAGTAGGTTTACCCCAGGAATGGGAGGCTGTCTTAACATCTGAAAATCTACTAATATAATAAACCATATTAATACAACATGGGACAAAAAGCACATGATCATTTCCATAGACACAAAAAAAGCCATTTGACAAAATCCAACATCCATTCAAAATATCTCTTACCCAAGTAAGGATAGAAAGGAACTTTCTTAACCTGACAGAAGACATCTATAATTACATTATTTACATTATACTTATGGTGAAAAACTGAATGCCTTCCCACTAAGATCTGGAGCAAGGCAAATACACTTCTGTTCCTCCCCATTTCTAATCAACATTGTAACTGAGGGTCCTATCCTGTGCATTAAGACAAGGGAAAAAAAAAAACCAATATTAAAAGTATTCAGACTGGAAAGAAAGAAGTAAATCTATCCCTAGGTTATATATACTTTAAGTAGAAAATATGAAGAAATCTGCATAAAAGCTACCAGAACTAATAAACTCGTTAGCAAGGTCTCAGCTTCCCTGGTGGCTCAGATGGTAAAGAATTTGCCTGAAATGTGGGAGAAAATGGATTTGATCCCTGGGTCGGGAAGATCCCCTGAAGGGAATGGCAACCAATTCCAGTATTCTTGCCTGGAGAATTCCATGGACAGAGGAGCCTGGTGGGCTACAGTCCATGAGGTCACAGAGTCAGACACGACTGAGCAACTAACACTCACTGTTTTTCAGAATACAAACTAAATATATAAAAATCAGTTGTATTTCCATGCACTAGTAATGAACAATCAAATAGAGAAATTCAAATAAAAATAATTATTCACAAGAGCATCAAAAAGAAAAATACTTAGGAATAAATATAACAAAAAAAAACACCTTTATATATTTATAATAAATGTAACAAAAGGACACACAAATATAACAAAAGAACATACCTGCACGCTGAAAACTGCAAAATAGTATTGAGAAAAATTAAGGAAGATCCAAATAATATTATAACAATAGAATTAGAAAGCTCAGTATTTTTTAAAGTGTCAGTTCTCCCCAAATTGATCTACAGATTTAATCCACTCCCTATCAAAATCCCTACAGGCTTTTGTTAAAACTGGCAAACTGATCCTAAAATTTATATGGAAATGCAAAATACCCAGAATAGCCAAACACTTTTTTAAAAGAACAAAGTTGAAGGACTTAGGCTACCTGATTTCAAAACTTATTATAAAGCAAACAACCATCAAGGCACCATGGAATTGCTAAGTGTGTGTGTGTGAGTCGCTCAGTCACGTTTGATTCTTTGTGACCCCCACGGACTGTAACCCACCAGGCTCCTCTATGGAATTCTCCAGGCAAGAATACTGGAGTCGGTAGCCATTCCCTTCTCCAGGGGATCTTCCCAACCCAGGGATCAAAGCTGGGTCTCCTGCATTGCAGGTAGTTTCTTTACCATCTAAGCCATGAGGGAAGTCCCAGAACTGCTAAGTATACACAATCAGTGAAACACTCTACAAATAGATGCTCATATATATGACCAATTAATTTTCAACCAAAGGAGAAAGGGTAGTCTTTTCAGAAATGATACTGAAATAATTGGATGTCCTTCTGCAAAAAAAAAAAAAAGAAAACCTCAATCCATATCTCACACCATATACAAAAATAATTATCTCAAGTTCCCTGGTTGTCTAGTGGTTAGGATTTGGTGCTTTCACTGCCATGGTCTAGGTTCAATCCTTGGTCGAGCTACTGAGATCCTTAAAGCTGCATAGTGCAGCCAAAATAATAATAATAATAATCTCAATAAATGTAAGAGTTGAAATCCTGAAGTTTTTAGAATAAAACACAGGAGAAAATCTTTATGACCCTGAGTTATGCAAGAGCAATAACATATTGATAAATTGGACTTCTTTCAAAATTAAAAAGTATTGCTCTCCAAAGACACCATTAAGAAAATGAAACAGACACACTGGGGGAAAATATTTCCAAAACATCCTGATAAAGGACTCCATCCAGAATATATAAAGAAGTTACAACTCACTAATAAAAAAGGCAACCTAATTTTTTAAAAGGACAAAAATTTGGTTAAACAATAACTTAGAGGTTCCAACAGCAAATAGATATATGAAAAGATGCTCTGCATCACTAGTCATTACGGAAATGTAAATTAAAACCACAGTGAGATACATACACAGCCACTAGAACAACTAAAACCACCCATTGGCAATGATGTGAAGAAGCTGGTACCCGCATATATTGGACTGATGTGGGCAGTTTCTTAAAAAGATAAACAAACATTTGTCATATGAATCATTAATTCCACTCCCAGGGATCTACCCAAGAAAAATGTTCACCCAAAGACTTGTACATGAATGTTTATAGCAGCCCCAAACTGAAAATAATCCAGATGTCTACTAAACTGGTGAATTAATAAGCAAAATACAGTATACCCATGTAATGGAATGCTCTTCAACAATAGAAAGAATGAACTATTGACTAACACAACATGGATGAATTGCAAGTGAAGTGGAAGAAGCTAGACAAAAATATATTCCAATCTTGTATGATTCCATTTATGGAAAATTCTAGAAAATGCATTCTAATCTATAATGACAGCAAATCAGTGGTTACCTTGGTAAGACAAAGTAATTAGGAAGGGGCAGGAGGAAACCTTTGTGGGAGGGATGGGTATTTTCATGATCTCGATATGATGTTTTATAGGTGTATACAAAAGTCAGAACTTATTAATCGTACACTTTAAATATAAGCAATTTATTCTGTCAGTTATACCTCAATAAACAAAAGAACTCTTAATACATGCAGCAACACAGATGAATCCAAAAAAATACCATCTTACATGAAAGAAGCCAGGCACCAAAGATTGCATAACTCCATTATATGAAATTTCTAGAAAAGGCAAAATGATAGAGCCATGAAACAGATCAGTGGTTGCCTAGGTTCCAGGAAAAAGTAGAAAATGAACACAAACAAGCACAGGGAGAGGAGGGCAGATGGAGAGATGGAAGTATTCTAAATTTGAATTGTGGTGATGATTGCACAATTGTAAAACTTTACTGTGTGTCCTCAAAGTCACTTCACCCATGTCCAACTCTTTGTGACCCCATGGACTGTAGCCTGCAGGCTTCTCTGTCCATGGGATTCTCCAGGCAAGAATACTGCAGTGAATTCCACTTAAGATGAGTGAATTCTGTGATATGTAAATTAAACTGAAAATTTTTGTAAAAAGCAAGTACCAAAAAAGTTGAGATTAAATGGTAGGAATTTCTTAAAAGACAATATTAATTCAGTAAATGTTTGCATTCTTTCTATACACTGAGCATCACTGGCTACTGATGAACACAGGATCCCTGCCTTAGCAGGAGAAACAGGCAGATACAATTAAAGTGTCTTTACTCTCTCACAGAAGCAACACACTGTAGTTAACAGATATTGCTGGTAGAAGCAAATTGGCCCAACCTCCCTGGAAATTAGTTTGACAATATGCTACAAAAGCCTGAATTCATACCCTTTAACTCCCAATTCTGGGTATCTATATCCACTGTAAATAATCAGAAGTTTAGATAGAACTCTTCTAACTAAATTGTAAAATTAAAAAATTCAAAACAGCACAAATGTACAATAATAGATTAGTTAAATAAGTCATGGTATTAATATCTGTCATATTATGCAGACATCTAAACTATGTGTTGCACAAAAACATAAAATGGAGAAATCAAGTTTACAAAATTGTGATATAATCCCAATATTACAAATGTATATCTATATATACATGAGCTAAATCGTTAAGACTCCAAAATATTAACAGTGATTAACTCTGGGCTATAGGATTGCAAGTAGTTTGGCTTTTTATTCTGTTCTATAATTTATAATGTTTGTATAATGAACATGTACTATTTTAATAAATAGGAAAAGTTACTTTTCTCCTTTACCTGCTTATGTAGGTAATATGTATTCATTACAGAAGAGTAGAAATGAAGATAAAAATCTTCACCTAAAATCCACCACCCAGAGATAGCCTGACATCATTGAGGAGTATGCTTCTAGATACTTCTTTGCAAATATTAATAGATAAGTAATTTATTTTATAAAAATGGAATTTGACACAACATACTGTTTTGTAACCTGCTTTAGAGGAAGGAGAAAAGAGATAACAGATCTAAACACTTAGAAGTTTATTAGTCTAAAGAGACAGGAAGATGATGGCAGCTAAAGAGAATTATTGTGTCAAGTAAAAATTTTTTTCGAGCTGTGGTAGTGCTCAAAGAAGGTCCCAGTGTGTGTGTGGAGGGGAGACAGAGGAGAAGAAGGGATGCAGACAGAAATAGAGGTGAGGAGGGGTCACAAAAGGAGATGCAGAGACCAGCTGTAGTGAAATTTGACCAGTGCATATGAGAGGCTTCTGCTGGACATCCCTCTTCTCATGTTGTGGGAGATAAGATAAGGCCTGCACAGAGCCCACGGGGTGATGAGGTCTTGGGGGAAGAGGAGAAGCCGTAACAGCCGCAGCCTGTAGAGTGAGCACTGGAATGTCACCACAAGAAAAGAAAGGCCTGTTTACAGTTGTGAATAACTGACTGACATAGTTCAAAAGCAAGGCCAGATCCAGAATTCCAAGCGTATGTTACCTAAGGGCTTCATCTCAAAAAGAATTACAAATAAGTCAGGGTGAGTTTGGCAAACAGAAATTACCAGAATCAAATATTAGAAAGGGAGGAAGAACGGCAGTACGATGGAAAGAGCCAGACAGATCTGATTCTGCCTCCTTACTCACCAGCTGGGCAGGTTATCTGACTCCTTGCGGCTCAGTTTCAATTACCTTCCAAGGTGGTTGTGAGAATCAAAGATAATATATTTCTATAAACACCTGCCACATAGTATTGATATAAATACCTGACAAATAGTAGCTATTACTACTACTCCCTGAAGAGGAAGAGATATTATACAATATAACATCATGGTTAAAACCACAGAATTTGGAGTTAGACAAATTTAGTTAAGTTCAAATCCTTGCTGTCACTTAGTAGTCATCTAAGCCTCAGCATTCCCTATACAAGGAGGATACCACCTGCCACACCACACTGTTTTAAATAAGACAACATAGATAATATATTACGTTCTTATGCACAGTGCCTATGTAATCGATTTTGTTGTTGTTATTGTTTAGTCTCAGTTATGTCCCTCTTGTTTGCGACCCCATGGACAATAGCTCAGCAGGCTCCTCTGTCTATGGGATTTCTCAGGTAAGAATATGGAGTGGATTGCCATTTTCTTCTCCAGGGGATCTTCTACTCCCAGGGATCAAATCCACATCTCCTGCAAGTCTCCAGCATTGCAGGCAGATTCTTTACCCCTGGGGAAATGTGTAATCAATAAACAGTGGCTATTATTAGTACCATGATTTCACCAGTGGCTCCACAGTAAAGAATGTCTGCAGCGCAGGAGACACGGGTTCAATCCCTGGGTGGGGAAGATCCCCTGGAGAAGGGAATGGCAACCACTGCAGCATTCCAGAATTCCAGAAAATCCCGTGGACATAGGAGCCTGGCAGGCTACAGTCCATGGGGTCTCAAGAGAGTCCGACATGACTGAGCGACTAAACAATAACAATTATTATTACCATTTCTGTGATTGTGGCCACATTACATAACCTCTCTGAACAAGAATTTAGTCAGGTAGTACATTAGCACGGAAAAGGAAATGGCAACCCACTCCAGTGTTCTTGCCCGGAGAATCCCAGGGACGGGGGAGCCTGGTGGGCTGCCGTCTGTGGGGTCACACAGAGTCGGACACGACTGATGCAACTTAGCAGCAGCAGCACATTAGCATTCCACTGCCTGCCTCTTTCCCCTTCATTCCCAGACCAAGGCACACAGCTGACACACAGTAAACATCTGTCGCATGAGAATTGGAGATTTCTAACGGTATCTAACAGTATCTGGCATGTAAATGCTGGGGGAAATGGACCTGTTTGTGTTTCCACTGGAACACAGGCTCCTTTACGGCAGAGCACCTGTTTCATTCATCCTGTAGCCCCAGCACTGGGCACTGTCCGGGAGGTAGGAGAGCCTCAGCAAATGTTTACTGAGTGGCACAGAAGGTAGCACTAATCTGGCAGCCACCCTTCCAAGGATAACTGCAGAAGCCTGGACAACGTGACCTTCCAGAAACAACTTGAAATCCTCTATCTACTTTACCATTTCACATCACAGGCCACCTCTGGGCCAAGTGCCTGTACCGCCTGACTCAAGGCTGTTGCTTGGGTAATGCCTTCAGTAAGCAACCTAGTAATGAGAAAATGAGAAAGGCAGTATGACTTCATAGTTTAGTGAGGTGAAGGAGGGCCAAGGGTCTCCTTAGGTATGAATTTGCAAACATTGTGAATTACCCCATCTAGCACACAGCATGATAACAGCATACAACAGCATTTGTATAAATTCAACCAAGGTCATAGGGGAAGCCATAGACAGGCTAACAGTTACATACCCCTGGTCAACTAAACATGTCACATACATGAAGATAACAAGTTATGACACCCAATTAATTTATAATTAACTTTCTTATGGTTTTTGCAATAAAGTTTAAAATGCCACCAGAATTGTGAAAAGTAGGCTAAAGGGTCCTCCATGTTGCTATCTTGAGAAACTGGGACCTGTAATAATTAGAATCAAGCTTCTCTACCAATCTGACAAAAACTTGATTACTTCAGATTTTTAGTTAAGAGTCTTTTACATTATCTTAAAAATACTTTCTTACAGGATATTCTGATATTTCACCAACAGCTTTACATTTGATTAACCTAGATTAAACACAGTCTTCTATTCTGAGTCTTTATCTGATTAGTAGAGAAAGACAGGCTTTGCTGAAGAAAAATTCAAAAATATAAAAAGATTAAAATCATCCTCAGTTCAGTCATCCAGAGATAACCATTATGTATACTTTGGTGTATTTCTTTTTGATGCTTAATGTCATTACTAGTGTGTTCAAAAACATGACTTTTAATGCTTCAGCGTATTCTCTCAAGCAGTAACACATCCATATTCCCTATCTTCGGACATTTAGATAATTTAGAATTATTTTCCACTGGGTGTTTTTAAAGGTATATTTCTCCTTTATGTTAAATATAAACATATATTGAATTACTATTTATCTGAGATGTACATTTACTTCAATTAGCACTGGAAAATAAGACGCTATAGAAGGTTAGCCAGAAGGCCAGAGAATTTTAAAATTAAATTTTAGCTTATTTCAGTAGATATGCACTGGTATCTAATTTATGCCAGGCACTGTGGCTGGTAATAAAAATGAATTGAACTCTGTCCCTTCCTTTAAGTTCATAATTAGAATATATTTAACCCAAAATTTTTATAATATCTACAGCCAAAATAAGAATTACTGATGGTTCATGACCTGGAACTGCAAGAGATCCTCAGCCATAAAAAAATAAATAGGATCAACTTTCTAAGGTAGTAAAAGTAAATGATACGTATTAGGAAATTTCAACAAATTTGAAGCAAAATATTTTCTAGTGATTGAATGGGTCAATAAGGAAATTCTTTGAACGAAATATTCAGCTTCTAAAGTATTTCAGGTAATTCATTTTATGTAAATGCCTTAGGATGAGTGAGTGAAGTCACTCAGTCATGTCCAACTCTTTGCAACCCTGTGGACTGTAGCCTATCAGGCTCCTCCATCCATGGGATTCTCCAGGCAAGAATACTGGAGTTGGTTGCCATTGACTTCTCCAGGGATCTTCTCAACCCAGGGATCAAACCCAGGTCTCCCGCACTGCAGGCAGACGCTTTACTGTCTCAGCCACCAGGGCTATCTTAGGATATCTGTCCTTAAAAAAAAAAAAAAGCATAAGGGTAAAGGTCATCTTCTCCTATTTCTACAGCAGAACAGACTTCAGATTAAGAGGACTGGTTACCGTTTTATTCTGTGCTTGTAGCTACCGTATACCTTAGATTTCCTCAGACAAGCCTGAATCGAATATTCTATCCCTTTGCACCTGTAAATAGTCAGAATCCCCAAGCTGGAATCAAACCATAACTCCCTGATAACATCCTGAAACTGCATACAAATCCTTTGTCAGACCACATATGTGCCAGTCATTATTTCTGTTCATTCCAGCTATTATACTTCCATCCAGGAATCTGCAGAACTAGCCTTAATACTTTTGCCCAGAAATTGCTCATCTGAAATGGGAAACTTACTTAGGGACACACAGTTTCTAAAAGGAGAAACTTAGAGACATGGGTTTCTAAAGGCTACCATATTTCTAGCAAAAATACATGAACCTGTAAACACTACAATGTTTAAAATGTATAACCAACAAGGACCTACTGTACACAGAACTCTGCTCAATGTTATGTGGCATCATGGATGAGGGGGTTTTGGCGGAGAATAGATACACATATATGTATAGCTGAGTTCCTTCTGTGTTCACCTGAAACTGTCACAACATTATTCATCAGCTATCAGTTCAGTTGCTCAGTCATATGTGACTCTTTGTGACCCCATGGACTGCAACACGCTTGGCTTCCCCGTCCCTCACCAACTCCTGGAGCTTACTCAGACTCATGTCCATCGAGTCAGTGATGCCATCCAACCATCTCATCCTCTGTCGTCCCCTTCTCCTCCCACCTTCAGTCTTTCCCAGCATCAGGGTCTTTTCAAATGAGTCAGTTCTTCGCATCAGGTGGCCAAAGTACTGGAGTTTCAGTTTCAGCATCAGTCCTTCCAGTGGATATTCAGGACTGATTTCCTTTAGGATTGACTGGTTTGATCTCCTTGCAGTCTCTAAAGTCTTCTCCAACACAATTCAAAAGCATCAATAATCGGCTATACCCCAATACAAAATAAAGTTTAAAAAAAAATACATGAACCAAAAAAAAAAAAATACATGAACCATTATCTTCCCTTATGCTAACAATACTGTTACTACTCAATTAAAGAATCTGTGCTCAATTTGATACCTAGGGTTTCTTTGTGAACTGTTTGTGAATCCTATGAATTCTTTAATCCTCTGACCCTTCTACTCAATTTAAAATGGCCAATTAAATGAACAGGGGAAAAAAAAATAAATGAACAGGGGAATACATCATAAAAAAATTTCTTTTGAGCTCAGAGGAATTCCAGTGACCTGCAAATAAGCCTGGAAGTGGTCATTTAGAAGACAGTCAGTAAACATTCTTTCTCCCTCAGGAATTCCTGGAGAGCAAGATAAAGACTTTGGTGACTTCAAGATGACTTCTGTACCCTCACCATTTTACTGACTCCAGCCTTCCTCAACAACTCAACACATTATTTTGAAAGAGCACTAAGACATTAGTTTTCATTCAACGGCACATTTTAAGCAGCTAATGTCAGTCACTATACTATAACCCAAGGAAATTAGTGCATTACAAAAAGGACATTTCATATTTGAGTGGGCATGACACATTTAATTATATAATTATGAAAAATAAACAGGGTAAACCAGTAATAGAGGCTTGCAACTTAGGGAGCTGAGGGAAGAATTTTCTAAGGTGATGGGAACCTAAAAATTGAGAAGCAAAGTTATGCAAAAAGCAGGGAGGAGAAATATTCTAGGCAGAGAGGTAAACGTGTGCAGCAGCTCTGAGGCAGGAAATGGTGTTGAGGACATTTTAAAAAGCCAGTATAGCTGGAGTATAGTGAGAAACAGAGGGAATCATGGCTGGAAGGATTAGCAAGGGTCAGATCATGCAAGGCCTGGAGGAGTTATTGAAAAAAGTTAGGCAAGGTAGTAAGTACTCTGCTCGGTTGGAGAGGTGCAAGAACAGAGGCAAGGAGACAATAAGGAAGCCATTACAGACATCTAAATAAGAGATGGTGGAAGCTCAGGCACTGGAAATCAAGAACCTTTTAAATGATATCTCAGATTAAAACACGAGCACAAGTTAACCAAGGAGGAAGGGCACCACAGGCCCCTGAAAAACATCTACTGTGGCATTAGGTCCCAAGACCTGTTCTGACACTGTGAACAGTCTGGTATGGCAAGAGCAAAGGGTATGTGATAGGAGCAAAAACAGGAAGACCAACCGTTAGAAAACTATTGCAGTAATCCAAGCAAGAAAGTATAGCATCCTTTACTCAATTAGTAGCAGTGGAGAGGAAGAGCCAAGACTGTATCCATGTGGTATTATTGAAAGTCATAGGAGAGAGTCACTGGATTTGAAGAGGGGAGGGAAGAGGAGCTTGAAGTAATGAGATTTATGGCTTTGAGTGAGTAGATTATGGTACTGTTTGCGACAATAGGGAGAACCAGGGCTGTAGGTAGGATGAGTCCAGGTTTGTATACGCTTCCACGTGGGAAGAGCCACATACTAGACAGGTGGACACATGGCAGTCTTCGGCTTAGAAAGAGGCTAAGGCTGGACATGTATGTTTAGAAACCACAAGTATAGATAAAGCCATGAGAAAGACTGATTGCTCAGGGAAGTACAAAGTGAGAAGAGCTTAGTCCAGAACCCTGGGACGCACTGACACTACCAGGGCGGTTTAGAGCAGGATTTCTCAGCATTACTGATATTTTAAGCTGGGTAATTCTGTAGTAAGATGTATAGCAACATCCCTGGTCTCTATCCACTAGATGCCAACGGGACCTGCCCAGTTAATGACAAATACGTCTCCAGACATTGCCAAATGACCCCCAAGGTGGGGGGAATCAACCCCAGCTGAGAACTACTACGTTAGGGTAAAAAGATTCATCAACACACTGACAAGAAGTTCTGAACGAACTCCCTTGACCCGAGATTCCTCAAAGCCTTTATGTATATTACTGTTCTTGGTGCCTTGAAAGTACAAAAGAAATGCAGGTGACATTCCACTACATCCAACCCACAAAGCATTGGAATACATTTAGGTACTAGCTTGAATCAAATCCATTGTTAAAAATTCCATTTCTACATGAGGCTACAGTGGGAACACACACATACTCTTTTGTTAAAAAAAAAAAAAAAATTACACAAAACCCTGTCCCCTAGTATAGGGTTAGGTGTCACCATTCTGCTTCGTTAAGTCCCAGTACTTCTCTCTCACCTAATCTCTACTGAACCCTTATAATGGGGTGAAGTGAAAGTCACTCAGTCGTGTCCGACTCCTTGCAACCCCATGGACTATTCAGTCCATGAAATTCTCCAGGCCAGAATACTGGAGTGGCTTGCCATGCCTTTCTCCAGGGGGTCTTCCCAATCCAGGGATCAAACCCAGGTCTCCCACATTGCAGGCTGATTCTTTACCAGCTAAGCCACAAGGGAAACCCAAGAATACTGGAATGGGTAGTCGATCCTTTCTGCAGCGGATCTTCCCAGTGCAAGACTTGAACCAGGGTCTCCTGCATTGCAGGCAGATTCTTTACAAACTGAGCTATCAGGAAAGCCCATATATAATGGGGTAGGAACTATTAGTTGAGGAAGCTGATGGCAGGGGGTTATTACATGGCCAAAGTAGCATTAAGTGACCAAACTAAGATTAGAACTCAACTTTGGAGTCTGACTCCAAAGTCCATGCTCTAAAGCTAAACCACTTAACCACTATTCCAGATGGTCTCCATTAGGCTGCAAGCTCTGTGAGGAAGGGGCTGGTCAGTGTTTTTCACCATCGTATACCTAGCATTTGGCTCATGCTTAGTAACAGAAGCTCAAATATTTATTGAATATTGAATAGTCTCAGCTCAGACTTAACTAATTCATTCATAGATCTGCATTGAGAGAGCACTCAGCAAATTAGATCGCAAAGAGGAAGAAAATGTCTTCCAGTCTGATGGGAAATAAGTAGCTGCATTTCTAGAATTAACTTTTCTTTGAGTGTCCCCCCCTAGAAATGGAGCATCTTCCATCAACCCTGCTTCAATTCCATTAAAGCAAAATTACTCTTATTGCTTCCTTAGTCATCATATACCAGTTATAGCGCAGCCTCTAGGAGATGGCAGAGTGAAAACAGAAATTAAGGATGAAGAGTTTTTGCAGAATGACAGTTGTAAATTATTTCTGACAGGATCATCAACTGGTACTCAGAGCAAAGTTTTCCAAACATCAGATATGCTTTTTAATAAAAATGTAACATTCTCTACCCTCAATGAGTAAGTGCCACCTACTGGGTAGTCCTAACCTAGTAGTATTGTCATCAGCCAGTATTGTACCTTTTTGACAAAACAATTATATATCCAGAAACTTCTGCATGGGTGAAGCAGCCATCATTCCCAGGAGATAAAATATTTTGTCATCCATGCCTGGAAGTAGCCAGGAGGGATAGTCTGGAGGATATGGAACTCTAAAGAGGGGTGAGCAGAGGGAATACTCTGTGGAATTCTGCAAAGAATGAAACGAAATCCAAGAGTAACCTTTAATCAGCTCTATGTACACAGATTTCTTAGAAGCCATGGAAACTATAAAGCAATTAGAGTTGAGAAAGTTCCCCACTCTGCATCAAAGCCACTTCAGTGAAAGCATTCCTGTAAAAGCTCATACTTTCCAGACCTCATACCCTCAATCCATGATGCTTTCATTCCCATCAAAGCCTCTAGGGAAAGCTTGATTCAGCACATTTTCAACATATTCTAACATGAACTTGAGCTTGAAGGAACTGGGAGAATGTGTTTTCTGTTCCAGGGCATGGTTTCTTCCGGGGTATTTCAATTTATAGCTGCCATTTAGCAACTCCAGGTACTTTTGCTAGCTGATCTTCAGTCTAGTTTGCTATACTGACTGCTACCCAAACATAATCAGTAACTCATTTTTGTTCTTTCAGCTCCTTTGAAGATTATGAAACAGAGGAGCCTCCCTCTCCCTCTGAAATTGGAAACAAAGGCAATAAAATAGTGACCTCAAGCCTTTCAGAGAAATGCGGAAAGCTTCAGTCAGTGGATGAAGAATAGCTGCCAATGTCTACATGAAAGGGAGATACATATTTAAAAAAAAAAAAAATTTGTGAAGAGATGCTCTAGTTTGCATATTGCATTTTAAAAGCTTTGTTTCTGCAAGTGTGTATCTGCACTAGGAACTTTTGAACGTTTTTGAGCAATAGCTCTGGATACACATACCCAATTTGGGAGACTCCTCCAGTTTGCCTCAAACCTCCTACAGAGCTTTTCCTCAGAAGCAAATGATACATACATCACCTTCCAGTGCTTCCTGTGAATCAGCACTCTTCACCCTGAATGTACCAAGGATCTCTTGGGGACAGTGCCAAGCACGGTTCTCTGCACAAAAGCAGAAGTCGCCTCTGTTGTCCAGTATCCCGGAGGCCCATCAGGGCTCCTATGGAGCCCAGAAGAAACCTTCACTTGCAGAAAACTTGAGTCAAGAAATTCTGGAACTTGAAAAAGCAGTCAGGGCCTCCAGAACTGAATTAGCCCTGGTAATAAACGCACTGCCAAAACATCTCAGAGACTTCTTTTAATTGTATGTGTACTGGAGTTCAAAGATCTTGAACTTAGTTAATGTAATTTCACAATGACCTGCCAAACTGCTAGTCACTTTACATCCTCAGGTATTGTAACCACTGGGCCTTCCAACCTTGCTAGCAAGCTCTAAACCCTCCCCCGATCCTGACCATGGATCTTATATAAAACCTGAAGAAAAACTTAACTGAGGACAAGTACAGACTATGACTCCTAATTGGGAGGAAAAAAAGTTTCCTTTTAATTCATCTAACATTTGTAGCAAATTATTGAGTGATTAATCAATCTAAAAATTAAGTGTCCCATCTGTACTTCATATCAGAAAGCCTATTGAAGGCTTAAATAACTATATATGAAAATTCTTACTAGACATATTCAGCACTGAATATTAGACTAGGCTAACAGTAAAGGCCTCAATCTCAACATTATTCCTTCATGTTGAAAAATAACTTATTCAAAATACTGCATCCACTTCAGTATTTATCACAAAAATGGGAAAAAACAGAGATGCTACCCATAAAAGAAAGCAACTTCATGTTTACTATAGAAGTAGATGTGGTTATTACAGAATACTGTACTTTTCAGCAAACCACAAGGCAGTCAAATCTCACAATACTGTTAGAAACTGACTAATAAACTATTAAAAAGGATGGAAATTTCTGCTCGTATAATAGAAACCTCCAAGAAACTTTTTAATATCCACCTCTGTATAAAGTCATTAAGTTTTCCCCTGGATTTTTTAACCACAAGTCCTAAATGTCAGAATAGCTCCCTTTCCACCCCACATTTGTTCCCTTGCTGGTGTGAAGGCCAAACTTTTGAAATAATCAAACATTGGCAAAAAGTGGAGAAAAGGAGAATCTAGGAAATGCACCATCAACTAGTACAGTTATTAATAGATTTAGCAATCCTTTTGTCAGTATCCTCCCAGTTTCCTGTTATTTTACCTTCATGATCAGAACTGACATTCAATTTAACTACTACAGAAAAAACTTAGTTCCTAATAGCTCACAAAGAAATAAAAGCTTAAAAGTGACTAAATTTTTAGGAAATACTACATGCAATAATCTAACACACTGGAAATTAGGATTAAAAGCATTTTTTTGTACATAAAATTTACCATCTACCCCATCCAGCCTTTACAAGGAAACAAATCTTTTTCAGATAAAAATACTCAAATGGTAAATTTTTTTAGAAGCCGGATATGGTTTATAGGTTTTATTAGCCATTGTGATCTAAACTATTTCTATGGCTCAGCAAAAATTCATTTTCCAATACACGTTTGATTTTGTTTTTTTTTAACTACATGGCTGTACTTTTTACCTTGTTTCTCCGTACTGAAGTCATCTTGCTTTCATTTTGGTCAATATTTGGTTTCAAAAGCCTGTAATTATTATAAAAGGATAGCTACCAGTATCATTCCACTTAAGTGCTTTTAATTTAGGTCACCCAAAGTAGCACATTTTCAGAAACAAAAATGTGTTTCACTGTATTCCCTTCTTAGTATTAAATATAAGAAATGTGAATTCTGAGGAACTAAAATAGGATATATTTGACTTTCTGGTAAAGATCATGCAGAATATAATCATTATTGCCCAACTGGAAATTTCAAGTTGTTACAATATCCAAGATTCCTTGATAAAAGTTAAATTGAAGGTATGACCTTAAAGCTAGTCAATGAGATATAAGTTTCAGAGCTTAACATTAACTGCCAAGGTAATCAAACTAATGATATTATGTGTATTTTCCCTGCATCTTATCTATGTCATTGTGTACTGTTCAAAGTGTTTCTAAAACTCTAGACTGATCAAATGAGAGAAGTCATTTGCTCAACTTTGGAAATGTTACGGTGTGTTTGGGTGGAGAAGCCTGCATGATTTAACTTTTGTTTTTCCCTTTTTGCAAAACTAAATAAAGTTGTCAAATACACACTTTTGGTTTTAATGACACTTGCAACTCATTTTTATGTTTGAAAGAGTAGCATTATAAACAAGCTTGAGTTTCAAAGAAAGTAACTCTTTGAACCTCTGGGAAAACTTTATAAAGAAAGATATAGAAAGATAACACCTCATACTAAGAAGTCATTTCCTCTGGGGATGGGAATTTGGGTTTGGGAATGAGAAGTTCACAAGATCAAAGGAGAATTTAGCCTTATATATTGTTTAAAGAATGTGTAACTGTTATTTGGATACCTAAATTTTTTTTTAGCAAAGAGGGAGAAAAAATACCATCCACACTTTGGATTCCGATTCTAAACTGTGAACTTAGTATTTTCTAAAACATTTTATATTTTTTGCCTATAATACAGGGAAAATTCTATTTTTCATCTGTTGTGAAACTTTTCTTTAGTCACCATCTAATCGTTTTAAGAAAACTAAGAGAAAAAAAAAGAGAGAAAAAAAAAAAAAAAGAAGAAAAAAAATAAGAAAAAAAAAAGAAAACTAAGAACACAGTGAAGAAATTCTGTATCCTAGGACTGTACTGCATCTCTGTTTAGAGGTGTAGACCTAAGGAAACTAATCAAAAAGATTAGTTCTAGAACTGTCAGCTGTAAAACTTCTGTTGCCTAAGGTGAAAGATCATTGGATCATTTATGGTAATTACAAGGAATCAAAAAAAACAAATGAAGATGAGTCATATCAAATGCTGTTATTGTTTTGGTGGTTTTAAATCCTGTTGAAGTAAATCCAGTTACTTCAGTAATAATTTCTCAATTATCCATTGTTAGTCACTGGTCAGCATTCCTAAAAATAATTCACCATATAAAGAAAAACAACATAATAATAAAGGCACAGTAATTAATTACTCTTCCCCAAATGTATATAATACAGGCCATTCAAAGCATGCTATCCCAAACTCCTCAGTATTCTACAACATAGAATTAGAAAACTAACATTTATTGATAGATTTAAGGTGTAATACAGGTTTCCAAAAGTGTGGCAGTGAGAATACCAGCATAAAAAAGAGAAACTTGTGCTAAAAACAACCTGAATTCATCATTGGCAATATTACATAACAATCAAGGCCCTCACATACTAATGATTTTCACTGTGTCTATATTGCCAACCTCCCATGCATCAAAAAACACGAAACTAAGATTATCAAACTTGGGAAGCAATAAAGTACTCAAGAAATTTTAAGATCATAATATTAAGAAAGTTTGGGAGATTTGCAAAATATATTCTAATCATCCATGTGTACAATCTCATTATTTCTAATCATTTTTGCAGTGATCATTAGTGAATAAAGAACAGATTTACAAGTTTATATAGCAGGGCATCTCCGTCCAACGTAAAACTTTTACAAACTTTAGGCAAATACATGTTTCATACGACACTGCTAACACTCAGAGGAATTAAATAAAATTCCAAAACTTGGAAAGCAAATAAAGACAAGACAACTAAGAAGCATTTTCCACCATTTACTCTTGTTATCAAAAATAGTTCAACTCTTCTTGCAAAACAAAAACAAAATAGTACATACTGGACACATACATCACATTTTTCTTCCTATGGCTTTAGCCCACCCCCACCCCACCAAAAGAGACAAAAAAAAAAAAAAAAAAAAAAGCCCAACAACAACAAAAACAACTCTACCTGACCACATTCACAGAAAATGACACCAGGATACACTACAAAACAGAAGGAGGTGTCATCTGCTCTGTGTCCAAAGGTTTCTTCTCCATGTCTTGTACTAGGTGAGTAACCATCATTGAACATGCTGTGTGCCAAATCAAAACATAACTTCAGCATATGTCAGATCTCAGAAAAGATGGTGAACGTAGTAGAAACTGAAAATTTTCCAGCAGTATTTTTCTTTAAATAAGCACTGTCAAAGCAGCAACTCTTCTTTTAAATCATAAGGTCATTTCTTTACAACCTAGTCAGTCCTTGTTTTATTTGGGCTGTGTGTGCTCTTTCAAGCAACTGACTAGATTTCCCTTCAACAGAATGTTTGTGACTCACTTATCTCCCCCATAAAAATTACAGGAAAGACAAGTATTTAAACTGAAACATAGTTTGTGCTTTACATGCAAAAGAGTATTCTAAAGAAAATCCAACTAGCTTCAAACCTACCTAAATGCACAGGCTTCATAAAAAGGCATTTTTATTAGGCCTCTATAAAGAAGTTTCCACAACGAATAGCACCCTATTTAAAAATTTTAAAAAATGGAAAAAGTATCTTCAAAATAAAGTCTGCGGCAAACTATCAGAGGAAACAAAAAATCACTTTGAAGTGGCCAATGGCAATAGGCATAACGCATAAATCTGAGTAAGTTTTGGAGCATTATTCCAAAATTATTTTAAGTAAATCCCAATTTCTAAATAAAACATTTGTATAATTTTTTTAAATTCTGTCACATAGTATAGTCTAAATTCAATTACCTTCAGAATAAAACTACTCTTCTCCACTTCATTTATCTAATCAGAACATTGCTCAAAGTGAAGGAAAGATTTAAGAGTTTTTCCCCTAGAAATAAGTCAGACTTAACTAAAAATGGGATTCAACTCAGAAGAGTTTTGTGGCATGAACAGCTAAACATCCACACAGTCTGACAGAATTTCAGTTTGTTCACTTTTAAAAGACAGATTTTTTCAACATTCTAATGAGGGGCAAATTTTCTTTCATAATACTGCTGATTTAAAAACTGCTACATACACCAGTAGCCAATTTTCATGATCAGAAATGGTATTATGTCAGTACAAAGGTTGAGCTGGACACATCAGCTTTTCAACAGGAGAAACATCAATGGCATCTGAAGGTAGCACTGAGTCTCCTGAACAAACTAATGGCTACTTTTCCATAAAATATGAGCACAATCTTTATGGACTGACTAGATACCACTTCCTTACATTTAATCATAAACTTTGATTATGCACAAAGCATGACCATAAACAATGAGGTTAATGTTATTTTCCTTGCCAAAGTTCATTTTGTATAAATCAGTTGCATCAGCATTTGTTCTCAAACTATGAGGTTCTGTAAGAACTAAGGACATATAGTTGTAGGGTTACTCCTCCATTATCTGCAAACTATTTCCCCGACACTAACACATATAACTTAGCAATGAAAACACTTGATACAAGTGATCTATATGCAGGAGCTCCGGCAAGTTAAACCAACAAAACCATAGCTGCCGTAAAACTGTAGCTATTTTCCTACCAGAGGTAGGTTTAAAGACCCACTGATTTAACAGTCGAATCTCATGTCTATAGCTTCATCCAAACTTTTATCATCATGTGTACTGGCAGCTAAAAACGTCGTTACTGGGGACCCTGTGACATTAATTACACTGGTGCTGGTACTAGCATTACGCACAGCAATGCTAGTCACATTAATGCCCAAAGTGAGCCTGGTCTGCTCCAAAGCCTTTTCTGGCACAGCAAATGCCTCCAGCTTCTTCTCCCCATTGGCCATATAGGAGTTTTGGCAGCCACGACATATACAATCTAAGCAGGCTTTGCGGTTAGAGTAGCAAGGGCAGCGTTGGCCGCGGCATGTAAGAACACTTGGATTTTGAGTAGCACGCCCACATTTACACCCTTTCTTTTCCTGGGGCTTTTTATACACAGTCTTGGTAGGACTTCCTGGCATAAAATGATGACTGGGAATCTTTTCCTTTACTGTTTTGTCTTTTTTAAGAATACCTGGCTTGGTTTTAGAGTGAGATTTCTTGGATCCATGTTCATGACTCTTTTTCATGCTTTTAGTAGATAAAAGCACAGTTTTGCTGATTTTGGGTGTTGTGCCTCCATTGGGAACAGTTGCTATAGGCTGAAGAGAAATTTTGCTCTCCCGTTTCACTGTCACAGGAGCAGATGCCCCCAATGTTGGGCCTCGGATAATGGTAGAAATTGGAAGTGGTTGAACTTTCTCACTGTCGCTTTCTGACCTGGATCGTTTTCTATTCAGCTTTGCTACCTTCGGAGTTGCAGCTGTACATGATAATCCATGAAGTGCAGGACTGGTGGACATAAAAACATTATGGCTAAGAGACTGGGAAGAAAGCTGCAGAAACGGTCCATTGGATACAGTGGCTTCCAAGTTGGGCTGCAAATTAGGGCAACAAACTTCTGTGTTTGAAACAGTTTCTAAGCTGCGGAGTACTTCCTCAACACTCAGTAACAGAGAGTCACCAGGTTTTATATCTTCACTGAAACTGCAAATATCAATGCCTGTGGAACATAAGTCAGAGGCTACGGTGTCACAGACAGGTGGCAAACTGTCAGACAGATCCTCAGTTTTTATGTCAACAGTGTTACATACATCAATCGTATTTGAATGTTCAGGTGAAGGAATATTTATACCAAATCTATCTATTGAAAGCCCATTGTAAGTAGGCAAACCATTGATAACAGAACTGCCAATAGCAATGCTGAGGGTGCTTTCAGATATTGGAGATAAACTAGCTTGAGGATCAGTTGTGGGTTCTGAGGTTGAAGGTAAGGGGGAATGTGTCAAACACAAAGTAAAGGATGAATCTGAGGGTTTTTCCGTCTCCTCACAAAACAAGGATCCATCATTAAGCAAAGCCAAAATATCAGAAGAACAGTCGACTGCTTCTATTATATCCCGTGCCAATGCAGTCTGTGTTATATATTCACATAGTTTTTTGTAGCAGTTCACTAGGATGCTTAACTGCTTGTTTTCCTCAAACTGCTCATAGTCTTTGCACCAGCTACATGAAGGTTTCATCATCATTTTCTTGCCTTTACAACTTTTGCAGACATAGTGTTGGCAGGTTGAGTTGGTGGGTGCAATAGGATCTTGTAGCAAATGTCCTAAGAGGGAAAAAGGAGGAAAGCAAAAATTTTAGTAAAATAAATTTATAATTTCATATACTGAAATTGAGATTATAAGTAATCTAATTAAAATTAAGATGGATTAAACTCACCAGACCAGATAACAAAACAGGATACAAAAAATGCATCTTACAGGAAACAGAAAAATACTCAATAGCTCACTTCATTTCCATGCTATATTCCCCATTTCTTTATCTCAAACAATCTTCCTCTGTCTGTTTCTCCCCCAAAACAGTATATTCTGGTTCACTTTCTTACTCTTCTCCAAAGGCTATAAAGAGGTGGAGATCAGTCACTAAAAGTACAAACTAGGCTTATAACCCTTGGGACCTTAACCTAATGCAACAATTGTCTAGACACTGGGAAAAAGATAAGAGCAAGAGTTAATCCCTATTCTTACTTGTTTCTCTTCCTTAAACTGAATGTTTTGTTTCATACAAAAGATTCAGTTAGGTATGTCAGGCCAACTATTTCCTGGAAATTTTTTGAGGCCTTGTGGGTAGATAAACAAGGCCCAGAAAAAAAAAGTTAGTCCTTGCCTCATCAGACATTGTTTGAGGGTATTCATTAATCATCAGTACAAAAGCATCTTCACGAAAAAAGTGTAACTATAAACCATTTTACTGTATATACTAATCATAAACTAGAAAAGAGATGACCAAAATATAGTTATGATGAAATAGAACTATATTCATTTATTTAAAAAAAAGGAAATACTACTAAATCCTTTTACAGAAAATCAAAATACAATGACAACAAAAAGAACTACATTTAAATGTAGCTTAAAAAAATAAAAGAATTTAATATTGGGCTCAAATTTTTCTGTCAGAATAGAAAATGACCATGGTCAAGTATCCCAAGTACAGCAACATAAAAGTGAAAGTGATTGCCCAACTTGATATAACTCCCAAATTATAAATGACCTATACAAAATGAATCAGAAAGGGGAAAACAACTAGATATAGTCCCTATCTCTACCCTTACTCCCCAAAGAAACAACTGTTCACTGGTTTCCAATTCAGGACAAATAATAATGAACTCAAAGCAGCACTTGTCTTCTCATAAACATTACATAATTTAAGATTGATATAGAAGGTACTTCTGGTTACAGATGATGAAATCAGCAAACCCCCTCCCTTAAAAGCAACTATAAACCTGAAAATTTTTGACAAAGAATCATTTTCACAACCAAAGACATAAAGCCATCTGAGAAGCATTATGTGTGAAAACCCGCTGAACCTCAGGTGAGGCCAGTGGATCTGTGGGGTTCTGCTCTGGGGCTCCCCAACCACCCAGAGCCATCGGTGTTCACCCTGTGAGAACAGGAAGCTGCTAAAATGGAAGAGGATTCACTCCACTTAGTATACAACATACACCAACACTAACTTGAAAGTAGATCACAGACATAAATTTAAGCTGAAAGTCAGAAGCAGAAGAAAATGCAGGGGAAAAAACTGTGACTTTGGGTTAGGTAGTGTCAGGTGTGTCATCAAATGCACAAAAAGAAAAAAAACTGTGAAACATATTCAGAAAATAAAAAAACTTGTGCTTCAGAAATCATCATTGAGAAAACAAGAAGATAATCCACAGATTGATGAGAAAAAAATATTCGCAAACCATACATCTGATAAAGAGCTTATAACATATTTTAAAAACGTCATATAAATCAATAAAAAGACAATTCAAAAATCAAACAAAATCTGAATAAACATCTCACTAAGTAAAACATGGATATTTAATAAGCATATGAAAATATGCCAAATATAGTTATTAAGTAAAACTATGGCATACTGCTATATACCTACGAGTATGGATAAACTCAAAGTGACAGATAATATCAAGAGTTGACCAAAATGTGGAGAAATCAGAACCCTTCTATATCACTGGTAAGAATATAAAATGATAAATCACACCAGGAAACAGTATGGTAGTTTCTTTAAAAGTTAAACATACATTCACCATACAAACCAGCAGTTCTACTCCTAGGCGCCTACTCAAAAACAAATGACATACATCCATATAAAAAGATGTTTGTGAATAGGACCGAACCCAGGTCTCCAGCACTGCAGGCAGATTCTTTACCAGCTAAGCCACAAGGGAAGCCCAAGAATACTGGAGTGGGTAGCCTATCCCTTCTCCTGGGGATATTCCCAACCCAGGAATCAAACTGGGGTGTCTGGCATCGCAGGCAGATTTTTCACCAACTGAGCTATCAATAAAGCCATTCTTCATAACAGACAAAAACAATCCAAATGTCCATCAACTAGTGAATAAACAAAATGTGGTGTATTCATACAAAAGAATAATGTTCAGCAATTATGAGAACTACTGGTACATGCCACATCATGATGAACTTCAGAAACATTACGTTAAGTGAAAGAAGGCGGATGCAAAAGCATACATTGTTGTATTATCCCACTTATATAATGGCTTCCCTGATGGCTGAGAGGGTAAAGAATCTGCCTGCAATGCAGGAGACACAAGAGATGCTGCTTCGATCCCTGGGTCACGAAGACTCCCCTGGAGAAGGAAATGGCAACCCCCTCCAGTATTCTTGCCTGGAAAACCCCACAGACAGAGGAGCCTGGCGGGCTACAGTCCAAAGGGTTGCAAAGAGTCAGACATGACTGAGCGACTAAGCACAACAATTATATAAAATGTCTAAAAATGACAGAAAAGCAGAAATAGTGGTTGCCCAGGTCTAGGGGCAGGAGCAAGGGGTAATTTTAAGTAGGCTCAATGGAACTTTTGGGGTGATTAAAATGTTCTAACATCATTTCGTGGTGATGGCTGCACAGCACTTAAAAAAATAAAAACACCTTAAGGCAAGGCCTCTGTAGTTACAGAGTCCAACCTGCTTTCCATCCAATGCAGGAATCCTTTAAGGTACCCTTGACTTAATCTAAGGAAGGGTACAGAAAATATGAATAGAGAGAGAGATGTGTACATACTTTAAAAAGGATAAAGCATAAAGCTAAAAAATAAAATATGTTACCCTCTTGAGAAGGGGAGACTGAACAAAGTGAAATGACCTGGGATAGCACTAGTCTATTCTGGGCTTAAACTGTTTTGTAACTTTTAACTTGCAAGCCATGTAAATATTTTACATAATTATATAAATGTAAAGGAAACTCCTACCAATCAAAAGCAAAACAAGTAACTGTAATTTACCAAATTGATGGTTTAACCATTTAACTATTTCAAATATTAAACTTTAAAATAGAAAATTGACTCTAGTCCTTATATCCTTGTTTTGTTTTCAGAAATTATATTTGTTGCTGATAGTGCTGATAGTTACCATAAAGTGATAGTGTCTAATTGAGGGATAAAGTAAACATTGAAATCCTTGAAAATCCTGATTTTTTAAGTAAGAAGAAGGAAAATGTTATGATATGAAAGTTAAAATTAAAATTTCAGTAGTCCTGAATTTCAATTGGATTTATCAATATGAACTTAAGTTTTTATGTCAGACATACATATTTCCTAGCACTATACACTGAAAAGGCATGGAAACGGGAACCAACCACAGCAGCAATGAACTCAGTTAATAATGCTGAAAAAACAATTTCCTGTTTAAAGGGATCAGGGCAAATGGTGGATTCTAAATCTGTGACATAAGTTAAAAGAGATAAATTTTGATTACCTTGTGCTAGAAATTTCACAAGTAAACTATCAAAGATCAGGATAATGTTTAAAGAGACTCAGGAGAAACCCTGAAGAGACTTCCAGAGACCAAAGATGAGAAAATCTGAGCATGCATAAATGCAATGGAATATAAATGCACACCTAAGAAAGTTCAAATCTCTAGAGTTCATTTTTTTAAAAAGGGAGAAAATCAGTTTCAGGATGCTAGTGAACCTGCTCACTGAGTTTGGAAACTAGTAAATAAAGAGCAAGAGCTTTCCCAGCAGCTCTGCAGTACAAGAATCCACCGGCAATACAGGAGACTTGCAGAAGACTCAAGTTCGATCCCTGCATCGAGAAGATCCCCTGGAGAAGGGGACTAAAACAACAGCAACAACAAACAGCAAGAAGCAAGTATTTATTCTGACTTACCTATATATGAGCTAAACCACTAAATAACCAAATCATAGATGAGAAGTTTCATTTTATAGGAATAATATAAGTAATAAAGGAAGAATGACATAATTTGAATATCATTTTAAGGGCTCCTCTGGTGGGTCAGAGGTAAAGAATCCACCTGCTAATGCAGGAGATGCAGGTTCAATCCCTGGGTTGGAATGATCTGCTGGAGAAGGAAATGGCAACCCACTTCAGTACTCCTGCCTGAAAAATCCCATGGACAGAGAAGCCTGCAGGCTTCTAGGAGGTCGCAAGAGTCGTACACGACTTAGCAACTCAACAACGATTTGCAAGTTGTACAAGCTAAGTGAAAAGTAAAGATTACCTCTTGCCCTCATTCCATCACTGATTTTCTTTTCAGCAGTCATGTTAATCATGAGCTAGCCAGCACCTTTAAAGGTCTTACCCCCTACACATCTTTTGTGTTCTTTGATGAGGTTTTAGACTATGCCTAATCCTGAGAACTGAAAACGGGCTAGAAAACACAAAAACTATCACTTATTAATTCATAATTCTACCACCACCGAGTTCCTAAGAACTTCGGCCATGTAGACTCATATTACCTATTGGATTGCCCAACCATTCCTCAACAAAGATATTTGAAATTTTAACTACTATTGAAGATGCCTATCAGCAAACTTGTTTCATGCACTCAGTTAAGTATCCTAATACTCAAAAGCTTCCCAGAGGGTTCTCTTTACTCTTCATGAGGAAGGCAGCTCCAATGATACAAGGAAGGAAGAAAAAGTTCAAAGGCTTTCCTAGAACCAAATGTTAACCATATACTTACTATATGTCCCTAAGGAAACTCCTCCCTGCAAAATTAAGAAATATCAAATAACACTTTTTACCTGGTAAAAATACATCTTGCCTTAGAAAGTAAAATGGAGAGGCAATCTGCATCAAGAGGAAGTGTGTCACTTACTGATAGACCATACCATAAAAACTAGGACGTATTTGGGAAGAGGTTTAACTTGCTTAGCTTACATCCAGTTTCATACTCATGCACAAAAAGACTTGCTCAAAAAAACACATCTTCAGACCTTAAAAACTGGTAACTGACAAAAGGTTTTCTCACTGCACTGACCTGAATTCATAATCAGCGATATATCACAGGAATTACCTTCCTTTACATAATGCAAGTTGGCTTTAACCAAATGAATTTGATATCATGTGCCCTAATACTAAATGATGCTAAATTGACCCTAAAAATAATAAAGATTAAATTTCATTTTTACTCCTCACAGTAATGAAAGTTACTAGTTCCTTTTTAACTCTCCCTCTCCTTAACTTTTCCCATCCCCAAATAAGATACTTGTAATTTGAGACTTAAGATTTAGTTTTAGATTATCATAATAGCCATTCTGGGAATTTCTGAGAATACGTAACTGTTGGCAAGTAATTTACTAAGATATTCAATACCAGAATTTTTTAATGCTCTTGTGAAACTCTTTATTATAGTAATTTCAAAAGCAGAGAGTAGTAAAATTAAGCCTTCAAATACCTATCATACAGATTCAATAATTACCTAGATTATGCCACATTTGGTTCATCTACATTTTCTGATATTTAAGTATTTCAAAGCAAATTTCAGCAAGTCTCATCTCTATATATCAGCATAAATCACTACAAAGTACATTTTCTTAAGTAATCAGAATGTTATTACCACACCTAACAAAATTAACTATTTAAATAAATGTAATAAATAAAATGTAAACCAAATTTAGGTTTACCTTAAGGGAAAAATTTTAAAAAACCTAGAAGAGGGCTTTAATTCTGGCATTAAAAAAAAAATTTCAGAAGTTGTATTTTCTCAGTAAACATATTTATGGCTTTTGGGGTATAGTCATAAAATGTTTCTTCTTTTAAACAGATTTAACATAGATCATTCAAATCACTACTTTTGCAGTATTAACATACCAAAGCTAAGATTTTTTGCCATGCCCTACCTCTGCCAAGAACCACTGCCAACATCAAGAATAACAAAGCAGCCTAAGTTTGAGAAAAAGGCCCACAGCACCAAAATAAATAAGCAAACTATATAACTAGGTCTCAAATCAGCTTGCCCGTTTCTCTGTACAAGGAATAGGCACAACTCCTTAGCATAAGCATGCAAAGATATGATTAGTCATGGCAAACTCTTCTAAATTCATAAGTGATACCAAGTCTGAACAAAGCCAGTGGGAATTCATTCACTTTGGAATACCATTAGTAAAAGTGTATCATACTGTAAAAGTTACTGTCCTTTTTGTTCCATCCCATTCTGGTGGTTCAGATGGTAAAGAATCTGCCTGCAATGCCGGGTTCAATCCCTGGATCGGGAAGATCCTCTGGAAAGGGAACGGCAACCCACTCCAGTATTTTTGCCTGGAGAATTCTACAAACAGAGGAGCCTGGCAGGCTACAGTCCATGGGGTCACAAAGAGCTAGACACAACTGAGCGACTAACACACACACGCACACAAATTAATAAGTTTTTTCCATCCTTTCATTACATTACGTGACTCAACATTTACCTGAATATTTCTCATAAACATGAAAAACTGATAGATGTTAAATCCTTCAAAGTTGACAAATCTGTTACAAATCAAACGAAGTTTTTAAAGTTCATCAGTGTTGGAAATCAAGTTCCTAGACACTCAAACTCTTGGGAGAGACGTCATAGAGTGTGGAAAGTTTATCGGGCAAGGAAGGAAGGGGCAAAAGAACAAATTAGGCTGGGATCTATCACAGCAAAGGCCTCAGACCAACCCCACAGCTCTCAAGCTGAGATGGCTCTTCTAGGTTGTCCTGGCAAGAGAGCCAGGTATTTAAATGGACTGGTCTTTGGATGCAAGATACTCCAAGGAAGGGAATGGGTGAGCCTCTCTCTTCAGCCAGCAGCAATTCCCAGGGAGGTCTGACAACCCCAGTAACACTCTCAGTAACTAAGAAAATGAAATCCTTCAGTCCTAAAGTGGGGATCTGAGTAGTGTGTACATGACAACCACTACAATTAGTAATTTTAGCTGTCCCAATCTGATGGATTTTGAGTTTAAAAAAAAAAGTATGATTTCTGCCTTTAAAAATGACTAGCCCATTTCTTAAAATTATAAGGTGACTAAATATCTAAGATCTAACTCCAAAATTTGATGATACTAAGATATTATGGCAAGATCTATAGTATAACTGAAGTCTTACATTTGAATACCACTGTTGAAATGATAAGCATAATGAGTGCTATTTTGTATAATGAAATTTTCTATAAAAGTTTCAAAATAAAACTCAATGAAAGCTTGTATATTTTCACTTGCCCCAATTTTTTCATGATTCAAACTTACCAGCTTTACATATTTAAATATTCTCCCTCTCTCCCCCCCACTGCCCATCCTACCCACACCCACTCCAAACAATACTGCCTTAGTTGGGCCCTCATCATTTCTCATCCTGAATTCTGCAAGGGTTCTCTATAATGTATCTTCCTGACTTAACTTCACCTGCTTCCATCAGTCCATTTTCCATACTGCCACAGAGTGATGTTTCTAAAACACAAATCTGATGATCCTTCTTCTTTACAAAATACTTCACAAAGGAACAACTAAAAACACCTTCAAGCAACCTTTAAAACCCAAAGTCTTTGGAATAACATATAGCCTTTCAGAATCTAGCCCCTACTCATCTTTTTCCCAAAAATTTTGTACCATTAAGCTTTCTCCACAACTCCATACTCTATTCTCACCTGGCCATTTCAAAGCAAGCAATGCTTGCTTACTCATTCCTCTGTGATTTGCTCTTCCTATAAAGACCTTCTTCATTCCTTGCATGGTAAACTGTTTACTTTTTAAGAAATGACTCGACTATGACCTCCAAGAGGAACCTTTCCTTAACTGCTACCCCTCAGTTTGTTCAAAAAGGAGTCTGCACATCCTATTATAGCACTTATCACACTATATTGTCACCATTCACTAGGTCTCACTTACTCAAGGCCTGAAACAAACTTATTTATCTCTGTATCTTTAAGCCAGTGTTGGCACATAAGCCAGCACCTAATAAATGTTCAATGAATGAATCATAAAAAGCACATTAGAGTTGGGAATGACCTTGGAAATCAACTAGTTCCACGGCCTCATTTTAACCAAGATGGACTTCCATACAATTACATAGCTAGTTACTAGCAAAGAGAAATAGAAGCTTAGTCTATTGATTCCCAATCTTAGTATTCTTTCTACTTAACAGGCAGCATCCCTACATCTGCTATTAAGTCCATGGCATCCACAGAGACCATTTTTGTTTTCACTTATCAAAAAGAGTAATTACTGAAATTGGGCCATAGCAGAATCAACCCCTACAAGGTGTAAAACCTTTTGAGGGAATGAGATACAAGACAGGAACGGGTACTGGCAGTAAGGAACAGTGAATGAGGCAGGAAAAGTCAAACAAAGGGGAGAATGGATGACCAATAATAGTTTGGTGAGGGTGAGGAAATCTTTACTGCATAGAAACTGGAGCTACAAGAGTCCTGCCTGGATTCTCTTATACACCAAGCTCTATTTTTAAAGTTAATATTAAATGTTTTAAGTGAACATACATGATAAAATAAAGCACTGTATTATCTCCTCTGTGAAGACAGCCCAACAACAACAACAAAAAAAACAGACTACACATCAGTCTATGAATTTACAGCATAAGAAATCTTAACTAAAGACTATGTGTATATATAGTAAATGTTTTATGTACATAACATTAAGTATATAAAATAACTAAATATGTACATATTAAACTCATCATTAGGATGAGCTGGTTTTTGTAAGCAATGTCACTTTTGAAAGTATTATAATTCATCTATAAAAGTGAAGCTAGTAGTAGCATTAAATTGATGCTAATGGACCCCAGTATATACATACACCCTATTCTTCCTGTGGTGTGAGAATAACTATGCTGACTTTGAGTTATATCCATTCAGCCTAGATTCAATCTCCAACAGCAGTATCAAGGCACATATAAAGACTGGGAGAGTTCTCAGCCTTATTAACACCATCCTGAGAAACCTCCACACCGTGCAAGTTAAGTGGAGGAAGAAGAAATGTGTAGGCTAAAGCGCAAAAGACGAGGCAGAGGCCAAGTAAACTTGTACACCCACAGAAGCCAGAAACAGAAACAAGGGAAACCTGGGCCAAGGACACTCGTATAAAGTGTTGGACTGCCTACTATCTAGAATTTGTCTCAATGTATCTGGAACACTATGGCCATTCTGATCGCCTAGACCACCTTTCAGAGACCCACCTTGCTCGTAACAAAGCAATCCCTTTGGGTCCTTTGCCCTGGACCTGTGACATTCTGGACTAGTTCTGTACTCAGTTGTGGCTAAAGGAAACTTTTTAAAAATAAATCATCTCTTTTACTGTCTTAGCTGAAGAGAGGAAAAAAAAAAAAAGACTGGGAAAATATACTTCTCCTACTGATGTCAATAACCTTTGCATAATCAATCAAAGGTCAATAATCTTTGCATAATTCAACCTACTGATCTAAGTATCCCCATTCTTCACCTCTTCCAAATGAAGAATTAATTGCTTAGGCTACCTTACAATTAAGAAAACATTCCTCTTTCCTTAATCACTTAAGCAGTAACTTCTAAGACCCAGCTCTGTGCCAAGCACTGTGCATTTAATAAAGAATACTTGGACCTTTCTACATCACTGAATTACAGCACCAAAATTACACCCCAAAATTAAAGACATAAAGTATGTTTTGAAACAATATTAAGAGATCTCCTAGATACATAAACACATGGGAATAATAATCTGGATTCAGTTAAGAACAAAAACTAAAATACCATAAAAAGATCCTTATGTATCACTTAGCAAATGGGCATAGATGAATTAACTTTCAGACAATTTAAACTGTTCTAAAACTTGTTACTAGTCTTATAAAACCTGTGCCCAATATACCTTTTTCAAACATATTTTGAAGTCTAAACCTCTTACAAATCTTTTCATTAGGCAAAACTCAAGAGTATGAGTGCTACTATGAAGAATCATAAGCACAAATCAAAGAGAAATGAGTGAGATTAGAGAACCCTCTTAAAAAGACAGCTCCATTTTCCTCTTGGCAGAATTGCTAAACCAGGTATGTTTTTCTTCTTTAAATTTTTGATTAAGCAGTGCTTAAAACATGTTCCTTTAAAGTTTTGCATAAATTTGTTTTAGTAGTAAACGAAAAAGCAAATTTAAAAAAAAAAAGCAAATCCATGCCTCAAAAAGTCAACAAATCCAAACAAATTAAAATTTCAAGGAAATTATTAGTTCTTTAATTAAGCATTCAAGCAGCTATGTCCCAAACCACCATTAGCCCCTGATCATCTAGATTTCACAGAGCTGAAAACTTTTCTGTAAAATATCTAGCACAAATATCCATAATTTCACAGTATGACAGAAAAAGGTGCATTTTAAAATCAGGGAGTATGAACATAGATATGGATTGATCACTAAAAATGGTGACACAGAGAGATGTATTTTGACTGCTTGATCAAGTAATTATTTTAAAGTTCATTACATCACTTTAAATAACTAAGCACTACTTTACTGAGAGACCAGTGACATAATCACGTACACCAGGGGAGCGGCGGTGGCGGGAGTGTGGTAAAAAAAAAAAGACACAAAATCTGCGTTTCCAGTTTTGGAAAAAGGATTACAACTAGTCTGCTGAGTAATGAAAAATGCAAATCAACTGTTAAATACTGCAATTTTAAAAGTATGAATGTACTCAAGCCAACCGGTCTACTGAACATCTGAATAATTAAACTTCAGAGCTTCTTTAACTTTTATGTCTTTAGTCAATGTAAAACTATGAAAAATATTTCCTGATACTCTTGGTTATGTCAGTAGTTGATACAAGGTAAGCAGGCTTCACCAGTCAACTACCATTATAAACTAAAAGACCAAACACCCACCATAAATTACTAAATGGATGATATATAAACCACAGCATAGTCATAAACTCAAGTCATGCCTCATTTCACATTCTAATAAGAAATTAAAAGAATGCCAGACATCATTTATCTTATAATTATGTAGGGGAGACTTTTATAGAGTGTTTTGTGGTTACAGAGCACTTTTGCAATATTCTGTTATTTTCATGTTTTAGCAAAGCCATGATGATCTCTCATTAAATTATTAGCACTAAGATAAAGCAGACTAGTCAGGCACAATTGATTCATAGCTGCACAACCAAACATTAACTGAATAAATCAATATAAAGCTAGATCCAAATTTCCCAAACTGGTGTTTCATTATATCAGAATGCAGTAATAGGTTTGCTTTAATACCCTCCTGGAAAGGCATCCCAAAATCTACAGCAGTGTCTTAAAACTGAAAACTGTCAAGAAACTTGCTCGCTTACTATTGTTGTTTAGTCGCTTAGTTGTGTGCAATTCCTTATGACCCCATGGACTGTAGCCTGCCAAGCTCCTCTGTCCATGGGATTTCCCTGGCAAGAATACTGGAGTGGGTTGCCATTTCCTTCTCTAAGAAATGGATCATCCCAACCTAGGAGTCGAACCCACATCTTCTGAGTCTCCTGCATTGGCAGGTGGATTCTTTACCACTGAGCCACCAGGGAAGCCCGTGCTTAATATGGCATTACTTAAATTTATTGGCACATACATATTTTTAAAAGTACACCTATAAAACCTCACACATAAGGAGAATTCAAAGACAGCAGTACTCTTATTCAGAGATTAGTATTAGAATTATGTAGATGGCCTTCTCCAGATTGACTCAATACTGCCCAGGAATATGTATTTTGAAAGAGCTTTCTAACAAATTCTGATCCACAACGAGGATTAAATATACTTTTATGATGCCATCTTTCACAGGAACAAGAACCTGGACAAACCTGGACTTTCTACCAGTAAAGAAACGTGATTAAATGGTTTCAAAAAAGAAAATTTTTAAATCAGAGTATTATCAGAGATTATACTATGAGTTCATTTTAATAAAACATACAAATTTTGACTTCCCACTAACAAGGACTACATCTTGCTTTATTTAAATTATGTAAGAAAATGCATTTTGGCAATGTATCTTTTTTACTTTTGGCCCACACCACATAGCATGTGGGTTCTTAGTTCCCCAACCTGCACCCTACAGCGGAAGCCCAGTAGAAGCACAGCGTCCTAACCACTGGACTGCCAGGGACATCCCCCCAACATCTATTTTTAAATGACTTGTTTGTAGACTCACAAAATGTTAAAAACATAGACTAAAATTTAATACATTATACAAGGACAAAACTGTAAATATGACTTGGTATTTGGAATAGTGTTCTGTTACTAAATGATAGTGTTTGGTATTTACAAACACTTCAAGTAACACAGCAAGCATAGTCTTCATTCTCTACAAATAAAAGGCCAAATATATATATCCTGGAGTAGGAAATAGCAACCCACTCCAGTATGCTCGCCTGGAGAATCCCACGGACAAAGAAGCCTGGCGGGCTACAGTCTGTGGGGTCACAAAGAGTCAGACACAACTGAAGCGACAGAATATACATACGTATGTATCACTATTTTTTCTTGCTACTATTTCTTCTTGGATAATTACCTATACTCCGTTAATATACAAGATATTAACAGAACACATAATAAACAGACGGGGCAATAATAATCATGAGCCAGATACTTAAAATCGTCGGTGTTTTTGTGTTCCTTGTTACCCAGTATTTCAACAGCAACTTAATTTTCTTAATGTCTCTTGTCCCTAACCAATGGTCCATTGAGTGGATATACAAAGAACTGAAAAAACTAAAACAATATTACTAAGAACTAATAAAACATTAACACATGACTAAGTAGTGGAACATCCAACATCCGCTGGATCATCGAAAAAGCAAGAGAGTTCCAGAAAAATATCTACTTCTCCTTTATTGACTATGCCAAAGCCTTTGATTGTGTGGAACACAACAAACTCTGGAAAATTCTTAAAGAGATGGGAATACCAAACCACTTGACCTGCCTCTTGAGAAATCTGTATGCAGGTCAGGAAGCAAAAGTTAGAACTGGACATGGAACAGACTGGTTCCAAATCGGGAAAGGAGTACATCATGGCTGTATATTGTCATCCTGCTTATTTAACTTATATGCAAAATACATCATGAGAAAGACTGGGCTGGATGAAGCACAAGCTGGAATCAAGATTGCTAGGAGAAGTATCAGTAACCTCAGATATGCAGATGACACTGACACCACCCTTACGGCAGAAAGTGAAGAACTAAAGAGCCTCTTGATGAAAGTGAAAAAGGAGAGTGAAAAAGTTGGCTTAAAACTCAACATTCAGAAAACTAAGATCATGGCATCTGGTCCCATCCCTTCATGGCAAACAGACAGGGTAACAGTGGAAACAGTAACAGACTTTATTTTCTTGGGCTCCAAAATCACTGCAGATGTTGACTGCAGCCATGAAATTAAAAGACGCTCCTTGGAAGAAAATTTATGACCAACCTAGACAGCATCTTAAAAAGCAGAGACATTACTTTGCCAACAAAGGTCCATCTAGTCAAAGCTACGGTTTTTCCAGTAGTCATGTATGGA
Organism: Dama dama; assembly: GCF_033118175.1. NCBI lineage: Eukaryota > Metazoa > Chordata > Mammalia > Artiodactyla > Cervidae > Dama > Dama dama. Next base: position 84,521,587 of record NC_083699.1, read on the forward strand.
TGTGAGAGTTGGACTAAAAAGAAAGCTGAGCACCAAAGAATTGATGCTTTTGAACAGCGATACTGGAGAAGACGCTTGAGAGTACCTTGGACAGCAAGGAGATCCAACCAGTCCACCCTAAAGGAAATCAGTCCTGAATATTCATTGGAAGGACTGATGTTGAAGCTGAAACTCCAATACTTTGGCCACCTGATGTGAAGAACTGACTCAACAGAAAAGACTGATGCTGGGGAAAATTGATGGAAGGAGGAGAAGGGGACGACAGAGGATGAGGATGGCTGGATGGCATCACCAACTCAATGGACATGAGTCTGAGTAAACTCCAGGAGTTGGTCATGGACAGGGAGGCCTGGCGTGCTACAGTCCATGGGGTCGCAAAGAGTCAGACACAACTGAGCAACTGAACTGAACTGAACTGAAGTAGTAGAACAATTTAAAACTCTCACAACAGACAGGATTTGGCAAAATTATTCACTAGTATGGCACACAATTTGGTCCAGTATTCATTTGACATCTCAAACTGCCTCATTTTAAGGGGAAAAAAACAGCTATTTTCCCTTTTCTTAAATAATGGAAAACTTTTACTACATGAGGTCTTCCCAGGTGGCTCAGTGGTAAAGAATCAGCCTGACAATCAGGAGACCTAGGTTCGATCCCTGGGTTGGGAAGATCCCCTGGAGAAGGGATCGGCTAGCCACTCCAGCATTTTGGCCTGGAGAATTCCATGGACTATATAGTCCACGGGATCGCAAAGAGTCGAACACAACTGAGCAACTTTCACTTCAGTTCATTTTACTTTACTTAACTACATGAATACTGGGAAACACCTGCTTGAACCCAGTTCACTAACACTGATTTGGGAAAGTTGTTTTTTAAAAGTCTATAGTGGTGAGCGCCAGTGATCTGTTCATAATGTTTTAAGGACTCAATGCTTTAAAATCAAAACTTGAGATGAAAACATTGAAGGTATCTTTCAGTGCTCCCACAGCTTTCAGAAATAACCCTAAGTTCTTTAGTTGTGTTATAACACTGTCCAGCAGAACTTTTTTATTATTTTAAGGTTTTTTTTCCCCCTTCTATTTCTTGGCCACCAATAGTATGCAGCATCTGAGTTCCCCAACCAGAGACTGAACCTGTGGTCCCTGCAGTGGAAGTGCAGTGTCTTAACCACTGGACCACCAAGGAAGTCCCAGTAGAACTGTTTTATGCATAATGATGGAAATATTTCACATGTGCAATAAGGTAGTTGTTACCTACATGTGGCTACCGAGCACCTAAGATATAGCTAAGTATGACTAAAGAACTGTATTTAAAATTGTCACAGCAGCTAATGGCTGCTGTATGGGACACCATAGGTTCAAAATATAATCTGATTCTGCTTCCAGACAAAATGGAATGATCAGACTTACTCTTCCAACTGAAACAAAAACTGGACAAAACAATGGTTTTCACATATATCGTCCAATGGATTCCACAGATCCCTGAATGGAGTAACAAACAAGCTGTCCCAGCTTACTTCTGGAAATAATGTTCAGGCCACAGTACAAGGAGGGAGAACCAAGACAAGGTACAGCAGTCTCCCTGAGCTGAGAAGACAGAATTGGGATGCTGAGGCAGCTAGACTTCTCAGGGAGGAGTACACCAGAGATGAGAGAGGTGCACAGTGAAAGAATACGTGCTCATACATGGTGCTTTTCAAATCTTCAGCTGAGTGATAAATGATTAGCACATGTTTATGAGGAAATCACCCCAGGATGGATAGAAAAACTCCAGAAAGGAGCAAAAAGAACAATACCTGTAACTCCAAAGCAGCAGAACAATTCTTATTCCCACCACCTAGTGTGAGAAACCACATAATTCACGAGGCAGCAGAGTAGCTAAAGGTTCTTGCCTCAGTAGGGCAGAAAAATCAGCCCCAAAGGCTGCTTTGGTTATCCCTTAAAAAATAAAAAAAACAAGTTTCAAAGGATCAAGGATCAAACTATCTGCTGAGTAACTTAACCTCATTCTCAAGAACAAAGCTCAAGAACAGTAGAAAAACACCCACCCACAAGGTAAAATTTTACCAACAAGGTACAATTCACAGTATCTAGCACCCAATCAACATTAACCAGGTACGGACTTGCCTGGTAGCCCTGTAGTTAAGATTCCATCCACACTTCCATCGAAAGGGGCACAAGGTTCAATCTCTGATAGGGGAACTAAGATCCCACATCCTGCATCCACGGCATGGCCAAAAATCATTTTTTTAAAAAATTAAGTAGGTATGCAAAAAAGGCAAAAAAATATGACCCATGCAGAGTAGAAAAATCAAACAGCAACATAACTAGAAATGATAGATGACAGAATTAGACCAGAATATTAAATATAAATTTGATGTTGATCAACTATGTTATATAACTAAGACATTACATATCTTAACTATATTCCATACGTTCAGATTTGTTTTATGCACCTAAAAAGTAGAACTTCAAAATACACGAAGCAAGAAGTGACAGAAAACCCCAAAGAGAAACTGCGAAGTCCATAATCACAGCTAGAGATAACAACATCTCTTAAAAATTTACAAAACAGAAAATCAGTAATGACAGAAAAGATCTAAACAACACCATTAACCAACTTATGAAAATGCTTTAATTGACCATTCCCACATGCCAAACAAGATAAAGCAACACTGATCCTTATCCAGATATGGTTTCACAAAATAATTCAAGATCCCAACATTAGAATTCTATGATTCAAAACAGGGCTATTTTTCAGAGTAAAATTTATCTCCCTACCCCAGAGGTATTCAGGAAAAGGCTTGGACGAATTTTCAAGAGTATTACAGAAGGGATTATTTGATGTGAAGAAAACGGCTTTAAAATTTATCTTCCTTTCTGTCTAAAGCTTTATAAATTCACATTAGGAAGAAAAACCTTCCATGTAAAATCTATGTAAAAACTGAACTGGCAAGCTCAATGACATCATTAAAGGATCCCTGAGACACTCAAGAGATTCTGATTTAAAGAATATGCCAGTCATATCTTATGTCATATCTTGAAAAAGCTGACTCATAAGCTGGACAACCAACTAATTAATTGTGGAGGGGATTCAGAAATCCATCACAAGGATACCTGAATTGGAATGCTCCCTTCTAATTTTATAACCCCATATTATATATGGACAGAGTCCCAAGTTTCACAACAGGAGTGTATGCCGTGCTCTGTAGCTCAATCATGTCTGACTCTTTGCGACCCCATGGACTGTAGCCTGCCAGGCTCCTCTGTCTATGGAATTTTCCAGGGAAGAATACTGGAGTGGGTTGCATTTCCTATGGCAGAGATTTTCCTGACCCAGGATCAAACCCACATCTACTGCATTGGCAGGCAGATTCTTTACCACTGTGCCACCTGGGAGAAAAGGAGAGAGAGATTTAAACTCAAAGGTGGTCTTGTCTGGTGGTCCAAGGGTTAGTTAAGAATTTGCCTTCCAAAGCAAGGAACATGGGTTCGATCCCTGGCTGGGGAACTAAGATCCCACACACAGTGGGGTAAGCCCACATGCCAAAACTACTGAGTTCACACTCTACAACCCAAGAGAAGCCATGGACATGAGAAGCCCATACACTGCAAATAAGAGTAGCCTCTGCTTGCTGCAACTAGAAAACAGCCCTTGCAGCAATGAAGAACAAGCTCAGCCAGAAATATAATTACTTCTTTTAAAAAGCAAATGCTAATTAACAAACTAAAGTCAACATACACAAAATATGCAGGCTATAAGACTAGATAAAAAACAGTTTGACAAAGCCAGATGTTTCTGAGCAGAAAGGCAATGAATAAGAAAAATTCTGCTGAAATATTATGGAGTCAGAACAGGGAAAAGATGAAAATGGCCACACATACAGTAATTTAAGTGAAAAAAAATTATCTGAATTAATTTCCTGACATGAAAACAAAAAGTAAACTTTAAAAGAGAAAAGACAATAACATAAACTAAATGGATAAGAAAAAAATCAAAGGTGATGGACACAGAGAAAAATACAAATTAGAATAAGAATTCTGAAACACTATCCTTTAAAATAAAAGATAAAATGTAATCAGAACTCACAAAAACAAATCAAATCATACATTAAAATAGCCAGGTGGACTCCAAGAGAAGATAATACAATAAAGCATTAACCAATTAATGATGGTATACTATCAATGCAATGAAAACCAGGAGTGTAAACAAGGACTGAATGTTCAAATTAATTTGAGGGAATGAAGACCACAACCCCAGGAGTCAAAAGCTATACTATTTGTTTTACTATACCAAAAAGTGTATAAGATTTTAAAATCAAGGTCCAGGAAAGGGCACAAAACTAAAGTGTTTCAATTTTAGCCTTTCCTAAACACATTTCCAATAAAAATATAATAAAATAATAATATATATAATAACATTTCCTCACTAGTCCCAACTCCCAGGCATCATCAAATCATTACTGTTTCATCCTTCTCCCCAGGCCCACTTGGTCCTAATTCCTATCTTTTTTTTTTGCCAGTAAACAACTTAGTCTTTTATTTGCCCAAGGCCAGCTGTTGCAGGCACTGAGGCCCCAAGACTTCCAGAAAGGATTTGGGGAGGTCGGGGGGAGCCATCCTGCCTCCCAGGTGCTGCTTCCTGCAGGAGATGGGAGAGCAGATAAAGTGTATTGCACCATCAAGTATCTCCTCAATTTTGTGTGTGTGTCAGTTACTCAGTCGTATCCAACTGCGACCCCATGGACTGTAGCCCACCAGGCTCCTCTGTCCAAGGGATTCCCCAGGCAAGAGTACTGGAGTGGACTGCCATTTCCTTCTCCACTAATTCCTATCTTAACTGAAACCTCTCCCAAGTACCTGACAAGCCAGGTTTTATCTGTAAAATTTAGTACTTTTATAAATTTAATGGGAGGAAATATCTCATTTAATCCATTCACAGTGAAATATGCCTAGCCAAAAACAAAATATACTACAGTATATATCAAAAGAATTAAAATGTTATAACCATAAAGACATTACTTTGCCAACAAAGGTCCATCTAGTCAAGGCTATGGTTTTTCCAGTTGTCATGTATGGATGTGAGAGTTGGACTATAAAGAAAGCTGAGTGCAGAACTGATGCTTTTGAATTGTGGTGTTGGAGAAGACTCTTGAGAGTCCCTTGGACTGCAAGGAGATCCAACCAGTCCATCTCAAAGGAGATCAGTCCTGGGTGTTCATTGGAAGGACTGATGCTGAAGCTGAAACTCCAATAATTTGGCCACCTGATGTGAAGAGCTGACTCACTGGAAAAGATCCTGATGCTGGGAAAGATTGAGGGCAGGAGGAGAAGTGGACGACAGAGGATGAGATGGTTGGATGGCATCATCGACTCGATGGGTTTGGGTGGACTTCGGGAGCTGGTGATGGACAGGGAGGCCTGGCATGCTGCGGTTCACAGGGTCGCAAAGAGTTGGACACGACTGAGTGACTGAACTGAACAATAAAGAGGACAAAATTTTCCCTCTGCATTATCTTAGAATGTTGCCTCTTCACTCCCATCACTATTCAGGCCTCTACAGCAAGGATACATATTATACTTCCTAATTGAATTTCACCTTACTCCAATAATCAATCCTAAATTCCATCCCCAAACTAATCTTTTCTAAAATAAAGTTTCGATCACATCACTCTCCTACTTTAAAAAATATTTCTCAAAGGTAATAAGGATTTCCAAATTCTGCTCCCCATATTGGGGGGGGGGGGGGGGGCAGAAAATGCAGATTACAAGGCCCTACCCACAAAGATTTCAATTCAATCAGTTTGATAACCAGGAATCTGTATTTTAACAATCTCTTTCAGTGGGTTTGATTTGGTGACCTATAGAACACTGTGAAAAAGAACAAGTCATATGGTAAATGTCAAACTCTTTAGCCTGACATCAAGGTTCCCTCCCACAAAAGGCCCCTGAGTTACCACTATGGGTCACAGATGGACTCTCCTACAAGGACTCATCAGAAATAAACTTGATTTTCTGCATCCTAAACAAGCCAAATGTTCTCTCTCTTAAGTCTTGAAAATGTTCACTTTTCACCATTCCTCTTAGCCCAGCTCAAGCCCCAAACTTCCTAGATCCCACTGCTGCTGCTGCTGTTTAGTCACTAAGTCATGTCCCTGACTCTTTTGAAATCCCAAGGACTGTAGCCCGCCAGGCTCCTCTGTCCATGGCATTTCCCAAGCAAGAATAATGAAGTGGGTTGCCATTTCCTTCTCCAGCTACCTTCCTGACCCAGGGATCTTCCCTGAAGAAGGGAATGGCTACCCACTCCAGTATAACTTACCTGGAGAATTCCATGGACAGAGAAGCCTGGCAGGCTACAGTCCATGAGTTGCAAAGAGTCGGACACAATTGAGCAACTAACACTTTCACTTTTCTCCTTCTTGACCCAGGGATGAAACCTGCATCTCCTGCTTGGCAGGTGGATTCTTTACCACTGAGCCACCTGGGAAACTCTTGCTGCTGCTGCTGCTGCTGCTAAGTCGCTTCAGTCGTGTCCGACTCTGTGCGACCCCACAGACGGAAGCCCACCAGGCTCCCCCAACCCTGGGATTCTCCAGGCAAGAACACTGGAGTGGGTCACCATTTCCTTCTCCAATGCATGAAAGTGAAAAGTGAAAGAGAAGTCGCTCAGTCGTGTCCGACTCTTAGCGACCCCATGGACTTCAGCCTACCAGGTTCCTCCATCCATGGGATTTTCCAGGCAAGAATACTGGAGTGGGTTGCCATTTCCTTCTCCAGGGGATCTTCCCAACCCAGGGGTCGAACCCACGTCTCCCGCATTCCAGGCAGACGCTTTACTATCTGAGCCACCACACTGTTTCTGCCCTGAACCATTACTACATTTTCAGCAGGTTTTATCATATGACAAAGGACTGTGGATCAAAGCTATTCTCACTCAGCATCCACAACAATGCATACTGCATCCTTTCCCTAAAGCAATTTCACTATACATAAACATAATCCGCCCACAATGCAGGAGACCTGGGTTCAATCCCTGGGTCAGGAAGATCCCCTGGAGAAGGGAATGGTAACCCACTCCAGTATTCTTGCCTGGAGAATTCCATGGACAGAGGAGCCTGGCAGGTTACAGTCCATGAGGTCGCAAAGAGTTGGACACAACTGAGAGACTTTGACTTTTCAAACAAAATCAAGTAGGAACTAACATTTTAGAAATAACTTTAGAATACTAAAATGGTAAACTGCAAAAAGGAGATTTTTTCCTTAGGAAAAGAAACCAACAGTTAAATATATCTAAAATAAGAGTATCTGCCAAAACATAATACTAAATAATTTTCTCCCTTTGGCTTCCCCGACGGCTCAGTGGTAAAGAATCTGCCTGCAGTGCAGGAGACGTGGGTTCAATCCCTGGGTTAGGAAGATCCCTTGGAGGAGGAGAATTGCAACCCGCTTCAGTATTCTTGCCTGAAAAAAATCCCATGGAGAAAGGAGCCTGGCAGACTACAATCAAAAAAGTTGCAAAGAGTTACATGGGTGACTGAGCAAAGAATTCTTCCCAGATCAAAGAGGCAAACTTAAGTTCCAAGAAAAAAACTGGTAAACCAAATTCTGCTTTAACCCCAATTAGGGTTGCCCAAACTTTGACCCAAACAGTTATTCAAAAACAAGTTGGGGGCATGGTGGGGAAGGACCACTCTATTAATTTCTGAAGTTTATCCATGTGTTACAAAGTTAACATGTGAGTATTCTAGTATAATGCTTGAGACTTGGTATAAATGCCTCTAACACACAATAATTGCTGGTTTACTTATCTGTCTTCCCCATATCACTGAGTAACATATGGTTGGGGCTATGTGTCTTAATTCATCTTTTATTCCAGCACTGAGAACATCACAACTGATTAATAAAGATTTTATAAGCAAAATAAAAGATTTTCAAGATTTAAAAAAACAGTGATTCTCCAAAGAAATAGAACTGCCAGTAAGTATGTGCAAAAATCACCAATCTCCAGAGAAATACAAATGACAATAAGAGATCATCTCACACCCATCAGGATGGCTACCATTTAAAAAAAAAAAATCAACAACAAAACAGGAAATACAAATGTTGGCAAAGACATGGAGAAACTCACTGGAAACCCTGTTTTGCCAGTAGAATTGTAAAACAGTACAACCACTTTGGATAACCGTATGGAGTTCCTCAAAAAATAAAAACGGTAATATCACACAATTCAGCAATCCTACTTCTAGGTATATATACACCAAAAAGAATTGAAAGCAGTGTCTCAAAGAGTTGTTTACACACCCAGGTTCTTATTATTATTCACAACAGTCAAGAGGTAGAACCAACTCAAACATTCAACAGTGGATGAATGAACAAAGTAAACATGTGCTATACATACAAGAGAATTATAATTCTGCCTTAAAAAGTAAAGAAATCCTGGGACTTCCCTGGCTGCCCAATAGTAAAGATTCTGTGCTTCCAATGCAAGGGGTGTGGGTCTGATCGCTGGTGGGAGAACTACCATCCCACATGTGCTGTAGCCAAAAGCTGGAAAGAAATCTGATGCTTGAACCTTGAAGACGTTATGCTAAGTGAAATAAGCCAGTCAAAAAAAAGAGAAATATAAGACTATATAATTCTAATTATATGAGAAATCAGTGACAGCAGTCAAATTCAGAAAGACAGAAAGTACAGTGGTGGTTACAAGGGGTTGGGGGGAAGAAAGAAAATGGTGGCTGCTTGTTAGGCACAGATTTGCAAGACCAAAAAGGTTGTGGAAACCTGTTCCACAACAATATAAACATATTCAACACTACTGAACTATACATTTAAAAATTGTTAACAGTCTTCCCTGGTGGTCTAGTGATTAAGAAACCGCCTGCCAGTGCAGAGGACACAAGTTCGATCCCTAGTCTGAGAAGATTCCATGTGTCTTGGAGCAACTAAGCCCACACGCCACAACTACTGAAGTCCACTCACCTATAGCCCATTCTCCACAAGAGAAGACACCTCAATGAGAAGCCTGCATACCGCAATGAAGACTAGCCCCTACTCACCACAAATAAAGTCACGAGAAGCAACAAAGATCCAACACAACCAAAAATTAACTTTTAATAAAAAGGTTAAGGTGGCTAAGTTTTATATTTGTATTATGTGCTTACAATAAAAAAAACTTTACTACAGTGATTCTAGATACAAGAAAAAATATACTATCAAATGAACTCACAGTTGAAACAAATAGGTAGTCCAGTGGTCAATCATGCTCCCAATGCAGGAGGCCCAGGTTCCATCCCTGGTCAGGGAACTAGATCCCACAGGCCACAACTAAAGATCTCGCATGTCTCAACGAAGATGGAAGATCCCACGGGCTGCAACTAAGACTCTGCACAGCCAAGTAAATTAATTAAAATTTTAAAAATTAGTGCAATGCTTACATTATACAAATGGCTTTTATTTCAGCCACTGTCTAAAAGGTAGTTTAAAATAAGTCACTCCATGCTACATGTTCAAACTTCATTTTAGAAGAGTCTTGCTATTTATGAATTGTTTACTCAGTCAAAAGACAAAGTATTTCTGCTTCAAGAATCAGAATTCCATAACTGAAAGAGATTCTTGAGATCATCTACTGCACTAATTCCAATATGGTCCTACAAACAACGCCAAAGTGAGACAAATAAAGAAAATGAAAGTTGTCTTTCATAAAATTAAATTATTTAATTTTAAGGCATATACTTTATTCTGAGAGCACATTCTTCCTACTTTGAACCTTGTTCTATTTAACGGTAATTTCATCCATTCAACAATACTCGTTGAGCCAGTAACTGTAAGGTGCAGGGCTACAGAGGTGACCAAGACCAGCAAGATTCTCACCCTCAGGGAACCAACTACCTTGCAATGCAATGTGAGAGTAACAGTAGAAAGAAAAGATAGGGCTTGGTTTTTAAGACCCTAACATTCAAAACAAAAAGTTGGACAGCCTAAGTCAGTGGTATTATTCTCCAGCCCCTTTCTATTTTATAAATAAGAAACTGGATATCCAAAAGTTTCACAACTATTCAGTAAAAGCCAAAACCATTTCGATTCTAGAATTTAAAACATCAGGGAAATATTCATGTCCCTGAGTAGAGATGTGACCATGATTAATTTACAGGACACTAAATAAGTCAGAGAGTAATATTTTTCCACTTATCTTGTCCTTCCAGTTCTAACAGTATTTGATTCTAACATATCAAACCTATTACACCATTTGAGGACTTAAAAACTTAACAAAAAACTTAAAATCCTTAGAACTTAAGAAGTCTCATGCTATCAAAAGTAAATTCTCCATACTTCAAGATAAATGACAAAATAATAAGGCTCAACATTTATAACAAGGGGAAAAAACTGACACAAAATTAGTACCTGCAGTAATACTGTCTGGTCACTGTTTCTGTGGCCTAGAAACAACAATAACTCTCTGGAGCATTGCTATCCCATTCACCAGAAGCTTCAGAAAGTTTAAACATACAAAGCAACTGAAAAACAAGCAGTGATAATCAGCTTATTAACATTTCAAAGAACAAAACCTGCAGTTCCAGTGAATACTCAAGGTTTCACAATATTCACAAGGGCTTCCCTTGTGGCTCATCTGGTTAAAAAAATCCACCTGCAATGCCAGAGACCTGGGTTCGATCCCTGGGTTGGGAAGATCCCCTGGAGAAGGGAAAGGCTACCCACTCAAGTATTTTGGCCTGGAGAATTCCATGGACTGTATAGCCCATGGGATTGCAAAGAGTAAGACACAACTGAGCAACTTTCACTCCCTCACAGTATTTGAACTGACAGTTCAATCTCTCACTTCCGTATCTTTCTCTACCTCTCTGCAAGAGCAGGATACTAAGCCAGACAGCAAATCCACACACTTGTTCTAATGGGTTCAAAAGGCTTTTCCCCCTTAAAAATAAACTCACATAAACACAGATTTGGAGAAACAAAACTTAAAGAAGCCATAACTATCCCCTTCTGTACATAGAAGAAATTTAGGCGAAAAGTTAAAATAACTTGCCTAGACAGCAAGTAGCAAAGTTAGGATTTGTACCGTCCTAACTGCAAAGTTCATGGACCTTTTTTACCTCCCCACCTCCTCTCACTTGCTTCCTCTAAGTCTGTCATAAACACCTACATGCAAGTCACTGGATAGGAAAGAATGAGACAGAAGGAACACAAAAATGTACAAAAACTTAGTATTTACCCTAAGATAGAATAATTTTATATAAAAACTGCACTACAAGAGTTAAAAGTGCCTACAATTAGAAGAAAGAATTCACTGAGGAGGGAGTTAGACCATACCGAATAGAAATGTATTTTAGAAAAAAAAAAAAAGAAAGAAAGAAATGTATTTTAGGTAGAAGGAACTTCAGAGTGCAAAGGTGGGGAAAAGAGGAGGAAGTCATAAGGTATGTACGTTTGAAAAGACAAAAGTATTAACCTGACTGAAATTATATCTAAGAGGGCAGCTGAATACAAAGCTGAAAAGGTAGGACTGGGTCAGACACTGAAGGCCCTATTGAAACAAACTGCCTATTTAAAGCACCAACAGAATTAAAGTTAGTTTTTACATATCTGTTTATCCTTATTAAGTAAGACTGCACATGCCCTGTTAATTGAAATAACTATTTTTCAGCTAAGAAGAAAGGGTCTAGGATAGAATCTGGTACAAAGATGAAAAATGTTAGATCTGAATTCAAATAACAGATTTTTTTCCCCATCTCTTGATAACCACAGGCTTATATCCAAAGAGATAAGGGGAAAAAACTGAATCTACACCTATAATGCTGAAATTTTATGCCAGCTACTTAATTATAAAGGCAAAGTAGAACCCACAAATCTCTTCCATAGAATGATGGTAAAGAGACGTTTGAAGAAAAAGGAATAATTACCAAGCCTCAATGTCAGAAAAATTCCTTTTTGAGTTGTCAAACTGGTTTTTAAAAAAAGGTTCTACTGTAGCTTTAATAACATTTTTTAAAATCCAGGTTAGACTCTAGAAAATGTTCACTTAGACCACAACTGTCCTGAAGCTACTGATAAGAAACAAGCACCTTCACTATTCAAAACTACCATTTCCCTCTTAGAGAGCTAAGTTCCCTCTATCTTGTAAAAACGAGACCTACCAGATATTCAAGCGTTACCTGGATTATGACATCACTCTTTATTGCAGTTCTAGCAGGCCACAATGGGCTGGCTTATGCCCTCTACATTACCACAGTAGCAATCCCCACCCCCAGAAAAGTTTGTGTAAAAAGTTGTTAAAGCAGCCCCATCTCCTCATTCCACGAACTATCAAAAGCTGTGAAGGCATTTAAAAAAAAAAAAAAAAAAAAGCACTCCATACAAAAAAGAGAGGGAGAATGAGGTGGGATAGAACGCTGAAATCAAGCAAATTCTTGTATTTGTAAAATACGAGCAGAAAGAAAACTGTGACTCTAACCCAAAGCTCTCATTTTACACGTTAAGAAACTGAGGTCCGGAGGCAGTTAACTGATTTACCCAGGGCAACTGCTTCTCTAAGGTTAAGTCTCCGTTACCAGTCAGCGTAGCACTTAATCACATTCGAACACTGTTACTTAAATGTCTGAGATTAAACTAAAGTACCTGACGTGCAAAAAAAAAAAAAACCTCTTCACCCTCTTTCTGCACCCTCCTCAGTGCTTTGCCCCAGAGTTATACAGAAAATGTTGACTCTTAGATGAATACTATTTCTCCCTTCAGACACTACAGTCGCAAAATTTCTCTTTTAAGTGAAAGCCTGAAACAACTGAATTTCTCAAATTCTGACTAAACAAGTGGATCAACAAAACCTCAGAAGTTTTGGAGAAATAAGAATGTGGAGTATTACTATTTTGTTTTGGTTTTGCCAGTTGCCCTTTCCTTTACATTAAAGTTTTCAGTCTAGGTGTGTTTTTGAAAAATAAATTTCAATCACTTCGATAATAATCACAAGTTATTACCATTTTTGAAACACGAATGTTAGACAACTTCATCTCTCAGAGATAACTTGGAAAAAATATCCTTCCCAGCACGAACTAATACTTCTCGAACAAAAACACCTAAAATCACTTTCTACCAAGCCACGATATAGTAAAGCCAAAGAAAACGTAATCCTGTAAAAAAAAAAACCCCACCAGCTAAAAAGCACTTAGTACCATCAGTCTGCCCTGGATCATCGTTTACCGTCAAGCTGTCAAAGCATTAGAAGAACCTGGGGGGAAAGTTCCGCACCGAGTTCACCCGCTATACCGTCTCCCACACCTAACACGTTTGGAGAAATGCAAACACGCCACATGTACATGTTTAAACCATGTTTAACCAAGGTTGGTGTTTTGTCAGTTCTATTATCGAAAGCGTCAAAAAGAAAAAAATGTTTTTTTAAAGGCAGCAGCATGCATGATTTCCCCTCTTTCAAAAAAAAAAAAAAAAGACAACAAAAACCCACCAACAGAAATGGTACAGAACTGGCTTAACGCGAATTAAACAGTTTTGAACATAGAGGCCGCCGTACAGGGCGGTTTAGAAGGTTCTGTCTCAAATGCCGGGCAAAAGTCCTCCGGCGAGTTTCAAAACTAAAGACCTTACACTACCGCACAAATAACAAAAGCTTAATACAAAGTACCCGGCCGTCAAACCGTTCCTGTTACCATCGCCCAGAGTTTTGTTTTTTTAAAACCAGCATTGAAAAGGGAACAATAAAAAGCGTCTCACCGCAAACGCAGCACGAGAGGGACTGTCGGAAGTAAGGCAAGAGCCTGTTAATCTCTGTAAACGCCTTGGGGTCTCCGGGGTCGTAGTTGAGCACTAGGCGGCTCGCGGAAATGTAGAGAGCAGTAGCATTCACCGGGTTCATTGCAGACGCTTCGACACCGTTGGCTCCCGGGTGAAGAGAAATTCCGGATCCAACTTTGTAACCAGCCAGGGAACAACGGCGAGTTTGTAACAATTCGGAGGAAATCGGGGCAGAACCACGGGCCAAAGTAGTAACCAAAATCCGTACAAGTTTGTGGAGCTGAAGCAATCCTCCCACACATGGGGCCCTGGCGCCCCTCCTCCGTCCCTGAGACTTGCAGACCGAGTAGGAAAAAAAAAAAAAGAGCGAGCGAGAAACCAGCGTTCGAGTTCGTCCCGGGCGGCCGCGGGGCGCAGAACGCGGCGGAGGCGGCGCTCAGTCTAGCCCCGCGGCTCGGCGGGTGGCCTGCGCTCGAGCTGCATCCCTGGACGCGGAGGCACCTCCTGTGGTCGAGCTGGGCGGGCGCGGCAGCAGGCCCCGGCCCGGTCCGAGGGGCGGGCACGCTTCTCCCGGGTTGCGGGGCCCTTACTCCATCACAGCGCCCGACGCGGAGGCAGCGGCGACGGCAAGGACGGCAGCGCGGCAGTCGGCTTCCTGGATCTAGTGCACCAAGCCGCGGCGGCGGCGAACGTTGCTGCTGCGGCTGGCGGAGACCGCCGCCGCTCTCTCCATATCGGACGCGGGGCCCGGAGCTGAGCCTGGCTCTCCGCCCCGGCGGTTAGAGCCCGGCTGTTCCCTGAGGTGGCGAAGCGGGTAGGGGAGGCCCCCGCCCGAGAGGGGAGGGCCGGGGAGGAAGTGCGCGGGCCGGCGGCGGCGGGAGGGGGCGGGGAGCAGGCCCGGCCGGGCCGCGGCGGCGCCCCTCGCTCCTCAGTCGCTCACTCCGAGGTCACCAGGCGCAAGCGCCGCCCCCTCACTGCCCGGCCATCTTCTCCGCGCCACACACACGGACGCCTCCTCCGCCTGGCACCACGGCCGCCACCGCCCACGACGCCCGGCCGGCCGCGGCTGAGGCGAGCGCTCTCACCGACAGGCCCCGCCGCCGCCCAGCGCACACAGCAAGGCCCCGCCGCAGGCCCCTCCCCCCGTGCCTCGCCGCCCTCACCCCGACTCCACGCGCCACTCTAGCTCGGTAGGGCCCGGGCTGCTGCGCCCTTAATGGACCCCGCGGGCTGTGCGGCGCCTCAGGCCCTGCCGGCGACGACGACCGTTACCCCAACGGGCAAAGCCACTGTCATCCCCGAGACTCCCCCGCCGCCGTCGTCGCTAGTGCTCGCACGCATGCGCAGACCACATTCTCACCCCTCCCCCCGCCCTTTCCTTTCCCTTCGCTTCCCTTTTCCCCTGCTTCTCCTCTAAGAGCCCCCTCCACACCCTCGCAGAGCTACCGGCTCGCTCGGCGCATGCGCATTCCACTACCCAGCTCCGCCGCCTTTCGCCCTTACGCGTGCGCTTTGAGCGCCCACCCAGAAAACCGGATAAACACATCAGCCCGCTCACACCAGCCCCTCCCCGCTGCCAACCCACCCTGAGCTCACTGCGCATGCCTGACTCTCCACTTTCCTGCTCTCTGTACAGAGCGTGCTCCTGGTGAACCGCCTGCTCTCCCCGCCCCTCCCCCATGCGCTCTCAAATTCCCTCTTAGGCGTGTGGGCTGTGGTGAAACATTAGTTAGTTGACCCATCCTTCCCCAGTGTGGGCTGCACTGGGGATACCGCACTACACGGCTTCCTCGGTATCCGCCAACGCGGAGCCCCGGCTGGGTCGCGCCATGTGACGCTCCGCCCTGGCCCCACGCGGCCTCTCCTCGCCCGGGCTGACCGCGAGGTGAGGAGAAAGCTCCGCACCGCCCCAAGCCCCGCCCTCGCGGCCTTTCTCCTGGAACCGAGCTTCCAGACGGCCGAAAGGGCGCTGCCGCCGCTCCCCTGCACCCGCCCGGCTCAGAAGGGAGGTGGCGAGCGACGTGGCTGCGCGCCCAGCGGGCGTTCGGGCGGCGTGGGCTCTTTTGGGGCCGCGGCCCGCGTCGACGGCACCCTGAGGCCTCCAAGGCCGGAACAGGCCGTCTGAATAGGTGGTGCCCGCACCCACCTCCTTCCCTGCCCGTCAGAGCGGGCTCTTTCTCTAGTGCTTGGAGAACGACGGACGTGAGCAGCCCAGCCTTCCAGGGCACCGAGCTCTCCACAGGAATCCAATTTAACAACAAAACGAATCTCTTTTTCTGTCCTTTTAACAGACCTCACCCTCTGTATGAACAGATAAAGAACCCATGGTCCTGCTTTAGAACCCAAATCCTTGAAAGTATTACCTGTATTTTAAAGTAAGTTTCGACCTGTTTTTGCAGGAGACCAAGGTCACTGAGATAAAAACAAAACCCTAATTTAATGTCTGACTCCCCTCCCCTCCAAAAGAACAAAACCGTGTTTAAAAATAGAAACAGCATAGGAATTATTATCTCTGGATACACCAAAGCTCTTCAGCATAACTTTTTGCGCTTAGTAAATGCTCTAAACATGTCTGCAAACGAAAATTTATGACGTATGTAAATCTTTTCTGATACAAACACTTTTGTTTTAGAGGCTTGCCACTTTAATGTAGAAATGAAGAGTTCAGATATCAAGAGAACCCATATAACCTCTGATAAATTGTATTACCATTTGAGGACAGGTACATTTTCTTTGGAAGTACTAGCATACTATTAGTACGAAGTGTTAAAAAAAATAATCTATTTTCCTAATTTTGTGAAACAAAGCTGTGCAAAATGTATTTGGTCATCTTATCTAGAAAATGACAAATAGTTCATAAAATTCACTCTCTTCTAAAAGTCTGGTCTTCCTTTTTTCTTAAATCTTTTCTAAGCTCACCTTCAAATGAAGCTGTTTTAATATACAGTCCTATTTTTATTCCAGACTCAAGTTCTACAACACACAGGCTGTTCTTCCCCAGAGGACCAACACGGAGAGTGAAATAATCAGCACTGTTGCCATTCAGACAGTACAAGTTAGCGGTCACCCTAGACAAGTGATTACTTGCAGGGCCTTAACCTTGCTGATTTTCGCAGAAACGGATTTTTAAAAATCTCTTGAGATGTTCACATCAGATTAAGAATAATTCTATTAATGGTTCATGTGTGAGTGGTGTGAAAGAGAAAGAAGAGGCAGTTCTTTTTTAGCTTTTGAGATTGGTTGCAAATGCTGATAGGCTATGGCACTCAGAGGCAAAGCATCTCCACACTGAAATACATTGCTTGTATAATAACTATTTACTTGTTTGAGGTTTGCCTGAAAATAAAACAAATGAACTGTTTATATTAAAAGAAGTGCCTGGATCAAATATTTAGGAGAATTCATATATAACTTAAATCTTAAACTATCAACTTAAGGTAATTTTTTTCATATTTTGTGTTTAATTATTATTTGGAAGTGAAACTGTTAGGGTTGCCGGATCTGACAAAAATACAAAATGTCGGTTTCAAAAATTACTTAGCTTTCTATTTGAAAACAGTTTTGAATTTACAGAATTATTGCACGGATGTACAGACAGTTCTCCTGTAGTCTACATCCAATGTCCTCTGTTAGTAACAGCTTAGTATTGTACATTTGTCACAATCAATGAACCAATAGTAATACATTATTATTAATTAAAATCCATATTTTATTCATATTTCTTCAGTTTTTCCCTAATGTTCTTTTCTTGATCTGGGATGCCATCAAGGATAGCACGTCACATTTAGTCATGGCTCCTTAGACTCCTTTTGGCACTTAAGTTTTCATTTCAGACAAACAACAAATACTTGTTTCCTTCTTACTATCGTTTTTCCTATCCATTTTGAATTAAAGTCCCCCTTTTCTGTCTTTCAAGATTTCCAAGTGCTTACCTCTTTGACTGCATTTATCACACTAAGTGACAGTTGTTGGTTTAGCCCTATCTTCTCCCTGTTATGCTAGAGCCGTTTGAAGAGCAGTTTTCTGCTCTTCTCTCTCTGCCTTTATCATCATTGCCAAGCACAGGGTTTGACATGCAATGGCTACTCAGTAATTGTTTAAATAATGATGAATTACTAGACATGTGATAATGTAAGTAAACACCCCAGTGCAGTGTGTGGTGAATAATAGGCATGGACAAATGTTTGCTTCTCCTTGGAGAAAAACTTAAAATGTCTTATAAATTTAAAGATAGTTCTCACTTCAGCTTAATCAGTGTCAGTTCTAAGATCTTTAGTAAAGCCAGAGTGTGGATTGATTTGAAACACTAGGAATAATCAAACAAGTATTTATTGATTGTCGTCTAGCACTTGAGGACAATAAAATTAATGCAGAAGTAGTTGTAGTTGTACTTTCAGTGAACAAAGATCAGGCTGGCAGTAAGTCAAAGGGATTTTCTGAGGGGTTAAGCCCTTTACAAAATTGTCAAAAAGTTTTGCCGTCTTCCCCCTTCCTGTTTCACCCTCCTCCCTCTGCCTTCTCCTTCCAAAACCAACATCTATCTGGAGATGATATTCCCTCTCTCACCTTCCCAGGATGCATTCTCCCTAACTGCCTAGTATCTCTCTGCTCCAGTACCTTCTCTCCTGTAACCATCGGTTGTCTATGTCCCCCTCCCCAACCCAAATTTATTTATTTTTTTATAATTTTATTTATTTTTATTTTTGGTTGCACTGGGTCTTTGCTGTGTTCGGGGCCTTCTCTAGTTGTGGCAAGCGGGGGCTACTCTTTGTTGCCGTGCACAAGCTTCTCATTGGAATGTCTTCTCTTGTGGTGAAACCCGGGTTCTAGGCACATGAGCTTCAATAATTGGAGCATAGTAGTTGTGGCTTAGGGCTTCCTTGCCCTAAAGCATGTGGGATCTTCCTGGACCAGGAATCAAATCTGTGTCCCCTGCCATTGGCAGGCAGATTCTTATCCACTGCACCACCAGAGAAGTTCTCAACTCAAATTTATATATATAACTCTTAACCTCCAGTGTGATAGTATTAGAAGGTGGGGCTTTGGGAGATAATTAGGTCATGAGGATAGAGCCCTTATGAATGGGATTAGTGCCCTTATGAAAAGAACCCCAAAGAACTCTATCACCATGTCATGTGAGAATACAAGGACATAAGCCATCTTCAACCCAAAAGAGGGCCCTTGCCAGGTGATCATGCTGGCACCTTGTTCTCACATTTTCAACATCCAGAATTGTAGAAATAAATATTGTCTGAGCCACTAAATTTCAGTTTATGGTTTTGTGTGATAGCAGCCTAGGCTCACTGAGACATCATCCCTACCAAATTTTAACAAGTGCTTGATCTACTGTTGTGGAAAGAAATCAATCCAATTAACCTCCATCTATGGAAAGTGATAATAGCTTAATATAACTCACAAGAAGTCTTTGAAGATTGGCCAGAGCAAACATCACTTTATGAGGAACAGTAAGCCAGATGAACTTAAGCCCGGGGCTTAATCAAAACCAATCCTTCTCTTTCCATCCACTCCTTTCTGACTGTTACCAAACTTCATCTTCTATCTGCTGTTCTTTAGCTGTGGTCATAGCTATCTCCTCCTCAAAAGTAGCCCCTCAGTGAGACTTCCCTAGTGGTCCAGTGGCTAAGAATGCATGCTCCCAATGCAGGGAGTCTGGGTTCAGTCACTGGTCAGGAAACTAGATCCCACATGCCACAACTAAAGATCCTGGGTGGTGCAGCTGAAGACCCAGCATGAAGAAATAAATAAATATTAAAAAAAAAAAGTAGGCCTTCAAAAGAAACATATCCCTTTGCATATAAATTTCTGTTATTTTTCAGTGAAATTTTTTCCAAATCATTACGTATATCCATTCATTTCATCCAAAACATTTGTTTAGCAAGTCCAGCACCTGTTTATGTCTCAAATATTAAAATTGCTTTCAGTTTCTTCATCTCTAACTCTAGCCTAAGCAAAGCAGTTGCTTTATTGGTCATCTGACTAGCACAGTGCCAGACACATATTAAGGTAGCCACTAAATGTTACTGTTTTTATTCCTTAAGACACTTTTAACACTACTCAAATGCCTATTAAATTTGTCCATTCATTTATGCAACCAACATTTATTGCCAGTTATATGCCAGGCATTCAAGATACAAAAATGAATAATTCAACAGTTTCCAGCCCTCAAAGAGTTCACAGTCTTGTTGGGGAGGCAGCTATGTAAACAGCTAATTTATAATTCAGAGTGGTAAGGATGTAGGGATGCACTTGTTGCAAATCTAAAATATCTTAGCAGATATTTCTGTTACACTATGGGTTAAACAAGCTTCTGTAGACTTCCCTGAGAGAATAGTTGCAATTATTCATAGCATTGTTTCTAAGGGAAAACATGTTCTGCATTCCAAACAGTCAATTTAAAATTGAATTTTTGGAACACAGCCCATTTGTCCCTGGGGCCTTTCACGTGGCCATTATCTAAGATCCCTGTTTGTCTTAGGACAATTTATCTCTCTTTACAATTCCCACCTGTTCCATATGGCATATGGTACTACCTGAAGTTTGCTAGTATCAGGGCCACCAACTTACTGTACAGGGTTTAGCATTACATGATTGAGACAGTTCTCTAGTCAAGCAGGTTGAGTCAAGAGGGTAAGACTAAAAGAGCCTTAGCCCTAAATTTGATTGTTCAAAATTTTAGTGTTAGGGAAGGTAGCAAGAAAATTTCATTGAGAGAGTGATGAGAGTTTGGAATTGCTGCTATGTGAAATGAGAGAGGGAACTGCTTAGGGACAGGAAAAAAGGGATTGCAGAAATTGTTTCTAAAAGGGTATATCTCTTGGATAAAATGAGATCTGTAAAGATATCTTAGGAGACACTCCTGAACAATAAGTCTTAAAGAATGGTCTTTGAACCACACAAGATCCTAAGGAGCCAAAGAACTTCTGAGAAAGAACAAAGCAGGTGGCATCACACTTCTTGATTTCAAGCTATACTATAAAGCTATCGTCATCAAAACAGTATAGTACTGGCATAAAAACAGACAACTAAACCAGTGGAACAGAATCAAGAGCCAAGAAAAAAACCCAAGCATATATGGTCAAATAATATTTGAAAAGGGGGCCAAGAATACTCTGGAAAAAAGACAAGTCTTTTTAATAAACTCTTGGTGAGAATGCAAACTAGTACAGCCACTATGGAGAACAGTGTGGAGATTCCTTAAAAAACTGGAAATAGAACTGCCATATGACCCAGCAATCCCACTCCTGGGCATACACACCGAGGAAACCAGAACTGAAAGAGACGCGTGTACCCCAGTGTTCATCACAGCACTGTTTATAATAGCCAGGAGATGGAAGCAACTTAGATGCCCATCAGCAGACGAATGGATAAGAACACTGTGGTACATATACACAATGGAATATTACTCAGCCATTAAAAAGAATTCATTTGAATCAGTTCTAATGAGATGGATGAAACTGGAGCCCATTATACCGAATGAAGTAAGCCAGAAAGAAAAACACCAATACAGTATACTAACGCATATATATGGAATTTAGAAAGATGGTAGCGATAACCCTATATGCAAGACAGAAAAAGAGACACAGATGTATAGAACAGACTTTTGGACTCTATGGGAGAAGGTGAGGGTGGGATGATCTGAGAGAACAGCATTGAAACATGTATATTATCAAATGTGAAAGAGATCGCCACTCCAGGTTGGATGCATGAGACAAATGCTCGGGGCTGGTGCACTGGGATGACCCAGAGGGATGGGATGGGGAGGGAGGTGGGAGGGGGGTTCAGGATGGGGAACACATGTAAATCCATGGCGGATTCATGTCAGTGTATGGCAAAAACCACTACAATATTGTAAAGAAATTAGCCTCCAACTAATAAAAATAATTGGAGAAATAAATACATAAATAAATAAATTAAATAATAATAAATGGTGCTGAGATAACTGGATACTCACATGTGAAAGAATGAAACTGAATTCATTTCTTACAACACTTAATTAAAAATGGATTAATGACTTAAATATAAGACCAGAAACTGTGAAACTCCTAGAAGTAAGCATAGGAATAAAGCTCATTCATATTGGTCTCAGCAATGATCTTTTGGATATGACGTCTAAGTCACAATCAACAAAAGCAAAATAAACAAGGGACTATATCAAACTAAAATGCTCTGCACAGGAGAAGAAACCATCGACAAACTGAAAAGAGCCTGTGGGATGAGAAAAAATATTTACAAACCATTTATCTGGTAAGGGGTTAACAATCCAAAATATAAAAAGAACTTATATAACACAATAGAGACAATCCAATCTAAAAATGGGCAAAAATAAATAAATAAATAAAAATGGGCAAAGCACCTGATAGATATTTCTCCAAATAAGATATACAGACAGTCAAGACATACATGAAAAGATACTCAATATCATTAGTCATTAGAGAAAATGCAAATTGAAACTCCAAAGATATATCACCTCAAATCTCTTAGAGTGGCCACCATCAAAATGACAATAAATAACAAATGCTGGTGTGGATGTAAGGAAAAAAGGGAACCCAGGTGCACTGTTGGTGGGATTCTAAATTTGTACAGACACTGTGGAAAACAGTATGGAGGATCCTCAAAACAGAAAAAATAGAACTACCATATGATCCAGCAATCCCACTTCTGGGAATACATCCAAAGGAAATGAAAACACTAACTCAAAAAGATAACTGCACTTCCATGTTCACTGCAGCATTATTTACAATATCCAACATGAAAACAAGCTAACTGTCCATCCATGGATAAATGGATAAAGAAGTTCTGGCATATATACAATGCAAAATTATTCAGCCATTAAAAAAAACAAACAAGAAAATCCTACCATTTGTGACAACATGGATAGACCCTGAAGGCATTATGCTGAAGGCATTATGCTCTCTGTCTGAAATAAGTCAGAGAGACAAATACTGTATGATCTCATTTATATGTAGAATCTGAAAATAAAAACTCAGAAAAAGATTCAAATTTGTGGTTACTAGGGGTGATGGGTGGGAAGAGTGAGTATTGGAGAAATGTAGTTAAAAGGTACAAACTCTCTGTTACAAGATAAATAAGCTCTAAGGATGTAATGTACAATATGATGACTATAACTAACACTGATATATAGTAAATAGGAAATTTGTAAAGAGAGTAAACCCTAAGATTTCTCATCATGGGGAGAAAATGTTTTCCTTTTTTCTTATTTATTTTTTCTTATCATATCCATATGAGAAGATGAATGATAACTGAACCTATTGTAACCATTTCACAACGTATGTAAATCAAACCATCTTGCTATATACTTTAAACTTGCACAGTTATGTGTGTCAATGATTTCTCAATAAAATTGGAAAAACATGGTATTTGCAACTTAAAGACAGAACACAGGCTAAGAATGAAGATTTCTAACCTGTTCTATATGTGTATGTATGTATGCTGTACATCTGAAACTAAATTAACACAAATTGTAAATTAACTGTACTGCAATTTTTAAAAAAATAGTTTAAAGAAGATTTCTAACCTGAAGTTGAGCCAAACCTTCTTATTATTCCTGAGTTTTGGGGGGGTGGCATTGGGTAGTGATATTAGTATGAACAAATCTTTATTGCAATATTTACTGTGTAGATTTGGGGAAAATATCCAAGCTCTCTGAGCCTTAGTCTTCTCATCTGTAAAATGGGGATAAAAATACTTACCTTGAAGGGCTACCATGGAGAGTCATATAGTCATCAAATGTAATTCTAACATAGGCACAATGAGTACACAGGTGAAAAAAACAGTCTCAGGAGTTCCAGTCTACCAGCTAAGACAGAAATGAATATACAGTTATAAGGTAATGAGACAAGTACTTCAATGTGTTGCTGTAAAAACACGAGATTTAGGTCATACCCGAATGGTCTAGTGGTTTTCCCTACTTTCTTCAGTTTAAGTCTGAATTTGGCAATAAGGAGTTCATGATCTGAGCTACAGTCAACTCCTGGTCCTGTTTGTGCTGACTGTATAGAGCTTCTATCTTCAGCTGCAAAGAATATAATCAATCTGATTTCAGTATTGACCATATGGTGATGTCCATGTGTAGAGTCCTCTCTTGTGTTGGAAGAGGGTGTTTGCTATGACCAGTGCATTCTCTTGGCAAAACTCTGTTAGCCTTTGCCCTGATTCATCTTTCATTCCAAGGCCAAATTTGCCTATTACTCCAAGTATTTCTTGACTTCCTACTTTTGCATTCCAGTCCCCTATAATGAAAAGAATATCTTTGGGGGGGGGGGGTAGTTCTAGAAGATCTTGTAGGTCATCATAGAACCATTCAACTTCAGCTTCTTTGGCATTAGTGGTTGGGGCATAGACTTGGATTACTGTGATATTGAATGGTTTGCCTTGGAGATGAACAGAGATCTTTCTGTTATTTTTGAGACTGCACCCAAGTACTGCATTTTGGATTCTTTTGTTATCTATGAGGACTATTCCATTTCTTCCAAGGGATTCTTGCCCACAGTAGTAGATGTAATGGTCATCAGAATTAAATTTGCCCAGTCCGGTCCATTATAGTTCACTGATTCCTAAAATGTCGATGTTCACTCTTGCCACCTCCTGTTTGACCACTTCCAACTTACTTTGATTCATGAACCTAATATTCCAGATTCCTATGCAATATTGCTCTTCACAGCATCAGACTTTACTTCCATCACCAGTCACATCCACAGCTGGGTGTTGTTTTCACTTTAGCTCTGTCTCTTCTTTCTTTCTGGAGTTATTTCTCCACTCTTCTCCGGTAGCATATTGGGTGCCTACCAACCTGGGGAGTTCATCTTTCAACGTAATATCTTTTTGCTTTTTCATAGTGTTCATGGGGCTCTCAAGGCAAGAATACTGAAGTGGTTTGCCATTCCCTTCTCCAGTGGACCACGTTTTGTCAGAACTCTCTTTTTTGACCCGTGTATCTTGGGTGGCCCTACACGGCATGGCTCATAGTTTCACTGAATTAGGCAAGGCTGTGATCCATGTGATCAGTCTGGTTAGTTTTCTGTGATCATGGTTTTCATTCTGTCTGCCCTTTGATGGATAAGTATAAGAGGCTTGTAGAAGCTTCCTGATGGGAGAGAAATCTGGGTCTTGTTCTGATGGGTGGGGCCATGCTCAGTAAATCTTTAATCCAATTTTCTATTGATGGGTGGGGCTCTGTTCCCTCGCCAAACCATGGTGGGGGGTAATAAGAGTAAGGGTGACCTCCTTCAAAAGGACTTGTGTTCGCCGTGTTGTATTCAGTGCCCCTGACCGCTCAGCAGGCCTCTGCAGGAGACTGCTGGACACTCACAGGCAAGTCTGGCTCAGCCTCTTGTGGGGACACTGCACCCTTCTCCTGGCTCCTGGTACACACAAGGTTTTATCTGTGCCCTCCAAGAGTCTGTTTCCCCAGTCCTGTGGAAGTTCTATCATCAAATCCCTCCAAAATCAAATTTCCTGGGGATTCTCAGTCCCTTTGCCAGATCCCCAGGTTGAAAAATCTGTTGTGGGTCCTAGAACTTTCTTAATTAATGGTGTGAGAATTCCTTTGGTATAATTTTTCTGCAATTTGTGGGTTGTCTGCTTGGCAGCTTTATGGTGGGGCTAACGGCAACCTCCTCCAGGAGGGCTTATGCTACATACTTCATGTCCCAGGTCTGCTGCAGTCAGAGCCCTGTCCTCACAGCAGGCCAGTGCTGACCTGAGCCTCCACAGGAGACACGCACTCAAAGGCAGGTTTAACTCAGTCTCTGTGGGGTTCCTGGGTCCGAGTGCACACAGGGCCTTGTTTGAGCCCTCCAAGCATCTCTGGCAGGTATGGGGTTTGATTCTAAACGTGATTTCACCCTCCAACTGTCTTCTCCTTTGCCCTTGGATGTGGGGTATCTTTTTTTGGAGGGATCCAACATTCTCCTGTTGATGGTAGTTCAGCAGTAAGTTGCAATTTTGGAGTTCTTACAGGAAAAGATGAGTGCATATCCTCCTATTCTGCCAAAAATTCAAGGGATTAGATTTGATAGACAGAGTGCCTGAAGAACTATGGACAGAGGTTCCTAACACTGTACAGGAGGCGGTGATCAAGACCATCCCCAAGAAAAATAAATGCAAAAGGCAAAATGGTTGTCTGAAGAGGCCTTATAAATAGCTGAGAAGAGAAGGGAAAGGCAAAGCAGAAAAGGAAAGATATATCCATTTGAATGCAGAGTTCCAAAGAATACCAAGGAGAGATAAGAAAGCCTTCCTCAGTGATCAGTACAAACAGATAGAGGAAAACAAGAGAATGGGAGAGACTAGAGATCTCTTCAAGAAAATTAGAGATACCAAGGGAATATTTCATGTAAAGGTGGGCACAAAAAAAGGACATAAACGGTATGGACCTAACAGAGGCAGAAGATATTAAGAAGAGGTGGTAAGAATACACAGAAGAACTATACAAGAAAGATCTTCATGACCCAGATAGTCACGATGGGGTGATCACTCACCTGGAGCCATACATCCTGGAATGCGAAGTCAAGTGGACTTTAGAAAGCATTACTACGAACAAAGCTAGTGGAGGTGATGGAATTCCAGTTGAGCTATTTCAAATTCTAAAAGGTGATGCTATGAAAGTGCTGCACTCAATATACCACCAAATCTGGAAAACTCAGCAGTGGCCACAGGACTGGAAAAGTTCAGTTTTCATTCCATCCCAAAGAAAGGCAATACCAAAGAAAGTTCAAACTAAAACTCATCTCACATGCTAACAAAGTAATACTCAAAATTCTCCAAGTGAGGCTTCAACAGTATGTGACTGAGAACTTCCAGATATTCAGGCTGGATTTAGAAAAGGAAGAGGAACCAGAGATCAAATTGCCAACATCTCTTGGATCATACAAAAAGCAAGAGAGTTCCAGGAAAACATCTACTTCTGCTTTATTGGGGCTTCCCTTGTGGCTCAGCTAGTAAAGAATCCACCTGCAATGCAGGAGACCTGGATTTGATCCCTGGGCTGGGAAGATCCCCTGGGAAGTCTACCCACTCTGGTATTCTGCCCTGGAGAATTCCATGTGCTGTATAGTCCATGAGGTTGCAAAGAGTCAGGCATGACTGAGTGACTTTCACTTTCTGCTTTGTTGACTACTCCAAAGCCTTTGACTGTGTGAATCACAACAAATTGGAAAATTCTTAGAGAGATGGGAATACCAGACCACCTTAACTACCTCCTGAGAAATCTGCATGCAGGTCAAGAAGCAACAGTTAAAACTGGACATGAAACAATGGACTGGTTCCAAATTGGAAAAGGAGTATTTCAAGGCTGTATTTATCACCCTGCTTATTTAACTTATATGCAGAGTGTATCAAGCAAAATCCTGGGCTGGATGAAGCTCAAACTGGAGTCAAGATTACCAGGAGAAATATCAATAGCCTCAGATATGAAGATAACACCACCCTAATGGCAGAAAGCAAAGAAGAACTAAAGAGCCTCTTGATGAAATGAAAAAGGAGAGTGAAAAAGCTGACTTAAAACTCAACATTCAAAAAATGAAGATCATGGCATCTGGTCCCATCACTTCATGGCAAATAGATGGGGAAACAATGGAAACAACGACAGAATTTATTTTCTTGGGCTCCAAAATCACTGCAGATGATGACTGCAGCCATGAAATTAAAAAACACTTGCTCCTTGGAAGAAAAGCTGTGACAAACCTAGACAGTGTATTAAAAAGCAGAATTACTTTGCCAACAAAGGTCCGTATAGTGAAAGCTCTGGTTTTTCCAGTAGTCATGTATGGATGTGAGAGTCGGACTATAAAGAAAGCTGAGCACCAAAGAATTGATGCCTTTGAACTGTGGTGTTGGAGAAGATGCGTGAGAGTCCCTTGGTCTGCAAGGAGATTCAACCAGTCCATCCTAAAGGAGATCAGTCCTGAATATTCATTGGAAGGACTGATGTTGAAGCTGAAACTCCAATACTTTGGCCACCTGATACGAAGGGCTGACTCATTGGAAAAGACCCTGATTCTGGGAAAGATTGAAGGCAGGAGGAGAAGGGGATGACAGAGGATGAGATGGTTGGATGGCATCACCAACTCGATGGACGTGAATTTTAGTGAGCTCTGGGAATTGGTGATGGACAGGGAAGCCTGGCATGCTGCAGTTCTTGGGATCTCAAAAGGTCAGACATGACTGAGCAACTCAACTGAACTGCAACTGACTGAAAAACATGAGAAGGGACACCTAACCAGACATCAAAGCTCAGGAAAGCATAAAGGAAGTGGTATACAAAATGTGACCTGAAGGAGAAGTAAGAGAAAGTGGGAAAGGTGGGAGGAGTCTCTAGACAGAAGAAACAGCATGTACTAAGGCCCAGAGGAAAAAGCTTGTGTGTTTGGGAGACTTCATGTAGCTGAGTAGGGCTAAAACATATATAGTGCAAAAGAAAAAGTGATGTAATATGGAGGCCTTTATGGACACTATTAGGGTCATCCTAAGAGTAACGGGACATTGTAGAAAATAGATTTTGCAAGAAGGGGGTACAAGATCAGAAGCTGAGAGACCGATTAAGAAGTTATTGCAATATCTCATCAAAAAATGATCTTGCCCAGGAGTTGGCAATCAGACCAAAGGCCAAAGCCCTATTTTTGTATGGTACACAAAATAAGAATTTTTTACATTTAAAAATTTTTAAAATAATAATATTTCATGGCACATTAAATTCAAATCTCAGTGTTCATAAATAAATCTATTTGGAACACAGCCACACTCAATCATTTATGAATTTATATATATATTTTTTTATTATTTCAGGAGATTTGAGTAGTTGTGACCTGCAAAGCCTGAAGTATTTACTAACTGGCCTCTTACATTAACAAATTTGCTGACCCTTGATCTTGGGTATCAAGCTAAGGAGGTGTAAATGAGGGGGGAGAGATATTTAGGAGACTAAATCAATAGAACTTGATGAAAGATGGAATGTGAGAATGAGGGACAGTCATAGGTGATGTCCAAGTTCTCTTATTTTGCCAACAATAATGACAAAAACTTACATGGCCTTCCCATGTGTCGGGCACTGATCGAAGTCATTTAAGTATATTAGCTTGTTAACCTGTTCAACATCTTTATGAAGTAATTGCTATTTTTATCATCCCCATTTCACTTATGGGGAAGCTGAAGCACAGAGGTCCAGTAATTTGTTCAAGGTCACACAATTAATGTGAGGTGAGAATTGAATCCCGGTTGTCTGGTTCCACAGTCTCTACTCTTAATATTCTATAAATTCAGAATAGGGAACTCAGTAGGTAAAATGAGTATGGAGGGAACTGATAAATGCAGGTTTTGGACATTTACAGTTGCTATGAAACATCCAAATGAAATGTCCAGTAGGCAGTTAGATGAGTTTGGTGCTCCAGGTATGGGAGGGAGGGATCTTGATTATAGATATAACCCTGGCAGTCAGCTGGCAAGAGCAGTCATGGGAGAGACAGGAATTACCCAGGGAAAATAAGAAGAGAAAAAGGCTAAGAATGAAACCCTGAGGACCACCAATATTTAAACAAAGAACAGAGAAGAACATCTGACAAAAAAGACTGAGAAGGAGTAGTTATGGAGGTAAGCAGCAAACTGGAAAATTTTTTCATTTTTAGTGAAGTGGTGTAAGTGTCTAGCATACTAACCAGCATATGGTAGGCATCACAAATGGTAGCTCCTTTTACCACTGAAGTCTTATTTGAAAGGGCCAGCTCTTTCTTAGCTGTGGAATGGGGCTATCTGTTGCAAATCTTTTCCACATTCTCATGTCTTTGAACTCCCATCTCACCTCGCAATTCTTAGCAGACCTTACCTCTCTACTTTCAGGAGAAATTCAAGATCTTTTTCTTGTCTACATCAAAATAGCCCATAATTCCCCATCTTTTATCTTTGCCTTCTGTTTCTGGCTTCCTCCAGGAATTTGTCCCATGGTTTTCCCAAATCTTATTAAATACTTCTTCTGCCTTCCATCCCTCATTGCTATGTTCCTCAGTTCTGTCTGACTGGGGCATATGTTTCAAAAACCATCTTTCAGACCACTTCTGCTCTCTCTTCCTTTAATCTGTAAAACTTTGGGTAGAATTCAACCTTATTTCAATTTTTTCATTTCTTGAAATCAGATTTCTGTCTCTACCATTTACTGAAGCTATATTCTTCAAAACCACAGAGGGCCCCTACTGTTTGACTCATTTATTATCCAATCACTACTTTCAACCATGCTATATTAAACTGGCCTTTCTTGTCCTTGTATTATATGTTCTGTAGAGTCCATAACTTTCTGGTTAATAAAGCCTAGTCTAGTTTAAAACTTTGAATCAAGGGTAGGTTTGGATGAAATCACAGAAAATCTAAAATAATAATTTTTAAACAACATAGGTATCTACTTCTTTCATGTTTTTAAAAGAAAAAGTCCAGAGGTAGGACTTGCACAGTTAGCATGGTAGTTCCACTGTCATCAGGGACTCAGGCTTTATCTTTATACTCCACCATCCAAAAACATCTACCTTCAAGACTGTCTTATAGTACAAGACAGCTTCTGAAGTTTCAGCATTTCAGACAACAGTAAGGAGAAAGGGAAAACAAAAGGGCCTACCTTCCATCTGAGTCAGAACCTTCTAAGAAATTTCCAGTTTTAAGCAGCCCACATAACACTTCTTTTACATTTCTTTGGCCATAACTTAATCACTTTACCATGCCCAATGGGAAGAGAGCCTAGAAAAACAGGCTTTTAGTAGGTGCATGGACTCGCCAAGCAAAATGGAAGTTCTAACATCAAGGAAGAAGGAGACGACGATAGACTTTCGATGGCAACTAGTAGTTTCAACCACAGACTATAATCTCAAAATATTTTAAAATCTCATCTCTTCTTTCCCCTTCATTCAAGATGTAGCTCTTTTGGTGTGTTGTTACAAATAGGAGAGGAAGAGGAACTAAGGCAGTAGCACACGTCGACCCAGACTAGAAGGAGCCACTCTGGGGAAGACTCTCCTTCTTTCAGGTAGAAGGGTCAACAAAGCCAAAGAGTTATGCCTGAGAGTCTAAGAAGTGGTCAAGGGACAGCAGTTTGTAATAGAGGTTGGATGTTTGGGTTGAGGCGAAAAACCTCAAGGTTAGGAACTTTGAAGAATGAGGGAGAATCAGAGCAAGAAGAGAAGGGACGTGGGCCAGGAGCCATAGTTGGAAGACCAACTCTGCCTGTGCTGTCACATTCTGGTGTGAAACTCCAAAGACTTTAAAAATTCCAAATTATAACCCCGCCTTACATGTTGTTTTGAAAATATGTTCATCAAAGTAGGAGAATAAAACATGTATCGTTTAAAAGTTTGTTAGTTTGATTTATAAGGTGTAAATATTTAGACCCATGTATGTAAGCTGCCATTTGTACACTTGTCCTGGGCCCTGCAGATGGTTGGGGTGGGTCTCAACAAATGTCTGCCCAGCTGGGAAGGATCACATTTCTTGCCCTTATGGTTACCTCTGTTTCTTTGGAATCACTCATCCTTGTTATGAAAAATGTTGGAAGTTCAGACTACTCCATAGCCTGCTAAGTTGCTAAAGTGGTGTCCAACTCTTTGTGACACTGTGGAAGGGGTTGCCATTTCCTACTCCAGGGGAGCTTCCCAACCGAGGGATCGAAACTACATCTCATGTCTCCTGCATTGGCAGGAGGATTCTTCACCACTATCGCCACCTGGGAAGCCCCCATAGCCTACCTCCAATGCCCATTTGACATCTCTCTTCTGTTCCTTTCCTTTTGCTTCCATCAAGTCTCCTGCTCAAAAATACATTCAACAGGAAGTCAGCTTCCCTTTCCCACATACCACGACTCCAAACTCACTTGGTGGTGAGAATAGAGGAAAAGCATTGCTTCCATGGGAGAACAAAAAGCCTCTTGCTATAAACACACAACCTGGAGTGGGTTACCATGTCCTCCTCCAGGGGATCTCCCCGACCCAGGGATTAAACTGGAATCTCCTGTGTCTCCTCCATTGGCAAGAGGATTCTTTACCACTGAGTTACCTGGGAAGTCCAATTAATTAAGGTACTATGTTAAATATACTTCAGTCACTGTCCTAAGTGATAGAAGAAAAATAAAAATATGGATACAGTCCTTACTCTCATGTGCCTCTATAGTAGAGTTAGAGAGACTGACAAAACTGAAATTAATCAAACATTCACACAAATAAATATACAATAACAACTTTGATAATTACAAATAAAAATAAATGGCATAAGAGATAAAACAGAAGAATTTGACTTAAAGAAGTCATGGAAGGCTTCTCTAAGGAAGTGTCAAACTGAAATGTAAGGATGAGTAGATTTCAACCCCTGAAAAGAGAAGAGATGCACCTTTACCCAGTGAAGGCAAAGACCTTGCAGAAGGAGAAACATGGTGATGTTGAAGAGTTGGTAGAAGACCAGTTTGGCTGGAGCAGAGAGATTGGAGGATGTACTAGTTGAGTCATAGCGGTTGATATGATCTATGCCATGCAAGGTCTTACAGTGTTAAGAATGCTTGTCTTTATCATATGAACACTGAGAATCCATTGAAAGGTTTAGATTTGAGAATTGCATAATCCTGAAATAGTTGCTTAAGGATGGATTAACTCGATAACTAATTCTCCCTTTAGATTTCTGCTCTTCCCCATTTATATTCTCCTCTGGGCAAACCACCCACTTTCAAGTCATGAGTAACTGCACAAAGGAGACTGAAAACAAGTGGTCAATGATACAGGAGGAAAATTAGGAGTATGCGATGTCAAGGAAGCCAAGAGAATTTTTCATGAAGGGGGAAGTAAAGAAGAAGAGAGTGATCTTAGTATTCAAAGCTACTGAGAGTAGAATGTAGATTTAATATGTCCACCACTTCCAAATGCTGATGGGATAAAGCCTGAATTTCTTACTCTGGTAGAAGGCCCACAACAATTATATCTTCACCTACCTTTCCATTATTTTTCCTATGACAGTGCTAAAATGAGCCTTTTAGATAAGGTGCCCTTCAGAAAAGGTGCCCAATTTCCTTTTCAATCTAGAACAGATAGTATACTCTGCCTAACAATCACCACTGGATATATCTTCTGCCCATCACTACTTAGCTAATTACTGCCTATTTTCTAGGCTCTGACCCTATCTTACCTCTCCTATGAAGATTGCTGTGGAGGTCATTAGAATATACTTCTCAGATCTCTGATTGCAGTGAGCATAATTGACTGAGGGCACTAGCTACTGACCTCTGAAATTCATCTCTGTTTGCACCAAGGTTCTCCTTCCCATGGGCTGCTCCCAGACGATGACGGAACACGGCACAGACACTAAGGCAGGCCTGTTCTCAGGAGATGCCAGACTCCTCCAATAGATGACTTTTGAGAAATACTGAAAATCTTTGTCCAACTGTACTTAGAACTGCACTGGGATATAAGATGCTTACATTCGATCTTCCTTCCCTCATCCTTTCACTCAGAGTCAGACTTGCTTTGTAACCTGATGGCTCTTCCAGCATCCTTTTTTTTTTTTTTTTGACTCTCTATTTTCTCTACAGTCATTTCCTCTAATACATTTCTTGCATGATTAGTCTTGTCTTGCATCATTTCTCAGTGACCTGGACTTACACAAGTGGTACCAGAAGTGGCCCAAGAAAACAGGCGGTAAGATAAGAATTTGGACTGGCTTGTCTACTGTCTATTCAGAGGCACACCAAGCTGGTTTGTAGGCGGAACATAGGTAGTAGCTCAACTGCTAAAGATTCTACCAGTGTTAACCCGGGGAAATGGCCCAATGGATGGGAATGCTGTAGTAGATGACACAAGCATTTTAAAACGTGGGAGTGGGATTGGGGGGCACTTCCCTGGCAGTCCAGTGACTAAGACACCACACTTGCAATGCAAGGTGCACAAGTTTGATCCCTGGTTGGGGAACTAAGATCCTGCATGCCATGTGGCGTGGCCAAAAAAAAAAATAATAATAATAATAAATAAAAACATGGGAAGAAATAATGCTTACAAAGTAAAACTGAGTGGTTACTACCAAGTTGTATTGATGCCTGCAGAGAAATCATGAGAGATGGAAGGCCATTAACAACAAGCAATTTTTGGTTAAACGAGAAGCCATAGGCCTTTGGGCTAGCTTACAAAGAGACCTTTATGTCCATCAGGGGAAGGGAATACACAGCTGAGTTGCAGGATGAAGACCCAATTGTTAGAGTAGCAGAGCTCCAGAGATGTTGGAATGCTCAGCTAAGGCAGGTCTGCGGTGGCCTCCAAGGGCACTGAAGCATTTGATAGAGGCAGAGGCAGCAAGTTACAGCATAGAGTTTGGTGGATGGCGTGCCCATCTGATTTAACACATATAAGACACAGTGTAT
The DNA here is from genome assembly GCF_033118175.1 of Dama dama. NCBI lineage: Eukaryota > Metazoa > Chordata > Mammalia > Artiodactyla > Cervidae > Dama > Dama dama. Next base: position 84,555,757 of record NC_083699.1, read on the forward strand.
GTGTTAAAGCAGAGATCTCTACAAGGTGCTATGTCCTCATTAGGAAGGATACACGGGTCTAGGAACCAAGAGATAGAAACAGAAGTGACCTCGCTTGCTATCACACCCAATGTTCCACCAAGGAGTTTTGTGCTTCCTGGACCCACCACACTTTTTTTTTTTTAATTTACTTGACTGTGCCTGGTCTTAGTTGTGGCACATGGGATCTTTAGCATGTGGGCTCTTATTTGTAGCATGTGGGATCTAGTGCCCTGACCATGGATTGAACCCAAGGCATTAGTAGTGCAGAGTCGTAACACTGGATCATCAGGGAAGTCCCTAGACCTACAACTCTTAACTCTGCAGGTTAGACATCCAAGTAGCCAAACAGGACACACTTTTGCCAGAAGAGATAATGAGGATTCCTCTGAACTACAAGCTGCAGCTGCTGCCATGGCTCTCTGCGTTCTGTGCGTCCAGGACCACGGGTGAGAGGAATCACTATCCAGCAAGGGTAATTGACTCTGTTTAGCTGGGTGGGGGTGGGGTGGGGTGGGGACATGGCTTTTACACAATGGGGACAAGGAGGAAACATGTGGAAGCCAAGTGATCCACTTAGGTGCCTCCTGGTACCCTCTGTTGTAGCCATAAATGCAATGTGGCCTGAGAAATGTTCAGACTCTTCCAGGATGAAAGTTTGGGTCACATCACCAGTTAAGTCAACAAGACCTGCCAAGGTGATTGCTGAGGGTGAGGGAATTTGAGAATGGGTGGTGAGGGATGGAGAGGATGAACACCAGCTGTGGCTCTGAGAGTAACTGCAGCCACAGAGGCTATAGCTTGTGCCACTAAATGCCCTTTTTGTTTCCTCTCAGAAAGAAAGGCCCACAGTAACAGGGAGGAACTGCTTCCTAAACCTATGGGAAGAGGCAGATCTGTGTGGGGGTGGAGGGTAGACTGTGGCGGCCCTGAAGATATACATTTCAGATCTCCAGCTTCAAGGAATATAACTGACCAAGGGTCTCGGTGCTGCTCTCCGAATTCCCCAGCTGGATTTCCTCCGAAGCTGTATATCCTGTAGGCTGCTCCCAGTCAATGACTGAGTGTGGCAGGAAAACTGAAGGTCCTGGGAGATGCAGGGCTCATCAGGTGGGTGACTTTGCTCTAGGACTCCTGGGTGGTCTGGCTTCACTTTCCTTAACCTACTCTGCAGTTTAAGATGCTTCCACCTAGGACTTCTCTCGGAGAAGGCAATGGCACCCCACTCCAGTACTCTTGCCTGGGAAATCCCATGGACGGAGGAGCCTGGTAGGCTGCAGTCCATGGGGTCACTAAGAGATGGACACAACTGAGCGACTTCACTTTCACTTTTCACTTTCATGCATTGGAGAAGGAAATGGCAACCCACTCCAGTGTTCTTGCCTGGAGAATCCCAGGGACGGGGGAGCCTGGTGGCCTGCTGTCTATGGGGTCGCACAGAGTTGGACACGACTGAAGCGACTTAGCAGCAGCAGCAGCAGGACTTCTCTGGAGGTCCGCTGGTGAAGATTCTGAGCGTCCACTGCAGGCGGTGCAGTTTCAGTGCCTGGTCAGGGAACTAAGGTCCCGTATGATGTGCAGCACAGGCAAGAATAAAAAGACACTTCCACTCAGATCACTCTCACACTCTCCTTCACTCAGGGTCAGGTTTACCTTATAGTCTAGAGTCTCTCCCAGACTCCCCTGGCTCCGGCTGCATTTTCTCTCACTGCTGTGCTATGCTTAATCGCTTAGTTGTGTCCAACTCTTTGAGACTATGTGAGTAGTGCGACCATGTGGTGACCCTATAGCTCACCAGGGTCCTCGGTCCATAGGGATTCTCCAGGCAAGAATACTGGAATGGGTTGCCATACTGTCCTCCAGGGGATCTTCCCAACCCACGGATCAAACCCAAGTCTCCCACATTGCCCGTGTCTTTACCATCTGAGCCACCAGGGAAGCCCCCAAAAGGCATTTACCTTAATACATTTCTTACACATTCAGTCGTGTCTGGGTGTCAGTTTTTTGGAGGACCTGGACTAAACACCTGCTCTAAGCCCTTAGCAGTCAGTGACAACTTCCTATTTTGAACTTTTATGGCACTTGCCTGCACCACTCACTTGATACTTCCCAAGTGCTACCTAAGAAAACAAAACTTATCTTTCTATATACATTCACATCTTCCCAATAGTTTAGAAGTCTCATGGAGAGAGCTACCATTATGTCACCCTTGTCAACCTCTGCACTTCACCAACTGCCTTATACACAGAAGGAATTCAGTGCAGCAGTCACAGGAAAGAGGTTATCAGGAACGCTACATTTTTCAGACTATCCTGCACCCCGGGATTGATGTTCCCCATTTACTTCCACTTCCTGGTGTACTATCTCTTTCCCCGCTCTCCAATCCCCTACTCAAAGAGTTCCCCATCTTTTCAGGTTCCTTTCATCTTTACTTCCCTGATCCCAAACCCCACACACTTTACCACATATGCTGATTCAATAGACAGTGTGGCATAGGCAGCATATTGGCAACCACACTTTTGCGATTCCCTTTCTGTAGTGTGGAGTTGCTAGAAAGTGGCTGGCCAGTCAGGGATCACATGGCTAAGCTTGCTCCTATATCCAGGGATAGCTGGGATCTATAAGAAGCAGGACTCCTCTTCCTCTTGTCCTCTTCCCTATTCTCCAGTTGAATACAGAGGACTCTAGGGATAGTGAGGCCACAAGAGGGAAGATACCTCGGCCCCTGAAACACCATGTGGAGGAAAGCTGCCCACCATGTGAGGAACACCTACACTGGAATGTTGGATGAGTGAACAATAAGCATCTATTGTGTTAGGTCACTGAAATTTGGGGGTTGGTTCGTTACAGTTGCTAGCATTATTCTAAATAATACAGAAATCATTTGTCCTCTTCTTGGCTACTCACCATTATAACTCCCTTTTATTTAGAGGGAGTCTCCTTTCATGGGACTCTTGACAAACGGATTAGATCGTTCTCATGCTAGAGTGTGGGCATTTTACTTAGTCTCTGACAATCTGACACATTCCCACTCAAAACTCCAAAGGTGGGAGTAACACGAAGATACATAACGGTATCAAAACCACTCACAGTAGTGGTATGGCCTTGAGAATCCAGGGGCAGTGCCAGCATGGCCTGGCAACAGTGTTTTTTAGGTCAATGTTCTAAGCAGACTATTCTTGTGGCTTGACCTTGGCTCTGTTTTCCTACTTCTAGATTCACTTACTTTTTGACTTTTCTTCAGACTTCTTGACAATTCCTTCCTTGCAATAGTTAGCTATCTTATTCAGAGCTACAGAATTGGTTTCATCTATACTCTCCTTCCTATCTAATTGGCCTCTCCTCCCAAGCTAGAGTCAATGAGATTAATGTTTATTAAGCACCTAGTGCATACCCAGCACCATGAAAGGCACTTTTAAATATGCTGTCACACTTAACTTAATCCTTCCATCTCTTCTATAGGGTCAATATTAATATTGCTGTTAATAAATGGGAAAACTGCAGCTCAAAGCGATTAGCTGATTCTTTTCAGTGCTGTGTTACTTGAAATTCCATTTTTGTGTCATCAAAGCATGTTTTTTCATTGTGCCAGGAACCCTTCACTAACTCCTAATTACTGCAGTGTTGCTCTCTAGGGCCTCTTGTAGCCCGTGATCATCTGATTCTGGAAGTATGAAACACATCAATATTTACTTGCTCCTTCCCTACATATAAAAGAGGTTCTAGAGAAAATTCTTCTATTGTATCTGCTTTCTAAGCCTTCAAACAATATGTGTTTTTCATTTCCTTTCTTGCCCTTCCCTGCTCTTCCTTTTCTTCCTTTCTCTTTCATCCTTCCTTATTTTCTCTTTCTTTCTCCTTCCTTGCTCCCTCTGTTCCTTCTTTCATTTTTCCCTTCCTTCCTTAACAAAATAACAAATCATGTGGGACAGCAGATAGCACTTTGTGCCATCACATCATTCAACTCCCCTGCTGCTTTCCTTAGAATGCACTGCTTCTTCCCAAACCTCCTTCCTTCTCTCTCATTCACTTAGGGTCATTCACACTTGCATCAGTCATAAGATTGGATGAACCATGCCCTAAAGGAAAGCGACTATCTTTATTATTTTTGATATTCCCCAGGAAGTATGTCTCAAATATCAAAAACACCATTGGGAAACTGTATAGGTTTCCTGTGCTCCATGAGAAAAAAGTTGCTTCTTTTTTTTTTAATTTATTTTTTAAATTGAAGGATAATTGCTTTACAGAATTGTGCTATTTTCTGTCAAACTTCAACATGAATCAGCCTTAGGTATATATGTATGACCTCCCTTTTGAAACTCCCTCCCGTCTCCCTCCCCATCCCACCCCTCTAGGTTGATACAGAGCCCCTGTTTGAGTTTCCTGAGCCACACAGCAAATTCCCGTTGGCTATCTATTTTACATAGGGTAATGTAAGTTTCCATGTTACTCTTCCCATACATCTCACTCTCTCCTCCCCTCTCCTCATGTACATAAGTCCATTCTCTATGTCTGTTTCTCCATTGCTGCCCTGTAAATAAATTCTTCAGTACCATTTTTCTAGATTGCATATATGTGTGTTAGAATACGATATTTACCTTTCTCTGACTCACTTTACTCTGTATAATAGGTTCTAGGTTCACCCACATCATCAGAATGGACTCAAATGCATTCCTTTTTATGGCTGAGTAATAGTCCATCATGTATATGTACCACTACTTCTTTATCCATTCATCTGTAGATGGACATCTAGATTGCTTCCACGTTCTAGATATTGTAAATAGTTTTGTGATGAACAATGGAATACATGTGTCTCTTTCAATTTTGGTTTCCTCAGGGTATATTCCTAGGAGTGGGATTACTGGGTCATATGGTGGTTTTATTCCTAGTTTTTTAAGGAATCTCCATACCGTCTTCCATAATGGCTGTATAAATTTACATCCCCACCAACAGTGCAAGAGTGTTTCCTTTTCTTCACACCCTCTCCAGCATTTATTGTTTGTAGACTTTTTGATGAGGGCCATTCTGACCGGTGTGAGGTGATGTCTCATTGCGATTTTGATTTGCATTTCTCTAATAAGGAGGGATGTTGAGCATCTTTTCATGTGTTTGTTAGATATTGGTATGTCTTCTTAGGAGAAATGTCTGTTTAGGTCTTTTCCCCACTTTTTGATTGGGTTTTTTGTTTTTCTAACTTTGAATTGTATGAGCTGCTTGTGTATTTTGGAAATTAATCCTTTGTCAGTTGTTTCATTTGCTATTATTTTCTCCCATTCTGAGGGTTGTCTTTTCACCTTCCTTATAGTTTCCTCTGCTGTGCAAAAGCTTTTAAGTTTAATCAGGTCCCACTTGTTTACTTTTGTTTCTATTTCCATTACTCTAGGAGGTGGGTCATAGAGGATCTTGCTTTGATTTATGTCATCGCATGTTCTGCCTATGTTTTCCTCCAAGAGTTTTATAGTTTCTGATCTTACATTTAGGTCTTTAATCCATTTTGAGTTTATCTTTGTGTGTGGTGTTAGGAGGTGTTCTAATTTCATTCTTTCACATGTAGCTGTCCAGTTTTCCCAGCACCATTTATTGAAGAAGCTGTCTTTTCTCCATTGTATATTCTTGCCTTCTTTGTCAAAAATAAAGTACCCATAGGTGCATGGGTTTATTTCTGGGCTGTCTATCTTGTTCGACTGGTCTATATGTCTGTTTTGTGCCAGTAGCATACTGCTTGATGACTGTAGCTTTGTAGTATAATCTGAAGTCAGGAAGGTTGATTCCTCCAGCTTTGTTCTTCTTTCTCAAGACTTCTTTGGGGGTGGGAGAGGGAAAAAAAAAAAAAAAAAGACTTCTTTGGCTATTCGGGGGCGTTTGTGTTTCCATATGAATTGTGAAATTTTTTATTCTAGTTCTGTGGAAAATGCCAATGGTAATTTGATAGGAATTGCATTGAATCTGTAGATTGTGCTTGGTAGTATAGTCATTTTCACAATATTGATTCTTCCTAGCCAGGTACATGGAATATCTCTCCATCTGTTCATATCATCTTTGACTTCTTCCATCAGTGTTTTATAATTTTCTGTGTACAGTGCTTTTGTCTCCTTAGGTAAGTTTATTCCTAGATATTTAACTATTTTTGTTGCAATGGTGAATGGGATTGATTCCTTAATTTTTCTTTCTGATTTTTCACTGTTAGTATACAGAAATGCAAGTAATTTCTGTGTATTGATTTTGTATCCTGCAATTTTACTAAATTCACTGAGTAGCTCTAGCAATTTTCTGATACTATCTTTAAGGTTTTCTATGTACAGTATCATGTCATCTGCAAACAGTGAGCGCTTTACTTTTTGTCTGATCTGGATTCCTTTTACTTCTTTTTCTCCTCTGATTGCTGTAGCTAGGGCTTCCAGAACTATGTTGAATAACAGTAGTGAAAGTGGACACCCTTGTCTTGTGCCTGTTCTTAGAGGGAATGCTTTCAATTTTTCACCATTGAGAATAACGTTTGCTTTAGGCTTCTCATATATGGCCTTTAATATGTTGAGGTAGGTTCCTTCTATGCCCATTTTTTGAAGATTTCTAATCATAAATGGGTGCTGAATTTTGTCAGTCTTTTTCTCCATCTATTGAGATTATCATATTTTTTTAAAATCTTTTAATTTGTTAATATGGTGTATCACATTGATTGATTTGTGTATATTGAAGAATCCTTGCATCCCTGGAATAAACCCAACTTGATCATGGTGTATGAGCTTTTTGGTGTGTTGCTGAATTCTGTTTGCTAAAATTGTGTTGAGAATTTTTGCATCTATGTTCATCAGTGATATTGGCCTGTAGTTTTCTTTTTTTGTGTTGTCTTTTTCCGGTTTTGGTATCAGGGTGATAGTGGCCTCATAGAATGAGTTTGGAAGTGTTCCTTCCTCTGCAATTTTTAGAAAGAGTTTTAGAAGGATAGGCATTAGTTTTCTAAATGTTTGATAGCATTCTCCTGTTAAGCCATCTGGTCCTGGGCTTTTGTTTTTCAGAAGATTTTTGATGAAAGCTTCAATTTCAGCGCTTGTAATTGGGTTGTTCATAATTTCTATTTCTTCCTGGTTCAGTCTTGGAAGATTGAACTTTTCTAAGATCCTGTCCATTCCTTCCACATTATCCATTTTACTGCCATATAGTTGTTTATAATAGTCTCTTATAATCCTTTATATTTCTGCATTGTCTGTTGTAACCTCTCCTTTTTAATTTCTAATTTTGTTGATTTGATTCTTCTCTCCTTTTTTCTTCATGAGTCTGGCTAAAGGTTTGTCAGTTTTGTTTATCTTCTCAAAGAACCAGCTTTGGTTTTATTAAGCTTTAATATTGTTTCTTTCATTGCTTTTTCACTTATTTCTGCTAGGATCTTTATGATTTCTTTCTTTCTACTAAATTTGGCTTTTTTGTTGTTGTTGTTTTTCCAGTTGTTTTAGGTGTAAAGTTATGTTGTTTATTTGATGTTTTTCTTGTTTCTTGAAGTAGGATTGTATTGCTATAAACTTCCCTCTTAGGACTGCTTTTGCTGCATCCCATAGGTTTTGAGTTGTTGTGTTTTCATTGTCATTTGTTTCTAGAAATTTTTTTATTTCCCTTTTTATTTCTTCAGTAATCTGTTGGTTATTTACAAACATGTTGTTTAATCTCCATTTGTGTTTGTGTTTGTGTTTCTTACAGTTTTTTTTCCTGATCTAGTCTCATAGTGCTATGGTTGGAGAAGATGCTTGATACCATTTCAATTTTCTTAAATTTACTGCAGTTTGATTTGTGACCCAAGATGTGGTCTATCCTGGAGAATGTTCCATGTGCACTTGAGAAGAAGGTGTATTCTTCTGCATTTGAATGGAATGTTCTGAAGATATCAATGAGATTCATCTCATTGAATGTATCATTTAAGACTTCTGTTTCCTTACTAATTTTCTGTTTTGATGATCTGTCCATTGGTGCGAGTGGGGTGTTAAAGTCTCCTACTATTATTGTGTTACTGTCCGTTTCTCCTTTTATGTCTGTTAGTGTTTCTCTTATGTATTGAGGTGCTCCTATGTTGGGTTGCATAGATATTTGCAATTGTTGTCTTCCTCTTGGATTGATCCTTTGATCATTATGTAGTGTCCTTCCTTATCTCTTGTAATATTCTTTATTTTATGGTCTATTTTGTCTGATATGAGGATTGCTACTCCAGATTTCTTTTGCTTCCCATTTGCATGGAATATATTTTTCTATCCTCTCACTTTCAGTTTATATGTGTCTTTAGGTCTAAAGTGGGTTTCTTGTAGACAGCATATATATGGGTCCTGTTTTTGTATCCACTTAGCCAGTCTGTGTCTTTTGGTTGCAGCATTTAGTAAATTTATATTTAAAGTAATTATTAATATATATATTCCTATTGCCATTTTCTTGTTTGGGGTTGATTTTGTAGATCTTTTTTCTTCTCTTGTATTTCTTGACTGTATAAGTCCCTTTAACATTTGTTGTAAAGCTGGTTTGGTGGTACTGAATTCTCTTAACTCATGCTTGTCTGAAAAGCTTTTGATTTCTCCATCAATTTTGAATGAGATCCTTGCCAAGTACAATAATCTTGGTTGTAGACTTTCCCCTTTCAGTACTTAAAATATATCTGCCATTCCCTTCTGACCTCCAGAGTTTCTGCTGAAAGATCAGCTGTTAAGTGTAAGTCAAAACATAAGAATAATAAATGTTTTTCTTGAGTCACTGCTGTCAGAGTCCTTTCCCTTGCTGGGAGTCGCAGTCCATCTCACCTCCCTAGGATGCCCTCTAACACTGTGCTGATCCCTGGACCTGCTGTGGGGGCAGCTCAGATTCTGATCTGGTCCTACTCCTGTGTGTTCTCACCTCCAGTGTCCACAGCTATCAGAACTAGCATGTTTTCTTTTGTGGGAGCTCTCAATGACCTTTAATATACTCCATAGACACAGGGTCTGCCTAGTTGATTGTGTGGATTTAATCTATAGCTTGTACAGCTCATGGGAGGGTTTTGGGTCTTCTTCCTTAGTCACACTGCCCCTGGGTTCCAATTGTGGTTTTAGTTCCACCTCTGCATGTGGGTGGTCCACTGGGGTTTGCTCTTGAAGCTGCTCTGGAGGATTTGGGTTTGCTGCTGTGAGGGTCAGGTGTGGAAGTGGTGCAGCTGCTTGGGTCACAGGGGTTCTGGCAGCACCAGGTACTCAGGGGAGTTGGCAGCTAAGGCAGCAGGAAATAAAGTGCTCTAGAAGCGAATGGCAACCAATATTGGCCAATATGCTCCTGTATTCTTGCCTGGAGAATCCCCCTCCCTAACAGAGAAGCCTGGCAGGCCACAGTCTACAGGGTCGCAAAGAGTCAGACACTACCGAAACCCCTGCCCGCATAGACACAAGACTTGTTTTTGCCTGTGACAGCTCTGCCCCAGTGACAGTTGAGCATGAAGGTAGCTCAGCTGCTTGGTTTGTGGGGACCCTGGCGGCACCAAGTGTGCAGGGACACGGACTAGCCTCTTTGGCTAGTCCTTCTCCGTAGCTCCACCCACACGTTCAGGCACTTAGAGGGCTTTCTTGCCTGGAGCCCTTCTCTGTTTTTCGGTTTATCAGGCACGTAGAGGACCCCCCCTCCGTCTCCCCCCTCCCTCACTGGGGTCCTACTCTGTAGATCAGCAAGGCAGGCACTTGAAATTGCACCCTGGGTGGGGTGCTACTCTGTAGCTTTGTTCCTAGTGATGCTTCCTAAGGCCCACTTGACTTCACATTACAGGATGTCTGGCTCTAGGTGAGTGATCATAACATCATGATTATCTGGGTCGTGAAGATGTTTTCTGTATAGGTCTTCTGTGTATTTTTGCCACTTCTTAATATCTTCTGCCTCTGTCAGGTCCGTACAATTTATGTCCTTTATTGTGCCCATCTTTGCATGAAATGTTCCCTTGGTATCTCTAATTTTCTTGAACAGCTCTCTAGTCTTTCCCATTCTGTTGTTTTCCACTATTTCTTTGCACTGGTCACTGAGGAAGGCTTTCTTATCTCTCCTTGATATTTTTTGGAACTCTCCATTCAAATGGGTATATCTTTCCTTTTCTGCTTTTCACTTCTCTTCTTTTCACAGCTATCGGTAAGGCCTCCTCAGACAGCCATTTTGCTTTTTTGTATTTCTTTTTCTTGGAAATGGTCTTGATCCCTGTCTCCTACACAATGTCTCGAACCTCCATCCATAGTTCATCAGGCACTCTGTCTGTCAGATCTAATGCCTTGAATCTACTTCTCACGTCCACTGTATAATCATAAGGGATTTGATTTAGGTCATACCTGAATGGTCTAGTGGTTTTACCTATTTTCTTCAATTTAAGTCTGATTTAGCAATGAGTTCATGATCTGAACCACAGTCTGCTCCTGGTCTTGTTTTTGCTGACTGTATAGAGCTTCTCCATCTTTGGCTGCAAAGGATATAATCAATCTGATTTCGGTATTGACCATCTGGTGATGTCCATGTGTAGAGTCTCTTGTGTTTTTGGAAGAGAGTGTTTGCCGTGACCAGTGCATTCTCTTGGCAGAGCTCTGTTAACCTTTGCCATGCTTCATTCTGTACTCCAAGGCCAAATGTGTCTGTTACTCCAAGTGTTTCTTGACTTCCTACTTTTGCATTCCAATCCCCTATAATGAAAAGGACATCTTTTTTGGGTGTTAGTTCTAGAAGGTCTTGTAGGTCTTCATAGAACCATTCAAGTTCAGCTTCTTCAGCATTACTGGTCAGGGCATAGACTTGGATTACTGTGACATTGAATAGTTTGCCTTGGAAACAAACAGAAATCATTCTGTCATTTTTGAGATGCACCCAAGTACTGTATTTTAGACTCTTTTGCTGACTATGATGGCTACTCCATTTCTTCTAAGGGATTCTTGCCCACAGTAGTAGATGTAATGGTCATCTGAGTTAAATTCACCATTCCAGTCCATTTTAGTTCACTGATTTCTAAAATGTCAATGTTCACTCTTGCCATCTCCTGTTTGACCACTTCCAATTTGCCTTGATTCATGGACCTAACATTCTAGGTTCCTATGCAATATTGCTCTTTACAGCATCAGACTTTGCTTCTGTCACCAGTCACATCCACAACTGGGTGTTGTTTTTGCTTTGGCTCCGTGTATTCATTCTTTCTGGAATTATTTCTCTACTGATCTCCATTAGCATACTGGGCACCTACTGACCTGGGGAGTTATCTTTCAGGGTCCTATCTTTTTGTCTTTTCATACTGTTCATGGGCTTTTCAAGGAAAGAATACTGAAGTGGTTTGCCATTTCCTTCTCCAGTAGACCACGTTTTGTCAGAAACTCTCCACTATGACCCATCCATCTTGGGTGACTGCCACAGATCATCTGTTTCACTCTCAGCCTTAAATGTTTCTCCTCTGACTCAGACAATTGCCCCAATGTGGGGATTGGACCCTTGCTTCAGTTCCCCCACCAGCTGAGGGCAGGTCCAGTCCTACTAACACTCCTGTTTTTCCCCCTAGTTCATTCATCTTACCGAGTTTTGGGTAGGTCTATATATTCTTTTCTGCTGGCCAGGTACTCCTGTCCACTCTCAGCTGGTGTTCTGTATGCATTTCTGTGTCTGAAGTGTATTCCTGATGTATCCGGGGAGAGAGATGTACTCCACATCCACATACTTCTCTGCCACTTTGTTCTCTCTGAAGTTGCTTCTAATAATGGAACTGAGGGCCAGAAAATTCCATTCTCTGAAAGAAACTAGAGTAATGAGATGGGAAGTTCATTCAGTGATTGAATACCGCCCCTGGACTAGGAACCATTGTTTGCTAGAAACATAGAAATAAAAATTATAGAATCCTTATCCTAAACAACCTTATAAACCAATAGAGAGTCATATATTAATACTCAATTTTTCCAGTTTCTAGATGTTAACTTTAATTGATTTAGAACAGCATAATTCATACCAAATGCTTAAAACCATACATTATAATAGAAATAATTGTGAAAGTAGCATAGATCATCCATGTGAAAGTAAAGTGTAGGTTGCTCACTTGACTTGTGTCTGACTCTTTGAGACCCCATGGACTGTAACCCACCAGGCTCCTCTGTCCATGGAATTCTATACCAGAAATTATAAAAGAAGTGAGGAGGAGAAGCCCTTAAATAAAAGGAACATTTCTTAATCCAGTACCATGACTCTTGTCTTGGAATTTTCTAAACAGTTGGAAGAGGGCTAGGAAGGAAGAAGATAAGGGGAAACGAAAGAATATTTCTAGTATAATGGTTAGATTTTAACTTAAATGCAACCCAGTATCCAGAAATGGAGAGAATCATTAAGACTTTCAGTTGAAGTGGAAAAGGCTATTCTCAAGGGTAGTAGAATCAATATACTCAGAAGGTAACACTGGAACTGTTTTTGCAAGTACAGGACTCTTTCTTCGAATCTACATCATTTTTCTTATCTTCTGTCATTCCAGCTGGGTGTATGTACCCAATATACCACAGTCCTGAACACATTCATCCCAAACCCATTGCCAGGTATAAATACAGATAGAATTGGAGTGTAATGTGGATGGTAAGGGCCAAGTTTGCAAAACCTGAACAAGTAATTTTAATGCAACTTATCAAGAAGGTACCATCACAGAAGTAGGGACAAACAATGGAAACATGAAAAACAAATGCATACATGTTGGATATTAGAAAAAAGGGACTAAGGCTATCAGAAAAGGCAAGAAGTTGAAGGGAGTGTTCTTGGAGAAAGTTAAGGTTATCAAGGGGACTTCCCTTGTGGTCCAGTGGCTAAGACTCTGCACTCCCAATGCAGCGGACCTGGGTTCAGTCCCTGGTTGGGGAGCTAGATCTAACAGTTTGCATGCTGCAACAAAGATTGAAGATCCCATGTGCTTCAACCAAGGCCCAGAGCAGCCAAATTAATTAATTGATCAACTGATTTTTAAAAGGGCTATCTAGTGGGCCCTGAGGAGGTAGAAGAAAACCTTAAGCAAAGAACTGAACTAGTCAAAGAGAGAAAAGGGAAGCAACCAATGGCCTGATTGAGAAGTGGAAGTAGAAAAAGGACAGGTTGCTGAGCAGAGTACTGAGGGGAAGTGGAAGCAAGAGGGAGGAAGACAGAAAACTAGTTAGGGAAGAAGAATCACTAAGAATCATAAGCCTCTTTTAATTGAGAAAGACAAGGACTGTTAGGGTAGAGGGGCCAGGGCAGCATGTTCATTCGTGACAGGAACAACATAAATGATTCCAGTCAGAGCTAAGATTCCAAAGTAAAGACTGCTAATGAGATACTTTCTGCAACCCAGGGAGCCAGAGATGTCACCAGTAACAGGTAGAAAATGATAAAAACCATACATTAGGGACAAAACGCATATGGGAATTTAGCAAAAGAAGAGGTTGCTTGGTGTTTGAAAGTGGATGTATTAGGTCTGGACATGCAGAGATAGGGTTGAAAAGAACAGCAAGGAACAGCAAGAATCTGCAGTGACCTAGTGCAGTGTTGGGAATGATGTCCCCCCAAATGATACGTCCAAGCCCTAACCCCTAGCACCTGTGAATGTGACCTTATTTGGAAATAGACTCTCGCATATGTAATCTTGTGCATCATTTCAAGATGAGGTCATTCTGGATTTAGACAGCGTGCATGCATGCTAAGTCCCTTCAGTTGTGTCTGACTCTTTGCAACCCTATGAACTACAGCTTACCAGGCTCCTCTGTCCATGGGATTCTCCAGGGCAACTAAGCCCACGTGCCACAATGAAAGATCCCTCCCGCTGCAACTAAGACCTGACTCAGCCAATGAATAAATACTACTGGACTGTCCTGGTGGCACAGTGGCTAGGAATCTGCCTGCCAATGCAGGAGATATGGGTTCAATCCCTGGTCCAGGAAGATTCCACATGTTTCAGAGCAACTAAGCCCCTGCACCACAACTACTGAGCTCTAGAGCCTGTGCTCTGCAACAAAAGAGGCCACCACAAGGAGAAGCCTGTGCACTCAGTGAAGAGTAGCCCTACTCGTCAAAACTAGAGAAAGCATGAGCAAAACAGCAAAGATTGAACACAGACAACAATAAAATAAAAATGAATAAATAAATATTCCTGCTATGTCATCTTCATTAAAAAAAGGAGGGGGGAGGTGGGGGATTATATTGAGGGCATGGACCAGATTCAGTATGAAGAAAGGGTGTGGGAAAGGCAGGAGGACAAAGAGTGGTAGGGTTCTAGGTCCTGGAAGTGGAGCAATTCTAGGTGATTAGAAGGCCCAGCATGTGGGTGGCTGAAGTGGAAGACAGCTGAAGACCCTTCTTGTTAGGGAAGGTGAGGCACTCTCAGGCCAGATAATCAGAGGATATCAGTATACAGATTGAACAAACTCTTTGACAATGGTGGTAGAAGGAAGATTAATTTGATGTGTCAACCTAACTAAGTTTAGGCTAAGAGATGTCCAAATAACTGGTAAAAATTATTTCTGGGTGTGTCTGTAAGGGTGTTTCTAGAAGAAATTTGTATTTGAGCATACTGGGTAAAAAGGATCAGGATCACAAATGTGGATGGGCATCATCCAATCAAGTAGGACAAAAAGGCAGAGGAAGAACAAATGTCTCTCCTTGAGCTGAGACATCCATTTATTTCCTGCACTTGAACACCTGCATTCCTGATGGCTTTTGGACTCAGTTGGAGATTAACATCATTAACTCTTCAGCCTTCTTTTTTCAGAATTTTGGACTTAGAGTGAATAGCACAACAGGCTTTCTTTTTTTAAAAAAAAATAAGTAATTAAATAATCTTTAGCATCGCAGCCACTGTGTGTGCTTTGCTGGAGCAGCCATGAAGAGATACCCCATGTCCAAGGTAAGAGAAACCCAATTAACACGGTAGGCACTAAGAGAGGGCAGCAGAGGGCAGACAGACTGAAACCACAAGCACAGACAACCAGCCAATCTGATCACAAGGACCACAGCCTTGTCTAGCTCAATGAAACTAAGCCATGTCGTGTGGGGCCGCCCAAGACGGTCGGGTCATGGTGGAGAGGTCTGACAGAAGGTGGTCCACTGGAGAAGGGAATGGCAAACCACTTCAGTATTCTTGCCTCGAGAACCCCATGAACAGTATGAAAAGGCAAAAAGATAGGACACTGAAAGATGAACTCCCCAGGTCAGTAGGTGCCCAATATGCTACTGGAGATCAGTGGAGAAATAACTCCAGAAAGAATGAATACACGGAGCCAAAGCAAAATTAACACCCAGTTGCGGATGGGACTGGTGATAGAAGCAAGATCCAAGCTGTAAAGAGCAATACTGCATAGAAACCTGGAATGTTATGTCCATGAATCAAGGCAAATTGGAGTGGTCAAAGAGGAGATGGCAAGAGTGAACATCAACATTCTAGGAATCAGTGAACTAAGATGGACTGGAATGGGTGAATTTAACTCAGATATATCTACTACTGTGGGCAAGAATCCCTTAGAAGAAATGGAGTAGCCATCACAATCAGCAAAAGAGTCTGAAATGCAGTACTTGGATGCAATCTCAAAAATCACAGAATGATTTCTGTTTGTTTCCAAGGCAAACTATTCAATGTCACAGTAATCCAAGTCTATGCCCTGACCAGTAATGCTGAAGAAGATGAACTTGAATGGTTCTATGAAGACCTACAAGACCTTCTAGAACTAACACCCAAAAAAGATGTCCTTTTCATTATAGGGGATTGGAATGCAAAAGTAGGAAGTCAAGAAACACTTGGAGTAACAGACACATTTGGCCTTGGAGTACAGAATGAAGCATGGCAAAGGTTAACAGAGCTCTGCCAAGAGAATGCGCTGGTCATGGCACTCTCTTCCAAAAACACAAGAGACTCTACACATGGACATCACCAGATGGTCAACACCGAAATCAGATTGATTATATCGTTTGCAGCCAAAGATGGAGAAGCTCTATACAGTCAGCAAAAACAAGACCAGGAGCAGACTGTGGCTCATATCATGAACTCCTTATTGCCAAATTCAGATTTAAATTGAAGAAAGTAGGTAAAACCACTAGACCATTCAGGTATGACCTAAATCAAATCCCTTATGATTATACAGTAGATGTGAGAAATAGATTTAAGGAACTAGATCTGATAGACAGAGTGCCTGATGAACTATGGATGGAGGTTCAAGACATTATACAGGAGACAGGGAGCAAGCCCATCCCTAAGAAAAAGAAGTGCAAAAAAGCAAAATGGCTGTCTGAGGAGGCCTTACCAATAGCTGTGAAAAGAAGAGAAGTGAAAAGCAAAGGAGAGAAGGAAAGATATACCCATTTGAATGCAGAGTTCCAAAGAATAGCAAGGAGAGATAAGAAAGCCTTTCTCAGTAATCAATGCAAAGAAATGGAGGAAAACAATAGAATGGGAAAGACTAGAGATCTCTTCAGGAAAATTAGAGATACCAAGGGAACATTTCATACAAAGATGGACTCGACAAAGGACAAAAATGATATGAACCTAACAAAAGCAGAAGATATTAAGAAGAGGTGGCAAGAATACACAGAAGAACTGTACAAGAAAGATCTTCACGACCCAGATAATCACGAAGGTGTGATCACTCACACTCACCTAGAGCCAGACATCCTGGAATGTGAAGTCAAGTGGGCCTTAGGAAGCATCTCTAGAAACAAAGCTGATGGAGGTGATGGAATTCCAGTTGAGCTATTTTAAATCCTGAGATTATGCTGTGAAAGTGCTGCCCTCAATATGTCAGCAAATTGGGAGAACTCAGCAGTGGCCACAGGACAGGAAAAGGTCAGTTTTCATCCCAATCCCAAAGAAAGGTTATGCCGAAGAATGCTCAAACTACCACACAATTGCACTCATCTCACACGCTAGTAAAGTAATGCTCAAATTTCTCCAAGTCAGGTTTCAGCAATATGTGAAGTGCGAACTTCCAGATGTTCAAGCTGGTTTTAGAAAAGGCAGAGGAACCAGAGATCAAATTGCCAACATCCGTTGGATCATCAAAAAAGCAAGAGAGTTCCAGAAAAACATCTATTTCTGCTTTGTTGACTATGCCAGAGCCTTTGACTGTGTGGATCACAATAAATTGTGGAAAATTCTTCAAGAGATGGGAATACCAGACCACCTCACCTGCCTCTCGAGAAACTTGTATGCAGGTCAGGAAGCAACAGTTAGAACTGGACATGGAACAACAGGCTGGTTCCAAATAGGAAAAGGAGTATGTCAAGGCTGTTTATTGTCACCCTGCTTATTTAACTTATATGCAGAGTACATCATGAGAAATGCTGGGCTGGAGGAAGCACAAGCTGGAATCAAGATTGCTGGGAGAAATATCAATAACCTCAGATATGCAGATGACATCACCCTGATGGCAGAAAGTGATGAAGAACTAAAAAGCCTCTTGATGAAAGTGAAAGAGGGGAGTGAAAATGTTGGCTTAAAGCTCAACATTCAGAAAACTAAGATCATGGCATCTGGTCCCATCATTTCATGGCAAACTGATGGGGAAACAGTGGGTGACTTTATTTTTCTGGGCTCCAAAATCACTGGGGATGGTGATTGCAGGCATGAATTTAAAAGATGCTTGCTCCTTGGAAGAAAAGTTATGACCAACCTAAACAGCATATTAAAAAGCAGAGACATTACTTTGCCAACAGAGGTCCATCTAGTCAGGGCTATGGTTTTTCCAGTAGTCATGTATGGATGTGAGAGTTGGACTATAAGGAAGGTTGAGCATGGAAGGATTGATGCTTTTGAACTGTGGTGTTGGAGAAGACTCTGGAGATTCCTTTGGACTGCAAGAAGATCCAACCAGTCCATCCTGGGAGATCAGTCCTGGGTGTTCATTGGAGGGCCTGATGTTGAAGCTGAAACTCCAATACTTTGGCCACCTGATGTGAAGAACTGACTCATTTGAAAAGACCCTGATGCTGGGACAGATTGACGGCAGGAGGAGAAAGTGTCGACAGAGGATGAGATGGTTGGATGGCCTCACTGTCACAATGGACATGGATTTGGGTGGACTCCGGGAGTTGGTGATGGACAGGAAGGCCTGGCGTGTTGTGGTTCATGGGATCACAAAGAGTCGGACATGACTGAGCGATTGAACTGAACTGAATATTGATAACATATGCAAATATGAAATAAACTATGAATATTACAGTGTGCTTTCTTTTTTAATTAAAAAATTTTAACTGTAGCCCTTTCTTTTTTAAACTGTTTTTTTTTTTGTATTGGGGTACAGCTGATTAACAATGTTGTGATAGTTTTAGGTGAGCAGCAGAGGGACTCAGCTATATACATATATGTATGCATCCATTCTCTCCCAAACTCCCCTTCCATTCAGGCGGCCACATAGCATTGAACAGAGCTCCATGTGCTATACAGTAGATCCTTGCTGTTTATCCATTCTAAATATAGTGGTGTGTGCATGTCCACCCCTAGTTCTCTAACTATCCCTTCCCCTCATCAACCATATTAGTTCATTCTCTTAAGTCTCTCTGTTTTATAAGTTCATTTGTATCATTTCTTTTTAGATTCCACATATAATAGATGTCATATGATAATTCTCCTTCTCTGTCTGACTTTACTTCACTCAGTATGACAGTCTCTAGGTCCATTCATGTTGCTGAAAATGCTTTTCCTTTTTTAATTGAGGTGTAATTCACATATAACATTAGTTTTAGGTATACAATGTAATGATTCTATATTTGTATACATTGTGGAATGGCCACCACAGCAAATCTAGTTAAACTGACACTATACATAGTTACACATTTTTTTCCTTGTGATGAGAACTTTTAAGATCTATTCTCTTAGCAACTTTCAAATATGAAATACAGTATTATTAACTATAGTCAATGTAACTAACCTGTACATTACATTCCCCATGACATTTAGTACTGGAAGTTTGTACCAGCTCTGACAACCACTAAGTTGGGCACTTTTTAAAAATTCCACATATAAGCGATATCATACAGTATTTGTCTTCCTCTGCCTGACTTATTTCACTCAGCATAACACCCTCAAGTTCCACCCATGATGTCACACATGGCAAGATGTCATTTTTCCTCATGGCTGAATAATATTCATATCATATTATTTACCCATTGATCCATTGTTGGACACAGGCAGTTTCCATGTCTTGGCTATTGTAAATAACGCTGCAGTGAACATGGTGGTACATATACCTTTTCAAATTAGTGTTCTCATTTTCTTTGGACAAATACCCAGAAGTGGAATTGCTAGATCATATGGTAGTTCTGTTTTTAGTTTTTTGAGGGACCTCCATAATATTTTCCATAATGGCTGTATCAATTTACATTCATACCAACAGTGAACAAGTGTTCCCTTTTTTCCCACATCATCACTAACACTCGTTATTGCTTGACTTTTGGTAATAGCCATTTTATTTGCATTTCCCTGATGATGAGTGATCCTAAGCATCTTTTCAGGTACCCATTAGCCATTTGTATGTGTTCTTTGAAAAAAATGTCTATTCAGATCCTCTGTCCATTTTTAAATCAGATTATTATTATTTTATTGTTGAGTACAGTTAGTTTAAAATGTGTTTAATTTGTGCTATATAGCAAAGTGACTTAGTTACATATATTATTTTCCATTATAAATTATCACAGGATAATGAATATAATTCCCTGTGCTATTCAGTAGGATCTTATTGTTTATCCATCCTATATATAACAGTTTGCATCTGCTAATTTCAAACTCTCAATCCTTCCCTACCCCACCCCCACCTTTGGGAACCACAGTCTGTTTTCTGTATTTGTGGGTTTGTTTAGTAGATATGTTCATTTGGGTCATAGCTTATTTTATTTATTTTAAAATTTTAATTTACTTATTTTTGGCTGTGCTGGGTCTTTGTTGGTGGGCATGTGCTTTATCTAGTTGGAGCAAGCAGGGGCTACTTTTCACTGCGGTGCACAGGCTTCTCATTGTGGTAGCTTCTCTTGTTTCGGAGCATAGGCCTAGGGCATGTGGGCTTCAGAAGTTGCTGCCTGGGGACTCAGTCGCTGTGACTTGCAGGTCCCAGAGCATGGGCTCAGTAGTTGTGACACAAGGGCTTAGTTGTGCCACGGCATGTGGAATCTTCCCAAACCAGGGACTGAACTTGTGTCCCCTGCACTGATAGGCGGATTCTTATCCACTGCAGCACCAGAGAAGTCCTTGTGCCATAGTTTAGATTCCACAAATAAGTCATATCACATGGTATTTGTCTTTCTCTTTCCTACTTACTTACTATAAGAATTTCTAGGTCTGTCCTTGTAACTATTATTTCATTCTTTTTAATGACTAAGCAAAAAGTCCATTGTCCACATCTTTTTCCATTCATCTGTTACTAAATATTTTTGGTTGTTTCCATGTCTTGGCTGTTGTAAATAGTACTGCTATGAACATAGGGGTACATGTATATTTTTATAGTTTTGTCTGGGTATACGAGTATGAGTGGGATTGTGGGGTCATATGGCAACTCTATTTTTAATTTTTTGAGGAACCTCCATACTGTTCTCCATAGTGAATGCAGTAACTTACATTTGCATCAACAGTGTGAAAGGGTTCCTTTTTCTCTACACCTTTTCCAGCATTTGTTATTTGTAGACTTTTTAATGATGGCCATTCTGACTGATGTGAGGTAGCAGCTCACTGTTGTTTTGAGTCAATTCTTATAAAAAACCTTTCTGTGTGTCTTTCTCTGTCTCTATCTATTGCCCAATAGTTCTATTTCTTTGGAGAACCCTAGCATAGTAGGGAAGAGGGAAAATGTGAGCCTGACGTAGACATTGTAAGGGAAGTCAGAGGAGGTATGCTGTGGAGGTCAGGGAATGCTGAAAGGTGGTATCAACAGATAGCAAAAACTTTTTGAAGAGCAGCTCATCAAACATGGAAGAGAGGCCTGGACGTGCCTCTGGAAAAAAGGATAAGCCAGTTCTGTTCATTTCCCGCAGAGACCAAGGAGTCAGAAAAGATGAAGATTTTCCAAGATGACTTGAAAAACGTGTGGACTGGGGAAAACCAGGTTCCACATCTTAATAACAGTTTTAACTGGAATTTAAACCAGGGCTCTTGTGACCCAATCTCAGCAGTCAAAGAAACATGGTTCAGAAAAAAACAAAAAGTGAATTTAAAGTACTTTACCCCTTCACTTAAAAAAATAGAACACTGAGGGATAAGTGCATTCATAATGTACAAGAAACATTTAAAAAATCCTCTCTCCCCACATGGATGGCAGCTGCTCTCCAAAATTTCCTCTAACACCCTTTCGTCCTACCTTCTCTAAGGTGAGAAGATACCAGTATTACACTAAGTCTAACTGACAGAGAGCCCCTGGCTTCATTCCTTAATTAACTGCTGAACTTGCCCTGAGGCCACACCTCTCACAGTCCCTTAAAATGGCACATTACTCTAAAAAGCTCCTAGTTGCCCTTCTTCCTTCTCTTGCTCTTTGACTGGGGGTCAGACTGAACTGCAATCTGACTGACGGGTCTTCCAGCCTCTCCCAGGTGCTATCCCATTTTCTCTTATAGGCGATTACCCTAACTGATTTCTTACATGTTTAATTCCTCTTTTGGCAGCTGCTTTTCTGAAGATTCTGACCAACCCACTCCCCCAAACATGTCACCTCTTCCAAATTTACTCCTTCCATTTCACCCATCATTTCACCACCCTGACAGTGGTCACTGACAAGCATAGAATGGCCAGATCAAGGTGACTCCTGTCTTGAAGTGAAGAAATAACTCAAACACAGCCCAGAGCATGCGAGGACTTCAAGGGGCAACTGTTGAGTACTTAAATCTTCCTCCTCCTTCTCCCACCCCCCTAGGCTGACATCTGAAGTAGGAGAAATAACCTGATAGATCTTCAGAATTCTGTACAGTATTGAGTAGCCAGGGTGGGTTACTAGAACAGTGAAGAGGAAGACTGGGAGGAGAAAGAAAGGGAGGGAAAGAGAATTACCTGGACAGGACTCTTAACAACTTTTTTTTTTTTTTTTTCCAGTGGGTTTTGTCATACACTGATATGAATCAGCCATGGATTTACATGTATTCCCAATCCCGATCCCCCCTCCCACCTCCCTCTCCACCCGATTCCTCTGGGTCTTCCCGGTGCACCAGGCCGGAGCACTTGTCTCATGCATCCCACCTGGGCTGGTGATCTGTTTCACCATAGATAGTATACATGCTGTTCTTTTGAAATATCCCACCCTCACACTCTCCCACAAAGTTCAAAAGTCTGTTCTGTATTTCTGTGTCTCTTTTTCTGTTTTGCATATAGGGTTATCATTATCACCTTTCTAAATTCCATATATATGTGTTAGTATGCTGTAATGTTCTTTATCTTTCTGGCTTACTTCACTCTGTGTAATGGGCTCCAGCTTCATTCATCTTATTAGGACTGGTTCAAATGAATTCTTTTTAATGGCTGAGTAATATTCCATGGTGTATATGTACCACAGCTTCCTTATCCATTCATCTGCTGATGGGCATCTAGGTTGCTTCCATGTCCTGGCTATTATAAACAGTGCTGCGATGAACATTGGGGTGCACGTGTCTCTTTCAGATCTGATTTCCTCAGTGTGTATGCCCAGGAGTGGGATTGCTGGGTCATATGGCAGTTCTATTTCCAGTTTTTTAAGAAATCTCCACACTGTTTTCCATAGCGGCTGTACTAGTTTGCATTCCCACCAACAGTGTAAGAGGGTTCCCTTTTCTCCACACCCTCTCCAGCATTTATTGCTTGTAGACTTTTGGATAGCAGCCATCCTGACTGGCGTGTAATGGTACCTCATTGTGGTTTTGATTTGCATTTCTCTCTTAACAACTTTTAACAGTTGTTTATGGATCCCTTCTGTGCCGTGCTTTCTGTGAAACATAGGTTACTCAAAGTTAAATAAGAAAAACAAACTTCCTTGCTGCCAGAGGGACCAATAGTCTCCCTAACTCAGGTAGAGGGAGGATCAGGGTAGACTGCCTGAGGGGATGATACCTGAGCAGAGCCTGGAAAGATGTAGAGGTCTAGGAGAAAACCACCTGAACCACATGCTATTGCCTAAAGCTCAATTCCACAAATACATTCTGAAGGCCTCCTTCGTTTTAGGTGCAGGGGCTACAGTGGTGAGCAAGCTGCCATGGTCCCTGCTCTCTGGCTTGGGAATCTCACTGGGAAGAGGGCTAAACACAGAGTGAAATGTTAACACAGTGTGAAATGATCCACAGGAGAGGTATCTGCAAAGTACTTTAGGACAAAGGTGTCCCAATGCCCCAAGCCAAATCAAGTCCCAGTTTCAGAATATGGCAAAATTCTTCACACTATAATTTACCACCATTCTCCTTAAAGCTGGGGACACAATCATGTGTATGAATCTGGACAGGCCATTACTCCTGGAATGCAGTTACCTTCTTAGAGATAACTCTCCTTGACACACACTCAGCCTTGCGCAAATTCTTCCCTGTGTTACCAGGCCGGTCCTTAGTCTACCTCTCTAGGTTGGCTGTGCATGCACGCTCAGCTGTGTGCTCAGTCGTGTCCAGCTCTTCTCGACCCCCAAGGACTGCAACCCACCACCAACCCCTAGGAACCCACCTAGGTTCCTCTCTTCATGGAATTTTCCAGTCCTGGAGCAGGTTACCATTACCTACTCCAGGGGATCTTTCTGACCCAGGGACTGAATTTGTGTCTCTTGTGTCTCCTGCATTGGCAAGTGGATTCTTTACCACTGTGCCACCCAGGAGGGGCCCAAATGCAGGGCCAAGAGCATCTGTTAATACTATGGAGTCAGAGAGCTGCAGGTGGGCTTTGTCCAGTCATATGACTTCAGGCCTAAAGTCCTCAGTTTCCCTGCATATCTAGGTGAACAATTCATACTCCAGGAAAATAGTAAGTACTGGTGGTTTGTTCTTGGCAGATAGCAACTGCTCAAAAACATTTGCTGAATTGAGCTGTATTAACACTTAAGTCTCAGGCCAGAGTTTGAACTTTATGAATGCCCTGGCTGTGAGCTCAGTGAGATTAATGATCAACTTCAGCAGTTTCCTGTGGTGAAGAATATAAAATGTACACCTTATTCTTTTCCTTGAAGAGCCGACTGTTAGCTGGGGAAACAGACAAGCTCCCAACAGTTCAGTTCTAAAGCCCTAGAGCAGTGGTTCTCAAACTCAGAGCAAGTACCAAAATCACCTAGAGGCCATCTGTTGAAACAGATTGCTGGCCAAACCCCCAGAATTCCTGACTCAGTAGGTCTGCGATGGAATCTGAGAATTTGAAAGTTTGCATTTTCCTACTGGCCTTCAGGTGAGGCTGATGCCAGGTGCTCAATAAGTCGTACATAATACATCTTTGTGTTTGAATCCTGGTTCCATTTCTGTACTCCTTGCTGGATCAAATCACTTTACCTCTCTTAATTTGCCTCACCAGTAAAAGCAGGATAATAGCTAATACAGAAAATGCTTAAAGTGACACTTGGTACAGTGTTCCATAAAGTTAACTATTGTTTTGTTCAACCACTCAGTTGTGTCCAACTCTTTGCGACTGCATGGACTGCGGCACACCAGGCTTCTGTGTCCCTCTCCATCTCCTGGAGTTTGCCCAAGTTCATGTTCATTGCATTGGTGATACTGTCCAACTATCTCATCCTCTGACACCCTCTTCTCCTTCTGCCCTCAATTTTTTCCAGCATCAGGGACCTTTCCAATGAGTCATCTATTTGCATTAGATGACCAAAATAATGGAGCTTCAGCTTCAGCATCAGTCCTTCCAGTTAATACTCATGGTTGATCTCCCTTAAGATTGACTGATTTGATCTCCTTTCTGTCAAAGGCACTTTCAGGAGTTTTCTCCAGCACCACAGTTCCAAGGCATCAATTCTTTGGCCTTCTGCCTTCTTTATGGTCCAGCTCTCACAAAACACGACCAACGGCAAGGCCATAGCCTTGACTATATGGACCTTTGTTGGCAGAGTAATGTCTCTGCTTTTCAACACAGTCTAGGTTTATCATCGATTTTCTGCCAAGAAGCAATCGTCTTCTGATTTCATGGCTGCAGTCACCATCAGCAGTGATTCTGCAGCCCGAGAGGAGGAAATCTGTCACTACTTCCACCTTTTCCCCTTCTATTTGCCATGAAGTAATGGGGCTGGATGCCTTGATCTTAGTTTTTCTAACATTTAGTCTTAAGCCGGCTCTTTCACTCTCCTCCTTCACCCTGGTCAAGAAGCCCTTTAGTTCCTCTTCACTTTCTGTCATTAGAGTGGTATTATCTGCATATCTGAGGTTGTTGATGTTTCTCCCACTTGTCTTGATTCCATCTTGTAACTCATCCAGCCCAGCATTTCGCATGAGGTGCTCAGTGTATAGGTTAAACAAACAGGCTGACAGCAGACAGCCTTGTCACACTCTTTTCTCGATCTTGAACCAATCAGTTGTTCCATACAGGGTTCTAACTGTTGCTTCTTGGCTCACATACAGGTTTCTTAGGTCTGGTATTCCCGTATCTCTAAGAGCTTTCCACAGTTTGTCATGATCCACACAAAAGTTTTAGTGTAGTCACTGAAACACAGATAGATGTTTTTCTGAAATTCCCTTGCTTTCTCTATAATCCAGCGAATGTTGGCAATTTGATCTCCAGTTCCTCTTCCTTTTCTAAATCCAGCTTGGACAGCTAGAAGTTCTTGGTTGCTACGTGGAGGACACAACTAGCGGTCTATGTAGCCACAAAAAGCAAAGGCTAAGTCCCTCTTCTCTGCAACCTAGAGAGCACAACACAGATTGATCCGTCCCACACGTCTTCTCAGGGTGACGCCCTAGCCCAGCCTCAGGACTCCAAAGCCTTTCTCCCTTCGGTATTCCAGCCCACAGGCTCCTTACGTCCCGCCCATGCTGCGCAGGCGCAGACACCACAGAGCGCCCACTTGACGCACATGCGCACTCCGGTTCGCTGTTAGACCAAAAATGGCTGCAGCAATGCGCGTGGCGGTGGCCGGAGCCAGGCTCAGTGTGGTAGTGAGAAGTCTCCGAGTCGCGGGGCGCAGTTTGTGCACCCAGCCCGTATCGGTTAACGAACGCATCGAGAACAAGCGGCAAGCTGCACTGCTGGGAGGAGGGCAGCGTCGCATTGACGCGCAGCATAAGCGAGTGAGTCTTAAGGGAGTCCAGGCCAGCCAGCCCGCCCCCAGCGGTCGCAACCTATCACAGCGAGCGCGGCTTGCTGCGTAAGAGGCCTCCCAGCCAATCGACGCGATGTCTTGAGGGGCGGGGCGGGGCCGAGGATGTTCACCTTGTGAACCTGATGCCTTTCACTGGGCAGGTAAAACCAGGACAAGCACCATTGTGCTTTGTCACTGTCTACTTTCTCTTTGGAATTTTAGACGAGCCTGGCTGGGCTCCAGCGGCTCACTAGTTAACTTTGGACAAGTTACTTATTCCCCCGGAGTCAGTTTATTCTTAACAGAAAATGGCAATAATTCTTCCCTCATAATCTTAGTGGAATAAGATAATGAAACAACGATAGGCACGGAAAAAAGAAAAATCTTGCTCTTCTCATGCCCGGTTTAAAAGTGGTAGGAGCTTCTTGCCCCATCATGGAAGCAGGAAAATCAAGACATTTGGCAGGGGAAGTTACATGGGCAAACTTTCCTTCACCTGGGTAGGCGTGTGGTTTGTGTAGGGAACTTGTGGAAACTCTCCCCCCAGTGCCAGCTGAACCTCTTATGGGTCTCAGAGTACATCGACCTGCTTGCTGGGTAGGAAAGGCCCCCTAGGAAGCAGGTGTTTGTTTTTTTTTTTCCCCCTGGGGTTGCTCAGGTCAGTCTGGGTGTTTGGTTGACGTGAACAGCTCAAGCACTGCCACCCACTGCCGGGGTTGCTTCTGTGGATCATTTTAGTAGCAGGAAAAAAAAAAAAATTGAGGCCCAGATCAGTGACCTGAGCCTTGAAACGAGGCTCGCCCAGTGGGTCCTGGACACGTGTGAGTCTGGATTGGTGTGCTGGAAGAGTTAAATAACCAACTTGGAAGGCACAAAAGTGAAATTCTTAGAGATGAAGGAGACTGAGGCATAAACTCACAAGCAGGGGGGAGGTGGAGTCTTCAGTGAGGAGATTTGCACCAGCCCTTTATTAACCTTAAATTGAATGTTGATTTAGATGTTGTAAATACCCATTTGTTAAGGGCCTGAAGGTGACAGTTCCTTTCTGTGAGATGTAAATTTGGTTGATAGTGTGTGGTGCCAGGAGTGCCCCCCTACCCCGGGTGGCTGTGTTTGTGAGGGAACTTCAGATCGTCCTCTGCAGAGGCCTGTCGGTGCTCTGTGCACTCTTTCTGTTGGGGTCTATGGCTCAGCCCCTCCCTGGATCATCACCCCAACCATTTCCAAGTGATCCTACTGGCTTTAGATGTAACCCCCAGAAACTGTTTTTCTTTTGCCAAAGCTGACTTAGTCAGGAGGCTGACTTAGTTTAAACCTCTCACTCCACCCCCTTTTACACAATTTTTGGACTACTTCCATAGGGTAGATTTCCAGAAGTGGAATTACTAGGTCAAAAGATCTGAATATTTTTCAGCACTGATATATATTGCCCAATTGCTTTCCTGAAAACTTATTTTACACAATAGTGTGGAGGATTGCCTTTTTGTGTTAACATGCAATGCTAGCTTTGGTCTCTTTCTTAAGGGGAAAATATAGCTAGTTAGAGGTGTTTTTTTGTTTTGTTTTCTTTTTTTAACAGGGGTGGTGGGATTCCCTATAGGAAGTCTGTGAACCTGGGAGTGTAGCCGCAGATGCTTTGCAAAGCCTGCTTTCGTTTTCTACCTCCTGCTTCTGCATTCTTCTTTTTATTGACCCTTGGGTGTCCAGTAAATGTTTGTGGAACTAGTTATCTTTTTCCAGGGTCAGGCTCTCCTTAACCCCCCATTTGTCCTCTCCACCTTTTCCTCCTACTCTTTGTTTTCACAGTTAGTGGCTCCTGGAGCAGCTGGTTTGCCCTGATTGCCTTACTGGCTGAATTCTACTGATAACACCTGTCTCTTTGGCAGATTGGTGGACTAGAGAGAGGGCTTTCATGTGGAGTGAAGGCAAACCCAGTCCTCCTGGCCCTCCCGTGAACACTCCTTGCCTACTGACTTTGTGTGTCATGACATTGCTGAGTGATTTTTGTTGCATTTTAGGGAAAGCTGACGGCCAGAGAGCGGATCAGTCTCCTGCTAGACCCTGGGAGTTTTGTTGAGAGTGACATGTTTGTGGAACACCGATGTGCAGATTTTGGAATGGCTGCTGATAAGAATAAGGTATCTGTTCACAATGGTGCAGGCCTCCAAGTTGCGCTTACCAGCTGTGGCCCTGCTGGTCTACTACTAGATAATGAAGTCCTGTTGGGACTCAGGATGCATTGAAAAATTTCAAGTATCAGGTTCTGGAATTGCAGAAGTGCCTCTTGAGAAGCACTGTTGGGGCCTCCAGGTTCCCCACTCCCCTTTGTCTGCAACTGAAGGAATGTGGGTGCACTGCTCATGCTTTGTGCAAGGTGACTGGCCCAGCTCCCAGGGCTCGTGTGGTTTCCCAGTTCTTGAAGTTGTAGAATGACAAACTTAGAGGGAAAGTTGAAAATGTCTTTTGATTGGGTTCTGTTCTGCCTAGGTACCAGGGACCCCTAAAGGCTAACCAGTCACTTCTTTGACATACTTTAAGTTTATGCTTTGGACTTTTGGAGGTCAGAGTCACCGACACTTATTCTTTCAACTGGGTGTTCTCCAAGATGCACAGAGTTTTTTGGACTCACTGGGTCCATTTTCTAAAGGTCCATGATCAAAGATTTGTAACCTTGGCAATAAACTAGCCAGCTCCATTTGATTCATTAGGAACCATACAGTGACTGTCAGAATTCCAAGCAAAATGCTAGGTTTGCCTTCTTAAGGTTTGGGGGTTGGTATGTGGCTTTGCAGAAATTGCCATGTTTTTTTGTATGTCCTCTTCTTTCCTCTGAGCCCTCAGTAGTGACAGCCCTAGGGGAGTCTCCTGATTATTCTACTTCTAGGAAGGATACAGTGCTTTTCATTTCTGGTGATGAAGCAGTAGCACAGTGCTTGCTGTTGCAGAACTGAGGCAGGGAGGAGGGAATTCCTTTATGTTCTGTATTTATACTGAATTTTAAGGGATTTGGGGTGGAGTCTTTTTTTAGGGTGGGATCTTTCATTGGGGCATAATTGCTAGATTCATGAGAGAAGTATTTGGATTTTTTAACCTTTATTTTTCTGTTTTTCTGGTAGTTTCCTGGAGACAGTGTGGTCACTGGACGAGGACGAATCAATGGAAGACTGGTTTATGTCTTCAGTCAGGTATTTTCTACTCTAATTGGCTGAGCTTTCCTTGAGGGCAGAGCCAGGAGCAAAATGTTCCTTTTCTTTGAAAAGAAAACAGTTCTTGGGAAAGAATGCTTTCCTATAGTTGGGGCTTGTGAGGGAATTATTATTATTATTTTTTTTTAGTACATATGTCCAGAGTATTGTACTCTGTGTTTTTTTTTCTTAGGGAGAAAGAGTCCTTAGTCTGTTTGAGGGAGGATCATAGAGCAGTAGTCTTGTAAGCGGTCTTGGGAGACAGGAGTTTATCCAAGTGAGTGAGATTCTCCTTGGCAGATTGGTTGTGAGCTGGGACGGCTGCCGTGGTCTGGGCAGTGGATGCATTTGGGCAGAGGGGAGTTGACTCTCAGAACCACAGGTCCTTTTGGCTTTCATGAATGTGTTCAAGCAAGTTTTGTTAGGCTGTATCAAGACAGATAGAGTTTCTTCACATGGAGACCGTAGGAGAATGTGGTAGACAGAACAGTGACACAAAATTCTAATCCCTGAAACCCGTGAATATGTAATTCTACCTGGCAAAATAGAATTAAGCTTGCAGATGGAATAAATGTTACTAATCAGTTGACTTTAAATAGAACAGCTTGGGTTATTTAGGTGGGCCCAGTGTAAGCACAAGGGTCCTTAGAAGTGGAAGAGAGAGGCAGAAGGGGAGGTTGGAGTAAGGCTATGTGAGAAGGACTCTGCCTGCCGTTGCTGTCTCAGAAGAGGGAGGGCAGGGGTTGTGAGCCGAGGAAAGCAAATAGATGGTCTCTAGAAGTTGGAAAAGATAAGACAAGAGAGTCTCCCCTGGAGCCTCCAGAAAGGAGCATGGCCCTGCTAACCATGATTTTGGGCCAGTGAGACCCATCTAGGACTTCTGAATTACAGAACTGTAAGGTAATGAATATGTATTGTCTCTAGCCATTGAATTTGTGGTAATTTGTTACAACAGCAATGAAAACTAATGCAAAGAGCATGTTGTATACTATTTTTTTGTTTGACTTTTTTTTTCCCCCTCCACTAAGAGATGGGAATATATATATAATTCTAAATATTCAGTTTCTTTTACAGATCTTAAAAGTAGGGAGCTTGTTTAGGAACCTGGAATGTTTTCTGAATTTGATAGTAAAATAATTATACTTGATTATTTTAAAATTTAAACCATACTCATTTGCGAATAGGATTACTTTTGAAATATTTTAAAACTTTTTTATAAATGAGTCTACCAAATGCCTGGCTATAAGAATCATATCTTTTTTTTGTCATTTAGGAGACCTAGGCAAAAAATTGTACAGAAGGAACCATTAGTAAGATAGTTGGAACAAAGAAGGTTATTGTGCTTTTTGGGCACAATGTTCTCTGAACTTTAAGCAGATGCAAACATTCATTGAATTGATACTTTGAGCGTCTCTTCTGCGCCTGTTTGGTGGGAGTGTGGTGGAGGTGGAGAAGATGAGACAGTTCTTGTCCTGAAGAAGCTAATCATTTTGTTGATGGAATGGGGCAGAACAGGAATGGCTACATCTACAGTGAGGTTCTGGGCTAGCTCTCAGGACGTGGAAAGATCATATTTGAATCCAGGAAAGCTTTAGGGAAAATGGGGCATGTGAAATAGGCCGTGAAGGATACTGAGGGGAAGAATGATGAGCCAACTTTCTTGTAGTGATCCCCTAAATGTTCGTGTCTGCAGGCCTTTTTTCTAGGAGGAGCGTTCATTTTTCCAGAGAAGCAATCGCAGTCTTTTGTGCGATAATTGGCTGTAGATGTGTTCCTGGGGGAGGGAGGTCAACATTGGCTCATCATTCACTGTACAGACTGGAAATCTCACCTGTTTTCAGGCTCGTCTTTGCTGCCTGTAGTGGCGGGGGTTGTGACAACAGCCCTCTGGTTAGGTTTCTTTAGGGAGTAAATGTCCTTTCTCCTCTCCAGGTAAAGAAGAGGCCCTGTGGGGTCTAACTGCTCTCAACCCAGACTTCCTGTTAGCCCACTTCCCACCACACTTTCTGTGGTTCCTGGGCTGTCCCCTCCTGAGGTTACTCCCCACACAGGTGTGGAGGCTTCCATTTGCTCCAAGTTAGATGTTCTTGTGTGTTCACTCATTTGTTCACTCTCTCGTCTGCTGCTGTTTGCTCTTCCTTTTTTGTCCTCATGGGCTGAATCTGTTATGAATTCTCCACTATCTTTTTGAGGGGGTTTTAGGAAGGAGGTCATTCCTACAGAAAGCTTTTTATATCAGAAGGTAATGAAAATCTAGAGGCAAGAAGAAACAGTGAGGACTGCCATTCACTTCTTTCACCTCTTTTGTCAAAACAGCAAATATATCCTAGTAATAGAAATGCCTGTTTGACCTCCATAGAATCTGATTTTGGAGGTTAATTCTATATGAAAACTTTTCCTTTCCGCAGAGCAACGAATCTTTTTTGTAGGTCTAGTTTTTTAGGAGAGCTAGGTCTTTTGCTCTTCACATTCCATGAACCCCTTTTAAGCTATTTTATTCACTACTTATTCTGTGGGATAATTTAGAAGTCAGACTTTTCCCCCAGTCTTTTAAACTTTTGAAAATGCTTTAAAAACTTCAAAGTCTGTGAATTTTTCATTTCCTCCTCCTAGTGGGTCTTCATTTCTGCCTACATTACATATTTTTTTATTTAGTTGTTTTCTTTTTAGGATTTTACAGTTTTTGGAGGTAGCCTGTCCGGAGCACATGCCCAAAAGATCTGCAAGGTAAGTATGTAATGTTGCAAAACAAACTCAGTACTTTCATCAGTTACATGGGGTGGGTCAGAGGTGTGCAGAATGTGGTGCTGACCTGAAGGTTCCTTCAGTCCAGGGCAGGAATTCTTAACATTTTCTGTAACATGGATCTCTTTGGCAGTCTTGTGAAGCCTGGACCCACATTTTTACACATGCATAAAATAAAATATGTAGGATTAGAAGGGATTAAAAATATTAAAAATCACATGTAATATATATGCTTCCTTATTTAATGTGTTGAATAACAAGATGTAGCAATGGATAAACTCTCGTTTCAAAGTAGGTATGAATGAAAACAGTATTTTGAGATTATCTGCAGGAACTTTAATGGGACATAAAAATCTGTGACTTCTATTTATGATAAAATCACAGATATTTCTAATACTTATGTGGTTAATAAAGATGTAAGATTTTCCCATCCAAGGTCACAGACTCCTTGCTCTAAGGGTCCAGGTTCATAAGCCACTTTGGGTTCTTGGGACCCCAGGTAAAGAACCCGTGGTCTAGGTGGAGAGTTCAGTTGCTAAAAGAACAGTTCAGGGATTACATGATGGTATTTAAAAACCTCTGCTAGAGATTAGATGCTCTGGAAGTGAGTAATAGTGTAGATCACATTTGGAGAGTTTTGGAATTAAAGGTGCTATGCTTAGTCGCTCAGTTGTGTCCGACTCTTTGCGACCCCATGGACTGTAGTCCGCCAGCCTCCTCTGTCCATGGGATTCTCCAGGCAGGAATACTGGAGTGGGTGGCCATGTCCTCCTCCAGGGGATCTTCCCCACCCAGGTATCAAACCCAAGTCGCCCACATGGTAGGCAGATTCTTGACTGTCTTAGCCACTAGGGAAGCCCAAAGGGAACTATGGCCCGTACGGGAATTGAACCCGCAACCTTGGTGTTACTAGCGCCACACTTTAACCAGCTGATCTAAAGGTAGACATTACTTAATAGCTGGGTGGGTTTCCCTGTGTAACAGAACACCTGGCTTCTCGATGTGGTCCTGTCATGTGTTATTCCTGAGACCTTGGGCCAACCACTTCCCTTTTAAACCTTCCTAATTTTTGTTTTCTTACTGCCTCTGTTATGATGATTAAATGAGATAATGGAAGTGAAAGTACTTTGTGAATTCTCTAGCACTGTTAAAAATGCTGCTCGTGAGGCTGTCAACTACTGACCTGTGAGAAAAATCTGTCTTGTTGGAAGTAGAAGGCCTGAACCTGGGCTCTGCTTAATAGATGGGTCCACATTTACTTTCACAAAATACTGCTTTGGGGGACTTCTCTGGTGGTCCAGTGGCTAAGACTCCACGCTCTTGATGCAGGAGGCCTAGGATTGATCCCTAGTTTGGGAACTAGATCCCATATGCCACAACTAAGACCCAGTGCAGCCAAATAAATACATAAACACTAAAAGAAAAATATTGCTTAGCCATTCTGTCTTCTATCAGTTATTTCGAAGGAGTAATTGGGAACAAAACTGACTGTTGAAAAAATTATATTACAGCCTGGGCCTCTGGCTCTGGAAATTGCCATGAATAGTCTTAGCCTCTGCTAATGGGAAGTTCTTTGACTCTGGGCTGCTTGGGGGTCTTTAATCAGCCCTTTAAACATCTGATTCTGTCTTCCATGAAGGTACCCAGTCACCATGGGGAATGAAGCCAGTGTTACCAACTCCTGTTTTGAAAAGTACACTCAAAACATTTTCTAGAAAACCACTGTGGTGCTTTGTAAATATGGTTTTTCATAGCAAGATCAGTTGTCTCACAAAAGATTTCTCTGCTGTCTCAGATCATGGACCAAGCCCTCACAGTGGGGGCTCCAGTGATTGGACTGAATGACTCTGGGGGTGCACGGATTCAAGAGGGAGTAGAGTCTTTGGCTGGCTACGCAGACATCTTTCTGGTGAGAAACTGTTCAAAGAGAATCAAAGAGTACAGGGCTGAGTTCTCTAAGCTGTATGCTGGTTGGAGCTTCCCTATCTCACCTTGTGTCCTGTGTCACTGGGGGTGGATGAAAAGTGAGAGAGATGGGAGTTCCCTAGAGGCCTAATGGTTAGGGCTCTGCCATTGCCCAGGTTTAATCCCTGGTTGAGATCTCGAAAGCAAAGTGCTGCAACAAGGGGAAGAAAAACAAGAGATGTGCAGTGGGGAGGATTTTCTTCCTTTTTTACTTGTAGAGGCCTCATACTTACTGGGGAAAAACAAAATTAAAGATCATTCAGAAGCGAAAGTCACTTAAATATTTTTTTTCAAAAGCAAGGAGGAAGGAATTTAAAAGGTTAAAATGAACTGACTTGCTGGAATTAGGAATTTTCTTATAATTTTTTTAACTTTATTTTATATTGGAGTATAGTTGATTAACAGTGCTATTTTAGCTTCAGATGTACAGTGTAGTGATTCAGTTATATGTATACATGTATCTATAGGATTGGAAATTTTAAAAAAGCAGTGCTTTTTCTTTTTTGGTTAAGACATTACAAGATCATTACACAGTACAAAGTTCAAGCTGTAGAGCAAAGAAGAAAGAAATCTCCCCTCCCCCAGACCTCACCATTCAGGAACAGTTGGTGAACATCATTTCAGATGTCTTTCTGCTTTGTTACAGACTGAAATTAAAGAGAAAGAAATAAAAAGAAACACAAAAATAAATTAAATGTGTCATTTGCAGTGGGAAGTGTATTGTGAGAGTATAGGAAGGGAGGCTGGGGTGAGGGAGAGATCCTGCCAAATGGAAACTTAAGAGAAGGGACAGGTCAGCATTTCCAGGGAAGGGAGGAGAGATAGGATGGAGACAGGCAGACATTGTTTCTAATCAGGCCAGCTGTTCTTGTTGTCCTCTGGCCTGCAGGCTTATGAGGGTTTTTATTCCTGTCCACTGCCCTCTGTGATCAGACAGAAAAATGTGTGTTTACTTTGTGTTTGATACTTGGTTAGCTGTGGGAGCACTTGGGTGCGTTGAGAAGCCACTTTGTAGATCTTAAACCTACTTTTTAATCTTTAAATTTGAGCTCTTAGGGATAGCCCACTAGGGAGTAAAGGAATTCCTGTATATCATTTACCCTCATTCACCAGTTTACATTTTGCCTGTTTGCTCTTATCATTTTCTCTCTCTATATGCATATTTGCCTGTTATATTTTTCTGAAATATTTGAGAATAGATTGGAGATTGTGCACCCTTTATCTCCTAAATCCTTCATTGTTTTCTAGGAACAAGGACATTCTTGTATAAACAGAGTAGCATAGTTAGGAAACTGAATATTGACTCATCGATGTTATTCATGGTTTTTATTCATATTCCATCAAATGATCCTAATAAAGACTTTAAGTTACTCCCCACTCCTGGGCACCCCCCCCTCCCCCCCCCAGTCTAGGATTAGGTACTGCCTTTAGTTGTCCTATCTCTTTAATCTCCTTTAATCTGGAACATTTCCTCAGATTTTCTGTCTTCCATGACTTCTGATAGTTTTAAATACAGCTTTATTGAGATATAATTTACAAGTCATAAAATTCATCCATTGCATACAATTCAACAATTTTTAAAATAGAGTTATGCAACCATTACCACAATCTACAGTTTAGAATCTTTCCTTCCAAAAAGATCCTTTTTCATCTGACTCTTTTCACTTAGCATAATGTTTTTGAAGTTCATTCATATTGTACTGTTTATCAGTGGTTTGTGTTTATTGCTGAATAATATTATATAGATATACCACATTTTGTTTATCTAACTGATGGACATTTGGATTTCTACTTTGACTATTATAAATAATGCTGCAATGTACATTTGGATATTACTCATTGTGTGGATATATGTTTTCATAACCCTTGAATATATTCCTAAGAGTAGAATTATTGCATCAAATTGTTGAACCCAAGTTTGTGTGCCAGATGCACAGTGAGGCCAAACAAAACTAAAATGTTGGCGTTTGGAGTGGAGAAAGGTTTATTGTAGGGCCAAGGAAAGACCTGAACTTCCTCAGTGGGTTTCAGGGAGGAGTTTTTGGGAAGGTAAGGGAGAGTAGCAGTGTGTGTGACCTTCCTCTGTCTGGCTGATGGTGAGATAACATGGTGGTGTTCCAGGAATCTCACTCATCAGCATTCTGGTTCCAGCTAGGCTGGGGTCCAGTGCTTGAGCTTAGCCTCGTTACCATCCCCCACCTTGGTGGTAGAGGGCCTTAGTTTCTGCAGAACTCAGAGAGATGTATCAAATTGTTAGGCACATCCCCTGAGGAGGAACAGGCCCAGGCCCCATTCACTCCCTTAACTAGTTACTGTTTGAATCTGCCCTTTGGAACTCAGGGAAGGTCTGGGAGGCTGAACCATTTTTCCTACAAACAAGAATTGGGGGATACAGGAAGATTTTTGTACTTGGGAAGGTCTTATAAGATCCTACTTGACTTCATTGTGATAAGTTTATGTGTAACTTTATAAGAAACTACCAGATTTTTTTTCCAAGTGGCTGTAATTGAGGGTTTCAGGTTCTTACCATCCTTGTTGACACTTAGCATTGTCATCCTCTTTCATTATAGCCATTTCAGTGATAAGTAGTGGCATCTAAGGTTTTAATCTGTATTTTCCTGCTAACGAATCCTGTTGAGTATTTTTTAATGTACATAGTAGTCATTTGTATATTTTATTTGCTGAAGTGTTTATTCAGATCTTTCGCTCATTTTATAATTGGATCTTGAGTTGTGAGAGTTCTTTATATATTCTGGATACAAGTCCTCTATCAGATACAATTTACAAATATATTTTTCTAGTCTGTAGCTTTTTGTTTCTTAATGGTGCTTTTGAAGTACAAAATTTTAAATTTTAAAGTCCAGTTTATCAGTTTTTTCTGTTGTGAATCATGCTTTATTTGTCATATGTAAGAACCCTGCCCAATATGTCGTGAAGTCATGAAGATTTTGTCCAGTGTTTTGTTTTTTTAAATGGAGTTTTATAGGTCTTGGCTCTCATATTAGGTCTGTGATCCCTTTTGAGTCAATTTTTTAGTAAGGTGTGAGGTCAGGGTCCAAATTCATCCTTGTCTCACCACCATTTACTGACATGATCATTCTTTCTCTCTTGAATTGTCCTGGCACTTTGGTGGAAAGAAAATCAATTGACGTAAATGTAAGGGTTTCTTTCTGGACTCAGTTCTTTTCCATTGATCTATATGCTTATCTTCCATCAGAAGTACACTCTCTCCTGGAATTCGTGTGTGGCGTTTGTTGGTTCATTTGATGTTTTTCCATGGGTCCCTCAGTCTCTATTATTTTTTTTCTCCCTTTTTCGCTGTTCCTCAGAGTGGATAGTTTCAATTGTCTTGTCTTCAAGTTCTCTCAGGGTCTTCTGCTTGCTAAAATCTGTAAAACCCCTTTAGTTATCTTTTTGCTTCAGTTATTGTACTTTTTAACTCCAGAATTTATGCTTGGTTTCTCTCTATAATTTCTATTTCTTTACTGTCCTTCTCATTTTGTTCACACATTGTTTTCCTGATTCCCTATAGCTCACTGAACATATTTAAGACAGTTAATATAACATCTTTGACTTATAATTCCATTGTCTGGGCTTCCCAGCAGTAGTTTTTGTCAGGGTTTTTTTTTTCCCCTGTAAATAGACTATACTAGGCTGTTTATTTGTGTGTTTGGTAATTTTTTATGTACTAGACATTGAATTATGTTTGGTAATGTTGGAAATCTAATTCTCCCACTTTTTAGATTGCTGATTTTTGCTTATTGGGGGCTGAAAAGTGAAAGTGATAGTTGCTCAGTCGTGTCTGACTCTTTGTGAACCCATGGACTGTAGCCCACCAGGCTCCTCTGTCCATGGGCTTTTCCTGGCAAGAACACTAGAGTAAGTTGCCCTTCACTTCTCCAGGGGATCTTCCTGACCCAGGGATTGAACCTGGGTCTCTTACATTGCAGGCAGATTTTTTACCATCTGAGCCACCAGGGCCTTCCATTTGTGACTTTTCCAACTTATTTTTGCAAAAAAATGTTTTCCATTTTTGTGGCCACTGAAGTTTTAATTTTGTTGCAGGAAGGGGAAACCCCTTCCAGGGCCTGAAAGTGGGCTCTTGTCACTCACTCACTGAGGGACACACATGCTAACAATATAAGAGGTTTTATTGGGAAAGGGGTGCCTGAGTGGAGAGCAGTGGAGCAAGGGAACCCAGGATAACTTCTCTGCCACGTGGTTTGCAGTCTCAGGTTTTATGGTGATGGGATTAGTTTCCGAGTTGTCTTTGGCCGATTGTTCTGTTTCCTGATGGCACATACATTTCTCATCCAAGATGATTGCTAGCAAGAAGGATTCTGGGAGGTGGTAGGACAGCTGGCACCTCCTTTTGACTTTTCCTGAACTCTTCTGGTTGATGGTGGCTTATTAGTTTCATGTTCTTTCCAGGACCTCCTTCATGAAATAACTCACACAAATGGTTACTATGGTGCCTGGCCAGGGTGGGCAGTTTCAGTCAGTGTGCTTCCCCTAACAATTCCATTGTCTCTGCAGTCACCTGATGACTGCTCCTAGGAGATGAGAGTGAGTGAAGTCACTCAGTCGTGTCCAACTCTTTGCGACCGCATGGACTGTAGCCCACCAGGCTCCTCTGTCCATGGCATTTTCCAGGCAAGAATACTGGAGTGGGTTGCCATTTCCTTCTCTAGGAGATCTTCCCAACCCAGGGATTGAACCCCAGTCTCCCGCATTGTAGGTAGACGCTTTACCATCTGAGCCACCAGGGAAGTCTCTTTAAATCACATCTCAGCTGGGAAGTGGCTTTAGCTAGTTGGGGGTAAAACACTGGCTAGCCTCTGTGTTGGCCTCCTAGTGGTCAAAGCCCTTGATCAGTAACCAAACCCACAAATCTGATTTTTGGAGGACAAAGCTCTTGTTACTCACCCTGACACCAGCTAGCCACCCTAGGAACCCAGGCTGCCACAGAGTTGTAGGCTGTGAGAGGGTAGCTGCTGAGATCCGGAACTCTTTGCTGCAATGCTTGTACCTGGACACACCTTGAGCAACAGAATACAGAGAAACTATATGGGACTAAAAATAACTTCATGCATGGGCAGTCAGGACAAATCCTGGACAAAAGATGCAAAGAAACCAGGAAACGCAACTGCTACTTCTAAGGAGCCTGGAGCAGAAGCAGGGTACTGCGCATGCCCTGTGTACAGAACCGAGGGGGTGGGCAAACCACCTAAGCCACCCCTCTGATCTGACATCTGGACACACCCCTACCCTCACCCAATATAATGAACAAGCTCACTACCTGCCCTGCCTCCCAGTTTGGGGAACCAGCAACCAAAGGAAACTTGTTTGTTCTTGCTCATTCCTGCTGAGCGTGGGTTTTCCCTTCCCCCTGCCCACCCCAAGCCTCCCCTGAATTTCTTGTCTGGTCTCTAGTCAATTTCTGCTAATTAAGGAGACCAAGAACTCTGTTGCAAGACTACTATGCTAAATGTGAAAACTGACCGATATTTACCTACCACTTTAGGAAGTCTTTCCTGGAAGCTACAAGTGTTCCCCCAGATTCCAGAATTTCGAATAGTTGCTTCAGACAGTTCCTGCCAACTCTGTAGTTATTTTGGTGGTGGGATGGATTCCTTTTCTGTAATCTTCTTTGATGTCACTCAAATATTATGTCAAACACATATTTTTAAATGAATCTTTCCAATTCCTCTGAACTTTTGGTACTCTATGAGTTTTTTAAGTGGTTACTCTTGTTGAGACTCAGCCTCTCTTCACAGGTGCCAAATAGAAACACGGAGACAGAGTTTTGGGTGAAGTAGAAAAGACTAGCTTTTATTGCTTTGCCAGGCAAAGGGGTGTAGAGTGGGCTAATGCCCTGCAGACCATGTGGCCCACCATGGAAGGGGTAGTGAGGAGTTTTATAGTGTTCAAGGAGCAGGGTGTGATCGGCTCGTGGATTGGTTGGCATCAAGGTGAAGTTTCTAGCAGCATCAACTGGGGGGAAATTAACAAGATG
The DNA here is from genome assembly GCF_033118175.1 of Dama dama. Taxonomy (NCBI): domain Eukaryota; kingdom Metazoa; phylum Chordata; class Mammalia; order Artiodactyla; family Cervidae; genus Dama; species Dama dama. The sequence goes on from NC_083699.1 coordinate 84,595,839, forward strand.
GCTCCAGTCAGGCTCTCTCGCTCCACGCTCTCACACCCTCTCGCCCTATGTTCTGTAAACAGTGACTTTGCGGGGGTTATGTAACAACTGAGATCAATTATAGCAATACGCATGCACGCCACAAGGTACTCGCTTGGCTCCTGGCTACTTTTGTTCTATTATAGAAGCTTCACCTGAAGAGCCCTGGCTCCTGGGGCGGCGTCATAGTTATGTTACGTGAGATAATGCGATGACTCGGTTATGCTGCTACCGTTGCTGTGTCGGCTAGGAGAGAGATGTGTTACGGCTGCTGCCAGTCAGGAGAGAAGAAACACGTCTGCGGTTCCTAAGGCTCCTTGTGTCTCCTTCCAGCCTCTTAGCTTGCCTACCCTGGGCTCAGTGAACAGTGTGAGCAGCAAAACAATTGGCATCACGAACAGGATCAGCAATCCAGTCAACCTTCTGGTTTCACCCAGTCTAGGGTCTGTGTTCCTGTGGTCAGCAGTTTTCATCTGACCTGCCGTTTTCATCTGGAGGGGTCTGCTTCCTGTAAAAACAACTTAGGAATGTGTGTCAGGCGTTTATATCTTTCAGGAAACTGGGAGTTTGGTGATTCTGTGATGTGGCAGAATTATAGTCTAAATTGTTACCACTTCCTTAGCCCAACAGCTATTCTTTGCTTCCTCATCTTCACATTTCCCACTCTTTAACTCTGGAGTCAGCATTTTACTTCAAAAGACAAGGACATGGGGCTTGTACATGGTTTCAGCTCAAAGAGTAATAATATGTAGATTTATCTATTTCAAATTGATCCTGACTTAGTTCTGGTAAAATATAAGAACTTTGTTCCAACAGAGCTCCATTTTTATCCTCCTTTCTTTGTGCTGTTATTGTTATGTCTAACATCAACATGTTACCATTTTTGCTTTATGCACCCTTGTTGTTTTAAAAGTATTAAGAGGGATAACTATGTTTATACAGTATTGTACATTTAACCACTAATTTACCAGTTTTAGTGTTCTTACTTCTTGTGGATTTGAATTACCATCTGTTGGTGTTTTCTTTCACCCTGAAGGACATCCTGAGCTAGTGTGGGCAATGATAAAGCCTTGGTTAAGAATGCCTTAGACTCCCACTGTTCTTATCATGCAGTCAGCAGTGTTTTATTAGTAAACATGCTTCTGTTAATGTTTGGTCCAGTTTCAGAGCCCTGAAATGTTTTTGACAATTTAGTGATATTTTTTAGTTGGTTTTTGTGGAGAGAGTTTTCTGAACTCTTCACTCTGTCATAGCTGGAAGCCTGTTCACCCAGCTTGATATTTTCTGCAGAATATGGACAGCTTTTCTTCATCTTTTTTTTTTTTTTAGTAATTGTGGTAAGATACGCATACTAGAAAACTTACTAAATTTAAACATTCTTAAATGTACAGTTCAGTAGTCTTGAATACGTTCATGATTTTATGTACTTGTCACTGTTGTCCATCTCCATAACTTTATGTCTTGCAAAACTGAAACTCTAAACCCATTAAACAATTACTCTCTGTTATCTCCTTCCCCAGCCCCTGGTAATCACCATTCTACTCTGTCTCTATTATTTTGACTAAATAGCTTATTTAAGGAAAATTGTATATTGGTTTTTTGTGACTGGATGAATAATATTCCACTGTATACACATACATTTTGTTTATCCGTTCATCTGTTGATGGGCATTTGGGTTGATCTCACATTTTAGCTATTGTGAGTAATACTGCTATGAATATGGGTGTAAAATTATCTCCTTGAGACGCTGTTTTGCATTCTATACAGTATATCCCCAGAAGCAGATGTTGTGGGTTGGAAAAGAATTTCCTGACATGAGGCAGACTGAGAGGAGGATTGAGTTTTTTAGAGTGGGAGATGCTGTTATAACAGCAGCTGGCTCAAGCGAGAGCCCACGCTTTTTGTAGCCTCACAACAAAGAAAATTCCTGCTGGAAGGGTGGCATTAGGTGATTTGTGAGGATGCTATAAGGTGGTGAACAAGGTGGATATTTTTATCTAATATGCTGTCAGAGAACAGGCCAGTTTAGATCAGAGGGGCTCTCGGCAACCGTTGTTATGGGGCTCAGTCAGTTCCGGAGATGACCTTGGTTGTGGGGCTCCACATCTGTGGCCTTGGTATAAGGCCTTGCACCTGTGACCTTGGTACAGGGCTCCACAATATACTTTCTGGATTGTGTGATAATTCTATTTAAAAGTTTTTGAGGAACCACCATGCTATTTTTCGCAGCAGCTATACCATTTTACATTCCCACCAGCAGTGCACAAGGGGCCCAATTTCCCCTCATCCTTACCGACACTATTGGTTTTCTATTTTTTTAATAGTAGCCATCCTAATGCGTGTGATGTAGCATCTCATTCGAGGTTTGATTTGCCCTCATGCAAGTGATTCTGAGCTGGAGTGGGAGGGACTCGCAACAATGAGGTGAGGTGCAACAACAATGGCTGCCTAACTTCCTAACTGCACCTCTGGTTAGAATCAGCAACTGACCATCAGCGCATAGATTTCCAATATTTGGAGGACAGAGTCCTTTTTGCCTTTGTCTGGGTAAACTGTTCCAGGAAAACATGCATAGCTGCCTGTGCCTCGTGGCTCAGGTTAGGGGCTGGGTAGGGGTGGGTGCTGCTGCGCTGAGAGCTGAAATTGAGATGAACCACGATTTGCCTTCCTAATCTTCCTCTGGAACTTAAAAACCTGTAGGTTATCTGTACAGTTACAAAAAGTTACATGAGGCAGGTTCTGCCAGTGCAGTTTTTGTCCAGGTGGAGTGTCAGATTCCTGGGGCTTCCCACTCTACTATCTTCCCATAATCCTCTCTATAGATCTTTTTTGTGCTGTCCTGAGCTATGTCCTATGAGTTACAGAAATTGGACTCAGACCCAGGGCAGGGCTAAAAATGGACATACTTCTCTTAAGCTGACATGGCTCAGGGAAGGATAGAAGCCGGTGGTTGGGCAAGGAGTCGTTGGGCTCATGTCTTGTCAGGGTCCTCCAGCCCCCTGGGAAATCTTGTTTTTCCCAAAAGATGGCCTGAGGGTTGGCTCTTCACAGCACCGCTGTCCCTGTGGAGCCCTTCTGGCTCCTGCTGCCTCCTTATTGCCCATCTGCCTTGTCTAGGGGTGGGCAGACATTGAATACTCAGGGTCAAGTCGCACTTAACCTCTTAGCCTTATCCTGTAACTATTGGGTATCCTCTGTGTGGAGTGGGAAGGGGCTCCAGGTAGAGGTCAAGGGTCCAGGATAAGTGTTGGCCCTGTGTATTATGCCTAAGGTTTCCATTCATTCTTCTAGCCAGTTTTGTACAGACAGAGGCTCTGGCCTGAGGTGTGTTTAGAGGTGGGGTTTAGAGGTGGTGGGGTTCTCTCTGAGTTCATGTCCTGGTGGAGCTTTTGGGGAATGAATGCTCTGCCAAGGAAAGAAGAGGTTATTTGGTCCAGAAAGTAATGTGTCAACCCTCCCACCAGATGGGGAGAAGATCGCATATACAATTTTGGTAGAAACTGTACAGATTAACTCTCTTGGATAGAATTTCTGTGAATAAAAGCCAAATGTACTTTCACTGTTGCCTCTGTCTTTCTGCAGATAATGCCTTGAACACCTCTGTAACCAGATACCTTTGCCTTTCTCTTTTGGCAGAGGAATGTCACGGCATCCGGAGTCATCCCTCAGATTTCTCTGATCATGGGCCCATGTGCTGGTGGGGCTGTCTACTCTCCAGCCTTAACAGACTTCACGTTCATGGTGAAGGTAAGCAAGAAGTGCCTGGTTCTCCTGCCCTTTGAGAGTTATGCAGCACCTCACCTGCAATAGCAATCATTCCTGACCCAGATCTGGGTTGTTATCTGTACAGTTGTATTGACTTTCAATGTAGTGATGATAAAATCTTGGTAGGGAGAAACTTTTGGCATGAAAACTGCAGCTTGTATGGATTCAGTGGCAAAATGTGCTTGTGTACTTCATTGGTGGGTGATTTTACTTGCTGATATGAATTGCAGGTGATTTTAGGTAATCGAAGGATTCTATCCTCTGCCCAGACAGGTGATTATTTACTGGATTCTTTTAGAAGGTTTCTCATGGAAAACTTTTCTGTAATCTGTTCCATTGGGAAGTTGTTTCTTATGTTCTGCCTTTATTTCTTCAGCTCTTTGCCATTTTATTATATTTTGTCTATGATGGTAATGTTAGATCTGATTTCTAGCTTCATTGTGCAAGGTACATATCTTTATTACATGATTTAGATGACTTGATATTTTAAAATGATTCTGGGGGACTTCCCTGGCAGTTTAGTGGTTAAGACTTTGCCTTCCAATGCAGGGAGTTTGGGTTTGATCCCTGGGTCAGGAAGATCCCCTGGAGAAGGGAATGACAACCCACTCCAGTATTCTTGCCTGGAGAATTCCATGGACAGAAGAGCCTGGTGGGCTACAGTCCATGGGGTCAAAAAGAGTCAGACATGACTGAGTGACTAACATACTTTTCTGGGAGCTAAGATCCCATAGTCCTCATGGCCAAAAAACCAAAATGTAAACAACAGAAGCAATATTGTAACAAATTCAGGAAAGACTTTAAAAATGGTCCACATTAAAAAAAGAAAGTCATATAAATGGAATCATACAATATGTAGCCTTTGAAAAAAATGATTTTTAAAAGAAGCCTATTTGAAATCATACGTGTGTAATTACCCTTACCCTGATACTTAAAAAAGTCTTTTCTCTTAAAATATTTTTAAACATAATGAGCAATAAATGTCAAGACAAGTTAGTGTGCAAAATGAAAGAGAATCATCCAAGATGAAACAGTGTAAACACAGGAAGTGTACATTGGAAACACTTTTCTCTTTGGCATTAGGAATTAAGGTTTAGCAGAGTCCTTATCCCTTGACTCAACTATTTTTTCTTAGTGATGGATTAAAAACAACCTCAAAGTTCAATGTTCAGTTTAGGTTGGGCTTTAAAAATTAAGATGACCACATCCCTTACTTCCTGAACTTTGCCCACTAAATCTGTGTATGCCATAGCTACCTGGTGCTACCTAGTTGTCTTCCTACCTGGTAGGAATGGAGGTGTGGGATCAGTTCCTCTGGCTAAAGCCTTCTTTCCTCCTCTCCGTACTTACATGCTGGGATTTTAAAACATTTTCCCCTGTTTTATTGAGATATAATTGACATATAACATTGTTCTAGTTTAAGGTGTACATGTTGATTTGATACTTACATATTGCAAAATGATTACCCCTGTAGTCCTCGCATAAATGCCATTCCTATTTTGTGAGGATAACATTTGGGATCTACTCTCTCAGCAATTTTCCAGTATATGATATGATATTTACTGATAACTAATCACTATGTTGTACAGTAAATCCCCAGAACTTATTCATCTTATAATTGGAAGATTGAATCTTTTGATTAACATGCTCCCCCCCCCCCCCCCCCCCCCCACCTTGGTAACCTCCATTCTTTTTCTACTAGTTCAGCTGTTTTGGAGTTCACATATAAATGAGATCATACAGTATTTCTCTTTCTCTGACTTACTTTACTTAGCATATGCTAAGCAAAGTGCCCTAAGGGTCCATTCATGTCACAAATGGTAGGATTTCCTTTTTTATCATGGCTGAATATTTCTCTGGGTGTGATTGTGTGTATGTATGTGTCACATTTTCTTTATTGATATGCATATCCAATGGGTGATGCTGTGTGTATATGTGTGTGTGTGTCACATTTTTTTTTTATCCATTCATCCGTTGGTGGGCGCTTAGGTTGTTTCAGTATCTTGGTTATTGTGAATAATCCTGTATTGAACATGGAAAAGCAGATATCTCTTCGAGGTCCTGATTTGATTTCCTTTGGATACATACCAAGAAGTGAGATTGCTGGATCATTTTATAGTTCTATTTTTAGTTTTTTGAGGAATCTTTCCATATGTTTTTCTACAATAGCTGTATCAATTTACATTCCTACCAGTGTGCACAAGTGTTCCATTTTTTTCCACATCCTCAGTAACACTTGTCATTTCTTGACTTTTTGGTAATTGCCATTCTAACAGGTGTGAAGCTAAAACCTCATTGTGGTTTTGGTTTGCATTTCCCTGATGATGAGTGATATTGAGCATCTTTTCATGTACCCATTTTTATATTCTCTTTGGAGAAATACCTGTTCAGATCCTTTGCCCATTTTTTAATCAAAAAAATTTTGCTGTTGCTTGAGTTCTGTATATGCTTTGAATATTAACTCCTTATTAGATATATGATTTGCAAATACTTTCTCCAATTCATTAGGTTGCCGTTTCATTTTGTTGATTGTTTCTTTTGCTCTGTAGAAGCTTTTTAGTTTGATATAGTCCCACTTACTAATTTGTTTTTAAAAATTCATTTATTTATGGCTGTGCTGGGTCTTTATTGCTGTTCTAGGTGCGAGGGCTTCCGTAATTGCAACATGTGGGTTCTAGAGTGCTGGCTCAGTAGATGTGGAGCATGGCCTTAGTTTTTTGGTGGCATGTGTGATCTTCCCAGACCAAGGAGCAAACCTGTGTCTCCTGATTGGCAGGTGGTTGCTTTATCACTGAGCCACTATGGAAGCCTCACACTTATTTTGCTTCTGTTGCATCCCCTTTTGGTGTCATACATAAAATTATTGCCAAGACCAGTGTTACGCAGTATTTCCCCTGTGGTTTTTTTTTTTTTTTTTCCTAGAAGTTTATAGCTTCAGGTTTTTAAGTTGTTAACTCAATTTAAGTTAATTTTTGTGAGAGGTGTAAGGTATTGGTCCAAGTTCAATTTCACCTTCTGTGTGTGGTTATCTAGTTTCCCCATTGTAAATTTATTGAAGAGACTATCTTTTCCTCACTGAGTATTCTTGACTCACTTGTCAAGTATTCATTGACTGTGTATGTGAGTGCTTGTTTCTGGGCTCTTGATTCTAGTCCATTAGTCTGTGTTTCTCTTTTTATGCCATGACAAACTTCTGTTGAAAAATGCCACTGCAGTTTTGATAGGAGTTGCATTGAATTTATAGATGGCTTTGGGTAGTGTGAAATGTTCACACTACCCAAAGCCATCTATGAATTGACAATATTTTTATCCGTAAACATGGATTTTTCCCCCCATTTGTGTCTTCTTTGGTGTTTTTCATCAAAGTTCTATAGTTTTCAATTCCTTGGTTAAATTAATTCCTAGGTATTGTAATGTTCAATGCTATTGTGAATAGGCTGGTTTTATTTCTTTCTCAGATATTTTGTATATAGTATATATTTTGTATATAGTATGTAGAAGTACAGCTGATTTCTATGTTGACTATGTATGCTTTGTCTTTTAATCCTGTGTTTTCATCCTAAGTAATTCCATTCTTCACTGGTAGAACTTTAATACCTACATATTGGCACCACCTCCTCTTTCTCGTCCTCCACAACTAATCATTAAGCCTTAACCAGTCTGCATCTTAAATTTCCCATGTGTTTAATGAGAGTACAGTAAAAATGCTAGCAGATTCTCTTTTAAAGGACTAGACAAGGTAACTATAAAGTTCATATTAGGGGGAAAACTACAGTGTAAAAATAGATATACCATGAAGGAAGTGCAATGACAGGCTAGTGCTGCCAGGGGAGAAAAATACATTATAAAGCTAAAATAACTAAAACTGTTTGGTCAGTTTGTAAATAAGTAGCTGCTGCTGCTAAGTCAATTCAGTCGTGTCTGACTCTGTGCAACCCCATAGACGGCAGCCTGCCAGGCTCCGCCGTCCCTGGGATTCTCCAGGCAAGAACACTGGAGTGGGTTGCCATTTCCTTCTCCAGTGCATGAAAGTGAAAGTGAAGTTGCTCAGTCAAGTCTGACTTTTAGCTACCCCATGGACTGCAGCCTACCAGGCTCCTCTGTCCATGTTTTCCAGGCAAGAGTACTGGAGTGGGTTGCCATTGCCTTCTCTGTAGTAAATAAGTAGACCAAGGAACAGAACAGAATTGAGAAATAAATCTAAATATACTTGTGTGTGTTAGTCACTCAGTCATGTCTGATTCTTTTTGACCCCATGGACTGTAGCTTGCCAGGCTCCTCTGTCCATGGAATTCTCCAGGGAATAATACTGGAGTGGGTTGTCATTTCCTTCTCCAGAGGATCATCCCAATCCAGGGATCGAACCTCGGCCTCCCGCATTACAGGCAGGTTCTTTACCATCTGAGCCACAGGGAAGCCCAAATATACTTAGATATTTAATTTAGAATGAAAAGGATATTATTCTATTCAGGGTCATTGATAATATCAGTTTCTCTTATCAAAGACACCAATGATTTCTGTATCACTAAATCCAGTGGACATTTCTCAGTCCTCATCTTTCTTGATCTTCCAGCAGCACTTGACCCATCTCGTCACTTCTTCCTCTTTGAAACATCAGGGCACTCTACTCTCTTGGTTTGTTTCTAGCGATTCTCTCATTCCCTTGGTGATCTTATCCTATCTCAAGACTTTAAATATCTGTGTGCTGACAGCTCTCAGACCCATTTCTTCAGGATGAAACGGTCTCCGGAACTCCAGGACTAAACATTTAATTTCCTATCAACATTTCCATTTGGACTTTAATGGGTATCTCAAAATGGATAGGTTTAGATCTTTCATGAACCTTTCCCAAAGTGCTCTTTTGTAGCCTTCCTCCTCTCAATAAATGGCAAGACCAGCCTTCCATTGGCTCAGGTCAAAAACATTGGCATAATTTTGACTCATATTTTTCTGTCACATTCCAAGTTCAATCAGTCAGCAATCATATTTGCTATACCTTGGGATATAATCTAAAGCATAACCAAATTGGCATGTATGTCTTATTACTTACACTGCCAGTACTTTGAGTCAAACACCTCATCTGGGGTTATTGCAGAATCCTTCTAACTGATATTCCTGCTTCTGTCTCAGCCTCCTCTCCCAGTTAATTTAAAAAAAATTTAATACTTTGTTTATTTGCTTGTTTATTTATTTTTACTTTTGGCTGCACTGGGTCTTGCTGTGCAGAGACTTTCTCTGATTGGGGCAAGCAGGGACTACTCTCTAGTTGAGGCATGTGGACTTCTCGTTGCGGTGGCTTCTCTTGAGCTCAGGGTTTAGAACACAGGCTCACTAGCTGTGGCACACGGGCTTAGCTGCCGCTCAGCATGTGGGATCTTCCTGGAGCAGGGATGGAATCCATGTCCCCAGAATTGACAGGCAGATTCTTAACCACTGAACCACTGGGGAAGTCCCCAGAATTTTGAACACTTTAAATTTTCTAATGTAATACATACTCAGGGAAGTACATAAATTATGTAAAGCAATTATTATTAAGTACAGATTCATGTAAATAACACTCAGATCGAAAAATGGCCCTCCAGAGACTTCCTTGGTGGTCCCGTGGTTAAGACTCTGTGCTGCCACTGCCAGGGGGTGTGGTTTTGACCCCTGGTCAGGGAACTATGATCCCATAGGCCATTCAGCTCAGCCAAAAAATTTAAAGAAAGAAAGAAATGGCCCTCCAGGAGCCCTGCTCTCATTACCCTCCTAATCACTATTGTCTCCATCTATCCTGCCTAGAAGTATTTATTTCAACTTTTTTGGTAATTTAAAAATTTGTTTTGCTTTTCAGTTTAAAATTTTATTTGTCTCACTAAACAGTGGGGTAATGCTGCCTATTTTACCTTTAAAGTAAATACAATATACATTCTTTTGTGTGTGACTGTGACTCGTGCTTTTAAGGTTTATCCATGTACTTTGTAAAAGTATTTCATTTTAATAGTGGTATAGCCATTACAAATCATTTGATGTAAGCATTCTTACACATGTATCTTGCTGCATACATGTTTCAGTTTTTCAAGGTCATAGGATATACATATCTTTAGTTTTTCTAGGTAACACTTGTTACCAAGAAGTTGCAGCAATTTACACTTCTGCTAGTAGTGTTTGAGAATTTCACTAGTTCTATGTCCTTGCCAACTGCATTGATGGCATCACTGCCTTGATGAACATGAATTTGATCAAGCTCCGGGAGTTGGTGATGGACAGGGAAGCCTGGTGTGCTGCAGTCCATGGGGTCGCAAAGAGTCAGGCACGACTGAGTGGCTGAACTGAACTTGACTGAACTGAACTAGTGTCCTTGCCAGCACTTTTATTGACGCAATTTAATTAATGCCAGTTTACATGTGGTGTGATCTCTTCTTGTCTTAATTTGCATTTACATGACTGATGAGGTCGAACCCTTTTCATATGTTTCTTTCATTTATTTTTGTCTATGCTGTGTGACTTGTGGGATCTTAGTTCCCTGACCAAGAACTGAACCCAGGCCCTTGGCAGTAAAAGCGAGGAGTCTAACCACTGGTCTGCCAGGGAATTCATTTGCATGTTTCTTTTGTGGCATGCCTGTTCATCTATTTTGCCCATTTTTAAAAATTGAGGTTTTCATTTTTTTTCGTACTGGTTTTTAGCAGTTCTTTATATTGTCTGGCTATAAGTATCAATTATGTATGTTGCACCTGTCTTCTCCAACTCTGTGACGTGAAGTTTTGCTGTCCTTTGGGCAGAATTAAAAAATCTTTTTATCTTGAAATTTCAAATGTACAGAACTCTTAACTGAGAATGGGTTATATATATCATGTCTTTTTACCTTTTTAATGTTTCAGTGTATAATTCTTAAGAACGTATATAACCAGTTGTTAAATTCTAGAAGTTTAACACTGATGTAATACTTTTTAAAAATTGTTTACTTATTTTTGGCCATGCTGGGTCTCGAGTTGCAGTGAGCAGAGGCTACTTTCTTGTTGTGGTGCTTGAGCTTCTCATTGCAGTGGCTTCTCTAGTTGTGAAGCCTGGGCTCTAGGCGTGCGGGCTTCAGTAGTTACGGCACAAGGCTCAGTAGTTGTCGCTCCCAGGCACTAGGACACAGACTCAATAGTTATGGTGCATGGGGTTATTTGCTTCGAGGCACGTGGGATCTTCCTTGACCCAGGATCCACCTAATGTCTCCTGCATTGGCAGGTGGGTTCTTCACCACTGAGCCATCAGGGAAGTCCAGATATAATACTTAAAAAAAAAATTTATAGAATATACATAAGAAATGGTTAATGTGGTAAAAATTTGTTACATTTCAGTGGCCTTGCTGCTGCTGCTGCTGCTGCTGAGTCGCTTCAGTCGTGTCCGACTCTGTGAGACCCCATAGACGGCAGCCCACCAGGCTCCCCCATCCCTGGGATTCTCCCGGCAAGAGCACTGGAGTGGGTTGCCAGAGTGGCCTTAGGTACATTTATATACTTGTGCAACCATTACCACCAGAAATTTTTCATATACACCACAGTTGAAACTCTGTACTCATTGAATGTTAGTTCCTCATTCCCCACTCCCAGTCCCTTTCTATCTCAGAATTTTTGGACTCACACAATATTTGTCTTTTTGTGACTGGCGTATTTCGGTTAGTATGTCTTCACGGCTCATGATTATGTTAGCATGTGTCAACCTTCCGTTATAAGAGTGATTATATTCCTTTGTATCTACTACTATATTTTGTTTATTCATCTGCCAGTGAACATGTGAGTTGTTTCCACCTTTTGGCTATTGTAATTCTGTAGTAAACGTCGGTGTATATATATCTGTCTGAATCCCTGTTTTCAATTCTTTTGGATGTATATTTAGGAGTGGAGTTCCTGAGTTCACTTAGGTTCAGTTGCTCAGTTGTGTCTGACTCTTTGTGACCCCATGGACTGCAGCATGCCGGGCCTCCCTGTCTATCACCGACTCATGGAGTTTACTCAAACTCATGTCCATTGAGTCGGTGATGCCATCCAACCATCTCATCCTCTGTTGCCCCCTTCTCCTCCTGCCCCCAATCCCTCCCAGCATCAGGGTCTTTTCAAATGAGTCAGTTCTTCACATCAGGTGGCCAAAGTATTGGAGTTTTAGCTTCAGCATCAGTCCTTCCAGTGAATATTCAGGACTGATTTCCTTTAGGATGGACTGGTTGGATCTCCTTGCAGTTCAAGGGACTCTCAAGAGTCTTCTAAAACACCACAGTTCAAAAGCATCAATTCTTGGGTGGTCAGCTTTCTTTATAGTCCAACTCTCAGATCTGTACATGACTGCTGGAAAAACCATAGCTTTGATTAGACAGACCTTTTTTGGCAAAGTAATGTCTCTGCTTTTTAATAGGCTGTCTAGGTTGGTCATAACTTTCCTTCCAAGGAGCAAGCGTCTTTTAATTTCATGGCTGCAGTCACCATCTGCAGTGATTTTGGAGCCCAAAAAAATAAAGTCTGTCAGTTTCCACTGTTTCCCCATCTATTTGCCATGAAGCGATGGGACCAGATGCCATGATCTTAGTTTTCTGAATGTTGAGTTTTAAGCCAACTTTTTCACTCTGCCCTTTCACTTTCATCAAGAGGCTCTTTAGTTCTTCTTCACTTTCTGCCATAAGGGTGCTGTCATCTTCATATCTGAGGTTATTGATATTTCTTCCGGCAATCTTGATTCCAGCTTGTGCTTCCTCCAGCCCAGCGTTTCTCATGATGTACTCTGCATATAAGTTAAATAAGCAGGGTGACAGGATATAGCCTTGATGTACTCCTTTCCCTATTTGGTACCAGTCTGTTGTTCCATGTCTTGTTCTAACTGTTGCTTCTTGACCTGCATACAGATTTCTCAAGAGGCAGGTCAGGTGGTCTGGTATGCCCTTCTCTTTCAGAATTTTCCACAATTTATTGTGATCCACACAGTCAAAGGCTCTGGCATAGTCAACAAAGCAGAAATAGGTGTTTTTCTGGAACCCTCTTGCTTTTTCAGTGATCCAATGGATGTTGGCAATTTGATCTCTGATTCCTCTGCCTTTTCTAAATCCAGCTTGAACTTCTGGAAGTTCACGGTTCACATACTGTTGAAGCCTGGCTTGAAGAATTTTGAGCATTACTCTACTAGCGTGAGATGAGTGTAATTGTGCGGTAGTTTGAGCATTCTTTGGTATTGCCTTTCTTTGAGTTTGGAATGAAAACTGACCTTTTCTAGACTTGTGGCCACTGCTGAGTTTTCCAAATTTACTGTCATATTAGTGCAGCACTTTCACAGCATCATCTTTTAGGATTTGAAATAGCTCAACTAGAATTCCATCACCTCCACTAGCTTTGTTCACAGTGATGCTTCCTAAGGTCCGCTTGACTTCGCATTCCAGGATGTCTGGCTCTAGGTGAGTGATCATACCATCGTAATTGCCTGGGTCATGAAGATCTTTTTTGTATAGCTCCTCTGTGTATTCTTGCCACCTCTTCTTAATATCTTCTGCTTCTGTTAGGTCCATATCATTTCTATCCTTTATTGAGCCCATCTTTGCATGAAATGTTCCCTTGGTATCTCTAATTTTCTTGAAGAGATCTCTAGTCTTTCTCATTCTGTTGTTTTCCTCTATTTCTTTGCATTGATCACTGAAGAAGGCTTTCTTATCTCTCCTTGCTATTCTTTGGAACTCTGCATTCAAATGGGTATATCTTTCCTTTTCTCCTTTGCCTTTACCTTTTTTCTCAGCTATTTGTAAGGCCTCCTCAGACAACCATTTTGCTTTTTTGTGTTTCTTTTTCTTGGGAATGGTCTTGCTCCCTGTCTCCTGTACAATGTCATGAACTTCTGTCCATAGTTCTTTAGACAGTCTGTCTGTCAATCTAATCCCTTGCTTCTCTTTCTCACTTCCACTGTATAATCGTAAGGGATTTGATTTAGGTTGTACCTCAATGGTCTCGTGGTTTTCCCTACTTTCTTCAATCTAAGTCTGAATTTGGCAATAAGGAGTTCATGATCTGAGCCACAGTCAGCTCCTGGTCTTGTTTTTGCTGACTGTATAGAGCTTCTCCATCTTTGGCTGCAAAGAATATAATCAATCTGATTTTGGTATTGACCATCTGGTGGTGCCCACATGTAGAGTCTTCTCTTGTGTTGTTGGAAGAGGGTATTTGCTATGACCAGTGTGTTCTCTTCGCAAAACTCTATTAACCTTTGCCCTGCTTCATTCTGTACTCCAGGGCCAAATTTGCCTGTTACTCCAGGTGTTTCTTGACTTTCTACTTTTGCATTCCAGTCCCCTATAATGAAAAGGACATCTTTTTTGGGTGTTAGTTCTAGAAAGTCTTGTAGAACATTTCATGGAAGTGTTCAACTTTAGCTCCTTCAGCATTTTTGGTCAGGGCATTGACTTGGGTTATCATGATTTTGAATGGTTTGCCTTGGAAACGAACAGAGATCATTTTGTCATTTTTGAGATTGCATCCAAGTACTGCGTTTCGGACTCTTTTGTTGACTATGATGGCTACTCCATTTCTTCTAAGGGATTCCTGCCCACAGTAGTAGATATAATGGTCATCTGAGTTAAATTCACCCATTCCAGTCCATCTTAGTTTGCTGATTCCTAAAATGTTGACGTTCACTCTTGCCATCTCCTCTTTGACCACTCCAATTTTCCTTGATTCCTGGACCTAACATCCCAGGTTCCTATGCAATATTGCTCTTTACAGCATTGGACTTTAATTCTATCACATCCACAACTGGGTGTTGTTTTTGCTTTGGCTCCGTCTCTTCATTCTTTCTGGAGTTATTTCTCCACTGATCTCCAGGTAGCATACTGGGCACCTACCAACCTGGGCAGTTCATCTTTCAGTGTCCTATCTTTTTGCCTTTTCACACTTTTTGAAAAAAATGGTAATTCTGTTTAATATTTTGAGGGAACATCACACTGTTTTTGCACAGTGTCTGTACCATTTTACATTCCCACCAATAATGCACAAAAGTTCCATCTTCTCCACACTCTTGCCAGCACTTGTTTTCTGTTTTTATGATAGCTATATTAGTTTGTGTGAAGTGGTATCTCATTGTGGTCTTCATTTATATTTCCTAATATAATTAGTGATATTGAGCCTCTTTTCATATTATTTGCCATTGGTAAGGGCTTCCCTGGTAGCTCCTTTGGTGAAGAATATGCCTGCAGTGCAGGAGACCGGGTTTGATCCCTGGGTTGGGAAGATCCCCTGGAGTAGGAAATGTCAAGCCACTCCAGTATCCTTGCCTGGAAAGTCTCATGGACAGCGGGGCCTGGTGGGCTGCAGTTCATGGGGTCGCAACGAGTTGGGAATGACTGAGCAACTGATACTTTTCACGTATCTTTTTGGAAATGTCTATGCAAGTCTTCTTGATTGGATTGTTTTTGTTGTTGTTGAGTTGTAGAAGTTCTTTACATATTCTGATATTACCTCATAACAGATACATCTTTGAAAATATTTCCTTCCATTCTATGGGCTGCTTTTTTATTCTACTGGTGTTTTTTGCACAAAAGATTTTAATTTGATGAAATCTATGTACTTTTGTTATCTCTGCTTTTGTTGTCATACCTGAGAAGTCTTGCCAAATCCAGTGTCACAAGAGTTTCCACTTTTTCTTTTCTGAGTTGTATAGTTTTAGCTCTTATGTTTGGTCCTTTGATCTATTTTGAGTTAATTTTTGTATATCATATAACATAAGGTCCAACTTCATGTTTTTGCATGTGGATATCCAGTTTTCCCAGCAATATTTTTTTTCATTATGGTTTATTATAGGATATTGAATTTCATTTCCTGTGCTCTCCAGTAGGTCCTTGCTGTCCTCTTTTATGTCATGTCATTGCTGTCATATTTTATATATACTAGTATGTATACGTCAGTCCCAAACTCCAAATTTTCTCCTTTCCCTGCTCCTTCCCTTTTGGTAACCATAGGCTTGTTTTTTATATCTAGGAGTCTGTTTCTGTTTTATAAATAAGTTCATTTGTATCATATTTTAGATTCCACATAGAAGTGATATCATATGATATTTGTCTTTCTTAAGAGTCCTGGTGGCTCAGATGGTAAAGAATCTGCCTGCAGTGTAGGAGACCCAGGTTTGATTCCTGGGTTGGGAAGATCCCCTGGAAAAGGAAATGGCAACCCACTCCAGTATTCTTGCCTGGAGAATTCTAATGACAGAGGAGACTGGCAGGCTACCGTTCATGGGGTTGCGAAGGGTCAGACACGACTGAGTGACTAGCTTTCATTTTCTTTAGTTCACTTAGTATGATAATGTCTACATCCATCCATGTTGCTGCAAATGGCAATTATTTTATTCTTTTATTTATTTTTAGTAAAAAATTTTTTTCCATACTAAGTGACATGTGGGATCTTAGTTCTCCATCAGGGATTGAACCTGTGCCTTTTGCAGTGGAAGCATGGAGTCTTAATTACTGAATCGCCAGGGATGTCTTTCATTCTTTTTTATGGCTGAGTAGTATTTTATTGTATATATGTATGTAATACATCTTCTTTATCCAGTCATCTCTTGATGGACATTTAGGTTCCTCCTATGTCTTGGCTGTTGTTAATAGTGCTATTATAAATACTGGAGTGCATGTATTTTTTCTGAATTAGAGTTTTCTCTGAATATATGCTCAGGATTCCAGCATAATGTTGGATTCCAGCACCATTTGTTGGAAAGACTGTTCTTTCTCCATTGAATGGTCTAAGGATCATTGTTGAAAACCACTTGACCAAATATGGAAGGGTTTATTTCTGGGCTGATTATTCTGTTCCATTCGTCTGTATGTCTACTTTAATGCCAGTTCCACACTGTTTTGATTTTTATAGCTTTGTAGTAGGTTTGGAAGTCAGTGTGAGATCTCCAACTTAGTTTTTTAAAAATTGTTTGACTGCCATTCTTTTATTGCATCAATTGAGATGATTTGGGTTTTTTCCCCTTCATTCTATTAAGGTGACACATCATATTGATTAATTTTTGTCTGTTGACCCATTCTCAAATTCCAGGAATAAATCCCACTTGATTATAGTGTATAAACCTTTTAATGTTCTCCTTTGGTTTGCACGTATTTTGTCCAGGATTTCTAAGTCAGTATTCATAAAGGATATTTGTAATTTAAAAAAAATATTATTTGACTGCATGCCGAGTCTCTTGAGGCTCCACATCAAATTTAGGATGGATTTTTCTGTTTCTTCAAAAATGTCATTGGGATTTTGATAGGGATGACATTGAATCTGTGTCTTTCAATCCACAAACAGCTGTCTTTTCTGTTATATCTTCTTTAATTTCTTTCAGAAATGTTTTGTAATTTTCATTGTACAAGTTTTCTTTTTTCTTTTGCCTTTTTGCCTTATTCCTAAGTGCTTTATTCTCTTAGAGGAATAAAGCACTTAGAAACACTTTAGAAGCTATTGTAAATGAACTTGTTTTTGTAACTTCCTTTTCAGATTTTTCATTGTTAGTGTACAACTATTTTGCAACTGATTTTGTTTTGTTAATTTTGCATCCTGCAACTTAATTTGTTCCTTCTAACTTTGTGTGTAATCTTTAGGGTTTTCTGCATATAAAATTCATGTCATCTGCAAACAGATAATTTTATTCTTTCTTTCTGATTTAGATGCCTTTTCTTTTCTTTTGTTTTTGGTTGCTTTGATTAGATCTATGTTGAATAGAAGTGAGAAAATGGGCATCCTTACCTTGTACCTGTTCTTAGAGGAAAGCTTCTAATCTTTTACCATTGAGTATGTTAGCTGTAGGTTTTCCGTATATGACCTTAATCATGTTGAAGTAGTTTCTTTCTAGTTTTCTGAAAATTTTTATCATGAAAGAGTGTTGAATTCTGTCATGCTTTTTTTGCATTGAGATGATCATGTAATTTTTTTCTTTGTTTTTTGTTAATGTGGTATATTACATTGATATTGGTGTGTTTAACCATCCTTATATTTCAGGAAAAAATAATTGTTCGTTTTGGTGTATAATTCCTTATAAAATATTGTTGGATTAGGTCTGTTGGTATTTTGTTGAGTATTTTTATGTCAATATTTATATGGGATATTGATCTGTACTTTTCTTGTAGTGTCTTTGTCTGCTTTGGTATTAAGGTAATGCTGGGTTTCATAGAATGAATTAGGAGATGTTTCCTCCTCTTCAATTTTTTGGAAAGAGTTTGAGGGGATTGGTGTTTAATCTTTCTTAATATTTGGTAGAATTCAGTGGTGAAACCACTTGGTCTTGAGCTTTTATTTGGGAGGTTTTTGATTACTGATTGAGTCTCCTTACTAGTTACAGGTCTATTCAGATTTTCTACTTTTTCATGATTCAATCTTGGTAGTAGGTTGTATGTTTCTAGGAATTTTGTCCATATTATCTAGGTTATCCATTTTGTTGGTATAGAATTGTACATAGGACTCATAATCTTTTTATTTCTGTAGAATTGGTAGTTATGTTTCCACTTTCATTTCTGTTTAAAAAATTATTTTTTGTCTTGGGCAGTGCTGAATGTTCATTTCTGCATGTGGGCTTTCTCTAGTTGTAGTGAGGTGAGTGGGGGCTACTCGCGTTGTGATGGGTAGGCTTCTAATTGCAGTGGCTTCACTTATTGAAGAGCACAGGATCTAGGGTGTGCATGCTTCAGTAGTTGTGGCTTCTGGGCTCTGGAGGGTGGGTTCTGTAATTGTGGCAGGGATTGAACCTGTGTCCCCTGCATTGGCAGGTGGATTCTTAATCACAGGACCACCGGGAAAGTCCCCCCACTTTCATTTCTGATTTTAGTAATTTGAGTCTCTTTTTGCTAAATATTGCTAACTATTTGTGCATCTTGCTAAATATTTGTCGATTTTGTTGATCTTCTTGAAAAACCAACTTCTGGTTTTACTGATTTTTTTTCTCCCCCTATTTTTTCTATTTTTCACTTATCTCAGTTCTAATATTTATTTCCTTCCTTCTGCTCTTTAGGTTTAGTTCTTTTTTTCTTGTTAAGTTCCTTAAGGTGTAAAGTTGGGTTCAGAACTTTCTTATTGTAAGTGTTTACAGCTTTAATTTCTCCTCTTAGCACTGTTTTTGCTGTAGCTCATAAGTTTTTGTATGCTTTCATTTCTTCATATTTTTTAATTTCCCTTGATTTCATCTCAGTCCGTTGGTTGTTTAAAGTGTGATGTTTAATTTCCACCTATTTGTAAGTTTCCAGTTTTCTTTCTGTTTCCAGTTTCATTCCATTGTGGTCAAACAAGATAGTTTGTATGATTTCAATTTTTAAAAATTTCTTAAGCTTGTTTTGCATATGACTAACATGTAGTCCATCTGATGTAATACTTTTGTTTACCAAGCAGATTCCAGTTCAGTCAGTTGTCCCCAAAACTTCCTTTATAGCATTTTCTTTAGCACAGGATCCATTTCGGGATCACGTATTCCATTTAGTTGTTATATTGCATTAACTTCCTTTACCCTATGACAATTCCTCAGATTCCTTGTCATGACTTCGAAGGCTGCAGAATGAATTATTTCATAGGTTGTTGCTCAGTTTGGGTTTATCTGGCATTTCCTCACGATCAGATTCAGATTAGATATCCCAGTCTGTCTACTACATTAGTGATATTGTATCCTTGCCTCACAGATGATCACATCTGGAGGCAAGTGGTGGCCATCTGCCCTTCATTGATGATATTAATTTGATCATTGTTGAGGTATTGTCTGGTTTTTCCACTGTGTAGTTGCTGTTTTTCCTTTGTAGCTGATCCTCACTGAAAAGATGCTTTGAGGCCATATAACTGTTCCATGTTATACTTTTGCTCCTTGATTAATATCTATCAGTTATTCCTGTCCAAGCCAATCTTTACAAGATGGTTATTTTCCAGCTCCACCACTTGCTTCATATTAATTGCCATTTTACTTTAAGGAAGAGCCCTGTATTTCTTGGGCATTTGTTCATTTCATTGACTTAATATAGGTTCATGGATTTCAGATTTTACTGAGTGGTTTATAATCCATTACTATCATTATTTTGATGCTCAAATCATCCTTCCCTTAGCCAGTGGGAGTCCCTGTAAGCTGGCTTCTGTGCCTTTTTGATAGGAGAACCAGTGTCAAATGAATACTTTATGGATAGTGTGTTTAAGTTCTTGAACCTTTTCCAACCCTGAAGTCATGAAGATACTGTGTTTTCTAAAGGCTTTTTTATTTTGTGTTTTATATTTTCATCTAAAATTGAAGTGGCTTTTACACATAGAGGCTAGTTTGATTTATTTAAATTTTTTTTTTCCAATACAGGTACCTAGTTGACATAGAGCCTTATATTGAAAAGAACATTGTTTCCTGCTCTGTAATGTCATTTTTGTCACAAATCAAGTGTCCATATATCAAGAGTGTTTATTGCGCTTTCTCAATCCGTTCGCGTATCTCTGTGGCGGTCAGTACCATACTATCAATGACAATGGCTTTATAACAAATGCTCATATCTGGTACAGCAAGTTGTTCCCCCTTATTTTCTTTAAGTCATATGGATATGGGATATTCTTGACCCTTTGCATTTCCACATATTTTACAACTTTGAGATATAATCGATGCATGGTGAACTGCACACATTTAAGTTGTGTAATTAAGAGTTTTTTGATGCGTGTTTATAGCCATGAAGCTATGACCACAATTATGATAATGAACATAGCCGTTACTTCCCAGAGTTTCTTCATGTATCATTGTAATTCATTCTTTCCTACCTCCCAGCCCTGTCCTCAGGTTCATCTGCTTTTTATCACACTAGATTAATTTGCATTTTCTAGAATATTACGTTGATATAAACAGAATCATACAAAAGAAAATTCTACAAAATAACATTTTGTATGTACCAAGTATATACAAAAAGTATGTACTTTTTTTTCATTCACAGTTTTCTAAAATTTTATTTTATTTTATATTTGACTCCACTGAGTCTTTGTTGCTCAAAGTATAAATATATAAATTTATACTTGAAATAAATGTATAATATATAAATATACTTATATATATATTAAAAATATATAAATGCTCCCATATGCATGGATATCAGAGAAACTGACAGCGGTTGCCTTTGGGGATGGAAGTGGAGGCCTGGAAATAAGGGCTGGCATGTAGACTTACATTCCACTGTATCCCCTATTCTGGTTAAATATTTTATAATATGTCTTTATTATCTTTAAGTTAGAAACTAGAAATCAAAGCCTATCAGTCTCTCAGAACACCAAACATTGATTATTATCATTGTCTCCAGATGGCTTCACTTAAAGTGACTGGTTCATTTTCGGCAAACTGCAGACCAGTGCCTTTCTTCATCTATAAATAAGGTGATAATAGTTCCTAGGCTTTAATGACACAGTCTGATGAAGTGCTTAGAAAAGTCCTAGGTGCATAGCAAGGTCTGCATCAGGGCCACCTGTTAGGGTGTGACCCTACAGATGACCCTGAAATGTTAGCCACATTGCAGGTAATTTTGCTGAGAGAGAACCAGGCAATGAAGATTTTTTGATGGCAAGGCAGGGAAAACATGGGTCTTTACTTTGGTTAGGCATCTGTGAGCTGTATCCTAACCTGGTTCTGCCACCATGTCACCACCTTCTCTGAGATTGAACTTTCTGTAATTCTCTGGTTTCAGGACACCTCCTACTTATTCATCACTGGCCCTGACGTTGTGAAGTCTGTCACCAATGAGGACGTTACTCAGGAGGAACTCGGGGGTGCCAGGACCCACACCACCATGTCAGGTGAGGGGCCTTGAGGCTCATCTCACCGTTGTCAGACACTGAGAGGAGACATTGCTAGAGCTGACAGTCTCTTACAAATATCACTTCATTGACAGAGTTTATTCGAATAGACTGTAGTGTGACATATTGTCTACAGATAGTAATAAATGTGGATTTATATCTCAAACTTGTTGACTAGCAGGGTACTTTTAATGCTTTTGTAGTCTTTGAAGATGTTGAGCTAACTAGAATGATGGCTGTAAGAATTATGATTCATGTGAGTACAGTTGAACTTAAAAAATTGCATTTTGATGTGACTTTTTAAAAAGAAAATAATTATTTGGCTGTGCTGAGTCTTAGTTGAGGCGAGCAAGACCTTTAGTTGTGGCCTGTGGGATCTAGTTCCCTGATCAGGGATTGAATCCAGGCCTTCTGCATTGGGAGGGGGGGGTCTTAGCCACTGGACCATACCAGGGAAGCCCTTTGGTGTGGGACTTTTTTTACTCCAAAGTTGGGGTATGTTTTAAGAGTCAGTGGCATCTTACCAGTCATCATTGGCCAGTGAGCATATGGTCAAGACTCGTGTGCTCACGAGCTTGGTCATAGCTTTTCACCTCCTTAAGGTTAAGTGTCACATATGCTGGAAGATTATCCTTTGCTTTCACCATTGAAAGATGCTGTTTATACACTGAGACGTGTAATTGGGAGCAGAGCATGAATCTGATATTAGAGAAGACAGTTGTTGGAATAATGATTGGAATTCCATAATTCCTTGGCAAAAGACCTCAAGTTGTGAAAGGATTGTGTACCACACAGGAAGCAGTGTAACTGAAGACAGGAGAAATTGCCTCTTTGAGAGATTTCAGAGCATCGAGAGGCTGGTGGATGATCTGTGCACTTCGCTGTATTGTGGTTAAGGCATTGGGTCATCATTTGATTGTCAGTGTTTCTTTCTTTTTTTTTTTTTCCTTTTTCTTAAAAAAAATATGGAACGCTTCACGAATTTGCGTGTCATCCTTGCGCAGGGGCCATGCTAATCTTCTCTGTATCGTTCCAATTTTAGTATATGTGCTGCCGAAGCGAGCACGTCAGTGTTTCTTTCTTAGTGTACATATAGTCGAGGTATGTCTTAATGTCCGTGAGGTCTTAACATTTGATGAAATTTGGTTAAAAAATAAAAGTCAGATCTCTTGATTCCCCCCACCCACAGAAGTTGTTCCTCCCCTATCTTGGGTGGGGGTCACCTTGACACACCCCTTTCTCTCACCCCTCAGGTCCTTTCAGCTCTCTGGCCAGCACACTTCTCACTGCTGACCCACAGTTTGTCACATTCCTATCTCAGGGCTCAATTGGCAGCAGTTTTTTTCTTACTGGAATATAAAATAACGTTGCAACTTTTTTTTCCCTTTGTTCTTAGTCTTGACTTTATTGTAGATTTATAGATCTGATTTTATAGATCACAGTGCAGAAGTTCTTAAATTAATACCATCATTGAAAATTAACCATAGTATTTTCAAACTGTATATATTTATTTAAATAGAGTATAGTTTTATAATGTGTTCATTCCTGGTCTACAGCAAAGTGAGTCTGCTATATTTATACAAACATCCTCTCCATTTTGGATTTCCTTCCCATTTAAGTCACCACAGAGCGCTGAGTAGAGTTCCCTGTGCTATACAGTAGGTTCCATTGGTTATCTAGTTTATATATAGTAGTGTCTATATGTCAATTCCAGTCTCACAATCCATCCCACCCTAAATAATGTTGAGTCTTGATGGAGTCAGATTTGATGAAATATGCAATTTTTTTCCTGACTGCAATAATATTACATGTCTGTGGTAGATAATTTAGAAACTATAGGAATAAAAATCACTAGGAATTTTATTAGCCAAAGATAAACACTATTCACTTTTTGATTATACCCTGCAGTCTTTTTGTGCAGATGGATGTGAATATACAACTGCATACTCAAACATAGGTGTATAATGTTCATTTGTGGCCTGTTTTTTCTTTTGACAGCTTAATGTGATGAATGACTGTTTGTTACATTATATTTTCTTTTATAACATAATTTTAGCTTTAAAAGCATCATTTGGTGTCCTGAATCTTAGGCTCTTGGGCTGTGTCTGATGTACTTAGCTCTGTAGTCTTAGGGTAAGACCCAAAATATGCTCTACATGCACACATATATATTTATATTTTAGTAATAGCTTTATTGAGATATAATTCACATAGTGGGCTGTGTTTGGGAGAGGGGCCAGGGGAAACCCCAGTGACTAGGTGATATTAGGGCAAAAACTTGTCTAATATAAGGAGTGACCCCTGTAGGGGTGTAGATTTGGAGCAGAAGAAACAGGCTGCATAGACAGAGGATCAGCTTGAAGGTGTGTGGTGGGGTGCCATTCTCAGTGGAGGCGGGCAGCAACAGGGCTGTCAGCCGGCCTGCCCTAGAAGAGGCAGGTGGACATGAAGCTGCGTCTCTGGGCTGACACGCGCCCTGGCTCATCACGTCCTCCCTGTCTTCTCAGGCGTGGCCCACCGGGCTTTTGAGAATGACGTTGATGCCTTGTGTAATCTCCGGGAGTTCTTCAACTACCTACCTCTCAGCAATCAGGACCCAGCTCCTGTCCTTGAGTGCCATGACCCCAGGTGAGTTGCAGGTTGGAGTCCTTCTCTGGTCCCCCTGCCCTGGCTGGACCTCCAGGGTCTGCCCTGGCGGGCAGCTAGGAATAGATTGTGGAGTGGAAGGTGGCTTGTCTGGGTACGGAAGCCAAGAAGATGTCATTTGTTTATTAAAATTTTTTTAACTTTAATATTTATTTTTGGCCATGCTGTGTGGCATGCAAGATGTTAGTTCCCCAACCAGGGATAGAACCCGTGCTCCCTCCAGTGGAAGTGTGGCTTGTTAACCACTGGACTGCCAGGGAAGTCCCAAAAGATCTTATTTTTATTTTTTTTTCCTCTCTGTAATACCTGACAAGTAGCTTGGGAATTAAAAAAATGGGGCCCCAAAATATTATTTTTGGAAGTCTTAATTTGTTCAGAAATGAGATAGATTTTGTTTGTTTGTATTAACTTGAAGTAAATCAGTGTGAACTGATACAGACAGTGTGCCCTTTAGGAAATCTGCTTATGCACACTTGCTTGTGGCCAGACGCTAGGGCAGCCCTGGGGAAGGCCGTGTTGCTGGCCACCCTGCGTAGACCTTCTTCACTTTCCTTCTTGCTTATGTGGGCCACTGTCTGATGTGGGGGCTCTCCACAGACTAAACCAGAAGCCCAGCTGGGGAACCACTGCTCCAGACGTCTGGCGGCTTTCTCCTCCACTTTGTGTCCTCTCTGATTTTGGAGCACTCACTTGGCCTACACGACTTCTGCAGAAGGATTTGAAATTGTGTCCCTCGAGAAGAAGCCGTTTTCAGACCCTCCCCTGTGGGTGGACCTGGGCTCCCACCTTCTGGGCTGTGTCTGGGCCAGGGTTGCTCTGAAGAATCATGTCCCCGGGACCCCTTCCTGTCTGCCTTCATTACTCCTCAGGGGACCCAACCAGTGACCCACTGTGTGTGGTCATGAAAAGGAGGAGGGTGGTCACCAGGCCCAGAGCAATGGGCACAGCCTCCTTTTCTAAGCCTCTGCACTGTGTGGGGGTTCTTGAAAAGTTTAGGACATCTTTGAAGGTGTTAGGGACCAAGGGCCTACACATGTCTGATAGCCTGCTTTGGCCCAGCCATAGCTGCTGTCTGTTCAGTCCCAGGGAAGCTGTATGTGTCTGAGTAAACAGCGAATGAACAGTAAGGGAGGCCTTTGTTACTGGGTGGGGTGATGCCCAAAATCCCAGTGTGGGAATTGTCTTGTTCCCACAAGACAGACTTGGATGGGCATTGTCTTGTTCACTACATGTCTTTTAGTACCCTGTACAGTCCCCGGAGTGTGGGAAGTGTTCAGAGGATAAATGAAGACATCACCACATTCAGGAGAATAAGCTCATTTTTTTCCTCTAAATGAAAATGGGAAGATCTTCTAGGTTAATATCAAGCTCAGGTTCATTTTAATGTGGTGGTAGCATAGGAATGTATCTTTGGGGACTGCTTTGCAAGCCCGGCAGGGACAGAATCAGTCCAGCCCCTACACTCTTGTCTCCCCCATTTCCCTCTCCTATATCCCCCACCACCCACAGAAGGCAACCGACTCTTCCATGTTGATTACATCTACTTCTTTTTCTACCCAAAGTGACCGTCTGGTTCCTGAGCTTGACACAATTGTCCCTTTGGAATCTACCAAAGCCTACAACATGGTGGACATCATCCACGCTGTGAGTGCCACATCTGTCTGTCTGTCTGCTGGCTTGGCAGTGTGCATGTCCTTGTGCTTTGGCTCAGTGAGGAGGTGCAGGACCCACACACCCTCACGGCAGGCACCACAGCCAGGGCGTGGGGTGGCAGGGAACCAGGGCACTGAGGAACGTGTTGAGGAAAGAGTCAGTGGCTCTGGCCACCCTGCTGGCCCTGGCCATGGAGAAGGGGCCGTGTGTCCAGAGCCTGGAGTTGAGGCGGGTTGACTCTTCACACACTTCTGTCTGGGGTCTCATGCTCAGAGGGCGTTTTGTTTCTCTAGAGAAAGGAGAGTTCACGAGGCATCCTGTGACGGTTGAGGGGTATGTGTGTAGGTCTGAGGAGCACAGGAGTCCTTTGTACCTCTTTCTTGGTGTAGGGGGTTCCCGGCTCATTAAGTGAAGAGGACAGTGTTGGAGTGAACTGGAGGCGCCTGTCCATGGCCCTTGTCTCCCTCCTGCTTCCCCATGTGTTCTGAGCTCTGAGCTCTTCTCGCTTAATTCAGCCCAGGCAGCTCTGTGGGGACAGCCTCTCCCAAGGCCTGGCTCCCCCAGGGACCTGTTCCTTCTCCCCTGTGCTGTGGGAAGCCAGCATGAGTCAGCAGCTGATCCTTGTTGCCGGGATCATTGCTGGCTGAGCACCATGCGAGCCCCCTTCCTCCAGCATGCCCTCCTCTGACCTTGGCCTTCCCTACTCTGCACCTCGCAGTTGTCCTGTCCATCTCTCACTGTCTCTGTCCTTCCCTTTCTTCTGGAGCCCTCCGCGCCTTCTGGACACTTCCTTCCTGACCCAGCTTGGACTCTGCCATTGTGCTAGATTTTGGTAGCCAGGCACTGTTCTCACTGACACCTCTGCCGTTGTGCCAGATGTTAGTTGCCAGGCCCTGTTCTTAGTGACACTGTGACGGACAAAACCCTACCTTGGCGACCTCACCTCTGGGTAAGAGATTCAGAGAGTGAAAGCATACCCAGCATGGGTAATTTTAGGTCCAGAGTTACAGTGAATAAGGTAAAATGGCGTCTTTTGTCATCAGTGCCCCGATTCTCCTTTGATCCTATGGAGTGCCATCCCTGGTTCAAGGCTGCAGTCATCTGCCCATCCACCCGTGTTGCTAGCCTGCTGGGGCGAAGCCTGAGCTGGGTCCTCAGTGTGCCTCTCTGGCCCCTGGCTTGAATATGTGTTGTGAACCTCCGCTCAGCCCCTGGTCTTATCCTCTTCACTCTTCCTGACCCAAACCCTAACTTCCTTGTCTACTCCGTACTCGGATCACATGACATTGGCATTTCCTTTATGGAGAAAATTAAGAGCATCAGGTTCCTCTAGCCCATTGTTGCCCATTTCTACCCCTGCCACCATCACCCTCCCAACTCCCCACATCATATCTCCCCAGGCTCAAGGAATGAGGTGCCTTTACCAGGGCTCCTTGCTCCATCCCTGTCTATCTGGCCTCTTGCTTTCTTACCTGGTTTAACTTCCCCCTCTCGTAACTCCTTCCTTTGGGCAATCAATGTGTTTGAACATGTATGGACTTCTTGTTGGCTATAACATGCCCCTCTTTACCTGTATTTCTGCTTAACTGCTGTCCACAGTCTTTTCTCCCTTTTTCCTTCATCTCCTCATGTCTCTTCTTCCTTTATTCCTCTCTGGAACCTGGCTTCTGGTTTTGTCCCTCTGTTGAATGACAGCCCTCCTGATGACTTCTCCAATTGCTAACTCCAGGGGCCAAGAGCATTAAATAGGTGTAGTTACAGAGGTAACCATTATTATTATTTTTAACAATTACAAGTCTTCCTAAAACAAAGCAAAATTATGTAGAGTAGCTCAAATGCATCACACAGAGAAACAGAGAAGCCTCCCTGCTGTTCTCTTCCAGGCACTGTTTCCCCCTAAACCTTTAAGGGAAACCACCATCCTGACTTTTAACAGCATAGTTTAGTTTTTCTTGGTTTTGTATATTATAGGAATGGAGTCATATAGTGTGTGGTCTTGCCTGTCTGGTTACTTTGATTCAACATGACAATTGAAATTTGTCTGCGTTGTGTATTGTTCCCATGGTTCTTCATCTTTTATATGAACAGACCACAGTTTATCTATTGTTGATGGTCATTTGGATATTTCTGGTTTGAGGCTATTACAAATAGTTCTGATATGATCATTCTGTTATGTGATTTTGGCCAAAAAGTAAAGAAAACTTTCACATCTCTGAGTCCATACTGAGAGTGGAAGCACTACGTCACAGTCGTGCACACACGGGGCTTGAGTGGACACTGCCCAAGTGTTATTCCTCTTAAAAGGACACCAGTCCTTTCAGACTAGGGCCTGAATCTTTATGACCTTGTTTATCTCCTTAAAGATCCCGTCTCCAAGTATAATCACACTGGGTGTTAGGTTTCAACATATGAATTTGGAGGGGGGTACACAATTCAGTTCATAAAGTGCCATAATAAGAATGTGCAAGTTTTCTTTCTTTTTCTATGGACTGAACAACTGAAATAGCATTGGGATTTTCTCCTCTTTAAAAATCTTGGAGAAATTCTCACGTAAAATTGTCAGTGCCTAGTGCTTTATTGTTATTTTTTTTTGATGGAGGAGTGCCTTTTTGATAACTTCCTCTGCTCTTTAATGCTAATGTCTCTAAACTATCTAAACTGTTGCTGGGGTCAGTTTTGGCAAAGTATATAAATTTTTCTCTGTGACTCACCTATTTCATCCAGATTTTTAATTTTACCTGCATAGGGTTATGTAGGGTTATATAGTCTCAGACCAGCAAAATCTGTTTCAGTGGTTTTCTCCTCTCACATTTTGTCTTCTGTATTTTCTTGATAGTTACCTAGTAGTTGAAATATTTTATTGAGGTATTTTGAAGAGTCAACTTTCAGAGCTTTTTCTTTTTTAAGGCTATGTGTTTTTTGCTTTTGTATTAACTCCTTTTCTCCTTTCATTTAATCATTTTTTCCCCCTTCTCAGATTTTTGAACCAGAAGTTTAATATATTTTCTTTAATTTTGATATAGTCACATCTAACTGCAGGGGAGGTTAGGAAATATGAGGGCCATTTGGCCATCGTTTCTGTTACAGTGGTAGAAATGGAAGCTGGATTTTTGGTGGATACTTAGAAGTCTCTGCTACACTTTCGTAATTCTTTTAAAATAAAAGTAAATAATATTTACAAAGGAGAAAACATAGTATGGAAACATGTAAGGTGAAATGCAAATCTTTTCTCTCTCCTCATCAGTCTTTCTCAGAGGTAACTACTATTAAGTTTCTTGTGTATCTTTCCAGAAAACAAATTATATGTCAAATATGTGTCAAATATATTTACTTTTAACTGAAAAAAAATTATTATAGACACTTGCACACCTTGCTTTTTTTCACTTTCTTTCCCAATCATGACATACAAATTTACCTTATTTGTTATGATGGCTGTATGTTATTCCATTGTATGGGTGGAACACTATTTAAGCATCACTGTACTGATGGACAGTTCAGTCTTTTATAGTTTTTGCTTTTACAGTAGTGATGCAGAAAACATCTCTGTGTATCAGTATGTTTTTGTGACTATATCCATTGGATCAGAATGGATATTTGGCCAGTAATGGAATTTGACCAGAGAGCAAAAGTCTTAAAATTGTTTTTTTTTTTTTAAAAAGGCAGTAGGGAAGGTGGTATTTATGGGTAGTCATGGTCTTCTAAATCCAAAACTCTACACATCCTTGAAAAACTGTATGTAGGTCAATAAGAAGAAAAAAAAAACAACTACCAATTCCATGCCTTTATTGTAACCAGAAGATAGGAAACCATAAACTTAATATAAAAATGAGTGGAACAATAAATAGTTGGACTGTTTCTTGAGTTTTGGCTATAAGTCTCTGTGGAGAGCTAGAAGTGTTGAGATGTTGCTCAGAAGAAAGAGAAGGGAATTTAGAAGAAACCACTCAGAGATAAAGTTCACTGTAAGAGTGAAAATATTGGAAAAGAGTCCTGTTAGTTCAGAAGAGTTACTTCAGAGGGGAGATTTAAACATGCACAGGAATTAGGAAGGCAGTCATGGAAGGGTATTCCTTCTTGGGAAGAAAAGATTTAAAGGAAGAGAGAGGCATCTTTCAGTTCAGTTCAGTCACTCAGTCATGTCCGACTCTTTGCGACCCCATGAACTGCAGCATGCCAGGCCTCCCTGTCCATCACCAACTCCCGGAGTTCACCCAAACTCATGTCCGTTGAGTCGGTGATGCCATCCAGCCATCTCATCCTCTGTCGTCCCCTTCTCCTCCTGCCCCCAATCCCTCCCAGCATCAAGGTCTTGTCTTTTTTTTTAGGATCTTTTCAAATGAGTCAGCTCTTTGCATCAGGTGGCCAAAGTATTGGAGTTTCAGCTTCAACATCAGTCCTTCCAGTGAACACCCAGGACTGATCTCCTTTAGGATGGACTGGTTGGATCTTGCAGTCCAAGGGACTCTCAAGAGTCTCCTCCAACACCACAGTTCAAAAGCATCAGTTCTTTGGCACTCAGCTTTCTTTATAGTCCAACTCTCACATCCATACATGACTACTGGAAAAACCATAGCCTTGACTAGATGGACCTTTGTTGACAAAGTAATATCTCTGCTTTTTAATATGCTGTCTAGGTTGGTCATAACTTTCCTTCCAAGGAGTAAGTGTCTTTTAATTTCATGGCTGCAATCACCATCTACAGTGATTTTGGAGCCCCGAAAAATAAAATCAGCCACTGTTTCCACTGTTTCTCCATTTATTTGCCATGAAGTAATGGGACTGGATGCCATGATCTCAGTTTTCTGAATGTTGAGCTTTAAAGCCAACTTTTTCACTCTCTTCTTTCACTTTCATCAAGAGGCTGTTTAGTTCTTCTTCACTTTCTGCCATAAGGGTGATGTTATCTGCATATATGAGGTTATTGAGGCACCTTTGTAAATTATGAAATGAGGGAAGAATGAAGAAAGAGATAAATGTATGTGTTTGTAAGATAAAAACAAAAATTTGAAGGTCATAATACCCCTTTCCCTACCACTCTAATATCAAGACACCCGTTAACTAAATGGCACTTTGTTATACTGACAGAAGAGGGTGCTCTTGAACTGGGAATCTTGTTCACCATCCAAACTGCCAACCTTGTTCATTCAGATACAAGTAGTTTATCTATATAAAACTACTAAAATTAGAAAACCAAAAATGAGAATGAAAAACTTCACTTGACAAAACTCCTTTCAGAGTAAGAGTTCATTCAGCAGATGATCACCCTGCAGTTGTGTTCAGTAGCCTCAAATCACTTGAACTGTGAAAAATTCAGAAACAAATAACAGAATAGACATAAAATAGGGAGAAGTAAAAGTTAGTGGTGACTGAATTAAAATGTGGGGAACAAAATCACATATCAGAAATGAAGACAATTATAAAGTGCTCTAGGGAGAAAGTTTGAATGAAATTTAATAAGGAATGTTGTAAAAAGGGGGAAGACAACCAAGAATATAAAGAAAGTGATTAAAGTGGCAAAGAAGACTGAACATGCATATAACTGGAGTGTCTGATGAAGGACAAACAGGTATAGAATTGATGTGTAAAACTGTAATCTAAGAAAGCATTCCAGAAATAAGACCCAGAGCTACACTGCCACTGAGTATATGGGAAAATTAACCAAGAATGATGAAACTCTAGTTAATATCCACATATAACCATTAGATTAAAAAAAATCCTCAGATCGGTCATGATTGCGCACAGAGTGCACATACAAATAGGACTTTGAGGCAAAAAGATGAAAACTTACAAGGTTAGGAGGACTAGAGTAGCAGCAGATTTCTCAAAAGCAACAACAGAGCAAGGCAACAATAGAAAAACACTCCTGGAGACTCCAGGAAAGAGTATGGGACTGAGGATTTTATGTCTGGCCAAGCTGATGTTCATGTATGAAGACTAAAGAAAACTAGTTTTAAATAGGTAAAACTGAGGGAATTCTGTGTTCCCAGGTGTTTCTTGAAGCTACCAGAGGATGAGTTTCATCCAACCAAGAGATGACTGGAGAAATTTTAGCAAAGGGATTGATGGTACTTATTTAATTAGAAGACTAAAACTGGGTCGGGAATGAGCGTTTCAATTGGAGAGAAAAATGCCACGGAAAGATGAAAGAGAAGGATGAGGGAAAGAGTATAATAATAAGTTCACTGATAGTTGTGGCTCAACAGATTTTAAAAGTAGACAACTCAGTTAATAAAGACACTAAGTGGGGAAACAGACTAAAGGCACTAAAAAGGTATAATTACAGTGGCAATCACTAGATCAAAAATATACATCTTTTTAAATAACAACATAAAACATATCATTTAGAACAGCAAATACAACATGATACACAGAATAATTATAAGAATAAAAATCTAAAATACCAGTAAATATGAATGGCTTAACTTATTAAATTCATCTCATTTATTAAAAGAAAAAGATGTTCAATATACCTCATAAAGCAAAACCAGCTATATGCGATATACAGGAGACAAAGTGATTCTGAAAAGTTAAACATAAGGGATGGGCAAAGGTATGTCAGGAGAACAGAAATAGCAAGTATGTGTGAGTCTAATATTGGATGATGTAAAATTCAAATGTTTACTGTGACAAGGAAAGACATTTTCAAATGTTAAAAGCCGGGGGAGGAGCCAAGATGGCGGAGGAGTAGGACGGGGAGACCACTTTCTCTCCTACAAATTCATCAAAAGAATAACTGAACGCAGAGCAAACTTCGCAAAACAACTTCTGATTGCTAGCTGAGGTCATCAGGCGCCCAGAAAAGCAGCCCATTGTCTTCGAAAGGAGGTAGGACAAAATATAAAAGATAAGAAATGAGACAAAAGAGCTAAGGACCGAGATCTGTCCCGGGAAGTCTTAGGCGGCATTGCTTGGGGTAGGGTCCGGGCCTGAGTGCCCTGAGGACAATCGGAGGGAGCTTCTGTGAGTTGCCAACTTGATCTGTGGGAGACCAAAAGAGAGAGAGTAAATTAACCGGCTGGAACACACTGCCGGCCGTTCGCAGAACAAAGAGACCGAGAGGGTCCAGAGAGGAGCTCGCAGGCTGCGGACCGGCCCAGCCCCGCCGGAGGCAGGAGGCAGGGAGGAGGGGAAGGTCGCGGGGAGACACAGGGCGCAGGCACCTGACCGGCGCGGGTGGGGACTGGGGCTGGGGACGCGGAGGGCAGAAGGCGCGCGCACCCGACTGGCGCCAGCGGAAACTGAGACTGGGTCCGCGGAAGGGAGGGGGCGCGCCACACCTGGGGAGAGTGCGCCCACCAAGCCCCTCGCTGCCTGGACCGCTCTGACGGGGAAGGCACAGAGAGCAGGCGCAGCTTTTCCTTCCGCGCTTTTGTGGAACACCCGAGGGCTGGAACCTCGCGCAGCGCCGGGCGCGCTCCATATAGAACAGCCGGGAGCCTGAGCGGCGCAGACGGAGAGGGCAGCGTCGGCCCCTCCCGGCAGCGCCAGCCCGTCCCCGGGGCGCAAGCCCGTCCCGGCAGCGCCAGCCCCTCCCCGCAGAGCGACGGAACTAGCTACCTGAATAAGAGTTCACCTCCGCCCGCCTGTGTCAGGGCGGAAATGAGGCTCTGAAGAGACCGGCAATAGAAGCCAAATAAACAAAGGGAACCGCTTCAGAAGGGACTGGTGCAACAGATTAAAATCCCTCTAGGAAACATTGTCTACACCGGAGGAGCCTGTAGATATCGAGAAGCATAAGCTGGAACGAGGAGCTATCTGAAACTGAGCCGAACCCACACTGACCGCAACAGCTCCAGAGAAACTCCTAGATATAATTTTACTTTTCGCTCTCTTTTTTTTTTTTTTTTAATATTTTTTCTTTTTTTTTCTTTTTTCTTTTTTATTTTTTCTCTTTTATTTTCCTTTAAAATCCCCTATTACTCCCCCATTACTCCTTAACTTTCATTTCCATAGACTTTTACGATTTTTTAATTAGGGGGGAAAAAATATTTTTTTTTTCTTTCTTTTTTTTTTTTTCTTTTTCTTTCTTCTTCTTTTTTTCTTTCCTTTTTCTCTTCTATTTTCTATTTTTCTTTTTCTCTTATTTCTTTTAAAGTCCTCTAGTACTCCTCTACTACTCCTTAATTTTCATTTTCAATACACTATAACCTTACAAAAAAAAAAAAAAGAAGAGAAGCCCTATTTTTAAACCGAAGATTATTCTCTCCCAATCTTGACTCTCTGTTTTCTACCTCAGAACACCTCTATTTCCTCCTTTCCCCTTCTCTTCCCAATCCGATTCTGTGAATCTTTGTAGGTGACTGGGCTACGGAGAACACTCTGGGAACAGACAGCTGCGTAGATCTGTCTCTCTCCTCTTGAGTCCCCCTCTTTCTCCTCCTGCTCATCTCTATCTCCCTCCTCCCTCTCCTCTTCTTCATGTAACTCTGTGAACCTCTCTGGGTGTCCCTAATGGGGGAGAATCTTTTAGCCATTAACCTAGAAGTTTTCTTATCAGGGCTGTATAGTTGGAGAAGTCCTGAGACTACAGGAAGAATAAAACTGAAATCCAGAGGCAGGAGACTTAAGCCCAAAACCTGAGAACACCAGAAAACTCCTGACTACATGGAACTTTAAGTAATAAGTGACTGTCCAAAAGCCTTCATACCTACACTGAAACCAACCACCACCCAAGAGCCAATAAGTTTTAGAGCAAGACATACCACGCAAATTCTCCAGCAACGCAGGAACATAGCCCTGAACATCAACATACAGGCTGCCCAAGGTCACACCTAACACATAGACCCATCTCAAAACTCATTACTGGGCACTCCATTGCTCTCCAAAGAGAAGAAATCAAGTTCCACGCACCAGAACACTGACGCAAGCTTCCCTAACCAGGAAATCTTGACAAGCCAATCGTCTAACCCCACCCACTGGGTTAATCCTCCACAACAAAAAGGAACCACAGACCTCTAGAATACAGAAAGCCCACTCCAGATACAGCAATCTAAACAAGATGAAAAGGCAAAGAAATACCCAACAGGTAAAGGAACATGAAAAATGCCCACCAAATCAAACAAAAGAGGAGGAGATAGGGAATCTACCTGAAAAAGAATTTAGAATAATGATAATAAAAATGATCCAAAATCTTGAAAACAAATGTTAAAAGCCATAATCCACAATAATGATAAAAAGATCTTTGCCCTAAATGATACAACTACCATCTTTGAAAAAGAAAAGCTATAGGATATTCAAGTAGACATAGGTAGAAACAACACACCATAATTAGTGCAATGTACATGAAATGGACAAAAAATGTAATATATGGAAGACCTCAGTAACATCATAGATAGATATTATGAATGTATTTCAGACGTTGCAGCCTGGTAAAAGGCAATGAGGAGAAGGTAACCCAGTGGCAACCCAGTCTAGTACTCTTGCCTGGAAAATCCCATGGATGGAGGAGCCTGGTAGGCTGCAGTCCATGGGGTCGCTAAGAGTCGGACATGACTGAGCGACTTCACTTTCACGCATTGGAGAAGGAAATGGCAACCCACTCCAGTGTTCTTGCCTGGAGAATCCCAGGGACGGGGGAGCCTGGTGAGCTGCCGTCTATGGGGTCGCACAGAGTCGGACACGACTGAAGCGACTTAGCTGCAGCTGCAGAGAAAGGTAATGAATCTTATTCTCAAGTGCACATGGAATATTTACAAAAGTTGATCACATATTTGGTCAGAAAGAAAGCATCCTAGCAGCCCATAAAGCAAAAATATTATAAAAACACTGATCAAAACTAGAAATTTATAGCTACAACAATAAATATACTCATTTGGAAATAAATTTTCTGTTAAACAATTCTTGGATGAAAGGAGAAAATATAAGCCAAAATGACAGAATTATAAGGTGGTGCTAGTGATAAAGAACCCTCCTGCAAGTGCAGGTAGATGTAAAAGATGTGGGTTTGAGCCCTGGGTCAGGAAGATCCCCTGGAAGAGAGCATGGCAACCCACTCCAGTGTTCTTGCCTGGAGAACCCCATGGACAGAGGAGCCTGGTGGGCTATAGTCCACGTGGTCTCAAAGAGTTGGACATGACTGAAGTGACTTAACTTGCACACATGACAGAATTATAAGAGAATTAGATAATAAAAACACTTCTTATCAATATCTACAGAGTGCTCTCTGTGAGAGGAGGAAAATTTATAGCCTTCAATGCTTAGTAAAAAATGAAAGAAAGAAAAGAAACTAAATTTTGTACTCAAAAAGCTGGAGAAAAATAAAATATTCTAAAGGAATTTAATAATAAAGCAGAAATTTTATGATTTAGGATATAGAAAAACAACTGTAGCTAACGGAGTAGAATAACTACTAGGCAAGTTAAAAAGATAAGTTAAAAGTGCAAAGGTAGAAATATCGATCAATGGAACAAAATAGAAAGCCCAGAGATAAATCCACACACCTATGGACACTTTGTCTTTGACAAAGGAGGCAAGGATATACAATGGAGAAAAGACAATCCTTTAACAAGTGGTTCTGGGAAAATTGGTCAACCTCTTGTAATAGAATGAAACTAGAACACTTTCTAACACCATACACAAAAATAAACTCAAAATGGATTAAAGATCTAAATGTAAGACCAGAAACTATAAAACTCCTAGAGGAGAACATAGGCAAAACACTCTCCGACATGAATCACAGCAGGATCCTCTATGACCCACCTCCCAGAATATTGGAAATAAAAGCAAAAATAAACAAATGGGACCTAATGAAACTTAAAAGCTTTTGCACAACAAAGGAAAGTATAAGCAAGGTGAAAAGACAGTCCTCAGATTGGGAGAAAATAATAGCAAACGAAGCAACAGACAAAGGGTTAATCTCAAAAATATACAAGCAACTCCTGCAGCTCAATTCCAGAAAAATAAATGACCCAATCAAAAAATGGGCCAAAGAACTAAACAGACATTTCTCCAAAGAAGACATACAGATGGCTAACAAACACATGAAAAGATGCTCAACATCACTCATTATCAGAGAAATGCAAATCAAAACCACAGTGAGGTACCATTACACACCAGTCAGGATGGCTGCTATCCAAAAGTCTAAAAGCAATAAATGCTGGAGAGGGTGTGGAGAAAAGGGAACCCTCTTATACTGTTGGTGGGAATGCAAACTAGTACAGCCGCTATGGAGAACAGTGTGGAGATTTCTTAAAAAACTGGAAATAGAACTGCCATATGACCCAGCAATCCCACTTCTGGGCATACACACTGAGGAAACCAGATCTGAAAGAGACATGTGCACCCCAATGTTCATCGCAGCACTATTTATAATAGCCAGGACATGGAAGCAACCTAGATGCCCATCAGCAGACGGATGGATAAGGAAGCTATGGTACATGTACACCATGGAATATTACTCAGCCGTTAAAAAGAATTCATTTGAATCAGTTCTAATGAGATGGATGAAACTGGAGCCCATTATACAGAGTGAAGTAAGCCAGAAAGATAAAGACCAATACAGTATACTAACGCATATATATGGAATATAGAAAATGGTAACGATAACCCTATATGCAAAACAGAAAAAGAGACACAGATGTACAGAACAGAATTCTGGACTCTGTGGGAGAAGGCGAGGGTGGGATGTTTCGAGAGAACAGCATCAAAACATGTATATTATCTAGGGTGAAACAGATCACCAGCCCAGGCTGGATGCATGAGACAAGTGCTCTGGCCTGGTGCACTGGGAAGACCCAGAGGAATCGGGTGGAGAGGGAGGAGGGAGGGGGGATCGGGATGGGGAATACTTGTAAATCCATGGCTGATTCATGTCGGTGTGTGACAAAAGCCACTACAATATTGTAGAGTGGTTGGCCTCCAACTGA
The DNA here is from genome assembly GCF_033118175.1 of Dama dama. NCBI lineage: Eukaryota > Metazoa > Chordata > Mammalia > Artiodactyla > Cervidae > Dama > Dama dama. Next base: position 84,633,544 of record NC_083699.1, read on the forward strand.
TAGAAATGAATGAAAAAAAATAAAGAAAGAAAGAAAAAAGAAAAAAAAAAAAAAAAAACCACTCTCTGACATAAATCACAGCAGGATCCTCTATGACCCACCTCCCAGAGTAATGGAAATAAAAGCAAAAATAAACAAATGGGATCTAATTAAACTTAAAAGCTTTTGTACAACAAAGGAAACTATAAGCAAGGTGAAAAAACAGCCTTCACAATGGGAGAAAACAATAGCAAATGAAACAACTGACAAAGAATTAATCTCAAAAGTATACAAGCAGCTCCTGCAGCTCGGTTCCAGAAAAATAAACAACCCAATAAAACAATGGGCCAAAGAACTAAACAGACATTTCTCCGAAGAAGACATACAGATGGCTAACAAACACATGAAAAGATGCTCAACATCACTCATTACCAGAGAAATGCAAATTAAAATCACAATGAGGTACCATCTCACGCCGGGCAGAATAGCTGCTGCCGTAAAGTCTACAAACAATAAATGCTGCAGAGAGTGCAGAGAAAAGGGAGCCCTCTTACACTGTTCATGGGAATGCAAACTAGTACAGTCATTATGGAGAACAGTGTGGAGATTCCTTAAAAAACTGGAAATAGAACTCCCATACGACCCAGCAATCCCACTGCTGGGAATACACACTGAGGAAACCAGAATTGAAAGAGACACATGTACCCCAATGTTCATTGCAGCACTGTTTACGATATCCAGGACATGGAAGCAACTTAAATGTCCATTGGCAGATGAATGGATAAGAAAGCTGCGTTACATATACACAATGGAATATTATTAAAAATAATGCATTTGAATCAGTTCTAATGAGGTGGATGAAACTGGAGCCTATTATACAGAGTGAAGTAAGTCAGAAAAACACCAATACAGTATATTAACGCATATATATAGAATTTAGAAAGATGGTAATGATGACGCTATATGCGAGACAGCAAAAGAGACACAGATGTAAAGAACAGACTGTTGGACTCTGTGGGAGAAGGCGAGGGTGGGATGGTTTGAGAGAATAGCATTGAAACATGTTTATTACCATATGTGAAATAGATCGCTGGTCCAGGTTCGATGCATGAGACAGGATGCTCAGGGCCAGAGGGCTAGTGCACTGGGATGACCCTGAGGGATGGGATGGGGAGGGAGGTGAGAGGGGGGTTCAGGATGGGGGACACATGGATACCCATGGCTGATTCATGTCAATGTATGGCAGAAACCACTACAATATTGTAAAGTAATTAGCTTCCCATTAAAATAAATAAATTAATTTAAAAAAAAAAAAAAGGAAAAGAAAGGAGATATAAGCAATTTCAAAATCACAAGAGGTTAGATGAACTGGACATTTTATTTGGAAAATACCTTTTACCAAAAACTGACCCTCTTAGAGGTAGAAAGCCTAAGTAGACCCAATTACATAGTAGTTGTTTCACAAAAATAGCAGCAGTCCTAGATAGTTTCTTGTGGGAATTCTATGAAACTTTCAAAGACCAAAGTATGATAATGCCACATAAATTGTTTCAGCGACTAGACATTAAACACACACATACACACACCCTTTACAAATTCTTTTCATGAAGCAAGTATGGCATTGATACTTGAACCTGATGTACAGTAGAAAAATATTTCAGATTGGCATCACTTACCATTCACTTGGCAAGAATACCAAATAAATGTTAACTAACGATTTCAACACTGTGTTAATATATACCATAAGGAAGAAGGATTTATTGGAATGCAAGCTTGGTTATATAGAAAATCTATAATGTACTCTGTTAAAAGATGGAAGAAAGATCATGTAGTTGTTTTCATAGATGCTGAGAAAAGTTTTTAAGAAAGTTCAACACCGATTTCTAATACACACACTCGAGACTAGTAATTGATGAATATTTAACATGATAGACTTTAATACACACTTCTTCAAAACCAAGCATCTTACTTGATATAGAAATACTTACACTAAGATCTGAGATGCTGTCCGTCTTCATTCTTATTTAACATTGTACTGGAGGTATGAACCAATGCAATTCGGCAAGAAAATAAACTAGAGGCAAAAGCTTTGGAAAGTTTAGCCTATGCTTGTAGAGGACATGATATGCTAAAGATGCTAGAGAATGTGTGATAAATAGAATAAATAGGGAACAGGATATAAAATTAACCTAGGAATAGTGTTCATATACACAAACAATAACCAATTGTATATGATAGTGTAAAAACTCCTTTTACATAGCAATAAAGATAGAACTGGACATGGAACAATGGACTCTTTTTCAAAACTGAAAAAGGTGTAGGTCAAGGCTATATATTGTGACCCTGAATATTTAACTTTTATGCAGAGTACATCATGCGAAATGCTGGGCTGCATGAATCACAAGCTGGAATCAAGATTGCTGAGAGAAATATCAACAATCTAGATATGTAGTGATACCACTTTAATGGCAGAAAGAGAAGAAGAACTAAAGAGCCTCTTGATGAAGGTGAAGAGGAGAGTGAAAAAACTGGCTTAAAACTCAACATTTTAAAAACTAAGATCATGGCATCTGGTCCCATCACTTCATTGGCAAAATAGATGGTGAAAAAGTGGAAACAGTTGCAGACTTTATTTTCTTGGGCTCCAGAATCAATGTGGACAGTGACTGCAGCTATGAAATTAAAAGACACTTGCTTCTTGGAAGAAAAGCAATGACAAACCTAGACAGTGTATTAAAAAAAAGCAAAGATATCACTTTGCCAACAAAGGTCCATCTAGTCAAAGCTGTGGTCGTTCCAGTAGTCATATACGGATGTGAGAGTTGGACCCAAAGAAAGCTGAGCATGGAAGAATCAATGCTTTCAGACTGTGGTGTTGGAGAAGACTCTTGAGAGTCCCTTAGACAGCAGGGAGATCAAGCCAGTCAATCCTAAGGGAAATCAACCCTGAATATTCATTGGAAGGACTGATAGTAAAGCTGAAGCTCTAGTTCTTTGGCTACATGATGCAAAGAGCAGACTCATTGGAAAAGATCCTGATGGTGGGAAATATTGAGGGCAGGAGGAGAAGGGGGCCACAGAGTATGAGATGGTTGGATGGCATCACTGACTCAGTGAGCATGAGTTTGAGCAAACTCCGGGAGATAGTGAAGGACAGGGAAGCCTGGAGGCTGCAGTTCATGAAGTCACAAAGAGTCAGACACGACTTAGCAACTGAATAACAACAAAGATAAAATATTTAGTAATAAACGGCAAGTTTTAAAACTTCTGAAAAACATGAATATAGGCTCAAACAAATGCAGACATCCCTTGTTCCTGGATATTGATTTAATATAAAAATGTCAAAAGAAAAACTCTGGCCATATCCTTTATTAAAGCATGCTATAATTAAAACAGTCTAGTCTTGACACATAAATAGTGGAATAGGAGAGAAAAGTTAGAAGTTGATTTAAGTACATATAGAGTTCAGGCACATATAATAAAGGTATTATGTCAAATTATCGGGGCAAGATGAGCTTTTTAATGGTGCTAAAGAATTTGCTGGCAGTTCAGTGGTTAAGAGTCCACTCTCTCACTGCTGAGGGTCTGCATTCAAAAAAAGAAAATGGCCCTCCCCCCAAAAATAATGGTGCTAGGTGACTGGATAGCTGGTTGCGTGCTCAGTCCCTAAGGTGTATTTGATTCTTTGCAACCCCGCGTACTGTAGCCCACCAAGCTCCTCTGTTCATAGGATTTCCCAGGCAAGAATACTGGAGTGTGTAGCCATTTCCTTCTCCAGGTGATCTTCCTGACCCAGGGATCAAACTTGCGTCTCTGCATTGGCAGGCAGAATCTTTACCACTGAACCACAGGCAAGCTGGTTAGGAAAATATAAAGTTATACTTTTAGTTCATACCATATACAAAAATAAACTACAAATAGATCAGAGAACTAAATATAATAAGTGAATTAGTACTAAAAGAAATCATGGACCAATTTCTCTAGGAGAGGATAAAGGATTTTGAACTGATTTAAAATGCAGTTTCAGTTTAAAAATTGATAAATTTGACTGTGTAAACATTTAAAAATTCCACTCCGCATAACAAAAAGTACATACAGTTAAAAGACAGCCAGGAATGGAACTTTCCTGGTGGTCCAGTGGCAAAGACTCCACACTCCCAATGCAGGGGACCAGAGTTCAATCCCTGGTCAGCAAACTAGATCCCACATGCAGGAAGTGAAGAGTTTGCATGCTACAACTGAAATATCCTGCATGCCACAGCAAAGATCAGAGATCCTACGTTCTGCAGCTAAGAGCCAGTGCAGCCAAATAAAAACATGAATATTAAAAAAGACAACCAGGAATCCCTTAGCAGTACATTGATTAGAACTCTGCTTCCACCGCAGAGGGCTAGAGATCAATCCCTGGTCAGGGAACTGAGATCTCACACGCCCCGAGGTGTGGCATAAGAGAAGGAAAAAGACAACCAACAGCCTGGGAGAAAATATTTCTGACATATGTCACAAATAAAGGACCGATAACTCTAACATGTAAAGAACTTTTTAAAAAATTAAGAGGACAAAGACTAAAATTGATAAAAAGCAGGAGAAAATCATGAATAGATAGCTGACACACACACACACAAAAGATATGAAATGGACCTTAAACATCTTAGAAAGATGTTCAAGTTTACTCATAATGCTAGAAATGCAACTTAAAATTACACTGAGTTGTTTCTCCTCTGTCAGATTGGCCAAAAACTAAAAACTTGGAAATACTTTCTGTGGTAAGTGTGTGGGGAGTAGACACTCTGATATATTGCTGGTAAGGGTTATGGTAATATCTGAGATTTTGCCCTAGCAGTCCCACCTCTAGGGATTTACCTTGAAGATACACTTGCCGCCATACAAAATTATAGATGAACAAGGTTACTACTGTTACGTCATTATTTATGATTACAAAATAAGCAACTTGAATGTCAGTTTCACAGTAATGTAAACAACACACAGGAGATTGATTGAATAAACTATGGTACATCCACACAATGCAGTGCTATGCAGGAGTGAAAAAGAGTGAGTTAGAGTCCTCTGAACTCATATGCAGTGATTCCCAGCATATATTAATTGAAGAAACCCAGAGTGCAAGAGAGAGTATTTCTCTAAGGTGGAAGGGGAATCAAAATGTTATAAATGTATCTACTCATTTCTGCAATACACACACAAATCATAAATCAGAAAATGATGTCATTCATAACATGGTGAGTGGAAAAGATTGGGAAAGACATTATTAAACTATGTTAATGTTTACATATTAAAAAACAAAGTCAATACTGAGTGGTTATGACTGTGTTTCAAGTGAATGACTTAAACACAGTATTTTTACTCTATACCTTTAGTGTAATGGCAGAAATAAGGAAATACTGAATTGAAGTTATATTTTCTTCAATTTGTGTATATTTGGCGGTCATATGAATTCTGAAACTACTTCATTTTTATTTGCAGATTGAATAAATGTTTTGAGGTTAATGGAGTTAGATTCCACTGTAGGAGAAAGAGCTATGGAAAGGGAGGTGCTAGAATGAACCCTGTAGTTGAACTAGAATGAAGTTATCAGTGTGAACTCGTGATTTTCATATTACTCACAGAAATGTGTATATGTGTGTGTCTGTGGACTTCCTATCTCTTTGCTCTGGGATAGCCTCTTGGAAGTAATTATTTACCCCACCTTTCCACCCCAGGGACCTGGGCTTTTTGGAAAAATGGCTGTTTATATATTTGGGGAAGGAAAAAAATATGAGATGACCCTGAAAGTAAGGTAATTCCAGAATGTAAGGTAGTGCTCAAAGAATGATGGAGAAACATCAAAAGGGCATAGTATCTATCTTGAATGAACTCTCACTGTCAAATATGGGAAAATTTGAATATAAAGTAATGTTGGTAAAGATTGTAATCCACAGATAAAATATAAATCTGTAAATTCACACTGTGGATTTTCTATTAGTAAATGGGAAAGGCAAAGACATTTCTAACAGTAGAATGCCAAGTAATAAGTGGAGAAGGAAAATGGAGCTAGAGAAATCATTTGACAGTTACTGTGGGAGTAATTTGGGTTCCCTGGTGGCTCAGAGGTAAAGAATCTGCTTGCTGGTGCTGGAGATGTGGGTTTAATCCCTGAGCTGGGAAGATCCCCTGGAGAAGGGAATGGTAACCCACTCCAGCAGTCTCGCCTGGGAAATCCCGTGGGCAGAAGAGCCTGGTGGGCTACAGTCCATAGGGTTGCATAGAGTCGGACACAACTGAAGTGACTGAGCTCTCATCCATGAATGCTAAGTAAACCTCCTGAGTAAAAACTTGATGAAGAATAGGATTTTACATAAGTTCAAAATACTTCCCCACAAAATACTAATTACAAGTGGAAAAATAGTGACTTTACAGGAGAGAAACCTGGCATATCTCACCACTATTAATGGGCAAATTGACTTTGTGTGCCTTTTGATGTGATGCACTTGAGAGGGTCACTTCTGTGATATTCTGCCAAAAATGCTTAGGCTGAAATTAAACATGAACAAACACGAAACCCAAATAACCAAATAACCGACCTGTAGTCTTCAAAGATGTTATGAACATGAGAGACAAAGATGGAGGGGAAAAATTTAAGGGAGGCTAAGGAGACATTACCACTAAAAGTACCAGGTGATCTTGGGTTAGGTTCTAGGACCAGACTTCTGTTGCTGTAAGAAGTGTTATTGGAATCATTGAAGAAATGTGAATAAGATTTTATAATAGATGATAATCTATTAATATTGGCATCCTTATTTTGACAGTGTCATTGAAGTTACATAGAAGACTGTCCTATTTTTAGGAGATGGACACTTAGGTACTTAGAGGTAAAGAAGCAGCATGTCTGTAATTCTCAAAATTCAGAAAAAGAGATTGCTTGTATATACATACATAATAGTAAATACAGATACGCACTTATATACTTGAGAGACTAAGAGAGGAGTAAGGTAGACTGGGATAGGGAATGATATCACTTATATGGTAAAATGTTAATAAAGGGGAATCTGGGTGAAGAACATTTAAATTTTTTGTGCTATTCTGGAAATTTTTATGTAAGTTTGAAATTATTTCAAAATAAGGTGAAAAAATGTATTATATAATGCCAAGTTAAATAGAACCTTTAAAAAGAAGGGAACACTGATTTATTTTCCCCCAGGCAAGCAAAGGAAGAGGTGCCATCTCTGCCCATTGTCCTGTTCATAGGGAGAATCTGTGCTGAGGAGCAGCTGTCCTGCCTGTAAATCTGTAAATATCTGTCATTCCATAATGTGGTTTTATCTTATTTATCATTTTGAGCTCAGGAGTGAATTTATCCCTGCAGGTTGTTGATGAGCGAGAATTTTTTGAGATCATGCCCAATTATGCCAAGAACATCATTGTCGGTTTTGCAAGAATGAACGGGAGGACTGTTGGAATTGTTGGCAACCAACCTAAGGTGGCTTCAGGTAGGAGGGAAATGCTCTTACAGACCTAAATCGGGGTAGGGGACCGGATGGGGGCGAGGGCTGCCTGCGCCCACAGTTCCTGTCTTCTGCCTTTTCCTCAGTCAAGGCCTTCTATGGCCAGAGAAACTCAAATAGATGTTGCAAAAGCTCCTTTCTCTCTTAATTTCTCAAAATTAACATACGCATCTGAAAATGCTTCTTTCATGCTTCTCTAGTTTTTTAAATGTTTATGGATTACTTTTTAACTTTTAAGCTCTTTGCTTTTTCAGAGGTCTGCCTTCTGTCCATCTGGTTATGCTCTGACTAACCTCCTGAACTGTGAGCTCCATGAGGCCAGGGGTGTTGGTGTCTTATTCATAGTTTTATTGCTAGTGCCTTCAGGGGTGCTAGGTACAGAGTTATATGTGACAAGTTAACGCATCCTGCTCTGCACAGTTTTCTGGTGAGATGGCCACACTTGAATCCCAGCCGGGTGATGAGGACTATTCCATGCTCGTGCTCAGGGTGGGACGGGGGACTCTGCTTACCACTTCCTGCCTTACTATCTTCCTTCTTAAGTTTCCTTTGAATCCCTATGTGGGATGCATACAGCTTCCCTTTTTGACCCAGTCTCATCTTTTGTTTCTGCCATGGCAGTTTCTTCTTGTCTTTAGAAAAGGGTTTGTAAAAATGCTTTTTATTGTGGTAAAATATATTAACATAAAATTTGCTATTTTAACCCTTTTTTGTGTTAGTGAACTAAGGTTGATTTACAATATTGTGTTAGTTTCATGTGTACACCAAAGTGGTTCAGTTTTTACATACATGTATATGTGTGTGTGTGTGATATATGTCAGTTCAGTCATTCAGTCATGTCCGACTCTTTGTGACCCCATGGACTGCAGCACGCCAAGCTTCCCTTCCATCACCAGCTCCTGGAGCTTACTCAAACTCATGTCCATTGAGTCGGTGATGCCATCCAGCCATCTCATCCTCTGTTGTCCCCTTCTCCTCCCACCTTCAATCTTTCTCAGCATCAGTGTCTTTTCCAGTGAGTCAGTTCTTTGCATCAGGTGGCCAAAGTATTGGAGTTTCAGCTTCAACATCAATCCTTCCAATGAATATTCAGGACTGATTTCCTTTAGGATGGACTGGTTGAATCTCCTTGCAGTCCAAGGGACTCTCAAGAGTCTTCTCCAACACCATAGTTCAAAACCATCAATTCTTCGACCCTCAGCTTTCTTGTTAGTTCAACTCTCACATCCATACATGACTACGGGAAAAATCATAGTTTTGACTAGACAGATCTTTTTTGGCAAAGTAATGTCTCTGCTTTTTAATATGCTCTCTAGGTTGGTCATAGCTTTCTTCCCAAGGAGCGAGCGTCTTTTAATTCCATGGCTGCAGTCACCATCTTCAATGATTTTGGAGCCCAAGAAAATAGTCTGTCACTGTTTCCATTGTTTCCCCATCTATTTGCCATGAAGTGATAGGACTGGATGCCATGATCTTAGTTTTCTGAGTGTTGAGCTTTAAGCTAACTTTTTCACTCTCCTCTTTCACTTTTATCAAGAGGCTCTTTAGTTCTTCTTCACTTTCTGCCATCAGGGTGGTGTCATCTGCATGTCTGAGGTTATTGACTTTTCTTCTGGCAGTCTTGATTCCAGCTTGTGCCTTATCCAGCCTGGCATTTCTCATGATGTCCTCTGCATATAAGTTAAATAAGCAGGGTGACATACAGCCTTGACATACTCCTTTCCCTGTTTGGAACCAGTCTGTTGTTCCATGTCCAGTTCTCACTGTTGCTTCTTGACCTGCATATAGCTTTCTCAAGAGGCAGGTCAGGTGGCCTGGTAGTACCATCTCTTTAAGAATTTTCCACAGTTTGTTGTGATCTACACAGTCTAAGGCTTTGGGGCAGTCAGTAAAGCAGAAATAGATGTTTTTCTGGATTCTCTTGCTTTTTCCATGATGCAACGGATGTTGGTAATTTGATGTCTGGTTCCTTGGCCTTTTCTAAATCCAGCTTGAACATTTGGAAGTTCCTGGTTCACATACTGTTGAAGACTGGGTTGGAGAATTTTGAGCATTACTTTGCTAGCATGTGAGGTGAGTGCATTTGTGTGGTAGTTTGAACATTCTTTGGGATTGGAATGAAAACTGAGCTTTTCCAGTCCTGTGGCCACTGCTGAGTTTTCCAAATTTGGTGGTATATTGAGTGCAGCACTTTCACAGCATCATCTATTAGAATTTGAAATAGTTCAGTTGGAATTCCATCACCTCCACTAGCTTTGTTCATAGTAATGCTTCCTAAGGCCCTCTTGACTTTGCATTCCAGGATGTCTGGCTCTAGGTGAGTGATCACACCATTGTGTTTATCTGGGTTGTGAAGATCTTTTTTGTACAGTTCTTCTGTGTATTCTTGCCACCACTTCTTAATATCTTCTGCTTCTGTTAGGTCCATACCATTTCTGTCCTTTATTGAGCCCATCTTTGCATGAAATGTTCTCTTGTTATCTCTGATTTTCTTGAAAAGATCTCTAGTCTTTCCTATTCTATTGTTTTTCTCTATTTCTTTGCATTGATCGCTGAGGAAGGCTTTCTTATCTCTCCTTGCTGTTCTTTGAAACTCTGGATTCAAGTGGGTATATCTTTCCTTTTCTCCTTTGCCTTTTATTTCTCTTCTTTTCTCAGCTATTTGTAAGGCCTCCTCAGACAACCATTTTACCTTTTTGCATTTCTTTTTCTTGGGGATGATCTTGATCACTGCCTCTTGTATCATGTCATGAACCTCCGTCCATAGTTCTTCAGGCACTCTGTCTATCAGATCTAATCCCTTGAATCTATTGCCACTTCCACTGTATAATCATAAAGGATTTGATTTAGGTCATACCTGAATGGTCTAGTGGTTTTCCCTACTTTCTTCAATTTAAGTCTGAATTTGGCAATAAGGAGTTCATGATCTGAGCCACAGTCAGCTCCCGGTCTTGTTTTTGCTGACTGTATAGAGCTGCACCATCTTTGGCTGCAAAGAATATAATCAATCTGATTTTGGTATTAACCATCCAGTGATGTCCAGATGGTTATAGGTTATTATAAGATACTGAATATAGTTCTCTGTGCTATACGGTAAATCCTGTGCTATACGGTAAATCCTTGTTGTTTATCTATTTTATATATGATAGTGCATGTGTATACTTGTTCTTTAGTCACTAAATTGTGTCTGTCTCTTTTGTGACCCTATAGATTGTAGCGCTCCAGGCTTCTCTGTCCATGGTATTTCCCAGGTAAGAATACTGGAGTGGGTTGCCAATTCCTTTTCCAGGGGATCTTCCCAACCCAGGGACTGAACCTGCATCTTGTGCATTGGCAGGCAGATTCTTTACCACTGAGCCCCCAGGGAAGCTTCATACTACATTTTATTTAATCATTCTTCTGTTGATGGACACTTGGGTTGCTTCTACCTTTTCAATATTGTGAATAATGTCACAGTGAGCCCTGGCATTTAAGTATTTGTTTGAAACTCCATTTTCAGTTCTTTGCATATATACCTATATTTTTCCATATACTATGAGTTAGGGGTTCACTTTATTCTTTTTTTTAAAATTAATTTATTGATTTTAATTGGAGGCTAATTACTTTACAATATTGTAGTGGTTTTTGCCAAACATCAATATCAATCAGCCAGGAGTGCACATGTGTTCCCCATCCAGAGCCCCCCTCCCACCTCCCTCCCCATCCCATCCCCCAGGGTCATCCCAGTGTACCAGCCCTGAGCACCGTCTCATGCATTGAACCTGGACCAGCGATCTGTTTCACATATGATAATATACATGTTTCAGCGCTGCCCTCTCAAGTCATCCCACACTTGCCTTCTCTCACAGAGTCCAAAAGACTATTCTTTACATCTGTGTCTCTTTTGCTGTCTTGTATATAGGGTCACTGTTACAATCTTTCTAAATTCCATATATATACATTAGTAATAGGCTCCAGTTTTATCCAGCTCGTTAGAACTGATTCACATGCATTCTTTTTAATGGCTGAGTAATATTCCATTGTGTATATGTACCACAGATTTCTTATCCATTCGTCTGCTGATGGACATCTTATCCATTCGTCTGCTGATGGACATGCTTCCATGTCCTGGATATTGTAAACAGTGCTGCGATGAACATTGGGGTACACGTGTCTCTTTCAATTCTGGTTTCCTCAGTGTGTATGCCCAGCAGTGGGATTGCTGGGTCGTATGGGAGTTCTAGTTCCAATTATTTAAGGAATCTCCACACTGTTCTCCATAATGACTGTACTAGTTTGCATTCCCGTGAACAGTGTAAGAGGGCTCCTTTTTCTCCACACCCTTTCCAGCATTTATTGTTTGTAGACTTTACGGCAGCAGCTATTCTGCCCGGTGTGAGATGGTACCTCATTGTGGTTTTGATTTGAATTTCTCTGATAATGAATGATGTTGAGCATCTTTTCATGGGTTTGTTAGCCATCTGTATGTCTTCTTTGAAGAAATGTCTGTTTAGTTCTTTGGCCCATTTTTTGATTGGGTCATTTATTTTTCTGGAATTGAGCTGCAGGAGCTGCTTGTATATTTTTGAGATTAATTCTTTGTCAGCTGATTCATTTGCTATTATTTTCTCCCATTGTGAAGGCTGTCTTTTCACCTTGCTTATAGTTTCCTTTGTTGTGCAAAGCTTTTAAGTTTAATTAGATCCCATTTGTTTATTTTTGCTTTTATTTCCAATATTCTGGGAGGTGGGTCATAGAGGATCCTGCTGTGATTTGTGTCAGAGTGTTTTGCCTGTGTTTTCCTCTAGGAGTTTCATGGTTTCTGGTCTTACATTTAGATCTTTAATCCATTTTGAGTTTATTTATGTGTATGGTGTTAGAAAGTGTTCTAGTTTCATTCTTTACAAGTGGTTGACCAGTTTTCCCAGCACCACTTGTCTTTTCTCCATTGTATATTCTTGCCTCCTTTATCAAAGATAAGGTGTCCACAGGTGCGTGGATTTATCTCTTGGCTTTCTATTTTATTCCATTGATCTATATTTCTGTCTTTGTGCCAGCACCATACTGTTTGATGACTGTAGCTTCGTAGTATAACCTGAAGTGAGGCAGGTTGATTCCTCCAGTTCCATTCTTCTTTCTCAGGATTGCTTTGGCTATTTCAGGTATTTTATATTTCCATACAAATTGTGAAATTATTTGTTCTAGTTCTCTGAGAAATACCCTTGGTAGCTTGATAGGGGTTGCATTTAATCTATAGATTGCTTTGGGTAGTATATTTATTTTCACTATATTGATTCTTCCGATCCATGAACATGGTATATTTCTCCATCTATTTGTGTCCTCTTTGATTTCTTTCATCAGTGTTTTATGGTTTTCTATATATAGGTCTTTTGTTTCTTTAGGTAGATATATTCCTAAGTATTTTATTCTTTTTGTTGCAATGGTGAATGGAATTGTTTCCTTAATTTCTCTTTCTGTTTTCTCAGTGTATAGGAATGCAAGGGGTTTCTGTGTGTTAATTTTATATCCTGCAACTTTACTATATTCATTGACTAGCTCTAGTAATTTTCTGGTGGAGTCTTTAGGGTGTTCTATGTAGAGGATCATGTCATTTGCAAACAGTGAGAGTTTTAACTTCTTTTCCAATCTGGATTCCTTTTATTTCTTTTTCTTCTCTGATTGCTGTGATTAAAACTTCCAAAACTATGTTGAATAGTAGTGGTGAGAGTGTCTTGTTGCTGACTTCAGGGGAAATGCTTTCAGTTTTTCACCATTGAGGATAATGTTTGCTGTGGGTTTATCATGTATGGCTTTTATTATGCTGAGGTATCTTCCTTCTATTCCTGCTTTCTGGAGGGTTTTTATCATAAATGGATGGTGAATTTTGTCAAAGGCTTTCTCTGCATCTGTTGAGATAATCATATGGTTTCTATCTTTCAGTTTGTTAATGTGGTGTATCACATTGATTGTTTTGCAGATATTAAAGAATCCTTGCATCCCTGGGATAAAGCCCACTTGGTCATGATGTACAATCTTTTTAATATGTTGTTGGATTCTGTTTGCTAGAGTTTTGTTAAGGATTTTTGCGTCTATGTTCATCAGTGATACTGGCCTGTAGTTTTCTTTTTTTATGACATCTTTGTCTGGTTTTGCTGTTGCACTGATGGTGGCCTCATAGGACGAGTTTGAAAGTTTACCTTCCTCTGCAATTTTCTGGAAGAGTTTGAGTAGGATAGGTTTTAGCTCTTCTTTAAATTTTTGATAGAATTCAGCTGTGAAGCCATCTGGTCCTGGGCTTTTGTTTGCTGGAAGATTTCTGATTACAGTTTTGATTTCCATTCTTGTGATGGGTCTGTTAAGATTTTCTATTTCTTCCTGGTTCAGTTTTGGAAAGTTATACTTTTCTAAGCATTTGTGTATTTCTTCCAAGTTGTCCATTTTATTGGCATATAGTTGCTGATAGTAGTCTCTTATGAGACTTTGTATTCCTGTGTTGTCTGTTGTGATTTCTCCATTTTCATTTATAATTTTGTTGATTTGATTCTTCTCCCTTTTTTTCTTGATGAGTCTGGCTAATGGTTTGTCTATTTTATTTATCATCTCAAAGAATCAGCTTTTAGCTTTGTTGATTTTTGCTATGATCTCCTTTGTTTCTTTTTCATTTATTTCTTCCCTAATTTTTATGAATTTTTTCCTTCTACTAACCCTGTGGTTCTTCATTTCTTCCTTTTCTAGTTGCTTTAGGTGATTAGTTCAGTTCAGTTCAGTCACTCAATTGTGTCCGGTAGAGTTAGGTTATTTATTTGACTTTTCTCTTGTTTCTTGAGGTAAGCTTGTATTGCTATGATCTTTCCCCTTAGCACTGCTTTTACTGAGTCTCATAGGTTTTGGGTTGTTGTGTTTTCATTTTCATTCGTTTCTATGCATATTTTGATTTCTTTTTTTATTTCTTCTGTGATTTGCTGGTTATTCAGAAGCATGTTGTTTAGCCTTCATGTGTTAGTATTTTTAATAGTCTTTTTCCTGTAGTTGACATCTAGTCTTACCACATTGTGATCAGAAAAGATGCTTGGAATGATTTCAATTTGTTTGAATTTACCAAGGCCAGATTTATGGCCCAGGATGTGATCTATCCTGGAGAAGGTTCTGTGTACACTTGAGAAAAAGGGGAAATTCATTGTTTTGGGGTGAAGTGGCCTATAGATATCAATTATGTCTAACTGGTTCATTCTGTCATTTAAAGTTTGTGTTTCCTTGCTGATTTTCTGTTTAGTTGATCCATCCATGGGTGTGAGTGGGGTATTAAAGTCTCCCACCATTCTTGTGTTACTGTTAATTTCCCCTTTCATACTTCTCAGCATTTACCTTACATATTGTGGTGCTCCTATGTTGGGTGCATATATATTTATAATTGTTATATTTTCTTCTTGGATTGACCCATTGATCATTATGTAGTGTCCTTCTTTGTCTCATTCCATGGCCTTTATTTCAAAGTCTATTTTATCTCATATGAATGTTGCTCCTCCTGCTTTCTTTTGGTCTCCATTTGCATGAAGTATCTTTTTCCAGCCCTTCACTTTCAGTCTGTATGTGTCCCTTGTTTTGAGGTGGGTCTCTTGTAGACAGCATATATAGGGGTGTTGTTTTTCCATTCAGCCAGTCTTTGTCTTTTGTTGGGGCATTCAACCCATTTACATTTAAGGTAATTATTGATAAGTATGATCCCGTTGCCATTTACTTTGTTGTTTTGGGTTTCAGTTTATAAACCTTTTCTGTGTTTCCTATCTAGAGAAGATCCTTTAGCATTTGTTGAAGAGCTGGTTTGCTGGTGCCGAATTCCCTCAGCTTTTGCTTGTCTGTAAAGCTTTTGATTTCTCCTTCATATTTGAATGAGATCCTTGCTGGGTACAGTAATCTGGGTTGTAGGTTTTTCTCTTTCATCACTTTAAATATATCCTGCCTTTCCCTTCTGGCCTAAAGAGTTTCTATTGAAAGATCAGCTGTTATCCTTATGGGAATCCCCTTGTGTGTTATTTTTCCTTTGCTGCTTTTAATATTTGTTCTTTGTGTTTGATCTTCATTAATTTGATTAATGTGTGTCTTGGGGTGTTTTGCCTTGGGTTTATACTGTTTGGGACTCTCTGGGTTTCTTGGACTTGGGTGGCTATTTCCTTCCCCATTTTAGGGAAGTTTTCAACTATTAGCTCCTCAAGTATTTTGTCATGGCCTTTCTTTTTGTCTTCTGGGACTCCTATGATTTGAATGTTGGGGCGTTTGACATTGTCCCAGAGATCTCTGAGGTTGTCCTCATTTCTTTTAATATTTTTTTCTTTTTTCCTCTCTGCTTCATTTATTTCCACCATTCTATCTTCTACCTCACTTATCATATCTTCTGCCTCTGTTATTCTACTGTTGGTTCCCTCGAGAGTGTTTTTTATTTCAGTTATTGCATTATTCATTATTGATTGACTCTTTTTTATTTCTTCTAGGTCCTTCTTAAACATTTCTTGCATCTTCTCAATCCTTGTCTCCAGATTATTTATTTGCAACTCCATTTTGTTTTCAATATATTGGATCATTTTTACTATCATTATTCTGAATTCTTTTTCAGGTGAACTCTCTATCTCCACCTCTTTTGTTTGGTTTGGCGGGCATTTATCAGAGGATGAGATGGCTGGATGGCATCACTGACTCAATGGACATGGGTTTGGGTGGACTCCAGGAGTTGGTGATGGACAGGGAGGCCTGGCGTGCTGCGATTCATGGGGTCACAAAGAGTCCGACACGACTGAGTGACTGAACTGAACTGAACTATCATGTTCCTTTACCTGTTGAATATTTCTCTGCCTTTTCATTTTGTTTAGATTGCTGTGTTTGGGGTGGCCTTTCTGTATGCTGAAAGTTTATGGTTTCTCTTTATTGTGGAGGTTCCTTCCTGTGGGTGGGGTTGGATGAGTGGCTTGTCAAGGTTTCCTGATTAGGGAAGCTTGCATCGGTGTTCTGGTGGGTGGACCTGGATCTCTTCTCTCTGGAGTCTAATGAAGTGTCCAGTAGTGAGTTTTGAGGTGTCTGTGGGTTTGGTGTGACTTTGGGCAGCCTGTATATTAATGCTCAGGGCTATGTACCTGCGTTGCTGGAGAATTAGTGTGATATGTCTTGCTCTGGAACTTGTTGGCTCTTGGGTGGAGCTTGGTTTCAGTGTAGGTATGGAGGCTTTTGAATGAGCTCTTGTCAAGTCATGGTCCCTGGAGTCAGGAGTTTTCTGGTGTTCTCAAGTTTTGGATTTAAGCCTCCTGCCTCTGGTTTTCAGTCTTATTCTTACAGTAGCCTCAAGACGTCTCCATCCATGCTGCACTGATGATAAGACATCTAGGTTAATGGAGGAAAGATTCTCCATAGTGAGGGACACCCAGAGAGGTTCGCAGAATTACATGGACAAGAGAAGAGGGAGGAGGGAGATAGAGGTGACCAGGAGGAGAAGAGGTGGAATCAAAAGGGGAGAGAGCAATCTAGCCAGTAATCAGTTCCCTATGTGCTCTCCACAACCTGGAACACCCAGAGAGGTTCACAGAGCTACATAGAGAAGAGAAGAGGGAGGAAGGAGATAGAGGTGACCAGGAGGAGAAGATGGGGAGTCAAAAGGAGAGAGACAGATCTAGCCAGTTATCAGTTCCCTAAGTGTTCTCCACAGCTCAGAATACCCAGAGAGATTCACAGAGTTGGGTAGAGAAGAGAAAGGTAGGGAGGAGATAGAGGTGACCTGGGGGAGAAAAACGAGAGTCAAAATGGGGAGAGGGCAATCAAGCCAGTAATCACACTCCTAAGTTAAAATGGGTAGTGAAGAATGGATTCTTAAAAGTACAAAATTGATAACAGACATCAAAAAGAAAGGATTAAAAATATGGAGTAGGGGTTAGACTCTCAAAAATACAATATTGGAAAAAAACACAAAATCCCCCAAATTATAAAAAATATATATGAAATTTGCTTTAAAAATAGGGTCTTTTTTTGGCAAGGTAATAGTAGGTTATAAAAATGAAAATTAAAGGAGTAATAGAGGAATTAAAATTTAAAAAATGTAAAAAATGATAACAGTAAAATATATCTAGGAATTCCTCTGGAGCTGTTGCAGGCGGTGTGGGGTCAGTTCAGTTTCAGATAGTTCCTTGTTCCAGCTTATACTTTTTGTCGAGGTCTATAGGCCCCTTCCAATGTAGTTGGTCCCAACTACAGGGTTTTAATCTATTGCACCTGTCACTTCCAAAGCGGTTCCCTCTGGTTATTTTGGCTTCTTCTGTTTGCAAGTCTCTTCAGTGTCTAATTTCCACCCTGACACGAGGGGGCGGTGGTGGACACTTTTTTAGGCTCACTTGTTCAGTTGTGCTATGGGGAGGGAGGAGCACTGCAAGCAAATATCACTGGCGTGTGTGGGGAGTGCTCGCAGTGTCTGGGCCACACTGGGTTTGCCCCTGCTCACGGCGTGTGTGCTCTCCCGGTCTACACTGCTCAGGATCCAGGTTGCTCTGCTGGGGAGCTCTCTGAATCAGGCCCTGGGTTGCGTGCACTTCCCAGGTCTAAGCTGTTCAGGTTCTTGGGTGCTCCACAAAGGCACAGACTTGGTTGGGCCTACATTTTGTGCCCTTCCTTCCCAGGTCCGAGCAGCTCAGGCAGCCAGGTGCTTGGCGAGTGCACTCTCCCTAGTGGGGCAGTACATCTTGTCACCTCCCTGGTCCCAGCCACTTGGTTTCCTGGGTGCGCAGCAACAGCGTCGTCTCAGGTGTGCCGTGTGTCTCCTCTGGGGAGCTGATCTCTGGCTGTGACCCTCCTGGTGGATGTCAACCGTCCATGATCCCAAGAAGACTTGGTTAGCAACTGGGGGCCTACTCACAGTTTGGTGGAGGATGCCGTCTCTGGGGCAGAGATTGCCCCTCTCCCCCCAGCTCTGGCTGTTGCCCGCCTGCCTCTCTGCCTCTGGTGGCGGATGGGCCAGTCTGCAGCCAGCTAGCTCTCCTCTGGTATTCGCTCAGTCCTTTGTTCTGTGAGCGGCCAACAGTGCCTTAGGTTAGAGCTTTTCGTGGGAAAGTTGTCTCTTTCTCTCCCTTTTTTTTTTTCCTCTCTGGCTCTCCCACGGTTTGGGGTGCTATCTCAGGTTAGCTCCCTCATATTGTCCTCAGGGCATTCAGGCCCAGTCCTTACCCTAAGCAATGCAGCCCTTGCCGCCCTGTTTAACCCCCACTTGCTGGTGGCAGACGCGAGCATCTGGGCTACTTCTCTGCTGGGAGTTGTGGGTAGATGCGTACTCTGTGGGTTTTTTTTTTTAAATTTATTTTATAAATAAAATATTTATTTTATAAATAAAAACATTTATTTTTATTTCCTCCCGGTTATGTTGCCCTCTGAGATTCCAAAACTCCCCACAGACCTGCCAGTGAGAGGGTTTCCTGGTGTTTGGAAACTTCTCTTTCACGACTCCCTCCCTGGGACGGGTCTCCATCCCTAACTCTTTTGTCTCTCGTTTTATCTTTTATATTTTGTCCTACCTCATTTCAAAGACAATGGGCTGCCCTTCTGGGTGCCTGGTGTCCTCCACCAGCGTTCAGAAGTTGTTTTGTGGAATTTGCTCAGTGTTCAAATGATCTTTTGATGAATCTGGGGGGGAGAAGTGGTCCCTCCATCCTATTCCTCTGCCATCTTAGGACCGCCCCACCCCCCCACTTTATTCTTTTGCATATGAAAACTTAGTTATCCCAGTATCATTTGCTGAATAGACTCTTCTTTTCCTATTGAATGGACTTGGCATTTTTGTCAGAAATCAATGATCTAGAGATGTATAAATTTATTTCTGGTTTCTCAATACTGTTCCTTTCGTCTACATGTCTGTCTATATGCTGGTATTAACATTGTTCTGATTACTGTAGGTTTGTAGTAAGTTTTAATATTGGGAAGTGTGAGTCTTCTTCTGCTGTTCTTTTTCAAGATTATTTTGTAGCCCCCTTGCAGTTCCTTATGAATTTGACTATTAATTGGCCTTTCTATTTTTGCAAAAAAGGCTGTTGGAAGTTTGATGGTGATTGCAGTGAGTCTATTGATCACTTCATGTAGTATTGACATTTTAACTATGTAAAGTCTTCTGAACCATGAACACAGGATGTCTTCCTATTTATTTTGGTCTTCTTTTATTTCTTCAACAATATTTTGTAGTTTTTACTGCATAAGTCTTTAAGTAACCTCTTGGTCAAATTTACTCCTAAGTCTTTTATTCTTTTAGATGCTATGTAAATAGAATTCCTTTTTCAGTTTCCTTTTCAGATTGTTCATTATTGGCATATAGAAAGCCAAGTATGCACCTGCTTTTGGTTTGCTGATCTTGTAACCTGCAACTTTGCTGAAATTATTAGCTTGAATAGCTTTCCTGTAAATGCTCTGGAATTTTCTATATATAAGAACATACTTATGCAAATAAAAATAGTTTTACTTCTTCTCTCCAACTTGGATGCCTTTTTATCATGAACTGTTCTTCCTGGAACTTCCAGCCCAGTGTTGAATAGCAGTGGTACTAGTGTCTTGTTCCTGATCCTAGGGCGAGAATTTTGTGTTTCATTATTGAATAGATGTTAGCTGTACGTGTTTGTACATGGTCATGATGTTGGGGAAATTTCCTTCTGTTTGTAGTTTTCTGAGTGTTTTTCATGAAAGGTGAAAGATTTTGTCAAATGCCTTTTCTGTGTCAATTGAGATGATCATGTAGCTTTTGTCCTTTGTTGTATTAATGTGGTATATCATACTTATTGATTTTTTTGGTATATTGAACCACTTTTGCATTTCTGTAGGTTTTGATAAATGTATAATTATGTGTATCTACCATTTGCAGCAGCATACTAGATGGTTTCACTTGCCCTAAAAATCCTCTCCTATTCATCACTCCCTTAGCCGCAACCCCGATAGCCTGATAACCACTGGCAGCTACTCATGCGTCTGTTGTTTCTATAGTTTTCCATAATTTTGCAAAGTACTGTGTAGTTAGAATCACACAGTATGTAGATTTTTTGGCTCAGCCCCTTCCATCTAGTTATATGGGAGAAGCTGGCCTGATAAGGCAGTTTATTCTGTGATTCAAGTTTCCTCCGTGTCTTGTCATTGCTTAATATCTGATTTCTTTTTAGTGTTAATATTACATTGTGTGGTTATATTACAGTTCCTTTTTCTCTTCACCTACTGAAGAATGTCTTCGCTGCTTTTAAGTTTTGGCAGTTATGAATAAAGCTGCTAAAAATACATATGCAAGTTTTTATGTGGACATGCATAAGTTTTCACCTCATTGGGTAAATATGGAGGAACATGATTTCTGGCTCAAAAATGTAAGAGTGTGTTTAGCTTGTAAGTAAATTTGTAAGTGTTAGTTTGCCAAAGTGTCTTCTAGAGTGGCTGTACTAATTTGCATCCCTACCAGCAGGAGGAAGAGTTCTCTTGCTCCACATCTTTTTTCAGCATTTGGAGTCTGTGTTCTGAATTTTGGCTGTTCTGATAGGTGTGTCTCATTATAATTTGCATTTCCTTGGTGACATGATGTAGAACATATTTTCATATGCTTATTTGCCATGTCTGTGTTTTCTTTGGTAAGGGATCTGTTCAGGTCTTTTGCCCATTTTTTTTAAATTGGTTTGTTTTCTTATTGTTGAGTTTGTTTGACCTGAATATAGAGGTAAACTGAAGCAAGCTCAAGAAAATGAGTTTATTCAGTAATAGCAGAGGAACTATAATTCAGGACAAGCAAACTGTAGCAAGTTACAGGTGAGTCCATTGAGGGTTTGGGGCAGGTTGTATTTATGGACAAGGAATGTAAAGAGGGGAGAGTTCATTTAGAGTCAGTTAAAATAAACAACAAATGGAGACCAGCCTTGAAAACTTCCTGAGCAGATAAAAATCAGTTTAGCCACAAAAACAAAACTCAGTTCAGCCCCCTCTTTGAGTCCAACCTGACCTGGGTCATCTCCCGTTTTTGAAACTTCCTGAAGTTTGATATGAGACAGCCCCTGATCAACCCTATGTCATCTGAGAAAATTTTGGCACTATTGGTGTTCAATAAATCAGGTGTTTTAGATAAATCAGTTTCTTAGTCTTTAAGTTTTGTCTCCCTGAGGACAAATACATGAGGTTCTCCATTTTATATCCTCTTCATTTTATATCCTATTTTAGGCTGATATTCTTTCACAAGTTTAAAGAGTTCTTTGTATATGTTAGATAGCAGGCTTTTGTCAGACTGTGTGTTTTTTAGGTATTTTCTCCCAGTCTGTGATTGTCTTCTCATACTCTGGATAGTGTCTTTCAGAGAGGAGAAATTTTAATTTTAAGTCCTGTGTACCAATTATTTCTTTCATGGATCATGCATTTGAAAGTAGTGTACCTAAAAAGTTAATTACCATACCCAGGGTCACATAAGTATTCTGCCATGTCGTCTTCTAGGAGTTTTATAGTTTTGTGTTTTATATTTAACTGTGAATCCATTTTGAGGTAATTTTTTGTGAAAGGCATAAGGTTTGGATCTACATCAGTTTTTTTGGAGAGGGATGTCTGATTGTCTCCAGCATCATTTGTTAAAAAGACCGTCTTTATTCCATTGTCATACCTTTGATCCTTTGTCAAAGATTCAGTCCAGTTCAGTTCAGTCACTCAGTTGTGTCCAACTCTTTGCGACCCCATGAATCGCAGCACGCTGGGCCTCCCTGTCCATCACCAACTCCCGGAGACTACTCAAACTCATGTCCATCGAGTTGGTGATGCCATCCAGCCATCTCATCCTCCCCTTCTCCTCCTGCCCCCAGTCCCTCCCAGCATCAGGGTCTTTTCCAATGAGTCAACTCTTCTCATGAGGTGGCCAAAGTACTGGAGTTTCAGCTTCAGCATCAGTCCTTCAAGTGAACACCCAAGACTGATCTCCTTTAGGATGGACTGGTTGGATCTCTTTGCAGTCCAAGGGACTCTCAAGAGTCTTCTCCAACACCACAGTTCAAAAGCATCAGTTCTTTGGTGTTCAGCTTTCTTCACCGTCCAACTCTCAGAATCCATACATGACCAATGGAAAAACCATAGCCTTGACCAGATGGACCGTTGTAGGCAAAGTAATATCTCTGCTTTTTAATATGCTGTCTAGGTTGGTCATAACTTTCCTTCCAAGGAGTAAGCATCTTAAATTTCACGGCTGCAGTCACCATCTGCAGTGATTTTGGAGCCCCCAAAAATAAGGTCAGCCACTGTTTCCCTATCTATTTGCCATGAAGTGATGGGACTGGATGCCATGATCCTAGTTTTTTGAATGTTGACTTTAAGCCAACTTTTTCACTTTCCTCATTCACTTTCATCAAGAGGCTTTTTAGTTCCTCTTCACTTTCTGCCATAAGGGTGGTGTCATCTGCATATCTGAGGTTATTGATATTTCTCCTGGCAATCTTGATTCCAGCTTGCGCTTCTTCCAGCCCGCGTTTCTCATGATGTACTCTGCATATAAGTTAAATAAGCAGGGTGACAATATACTGCCTTGATGTACTCCTTTTCCTATTAGGAACCAGTCTGTTGTTTCATGCCCAGTTCTAACTGTTGCTTCCTGACCTGCATACAGGTTTCTCAAGAGGCAGGTCAGGTGGTCTGGTATGCCCTTCTCTTTCAGAATTTTCTACAGTTTGTTGTGATCCACATAGTCAAAGGCTTTGACTATGATCCACATAGTCAATAAAGCAGAAATAGATGTTTATCTGGAACTCTCTTGCTTTTTCCATGATGCAATGGATGTTGGCAATTTGACCTCTGGTTCCGCTGCCTTTTCTAAAACCAGCTTGAACATCTGGAAGTTCACGGTTCACGTATTGCTGAAGCCTGGCTTGGAGAATTTTGAGCATTACTTTACTAGCATGTGAGATGAGTGCAATTTTGCGGTAGTTTGAGCGTTCTTTGGGATTGCCTTTCTTTGGGATTGGAATGAAAACTGACCTTTTCCAGTCCTGTGGCCACTGCTGAGTTTTCCAAATTTGCTGGCATATTGAGTGCAGCACTTTCACAGCATCATCTGTTAGGATTTGAAATAGGTCAACTGGAATTCCATCACCTCCACTAGCTTTGTTCGTAGTGATGCTTTCTAAGGCCCACTTGACTTCGCATTCCAGGATGTCTGGCTCTAGGTGAGTGATCACACCATCGTGATTATCTGGGTTGTGAAAATCTTTTTTGTATAGTTCTTCCGTGTATTCTTGCCACCTCTTCTTAATATCTTCTGCTTCTGTTAGGTCCATACCATTTCTGTCCTTTATCGAACCCATCTTTGCATGAAATGTTCCCTTGATATCTCTAATTTTCCTGAAGAGATCTCTAGTCTTTCCCATTCTGTTGTTTTCCTCTATTTATTTGCATTGATCACTGAGGAAGATTTTCTTATCTCTGCTTGCTATTCTTTGGAACTCTGCATTCAAATGGAAATATCTCTCCTTTTCTCCTTTGCTTTTCACTTCACTTCTTTTCTCAGCTATCTGTAAGGCCTCCTTAGACAGCCATTTTACCTTTTTGCATTTCTTTTTCATGGGGATGATCTTAATCCCTGTCTCCTGTACAATGTCACGAACCTCCTGTCCATAGTTCATCGAGCACTCTGTCTGTCAGATCTAGTCCCTTAAATCTATTTCTCACTTCGACTGTATAATCACAAGGATTTGATTTAGGTCATACCTGAATGGTCTAGTGGTTTTCCCTACTTTCTTCAATTTAAGTCTGAATTTGGCAAAAAGGAGTTCATGATCTGAGCCACAGTCAGCTCCCGGTCTTGTTCTTGCTGACTGTATAGAGCTTCTCCATCTTTGGCTGCAAAGAATATAATCAAAATGATTTCAGTGTTGACCGTCTGGTGATGTCCATGTGTAGGGTCTCCTCTTGTGTTGTTGGAAGAGGGTGTTTGCTATGACCAATGCATTCTCCTGGCAAAACTCTATTAGCCTTTGCCCTACTTCATTCTGTACTCAAAGGCCAAATTTGCCTCTTACACCAGGTGTTTCTTGACTTCCTACTTTTGCATTCCAGTTCCCTATAATGAAAAGGTCATCCTTTTTGGGTGTTAGTTCTAAAAGGTCTTGTAGGTCTTCATAGAACCATTCAACATCAGCTTCTTCAGCATTACTGGTTGGGGCATAGGCTTGGATTACCGTGATATTGAATGGTTTGCCTTGGAAATGAACAGAGATCATTCTGTCATTTTTGAGATTGCATCCAAGTACTGCATTTCGGACTCTTTTGTTGACCATGATGGCTGCTCTATTTCTTCTAAGGGATTCCTGCCCACAGTAGTAGATATATGGTCATCTGAGTTAAATTCACCCATTCCAGTCCATCTTAGTTCACTGATTCCTCGAATGTCGATGTTCACTCTTGTCATCTCCTGTTTGACCACTTCCAATTTGCCTTGATTCATGGACCTAGTATTCCAGGTTCCTATGAAGTATTGCTCTTTATAGCATCGGATCTTGCTTCTATCACCAGTCACATCCACAACTGGGTATTACTTTTGCTTTGGCTCCATCCCTCCATTCTTTCTGGAGTTATTTTTCCACTGATCTCCAGTAGCATATTGGGCACCTACCAACCTGGGGAGTTCCTCTTTCAATATCCTGTCATTTTGCCTTTTCATACTGTTTCTTGGGTTCTCAAGGCAAGAATACTGAAGTGGTTTGCCATTCCCTTCTCCAGTGGACCACATTCTGTCAGTCCTCTCCAACATGACCCGACCATCTTGGGTGGCCCCACATGGCATGCCTTAGTTTTATTGAGTTAGACAAGACTGTGGGCCGTGTGATCAGGCTGGCTAGTTGTCTGTGATTATGATTTCAGTCTGTCTGCCCTCTGATGCCCTCTCGCAACACCTACCCTCTTACTTGAGTTTCTCTTACCTTGGACGTGGGGTATCTCTTCACGGCTGCTCCAAGAAAGCGCAGCCACTGCTCGTTACCTTGGATGAGGGATATCTCCTCATGGCCGCCCCTCCTGACCTTGATCATGGAGTAGCTCTTCTTAGCCCTCCTGCAACCATGCAGCCACCGCTCCTTGGATAGGGGGTTGCTCCTCTCAAAGATTAGTTTATTATATTTATGTAGGTCTGTTTCTGGACTCTATTTTGTTCCATTGAGTTATTTCACCAATACCGTACCTATTTATTTTACTAATACCATCCCTCTTGATGATATATCGAGTCTTTCATTCCATGAACATGGAATATCTCTTCACTTATTTAGCTTTTTCATTTTGTTCATAAGATTTTTGTAAGCTTCCTCATATAGATATTGTATTTGTTTTGTTAGATTTATGCCTATATATTTCTTTCTGGGGGAGGGGAATGTGCTAATGTAAATGGTATTGTGTTGTTACTAATAGTTGCAAATTCATTGCTGGTATATAGAAAAGTGATTTACTTTAGTAAATTCACTTTGGATCCTGCAACTTTGCTGTAATTATTAGTCAGCAGTATTTTTGTTCTATAGGATTTTCTACATAGACAATCATGTCATGTGTAAACAAAGAAAGTTAGGTCTTCCTTCCCAGTCTGTGTGGCTTCTAAGCATTTTCTTTTCTTGGTTTATTGTATTAGCTTGGACTTCCAGTACAGTTTTTAAAAGGAGTGGTGAGAGGGCACATTCTTGCCTTTATACCTGATCTTAGTGGAAAAGTTTCTGGGTTTTCACCATTACATATGTTAGCTGTGGGTTTTTGTGGATGTTGTTTATCAAGTTAAGAATGTTCCCCTTTATTTCTATTTATAGTTTGTTGTTAGTCTTTAATCATGAGATGCTGGATTTTCTGAATGCTTTTCTTCATCTGTTGATACAGTCATGTAGTTTTTCTTCTTTAGATGTTGATGTAGTGGAATATGTGAATTGTTTTTCAGACAAAAGAAATTATTTATTTGGCTGTGCTGGGTCTTAGTTGTGGTACATGTAGTCTTCGATCTTTGTTGCAGCATGAGGGATCTTCAGTTGCGGCATAAGAACTCTTAGTTGCAATATGTGAACTCTTAGTTGTGGCATGTGGGATCTAGTTCCCTGACCAGGGATCAAACCTAGTCCCGCTGGATTGGGAGCATGGAGTCTTAGCCATTGGACCATCAGGAAAGTCTGTTTCAGATGTTTAATCGGCCTCACATACCTGGGATAAATCTCACCTGGAAGTAGTGTATAATTATTTTTGTCTATTACTGAGTTTGATTTGTTAAATATTTTGTTGAGGATTCTTACATTTATGTTTTTGAGAGACACTGGTCTGTAGTTTTCTTGTAATGTTTAGGTATTAGGGTGATGATGGCCTCATAGAATGAGTTAGAAAATATTTTCTCTGATTGTATCTTCTAGAAGAGATCATAGAGAACTGCTGCAATTTCATTTTTAAAGGTTTTGTAGAATTCTTCACCAATGAACCTTTTTGGAGTGTATTTTTTGTTGTTGCTGTTTTGTTTTTTGGCTACACCACATGACTTACACAATCTTAGGTTCCCTGACCGGGGGTTGAACACAGGCCCAGGCAATGAAAGTGTGGAGTCGTAACCACTGGACTGCCAGGGCATTCCCTGAATTTGTTTTTTAAATCATGTAGGAAATAAAAAGTGGCATTACAGTAATAATGCCAGAAATAATAACCAGAAATACAGTAATAATGACTTTCATATTTCCCCATGTAGTTATCTTTACTGGAGATCTTGATTTCTTTATATGGTTTTGTGATACCATCTACTGTCTTTTTATTTCAACCTGGTGGGCTTGCTTTACCATTTTTTGTAGGGCAGGCATAGTGGTAACAAACTCTTCAGCTTGTTTATTTAGAAATGTCTTAATTTGTCCCTCATTTTTGAAGGACAGCTTGCCAAGTGTAGACTTCTTGGTTGAGATTTTACTCTTTCAGCACTTTGTTTCTTAATTTTTTAATTGAAGTATATATATTTGCTGTATGTTATAGTGTACAATATAGTAATTCACAATTTTTAAAGGTTATAGTTTAAAAATATTTATAGTTGTGTATATGTTTATAGTTATAAAATATTGACTGTATTCACCATGTTATACAATGTATCCCATGTGCCTCTTACTCTCTTACCCCTATATTGCCCCTCCTGTCTTGTTTCTCCCCATTGCCAACCACTAATTTTTTGTCTGCATCTGTGTCTGATTCTTTTTGGTTGTATACACTAGTTTGTTATATTTTTTAGATTCCATATATAAGTGATATCATACAGTATTTGTCTTTCTCTGGCTTATTTCACTTAGTATAATGCCCTCCAAGTCCATCCATGTTTGCCATTTGTTTCATTCTTTGTATGTCTGAGTAGTATTCCATTATATGTATGAGTGTTAGTCACTCAGTCATGTCTGACTCTTTGCGACCCAGTGGACTGTAGCTGGCCAGACTCCTCTGTCCTTGTTATTCTCCAGGCAGGAATACTGGAGGAGTAGTCATTCCCATTCCCAGGTGATATTCCCGACCCAAGGATGAACCTGGGTCTCCCACGTTGCAGGCAGGTTCTTTACTGTATGAGCCTCCAGGGAAGCCCATACGTATACACCGTTTTTCTCTGTCTGTTCATCTGTTGATTGACAATTAGGTTGCTTGCAGATTTGGCAATTATAAATAATGCTGCTATGAACATTGGAGTGCATGTATCTTTTTGAATTAGTGGTGGGTTTTTTTTTTTTTTTTTGATACATACCCAGGAGTAGAAATTACTAGGGCAGAAGCACTGAATAGACATTTTTCCAGAGAAGAAATGCAAATGGAAAACATGCATATGAAAAGATCCTCAACCTCGCTAATCATCAGGGAAATGAAAAATCAAACCCACAATGAGATATCACCTCACATCTGTCAGAATAGCTATCATCAAGATGAACAGAAATAAATGTTGGCAAAGATGTGGAGAATAAGGAGCCCTTGTATACAATTAGTGCAAATGTAAATTGGTATAGCCACTATACAAAACAGTATGGAGGATTCTCAAAAAACTAAAAAATAAAACTACCATTAAATAAAAATAAGTAAGTAAAGTCACTCAGTCGTGTCTGACTCTTTGCGACCCCATGGACTGTAGCCTACCAGGCTCCTCTGTCCATGGGATTTTCCAGGCAAGAGTACTGGAGTGGGTTGCCATTTCCTTCTCCAGGGGATCTTCCCGACTCAGGGATCGAACCCGGGTCTCCAGCATTGGAGACAGGCGCTTTACCATCTGAGCCACCAGGGAAGCCTCTGCTGCCGCGTTCTGCCTAGCAATGTGTCTGCTGCACACGCTGGGGTATCCCTCCAGGACCTCACTTCAGAGAGGAGAGGATCCAGTGATGAGTCTGTGGCTTGTAAGAGTGTCTTCACCTGACCACGCCAGGCACCTCGATCTGAGACTTTCAGCCTCCAGCACAAGATCAAGCCCTGAGTCTTTAGAGTGGGAACACTGACTCCAAGATCATGGACTACCAGAGAACTAACCCTAGGGAGTATCAAATAGTGAGAACTCACACAAAGGAAACCACTTGAATACAAGACCCAGCATCACCCAATCATCAGTAGCACCCTGTGCAGGATACCTCATCTAAACAACAAACAAAAGAAAAATATAAACCCAGTCATTAGCAGATAGGATTACCACCTCACTCAGCCTTGCCCATCAGAGGAAAAGCAAACAACCAAACAAAAGCTCAGCACAAATCCCACCTATATGAAGCTTACACAAACCACGGGCCCAACCTTAGGAGGGCAGAAACCAAAAGAAAGAAATAATTCAACCTTGAAGCCTGGGAAAAGGAAACCTCAAACACAATAAATTAAAAAAAAAAAAAAAAATGAAAAGGCAGAGAAATACTACACAAATGAAGGAACAAACTAGAAATGCAGAAGTCCAAATAAATGAAAAGGATATAGGCAAACCACCTGAAAAAGAATTTAGAATAATAATAGTAAAGATGATCAAAAACCTTGAAAACAAAATGGAGAAAATGCAAGAATCAATTAACAACGACCTAGAAGAATTAAAGAATAAATATACAGAGACAGACAATACAATTATTGAAATTAAAAACACTCTAGAAAGAATCAATAGCAGAATATCTGAAGCAGAAGAACAAATCAGTGAGCTGGAAGATAAAATGGTGGAAATAACTTCTGTAAAGCAGAATAAAGTAAAAAAATGAAAAGAACTGAGGATTGTCTCAGAGACCTCTGGGACAATATCAAATGCACCAGCATTCAAATCATAGGGGCCCAAGAAGAAGAAGAGAAAAAGAAAGGGTATGGGAAAATTTTTGAAGACATTATCATTGAAAATTTCCCCAAGAAGGAAAAGGAAATAGTCAATCAAGTCCAAGAGGTGCAAAGAGTCCCATACAGGATAAACCCAAGGAAAAACACACCAAGACACATACTAATCAAGCTAACAAAGACTAAACACAAAGAAAGAATATTAAAAGCAGCAAGGGAGAAGCAGCAAATAATGTAAAAGGGAAACCCCATACACTTAACAGCTGATCTTTCAGCAGAAACTCTGCCGGCCAGAAGGGAATGACTGCTCCTGCTGCTGCTAAGTCGCTTCAGTTGTGTCCGAGTCTGTGCGACTCCATGGACGGCAGCCCACCAGGCTCTGCCATCCCTGGGATTCTCCAGGCAAAATCACTGGAGTGGGTTGCCATTTCCTTCTCCAATGCATGAAAGTGAAAAGTGAAAGTGAAGTCGCTCAATTGTGTCTGACTCTTAGCGACCCCATAGACTGCAGCCTACCAGGCTCCTCCGTCCATGGGATTTTCCAGGCAAGAGTACTAGAGTGGGTTGCCATTGCCTTCTCTGAAGGGAATGGCAGCATATATTTAAAGTACTGAAATGGAAAAATCTACAACCAAGATTACTGTACCCTGCAAGGGTCTCATTCAAAATTGATGGAGAAATCAAAAGCTTTTCACACAAGCAAAAGTTAAGAGAATTCAGTATGACCAAACCAGCTCTACAACAAATGTTAAAGGGACTTATATAGCCAAGAAATACAATAGAAGAAAAAAGAGCTACAAAATCAACCCCAAACAATTCAGGAAGTGGCAATAGGAACATATAGATCAGTAGTTACTTTAAATGTAAATAGATTAAATGCTCCAACCAAAAGACACAGACTGGCTAAATGGATACAAAAACAAGATCCATATATATGCTGTCTACAAGAAACCCACTTTAGACCTAAAGACACATATGAACTGAAAGTGAGAGGATGGAAAAATATATTCCATGCAAATAGGAAGGAAAAGAAAGCTGGAGTAGCAATCCTCACATCCAATAAAATAGACCTTAAAGTAAAGAATATTACAAGAGATAAGAAAGGACACTACATTATGACCAAGGGATCAATCCAAGAGGAAGACATAACAATTATAAATATTTATGCATCCAACACAGGAGCACCTCAATACATAAGACAAACACTAACAGACATAAAAGGAGAAATGGACAGTAACACAATAATAGTAGGAGACTTTAACACCCCACTCACACCAATGGACAGATCATCAAAACTGAAAATTAATAAGGAAATACAAGTCTTAAATGATACATTAGATGAGATGGATCTCATTGATATCTGCAGGACATTCCATCCAAATGCAGAATACAGCCTCTTCGCAAGTGCACATGGAACATTCTCCAGGATAGACCACATCTTCAGTCACAAATCAAACCTCAGTAAATTTAAGGAAATTGAAATGGTATCAAACATCTTTTCCAACCACAATGCCATGAGACTAGATTTCAATTACAAGAGAAAAAAAACTGTAAGAAATACAAGCACATGGAGAGATTAAGAACTCGTTTGTAAATAATCAACAGGTTACTGAAGAAATCAAAAGGGAAATAAATTTATAGAAACAAATGACAATGAAAACATGACAACTCAAAACCTATGGGATGTACCAAAAGCAGTCCTAAGAGGGAAGTTTATAGCAATACAATCCTACTTCAAGAAGCAAGAAAAACATCAAATAGACAACCTAACTTTACACCTAAAACAACTGGAAAAAGAAGAACAACCCCCCCCCCCCAAATTTAGTAGAAGGAAAGAAATCATAAAGATCCTAGCAGAAATAAGTGAAAAAGCAATGAAAGAAACAATAGTAAAGCTTAATAAAACTAAAAGCTCATTCTTTGAAAAGATAAACAAAACTGACAAACCTTTAGCCAGACTCATCAAGGAAAAAAAAGAGAGAAGAATCAAATCAACAAAATTAGAAAAAGGAGAGGTTACAACAGACAATGCAGAAATACAAAGGATTATGAGAGACTATTATGAACAACTATATGGGAATAAAATGGATAATCTGGAAGAAATGGGCAGATTCTTAGAGAAGTTCAATCTTCCAAGACTGAACCAGGAAGAAATAGAAATTATGAACAACCCAATTACAAGCACTGAAATTGAAGGTGTGATCAAAAATCTTCCCCAAAACAAAAGCCCAGAACCAGATGGCTTCCTTAGAAGGAGAATTCTATTGAACATTTAGAGAAGAGCTAATGCCTATCCTTGTAAAACTCTTTCAAAAAATTGCAGAGGAAGGAACACTTCCAAACTCATTCTATGAGGCCATCATCACTGTGATACCAAAAACAGACAAAGACAACACAAAAAAGAAAACTACAGGCCAATATCACTGAAGAACATAAATGCAAAAATCCTCAACAAAATTTTAGCAAACAGAATTCAGCAACACATCGAAAAGCTCATACACCATAATCAAGTTGGGTTTATTCCAGGAATGCAAGGATTCTTCAATATATGCCAGTCAGTCAATTTGAAATACCTTATTAACAAATTGAGACATAAAAAGCATATGATAGTCTCAATAGATGGAGAAAAACCTTTGACAAAATTCAGCCCCCATTTATGATTAAAATTCTTCAAAAAATGGACATAGAAGGAATCTACCTCAACATAGTAAAGGCCATATATGCAAAGCCTACAGCAAACATCATTCTTAGAGTTGAAAAACTGAAAGCAGTCCCCTTAAGAATAGGAACAAGACAAGGGTGTCGACTTTCACTACTATTATTCAACATAGTTCTGGAAGTCCTAGCTATAGCAATCAGAGAAGAAAAAGAAGTAAAAGAATCCAGATTGGAAAAGAAGAAGTAACGTGCTCACAGTATGCAGATGACATGCTACTGTACATAGAGAACCCTAAAGGTAGTATCAGAAAATTACTAGAGCTAATCAGTGAATTTAGCAAAGTGCAGGATACAAAATCAATACACAGAAATCACTTGTATTTCTATATACTAACAATGAAAAATCAGAAAGAGAAGTTAAGGAATCAATCCTATTCAGTATTGCAGCAAAAAGAATTAAATATCTAGGAATAAACTTACCTAATGAGACAAAAGAACTGTCCACAGAAAAT
Source organism: Dama dama (assembly GCF_033118175.1). NCBI lineage: Eukaryota > Metazoa > Chordata > Mammalia > Artiodactyla > Cervidae > Dama > Dama dama. The sequence continues at coordinate 84,666,431 of NC_083699.1, forward strand.
TGTAAGACACTGATGGAAGAAATCAAAGATGACATAAACAGCTGGGGAGATATTCCATGTTCCTGGGTAGGAAGAATCAATATTGTGAAACTGACTATACTACCAAAGGCCATCTACAGATTCAGTGTGATCCCTGTCAATTCACCAATGGCATTTTTCACAGAAGCAGAACAAAAAATTTCAGTTTATATGGAAACACAAAAGCCCCCGAATAGCCAAAGCAGTCTTGAAAAAGAAGAATGGAGCTGGAGAAATCAACCTTTCTGACTTCAGATTATACTACAAAGCTACAATCATGAAGACAGTATGCTACTGGCACAAAAACAGAAGCATGGACCCATGGAACAAGATAGAAAGCCCAGAAATAAACCCATGAACCTATGGGTACCTTATTTTTGACAAAGAAGGCAAGAATATACAATGGGGCAAAGACAGCCTCTTCAATATATGGTGCTGGGAAAACTGGACAGCTACATGTGAAAGAATGAAATTAGAACACTTCCTAACACCACACACAAAGATAAACTCAAAATGGATTAAAGACCTAAATGTAAGACCAGAAACTATAAAATTCTTAGAGGAAAACATAAGCAGAACACATGATGACATAAATCAAAGCAAGATCCTCTATCACCCACCTCCTATAGTAATGGAAATAGAAACAAAAGTAAGCAAGTGGGACCTGATTAAATTGAAAAGCTTTTGCGCAGCAGAGGAAACTCTAAGGAAGGTGAAAAGAGAACCCTCAGAATGGGAGAAGATAACAGCAACTGAAACAATGACAGAGGATGGATTTCCAAAATACACAAGCAGCTCATACAAGTCAATGCCAGAAAAACAAACAACCCAATCAAAAAGTGGGAAAAAGACCTAAACAGACATTTCTCCTGAGAAGACATACCGATGGCAAACAAACACATGAGAAGATGCTCAACATTGCTCATTATTAGAGAAATGCAAATCAAAACTACAGTGAGATATTGCCTCACACCGGTCAGAATGGCCATCATCAAAAAGTCTACAAACAATAAATGCTGGAGAGGTTGTAGAGAAAAGGGAATGCTCTTGCACTTTTGGTGGGAATGTAAATTGATACAGCCACTATAGAAGATGGTATGGAGATTCCTTAAAAAACTAGGAATGAAACCACCATATGACCCAGCAATCCCACTCCTAGGCATCTACCCCGAGGAAACCAAAATTGAAAAAGACACATGTATCCCATTGTTCATTGCAGCAGTATTTACAATAGCTGGAACATGGAAGCAACCTAGATATCCATCAACAGATGAATGGATAAAGAAGTTGTGGTATGTGTACACAATGGAAAATTACTCAGCCATAAAAATGAAAGCATTTGAGTCAGTTCTGATGAGGTGGATGAACCTAGAACCTATTATACAGAGTGAAGTGAGTCAGAAAGCGAAAGATAAATATTGTATTCTAACACATATATATGGAATCTAGAAAAATGGTACTGAAGAACTTATTTACAGGGCAGCAGTGGAGAAAGAGACATAGAGAACAGACTTACAGACATGGGGAGAGGGGAAGAGAGGGTGGGATGTATGAAGACAGTAACATGGAAACTTACATTACCATATGTAAAATAGATAGCCAATGGGAAGTTGCTATATGTTTCAGGAAACTCAAACAGGGGCTCTGTATCAACCTAGAGGGGTGGGATGGGAGGAAGGTTCAAGAGGGAGGGGACATAGGTATACCTATGGCTGATTCATGTTGAGGTTTGACAGAAAACAGCAGAATTCTGTAAAGTAATTATCCTTCATATAAAAAAATAAATAAAAAATAGAACTTTCAGCACTTTAGACATGATTCCCATTATCTTCTGGCCTCCATAGTTTCTGCTGAGAAATCAATTTGTAATCTTATTGATGATTCTTTGTATTTGCTTAATCACTTACTTTTGCTACTTTCAGGATTCTTTTTCTTTAAATAGTTTGATTATAATGTGTCTCAGTGTGGATATGTGTGAGTTTATTCTACTTAGGCTTACAGTTTCTTGATTTTGTTTCCTCACATCTTGTGCCAAATTTGAGAAATTTTTGGACATTATTTCTTCAAACAATGTCTCTACCCATTTCTCCTCTCTCCTCCTTATGATACTGACATGCTGTATATATTGGTTTACTTCATGATATTCATAGTCCATTAGTCTCTAATCACTTCAGTTTTTCTTTTCTTTCTATTCCTTTGATTGGATAATTTAAGTTTTTGTATTTTCAGGATTCCTCATCCTTCATCCTGTCTTCTCAATTCTGTTGAACCCCTGTAGCGATGTTTTCATTTCAGTTATTGTAGTTTTTAGTAGTAGAATTTGTTTGGTTCCTTTTTATAATTTGTTTCTCCATTGATGTTCTCATTTTGTCCATACATTTTTTTCCTGTTTTTTTTTTTTTTTTTTTTTTGTTGTTGTTGTTTGTCTGTTTAGTTCTTCATGTTTTTCTTTATCTCCGTGAGCATATTTAAAACAGTTGTTTTAAAATCTTTGTTTAGTAAATTTACTGTCTGGGCTTCCTTAAGGATGATTATTTATATTTATTTTGTTCATTTGAATGGTTCTACTTTCCTGTTTCTCTGTATGCTTTTTTTTTATTGTTGTTGAAAACTGAACATTTTAATATTATAATGTGTTAAACTCTGAAATCATATTCTCCCCCTTTTCCAGAGTTTGTTTTTTTGATTGTTGAATGCTGTAGTAGTCCATTTGTTTAGTGACTTTTCCTAACTGTTTTTGCAGAGGCTATATTCCTTGTTCTCTTCCTTAGCTTGTGTCCAACTACTGTTTTTGACTGAGGTGCCAAAATAGATAAGAAAATATCTCTTTTAGTCTTTTCAATTTGGCTCTGTATTGAGGATTTCTTTCAACACCTGGCCAGACTTAAACAGAGTTTAGGGATCAGCCCAAGATTAAAGCTTAAGATCCTTCTCAGGTCTTTTGTTTTGTAATCTTATAGTTTCATTTTCATTCATCTCAAGGTATTTTCTTTTTTAGAAAAATTTTGTTCAAGTACAGTTTAGATGGCATCACCGACTCAATGGACATGAGTTTGGGTAAACTCCGGGAGTTGGTGATGGACAGGGAGGCCTGGCATTCTGCGGTTCATGGGGTTGCAAAGAGTCGGACACGACTGAGTGACTGAACTGATAGTTGATTTACAGTGTTGTGTTAATTTCTGCTATATTGCATAGTATGTTGCATTCTGATTTATCACAGGATGTTGAATATTGTTCCCTGTGCTATACAGTAGGACCTTGTTGTTTATCCACTTTATATATAATAGATTGCACCTGCTAATAACCAAACTCCTAATTTTACTCCCTGCATACACCCTCCCTCTTGGCCACCATAAGTATGTTCTCTGTCTGTGAGTCTGTTTCGTCCATGTGTTCATTTGTGTCATATTCTGTATTCCTCATATAAGTGATATATGGTATTTGTCTTTCTGTTTCTGACTCACTTCACTTCATGTGATAATCTCTTGGTCTATCCATGTAACTGCAAATGGCATTATTTTATTCTTTTTAATGGCTAAGTAATACTCCATTGTGTGTGTATATACACCACACACATTGTTCTGTCACTGGACGTTTACCTCCTTTCCATGTCTTGGCTGTTGTAAATAGTGCTGTTATGAACAATAGGGATGCATATATCTTTTCAAATTATAGTTTTGTCTGGGTATATGCCTAGGAGTGAGATTGCTGTGTCATACTTCACCTCTATTTTCAGTTTTTTGAGGAACCTCCATACTGTTTTTCATTGAACTACACTAATTTATATTCCCACCAACAGTGTAGGAAGATTCTCTTTTTTCTATTCTCTCTCCAGCAATTATTATTTCTAGACTCTTTAATGTGGTCATTCTGACTGGTGTGAGGTAGAACCTCATTGTAGTTTTGATTTACATTTATTTAATAATTAGTGATGAGCATGTTTTCATGTGTCTATTGGCCATCAGTATATCTTCTTTGGAGAAATGTCTGTTTAGGCCTTGTGACCATTTTTTGGTTGGTTATTTGCTTTTTTGTTATTGAATTGTAGAAGCTGTTTATATATTTTGGAAATTAAGCCTTTGCTGGTTGCATCATTTGCAAATATCTCCTCTCAGTTGGAAGTTTGTCTTTTCCATTTTGTTTATGGATTCCTTTGCTATTTGAAAGCTTATATGCTTGGTTGATCTCATTTGTTTATTTTTGCTTTTACTTCTGTTGCCATGAGACACTGACTTACGAAAACATTGGTACAATTTATGTCAGAATGTTTTGCCAATGTACTGTTCTTGGAGTTTTATGGTGTCTTGTCTTACATTTAAGTCTTTCAGCCATTTTGAATTTCTTTTTGAGTGTGCTCAGAGGGTGGTTTACCTGTGGCTGCCCAACTTTCTTAATACCACTTGCTGAAAGACTGTTTTTTCCCATTGTATACTATTGCCTTCTTTGTAGAAGATTAATTGTCCTTAGCTCTGTGGGTTTATTTCTGGGCTCTCTGTTTTGTTTCACTGATCTATTCAAGATACTTTCTAATTTCCCTTCTCAGATCTTTTCTGAGCATACATCTCGCTTTAGGCATATCTGCCTCTTTCTGAAGTCCCTTGTATATACAGTTGCTCTTGAATGTCCAAATTCTGCCTCACCCCCGCCAAACCCCCACTCTGCCTGTTTTTTTCCTCCCTGGCCTTAGGTGATCTCAACTGTAATCTTCTGCCCCAGATGTCTGTTGGTGGTTCTTTTTTCTCACAGTGAGCAATGGCTGCTACTTTTGTGGTCTGGGTGAGTTCTGAGTTAGGTACAGAGATGAAAGGCTTGCATCATCTTTCAGGTCCCCCTCACACAAGGTAGAACAGACCTACATGGTGATTGGCGTCTGAGGTCATCTTTGCTCCCTCTAGAACCAGGGAGAATGTGGGGCAAGTGTAGTTCAAAATGCCACAAAGCTTTTCTGCAGTTTCTAAATTGCCTTTTTCCCAGTTCAGCTTTTACTTAGGTAACTTGCCTGTTTCAGAATTTTGACAAAGTTAGTTCTGACTGTTTCTGCTTGTTTTTTGGTGTTCCTCTTTGAGGATAGGAGCTCGGTGCTGTCTGTTCCACCATTTTGTTGTTTAGGAATCATGTTTACACGCACTGAACGTGCGTTTTGTTCCTGTGGTGCGTTCTCATCTGTTCACGTCTTCTTGAGTCCCTCCTCACTGTGTCTGTCCCTGGCGTGGACTTCACATGATTTCCTGTGTCTGCACAAAGAGATTTCTTGTCCCGAGACCATGTCTGCAGGTTCTGGCACCCTCTAGTACAGGCATATTCTCACAAGCTCACTTTTGAAGAAACTGCTTGGCTTATTGTGCACACTTTATCTCCAAATACCTAGACTTCTATCCCAGGGCCTTCCTGAGCCCTGAGTGGGGTCTGAATACTTGGTTCCATTGTGGTTCTTCAGCTTCCCTCCTTCTGACCTTGTAGTTTTCTTTGTGATGTTTATGGAATGTCATAAAGTGTCAGAGGCTCACAGAGGAGGCCTCTGTCATGGTTCTCATTTCCGTTTCTTTTTTATTGATGTAGTTCATTTACAATGTTGTGTTAACTTCTGCTATACAAAAAAAAGTGATTCAGTTATACATATATTAATACATATAAACTTTTTCATATTCATGATAAACCATGGTGTATTGAATATAGTTCCCCATGCTATATAGTAGGACCTTGTTGTTTATCCACTTTATGTATACTGGTTTGCATCTGCTAATCCCAAACTTGCACTCCTTCTCTCCCCTTCCTCTCCACTCCCTTGGCACTGGTTCTTATTTCTTCCTTGTAGAATTCACCAGGGCTCATTGGACTCCCTGGGTGCCAGATGCTCTGACAGGCCTGGACTGTGATGAGGAAGCCAAGCTCTTGGACCTAGGGCCCACTTTTGGCAGCTCAGGGTCACAGGTTTTCCATTTCTGACTGTTTTCAGTTCCCCAGTGGTTTTATCTTGTTTTGGTTGTCATTGCTCATATTTTTCTTCTTTTTGATTTTTATTCTAACCTCCTTTCCATCTTGCGGTTTCTTAATTTAGAGTTGTCTTCATCCCAGGACTCATCATTCGCATTCTTTATTAACATAGGTTTGGATAGAGAGGGAGGAGGGGAGATTTAAAACATTTTTCTTTTACTGAGTTATAATTTACAGACCATAAAATGCACAGCTTTTACATGCTCTTTTGGATGGGTTTTGGCAAGTTGACAATTCATGTGTGCTAAATTGCTTCAGTCATGTCTGACTCTTTGTGACCTTATGGACCGTAGGCTCCATGGGATTCTCCAGGCAAGAAAACTAGATTGGGTTGCCATGCCCACCTCCAGGGATCTTCCCCACCCAGGGGGAAACTCCCGACCTGTAATCACCATCCAAACTAAGATATAGAACATTTCTATCATCTCAGAAAATGCATTTAGCAAGAGGGAAGTTTTGCCTGCAGTTGTTATTTTTTGAGTTGTCTTTTTATTGTTGACTTCTAAGGTTCTTTATATATTCTGATGTGAACCCTTTGTCAGATATGTGTATTTTAAATATTTTTTTCCTGGTCTGTGACTTGTTTATTTATTTAATTAATGGTGTCTTTTGACTCACATTATTTTTAAAAAGTGGTAAAATCCTTTTTATCAGTGTTTTACTTTTGATTAGAGCTTTTTGTGTCCTGTCCAGGAAATCTTTGCCTACCGCAAGGTTCAAAGATAGTCCAAATCCCCTTCTCGGAGCTTTGTGGTTGTGGGTTATGTTAAGGTCTATGATCCATTTTGGGTTGATTTTCGTGTGTAGCGTCTGGAGTGAAACAGTATTACCATTTGTTAAGAAGACTTGCTTTCCACATTGTTTTGGTGCCTGGTCTGAAATCAGGCCTCTGGGTCTATTTCTTCCCTGTCTGTCCTGTTCTGTTGCTGGTTTTGCCCACCTTTATGCCTCTGCCATCTTGTCTTGATTTCTGAAGCTTTATAGTTCTTGGTGGTTCTCAACTAGGGACACTTTCAATGTACTGGGAACATGTGGATATATTGGAAACAATTTTGATTGTCACAGTGGGTGTGAGGGGTGGCGGGGGGCTCCTGACATCTAGTGTGTCTAACTCAGAGATGGCGACTAGACATTCTACATGCAGAAGTCAAACTCCCAAAGCAAAGAATCATTCCGTCTGAAATGTTGGTAGTGCCACCATGGAGAAACCCTGCTTTTGTGAGTCTTCCGGTCAGCTAGTGGAAGTCTTCTGATACGGCTGTTTAAAAAAAAATACCATTTGTCTAGTCTATCTCCTTTGTATTACCATATGAATTTTAGAATCTGCTTATCAGTTTCTACAAAGGAATTACCTATGATTTTGATAGGAATTGCTTGAAAATGCAAATTTGTCCAGCTATGCTAGCCTAGCTATTAAACTTTAAATCTAAAATAATAAAATAGTATAAGTTATTAAGATTCAATACGATTAGGAGCTTAGTCTCTTACTTTCCCTAGTCATATTTCAGGTGTTCAGTAGCCACATTGTCTAGTGGTTACTATGTCAACAAATAACAGAGCCAGAGAACATTTTCATCATCATAGAAAGTTCTTTTAGACGGCACTGGCATAGTTCAGTTTGGGGATTTATATATTCTTCTGATCCATGAGTATTTAAGTTTTTTATGGGCATTCTTTATCAGATAGTAGAAGTTCCATTGCACTCATAGTTTACTGCTAGTTTTTAATTATGAAAATTGGATTTTCTCAGATGTTTATATGTTGTGATGACCGTATTGTTTTTTTCCTTTAATAATTTCACTGCTTTTCACACATTAGATCAACTCTGGATTCTTGCGTTAAACTGCACTTGACAGTGTTTTTATAATATCTCAAGACTTTCTGCATCTGTGTTCATGAGGGATTTTGCTCTGCATTTTCTTGTCCCAAAACAAGAAGTTTTGGTATCAGGATAATGCTGGCCTCATAGAACACTCTGCAGACTGTTCTGGGTGAGGGGGTTTACTAGTAATTGAGCTCCTATTCTATTCTGTGCCATTTTACTGATACCATCTCCTTTAATCCTTACAACTATGGTAGGGCTTCCCTGGTGGCTAAGTTGGTAAAGAATCTGCCTGCAATGTGGGAGACCCTGGTTCGATCCCTGGGTCAGGAAGGATCCCCTGGAAAAGCAAATGGCAACCCACTCCAGGGTTCTTGCCTGGAGAATTCCTTGAACAGAGGAGCCTGGCGAGCTATAGTCCATGAGGTCGCAAGAGTTGGACACAACTTAGCAACTAACCCACCACCTCCATAGTAGAGGGTAGTAACATCCCTCCTTTTCAGGTGGGGAATCTCAGGCCCAGGAAGTAATTTCCCCAAACACATGGCTATAGTTGATGGAGGCAGATTCCAATTCCAACTACAAAGACTCCGTAAGACCAGCCCTTGGACGAGGCCTCCCACTGTGGGCTCCAGGGGTGAGGTAAGCTGTCCTCAGGTGACAGCTACCCTCCGTTCACAAGACGAAGACTGGGTGTCTGTGCCGGGGTGTGGTGCCAGCCCTCGGGGCCGGGCCACTGCTGGGCCCTCTGACCAGTGGCCAGGTGGATTCTCCTGTCTCCCCTGTTTTTCTTGGAGTATGAAGCCCTCCTTTAGTTTCTCTGATGATGAAACTTTGGTACCCCTGTAGAAACCAGCTCTGAATGGTTGCCCAGTGTGGGTGGGACTGGGAGTGGCCTAGAAGCTCAGCACGTGGTCTCTCTCTTTCTAGGATGCTTGGACATTAATTCATCCGTGAAAGGGGCTCGTTTCGTCCGATTCTGTGACTCGTTCAATATTCCCCTCATCACTTTTGTGGATGTCCCTGGCTTCCTGCCTGGTGAGTCCCTGACGGAGATGGGTCAGGAGAGGTGGTTTTGCCCAGTGAGATGCCCACTTTATTTGGAGATCCTCTTGCACAGGTCCCACAGGATTTGTGACGTTGCCATCTTCTGGGTGTCTGGGGGGTGGGACTGGCTGGAGGTGACCCTGTGGGGAGGGGGAAGCCCTCACAGCTGAGAGTGGGGGTTGACCCCAGGGAGATTCTGTGGGGATCCAATAACTTGCTCATGACACAGGCACTGCGCAGGAGTATGGGGGCATCATCCGCCACGGCGCCAAGCTGCTCTATGCGTTCGCAGAGGCCACTGTGCCCAAAGTGACGATCATCACCAGGAAGGTGAGGAGCTCAGGCTGGAGGCTGGAGCCCGCTCACCCCCAGCGGCGGGGCCTGGGGATTGGGGGTCTGACCGAGAGGGTCAGCAGTGCTGGAAGGAGTCTATGCCTCACTCCCCTTAACAAGTTCTCAAGGATGGCCCAGCATGTATGGTCCTGCAGACACGCCTGGCAGAGAAGTCCCTGCTCATCTGGGAACGGAGAGCAGCAGTGGGAAAAGGCCGGAAGACCATGACCATGAACTGTGAAAGGCCTGTGGCTGCGCCTTGGTATTCCTGGGCCTCCCAGCCCTGGGCCTTCAGGAGCCCAGGAGGGCCAGTTCTTGCTTTTCATCCTCATTTCACTTGGCTTCCTGGGGTCTTACAGGGACGTGATCTGGTTGACTCAGGCTCTAACATTCAGCATTTGGGACTGTTCTAGGCCTACGGTGGTGCCTATGATGTCATGAGCTCCAAGCACCTTTGTGGTGACACCAACTACGCCTGGCCCACGGCGGAGATTGCAGTCATGGGCGCAAAGGTAAGACCCTCCAGCTTTCCCTTCTCCTGGCTCCAGGGACTCCACTCACCCCGCATCGCTGGGAAGTGTTGGGAAGAGGCCTGGGCCCCTGGGGTCGCCAGGCCTCCGGGGAGTTGTGTTCTAAACCTGGCAGTGCCCCCCCTGCACTTTCACTTCCAGCACGGACCCAGGTAGTAGGGGCCTCAAGTGGGTTCAGGGGTTCAGTAGAAGGGAAAGGGCTGAGTCAGCTGAACTAGTTGTTGCCGGACTGGATGTTTCCCCAACCCCATCCCCAGCTGCCAAGAGGGCCCGGAGCCACTCCTGCAGCCCACGGAGGCCACGCTGTAGTCCTGACCCTGCTGACTTTGGGCAGGGTGCCTCCTGGTGCTTCGTCTACCCACCACTCCTTTCCTGCTTTGAAATAGCTGTTGGGGTTGAACTAGGTATCTCCCAGGCCCAACCTCCCCAAGCCGGTTTTTAGGGGTGCTGACAGGAAGGCTTCTGTCTCAGTCCTCATTTTTCTATGTTTGCATTTTAGTTTCTCTTCCTGTGACCATTAAGTTGTATGCTCAGGGCTCAGGATAATGAAAAAGTGTAACAGCATTCTGCTTCCCTTGATAAGGGAACCTTGACTCTTAACAGTGGAAACTGGGCCAAATATCTTGGCCTTCGAGAAGGACTTGGAGAGATTAGGACAGAATTAGGGAGGCAAGTGATGCCTTGGTGTGGGCCACCCAGTCATTGGAGCCGTGGCTGAGCATCCATTGAAGCCGTGGGGTTATGCCAGCTCCTCCGGGCGCCTGGTGTGGCCACTCCTCTCCAGCGCACTTTGTTTACCGAGACATTTGCAATCACTCCCAGTGATGTTGACAGGAGGGGGGCCTGCCCTGGTCTCCAGGGGCCTCCAGGACGATCACCAACTCCTCTCGTGACAGGGTGCTGTGGAGATCATCTTCAAAGGGCACGAGAACGTGGAGGCTGCTCAGGCAGAGTACATCGAGAAGTTTGCCAACCCTTTTCCTGCAGCCGTGAGAGGTGGGCCTGTGGTGGGGAGAGCAGCTTGGCTCAGCTGTTGGGTCGCTTGCTGCTTATTTTGCTTCAAAAGGCCTACCTTTGCCCTTCCTGTTGAGTCTGGAGACTGGTGAGGGCTGGCTGGACCATGAGCCGTCATCACTTAGGAGCAGAGGGGCCTGTGTGGGCCACTTTGTAACTGTGATCAAGAAAACATTGCTGAAGTGGCTAAATCTCTCTTCGTGGTGTTCCAGTTACCCAGAACTGTGAAAAATCTACTCAAAACAAAGTGGTCTAAAATAACCTCCGTGCACCTTCCCTTCATAGTTTTGAGAGTCAGCATTTGGTCTGGGCTGCGCTGGGTAGTGGTTCTGCTGGATCAGTCATGGAAGTATGTCATCTAGTCGCCTGACTGGGGCTGGATAATCCGTGGTGGCCCCACTCACGTGGCTGGTGCTGGCTGTCAGCTGGACTCTCCTTCACGGGGTTGCTTATTCTTTGGGAGGTGAGTCCACGCTGCCCTGCGGGGTGTCCTGAGGGCAGCAAGAGGGCGAGAGGGGAAAGAAGGTGCCTTGAGGCCTAGGTGTGGAAGTTGCAATGTCACTCTTGCTACATTCTATTGGCCAAGGCAATTTACAAGGCCAGGTGAAGAAGTACAGCCCACTTCCTGATGGGAAGAGTGGCAAAGTGAAGTGGCAAGACAGCCTTATGCACAGGATGGGGCGAATGACCGTCGTGAGTTTTCAAAAATAAAAGTGCACTTTCTTCATTTTATTCCCTACTAAATTCCATCTTGACAGGATGGAAGAGGGGTCACATTTTCCTTTTCTTGCTGAATGTTTCTGGGCCAGTTTGGGACCCGCCAGAGGAACAGGGGGCTCCTGGGGTCGTGGGGAGGCCCGCAGGACCAAGCCCCTCTTGTGTCGGCCTGGGCCCCATGCACACTGTCGGCCCCAGAAGGCGGTGCCCACACTGAGCGCCACGTGAGGGCTTGGTGGGCAGCAGGTGATCCGCTTCCTTTCCTGTGCTTCCCCAGGGTTTGTGGATGACATCATCCAGCCTTCCTCCACACGTGCCCGAATCTGCGGGGACCTGGATGTCCTGGCCAGCAAGAAGGTACAGCGCCCTTGGAGGAAACATGCGAATATTCCATTGTAAATCAATCAGGGAAAGATAAACCAGGAGCTAATTACTGCCTGGCCGATTCTATACGCCCCTGCCTTTGCAGTCATGAAATCTGGGAATCTAAATACCATTAATCGCTTGAAATGGCTAAGTTTATTAAATTTTAGAAAAATTTCATTTGTGCCTTACTGTAAAATTATTTTATTAAAAATCTTAACTGATATATTTTGAGCTTAAATTTCTTTTTATTTTTCTTTGTGGTAGAAATCTGAAAAATGAAGAAAACTAGAAAGAAAACACTATAGTTTTATCACTTTGAGCTGACCCTTATCTGTATATTGTTTTCCTTTCTTTCCCTAAGAATTAATTTTTTCTCTGAAGGTGAGATAATAAGCCTTTAGAGTGAACTACTTATCTGCTTAGGCTTCAGTTTTCTTACTTATAAATGATATAATATTTAAATGATGTATACTATCCTTCTGTTTCCTTCAGGAAATGTTGAGGATTAAAAGTATTTATAATTATGTTGTATACATGTGTGTGTCTATCAGAATAGATGCTTAGGAAGCATATACTATATAGTAATTGCTTACCTTATATTAACTTCTTTCCAGAAATGTGTTCTCAGATTTTAAAAAAGTTTTTTGGAAAATTTTCAAACCTGTGGAAGTGTGGCAAGAGGTGTATACTCTTTACCTAGATTCTCCAGTTCTTAACACTTTCTACATTTGCTTCATCTCCTACATAAGTGTCTAATTACTGTTTTTATTGACCTATTTGAGAGTAAGTTGCAGAATCATAACCCTCTGTCTCTCCAGATTTCAGTGTTTATTTCCTATGAAACAGGCTCATTGTCTCACATGGTCTTTAATGAGATTGACATTTTTGAAGCATGTTTGTCAAATATTTTGTAGACAGTCGCTCAGTTTGGGTCTGTCTGATTGTTTACAGACATTTAGATCCAGGTAAGAATAATACACAAGAGTGTTCTTTTCTTATACTACATTAGGAAGCACATGTTAGTTTTTTCCCATTATTGATGAAATTGAATCTGATCACTTGGTTAAGGTGACAGCTGCAAAGATGACAGCCTTTGTAATTTTCTCTTTGTAATTAGTAACGAGGGCATTTTGTAAGCCTGTCGGCACACTTTTGTCCAGTACTTACAGTATGATTCTTGCCTCAATCAGCTGTTCTGTGTTTGTTATAAAATACTGTATTTCTGATCCTATCATTTTATCCATAAGGAAAGAAGGAGTTTTCTTCTCTTCAAAAAAATTTTTTAGTATCAATTTAGACATGTAAATTATTTTTTCATTTTTAAGCAGTTTTCCTGAAATAGTTTATTTTTCTTACTATGTGTGTGTGTGTTCAGTTGTGTCTGACTCTTTGCAACCCCATGGACTGTATCCCGCTAGGCTCCTTTGTCCATGGAATTCTCCAGGCAAGAATTCTGGAGTGGGTTGCTATTCTCCCAGCCCAGGGATCAAACCCGGGTGTCCTGCAATTGCAGGCAGACTTTTATTGTCTGAGCCACTAGGGAAGCCTTTTCTCACTATGCTATCTATCACCCTATCAAATTTTCCAGGCACACATTATACTAGCTTGTTACATTTTTCTCCCTGTCCCATACCTTCTCCACCCCAGGGTTTTTTTTTTTTTTTTTAAATTTATTAATGATTTTTGGCTGGGCTGGGTCTTTTTTGTTGTGTGGGCTTGTCTCTAAGGCAGGCTGGGGCTACTCCGTAGTTGCATTGCTCAGGCTTCTCGTGTGGGGCACAGGCTCTCGGGCGTGTGGTTTCGCAGTAGCTGCGGCTCCCAGGCTCAGGAGCACAGCCTCAGTAGTTGTGGTGCACAGGCTTGGTCGCTCTGAGGCATGTGGGATCTTACAGGACCAGGGATCGAACCTGTGTCTCCTGCGTTGGCAGGAGGATTCTTTACCACTGAGCTACCAGGGAAGCCCCACCCTAGGTTTTCTTGAGATTGAGAATCATATATTCATAGCTGAAATCTGTGCTTGGTACATAATTTCATAAATGCTTGTTTTTAGTGAATGAATATATTCAATCATGGGTTCTTTAAAGATTTAATGTTAGTCAGTCATTTTGATGTTCAGAATTTCCTGATACGACCAGAGGGGTGCTCTTTCAAGCTGGTTTCTTAGTCCCTTTGATATGTTAAAGAGTAATTTTTTGTGCACTTGCTTATTTTTTGACACAGGATAATATATTAGGTTCATTATATTAGGTTAATTATGTTTTCCTTAGAGCCATGGTTTCTTTTAGGAGATGAAATTAGATGCAAACATTGACACTAGATTTTCACATTGATACTGGGTTGTCATTGCTTCTAGGTATTTTCAGTGGACTATGAAATATTTATCCTGGTATGTGTGTGTATATATATGGGGAACATATATATATGAAAATATATATTATGTGTTTTTGAATTTTGAGTTCATATTGAAACTTTTAATTCTAATCTAACATATAAGTTATTTGCCTTCCTTTTATTCCATAATTAGTTCTTCTCCTACACGGATGAAAGGGGCTCTTACTCAGTATATACTTGACCCTTGAACAATGCGGGGCTTAGAGGGGCCTGCCCTCCTGATGTCGAGAAGCCATGTAAAACATAATTGGCTCTCCCTATATGCAGAACCAATCTGTGGTTCCATGTCCAGGATTTCAATCAACTGTGCACCAGGTAGTACTGTAGTAGTTACTGTTGAAAAATCTGTATAAGTGGACTTGCCCAATTGAAATCTGTGTTGTTTAAGGGTATTTTACTCACTTGCTTAGTCCTACAATAAACCCCAATTTCAGAGCTACTACAGGTTTATCAACATCAAACCTTCTAAAGTAAAGTTCAAGACTTTTTTGTAATTGTTTCTAAACAGAAGGTACATGGTTATTTGGATTAGTAACTTGGGTGGCTATCATTTTTGAAGAATCAGTCCTTTATGTTTGTAGATCACTTTATAGTTTTTTCTCCCACCCTTGTTGACTTTATTTTTCTGAGTATGTAAACTTTTAAGTTATACCAGAAATGGTGATTTTAAGTGATTCCAACATGAAGGTTAAAGCATGGGTGTGCTTCTCTGAGGTAAGAATTCTGAATCCTCCAATCCCTGATGACTTTCTGTGTTCCAGACTCTTAGTTCTAAAGGTCTGTATTTTAAGCTCGACTTAACCTACATGTGACTATCATCCACTTTTTCCGCCAGTGACCCCACCATTCTGGATAGATAGGTTTATGCCCCTAGAGTTATTTTTCTTGAGCACCTTCCCTCTGTTGGAGAATGGGAATCTCCCACTCTAGTTGGGTTCTGAGTTCTTCTACAATAGTCTTCCCCCACCTCTTGCCCATCTCTGTGGCCTCCCACTAAGCCAGAAATCTTGTTCTGAGCTAAGACTCATTCCATGTCCAGATCTTGTTGCATTTCTAGCACTTCTAATGGATAGCACCCTGCTCTTCAGTCTGCAGCCCACACAGAAGGTTCTGGTATGTCCTGTCCTGCCTCTAATGAGTTTTGAGAATACTGTCTTGCTTCAAGTAGCTCCAGTCTGCTCATGCTCAAGGGCCTGACTTTCCCATTAGTTCATCTCAACTTGTATTGAGATGATTCTGCTCATAACATGTATTTTTTAAAGCAGCTTATAGTGCATTCCTCACCCTCCTTCCCTTTTTAGACCTGAAACATAGTTTTGTCTTCCAAGCTAGGCAGTAAGTTTCTAGTGGGCAGAGATGTTTGGCCAGGGATCCTTTGTACTTCTCTTTGGCACCAGCAGTAAGATCAAGCTATTGGAGCTGGGAAGGGAGTGGTGGCAGATTCCTGGGTTTTTAGAGGCCTCCCGGCTAAGGAAGAATCATACAGGTTGGCTAGTGTGTGGCTCAATAGCTTGAAGTTGCCTGGCCAGTCCAATTTCTGGGGTCTGCCAATCTAGGATTTGGCCCATTTGAAAACCAAGCTGGTGGTGAAGGAGACATGAGGCTGTAAGATCTTGGCAGCTTTGTCCGGTACACCAGCCTCTGTGGGTTACAGAGTGGCATTGAGTTCTCATGGGCTGGCGTTTAGGCATGCCTTTTCCCAACTGTGGTCTTGTTTAAGAGGAAAATGCTGAATCTTGTCACCAGAGGACTTGAGTCTTATTTAGTAGGTAGGTACTTCCCATGTCCCTACTGTCTTTGTGATAGTTTGTGTGTCCTTGGGAGTAGAAAGCTATCCTGATCTCTGCAGAGCAAGGCACTTAGGAGGGCAGGGATGGGACCTTACCTGAGTTTGGTCTGAAGAACCTCAACAGGCACTTAAGCCTTTGCTTCCCATGAAGATCCTGCTCCTTGTTTGATTGATTCTTTTCTGAGAGCAGGGCCAACAGTCACAGCCAGGGTAGAATTGCACCTGGGTAAAGCCCTGGTCTAATCTCGTAAGCACAAACCTTCAAGATGAGCTGCTAGAGCCCCAACTTAATCACCTTCCGTTTTTTGGCTGCCCCAGAGTCCCCGCTGCCCATTTATCCCCTGCATTCCTGCTGCTTCTCATGAACATCTCAGGCCATCTAATGAACACAGCCTGGAGAACACAGTGGGGCCCGTAAAGTGTAGGACACGATTTTGTGCAGTGACATCTGGCAGCAGTGTCAAGAGAAACCTTCACTTTGGCAGCCATGTAGAACACAAGTGGTCTTTAAAGGGCTCGGTCGTGCATAAGTGCTGGGTCTGGATCTCAGGTGGAGGAAGGTCCCAGGCTTCAGACCAGTTGATGATAATCCATGAATGCCTCCTCCAACACTCAGCCCACAAGCGACTTCCTCTTGAATGCCCACTTGGTCTAACCAGTCTTTCCCTCTCTCCAAGGAAATTCAATGGATGAAAGAAAACTGATTGAGCTGGTCTTAAAATTCTACTTGCTTAAAAAAGTAAAGCCTCACTGATAGAGTGATTTGCTGTTGTTTTAACAAATTATCCTAAAGAGCAAATTCTCAGTTCTTGGTTAAAAAAAAAAAAAAAAAAAAAAAAAGGAAAGCTTCATCATTCTGTTGAACAGGACGAGAAATCACCTCTTTCAAGCTTTACCTAATGGGAACAATAGGATGACTACCACAAGCCTGATTTTGAATAGTTTATTAAAGGAAAGGTGAAGCATCAGTTTCAAATTGTACAAAAGGAAAAAAACCTCATATTGCAAATGTACAATTTACAGAATTACTAGCAAAACCAATCAAGGAGACACTGAAAATACAAAAATTCGATTGACTTCAAACTAAACTGGAAACCCATTGGAGTAGATACTAAGCCTTTTCTGCCGTGTGGTTGTCTACGATTCTACGTTGGCGTTGGTTTTTCCACATGAAACTGTCCAGCAAAGGACCAATCTGTGCAGGTGCCAGGGCACCTCCCCGCCTGCTCCCCAGCCAGAGCCACAGGGGGCAGGGCTGGCGTGGTGGACAGTCCAGTCATCCCTGCCCCTTCACATCCAGTGAAATCCATATTTCTGGAAGAAAGCGATACCCTAGCCCCCCTAAATGGAGCCCAGGAATTGCTAAATTAGCAGATAAAACATTTTTGGTGACCAAGTTTTTTTTCAGAACTGTACAAATGTTGAGAAGTTTGTTTACTAAAAGGATGAATAAAATAACCCATTTTGCTTTCCCACATAGTCACTGGGTGCACAGATTTGTTTTTTAAAAAACACTTTTTTTTTTTTTTTTTTTGGTAAAAAGGGAAAGCAAAGCCTCATCATTCTGTTGCAGCTACTTTAAAAACCAGCCGGGAAACAGCTGTGGTGGATTGGTTTGCAAATTCTGAGGCTTACTTTTAAAATCAGAAAGGAAGAAACTAAGTGGGCTTTTTAAAATAATAGTAGCAGCAAGTCATAAAAGTCTAAGCAGTATGTAACTCTATACCATCGAAGGCTGTCCTGAAGATTTGCAATTTCTTTCCCCCAAAGAATTATCCTTAATATGCACATTTAACACTGAAATGCAGCTGTATTTCAAGGTAAGCTTAAGAACGTCACCCTCTAAGCACAGACTTCTATGCAGCACAGACTTCTATAATTGGTAAACTTAAGTCACAAAATTAGTGCATAAGGGTATTAAGTGCATGGGAAGTAGACACGGTTATGTTACACTTAAAATTACGTTTGAACGGCAAAGGAGTTCATGATTATCTTTTTAAGAAAATGGAAGTCCATGTAACTTGAATTTGGCAGGGCATGAAATAAGTGGTAAAAACAGCAAACTGATAACTTGAGAACCATTTTTGTTTTACTGAGAATACTTTATTTGCTGGTAGAAGTTGCTAAAAATGCACAGAACAAATACCAATAGAAAATGTACTGTATTTGAATCTCCCTACTCTATATAAAATGAACGGTGTACAGCATCTGTTGGAAAAATGGCTGCATGGACATTTCTTATTTTATGCCCCCTTATAAATAAAAATAAACCTTTTTATTCAAGAGTATATAAAATCTGGGAATTCAGATCCATGTCCACAGAGGGTGTGTGGTTTTTGGCAGAGATGCACTGTCAGAATTTCATCATAGCTTGTCAATATTCTGCTCCTCCATATTTCTGTATTCCACATGGTCAACCAAATCCAGTGAGCTCCAAAAACACTCTTCGACAATTAGGGTGAGCTGCTTACTCATAGGTTTAATAAAAATGGTTAGCTTTTAAAACATAAAAAGGCAAAATGTTAAAACGGTTTTTAAATTGTACAACAGGAAAATAAAGTTAAAAATATTTTTTTTTACTCAATGCTGAGTTTTCATAAAACAGGTGTATTACAGTGTTTATCTTGACAGCTGTTTTAAAAATTTAAAATTTCTTCCTCCCTCCAGAAAAACACACACATCTGTACTGGGATAAGTCCAATAATAGGACACAAATGATTTTTCAGGTCAGTCTTTCTGAGGTGACATTCACCAACATTCCCTTGGGTAATTTACATGCTCCTCTTCTGTCACTGCAAAAAGGGATTGACCTTAATCATTTGATTAAAAAACAAATCAGATCACATCAAAAGTGTTTTTTTTCCCCATACAAGCTATCACAGTATATAGGCCTCTAGCTCTAAATAATAGAGTTCCAGATTTGTAAATTTTCTTCAGACTTCAGAACATAGGCATTCCAAATCCCTAGAAAAAATGAAACACAATTATTAACTTCATGCATAAACAAGACCCAGAAAACACAAGAAAAAACAGTAATAATTTAACATTTACTGAATCGTCTTCTATGATAGCTGCAGAATCAAAGAAATCTGGCCTCAACTCGGCTCTCTCTCGCCGATTTCTTGACGGGGGCTGGAAAGAGAAACGGATACTTAATTTTTTCCTGAGATACATGAAGACAAACACTGATAATCAGCTAATATTTCTATGGTATCGTTAATATAAATAACTGTTAAGTGTCACTTTGAAAGGAAAAGAGTCTGACTTACAGGAGCATACATTAAAGAAAAATCTAACTTTGGCTTTTATCACTTAATTTTTTTTTTTAAATGCTTTCAAATTATAATGAATGTATAAAAGCATGTAATTTGGGGGCCTATAAATAAAGAACACAACTTTCAATCATGGAATAATTATAAGATTGATCAAACAGTAGGTGACAAAACTTCATTAAATTCCCTACCCGAAGTAGGTAGGTGGAGAGCTACTGATGCGTGGGTTGAAGGAGGTTATAGACCGGATATGTCTCATTCACATTTCTTACCAAACCTTTTCATTATGTAAAATTCAAAACACATAAAGCATACTGTTACGAGCTAAATTATGCCCCTCAAATTAATATATTTAAGTGCTAACCCCTAGACCACAGAATTTGACTGTATTTGGAGATAGGGTGTTCAAAAAAAGAGGTGAGTAAGGTAGGAGATCATATGAACGTGAACATGAAATTGCTCAGTCGCATCTGACTCTTCGGGACACCGTGGACTGTAGCCTGCCAGTCTCGTCTGTCCATGGGGATTCTCTAGGCAAGAATACTGGAGTGGATTGCCATTTCCTTCTCCAGGGGATGTTCCTGACCCAGGGATTGAACCTGGGTCTCCCACATTGCAGGCAGACTCTTTACCCTCTGCATCACAGTCTGCAGCCTACCAGGTGTCTCTGTCCATGGGATTTTCCAGGCAAAGCTATTGGAGTGGTTTGCCATTTCCTTTTCCAGGGGATTGAACCCTGGTCTCCTACACTGTACGCAGATTCTTTACCAAATGAACTACCAGTGAAGCCCAGAGATCATATGGGTGGGTTCTAATTCAATGTGATCTATGTTCTTATAAGAGGAGACACACACAGAGGAAACATCATGTGAAGCCAAAGGAGAAGATGGCCATCTACAAGTCAAGGAGAGAGGTCTCAGAATGAAATCAACGTTGCTGACACCTTGCTCTCAGACTTCTAACCTCCAGAACTGTGAGAAAATAAATTTGCCAAACCACCCAGTCAGTGGTGTATTTGTATGGCAGTCTAGCAAATTAACACACAGAGGAAGCAGTATAATGAAGCCCTGTGCACCTGTCACCCAGCTTCAACAATTTTCAAACATTTGGCCAATCTTGTTTCACTGAATCACCTGTTTTTTTTTTCCCCTCATGTCATTTCACTTCTGACAACTTCAATGTGTCTCTTAACAGATCTCTTTTTAAAAGAACATAACTACCATGTATTTCTGACAAAGTTAATCATTTCTTAGTATACCTACACTAAGTCCATATTCAGATTTCCTTATTTTAAACATGTCTCTCTGTACTGAACAGATAAGGTCCATATTCTGCAATTGATTGCTATGTTATATAGTCAGACTCCAATTTAAAGTACGAGAGGCCAGGTGCACATGCTGCACTGAAAGACAGATCTAGGAAAGCTGTTTTTCATGAATGTAATAAGAAGCCAGTTCCTATTATTGCCAGAATTCAAAATCTGACTTGCTTTGAAAGCAGGTTTGAAAAACACAAGCTCATCCAAATGCCACACCCACTGTTGGTCAGTGTTACCTCCTCTTGTCCCTCACAGGCTTCTTAAAACAAGAGCATCATCTTACACCAACGCTTTCACATATTTTAACAGAAAAAAATGTATTGAACTTCCTTACCAGGTCAATAACCATGGTGTCTTCAAATTCTTCGTTCATATCTTCTAACTGGCTTCGGGATGACATCATCACATCTTCAAAGATGGGCTCAGCATCTTCCTCCATGAGACCCCGACTGAAATGAAAAGATACAGTCAGAAAGCTGTTCAGACTCATAGAACCTGGAATCCTGACTCTTATATTGGGTTTGCGAACCAGTTAAAGCACCTTCTAGTAACAACCAACAGATTGCACAAATTATGCTATTGAACTCAGGTAATTAAGGATCATTCATTTGGTTCACTCAAGATCTCATCTCAGTTCATCAGAAGGAAGTTAAATGCAATAACCATATTACTAGCTAACTATGTACACAAATTCCCACAGAACTCTTAAGTGATTAGTACCATTATTATCTCAAATTTACAAATGAGGAACTGGAGGCACAGAGGTTTTAGAGCTTACCCAAGACCACACAGCTGATAAGGGACAGCACTAGGATTTAAATGCTGAACGCATTAAGAGCCCATGCCCTCCATTCCTATCCTACACAGCATAGCATATTTGAATTATGATTTTAACTCCTAAGACTAAACTTCAGAGAAATCCAAGTCATCACACAAAATGACCATCATCACACAGTCATCATGTTCTTATGGCACTTGACGGAACACTTACACGGCATGCCTCACTCCAGTTCTCACTTTCATGTAGTTCATTCCTGTTCTGTCCTTCCGATTTAAGTCTTCTAATTTCGGCTGGCCTAACCAAGAGATCTGCATCTGAGGACTAAGAGAGGGTAGTGTTATTCATTTTGTGGCAGCAAAAGAGGGGTTTAGGTAATCAGTCCCATGCTAAGAAGGCATAGTTGGTTGGTCTAATCCCCATGTAAGGGGAGTTTGCTGGATATATTCCAGGGTCAAGGTTGACATCATCATCAAAGGACCTGTTTTGGCAGAAATGGTAGTAAGCTGGAGATCCCTAAGTCCCCAAGAGCAGTTGGCTGTGGCAGCTAGTTGTTAGGTGTGAAGGCAATCGGAATATGTCATCCCCAGATATGCCTCTTTGAGACAGAAATTATTTTGAGCTGAAGGCAATTAAGCAGCAGCAAAATACAAAAAAGTTCCCCTTTTCATCCTAAAAGGGTAGGAAATAAATTATCCTTTTACTGGAGATAGACTCTGATGAGCCCAGAGATGGAACCAGAGGAACCTGCAAACAAACCTTGCTAAACAAATGCTCATTCTTCCTGGTTAAGATGAGGACTGACTAGCCCTGATGTGACCACCCCTAGTCCAAACTCATGTGTCTTGTCATTTCTTTACAAATGCACTGTTTCTTTGTCTAAAAGGCTTAAAAGCTTCCTACTCTGGTTACTTCTTCAGGTCTTCCTTCTCTTGTGAAGGCTCCCCTGTATATGTAAAAATTTAATAACATTTTTATACTTTTCCCCTGTTAATCTGTCTTTGTCAGTTTAATTTTTAGACTGAGACAGGGGCTCTACGAGGGTTGAGGAAAACTTTTTCCTCCCCTATTAGGTGCTTAAATTATCAGCTTAATTCCCCAAATCCCTACTAAACAAGAATGCTTCTCAGACTCCTGTATCCAGCTGCTACACTACTTACAAGTATTCCTAGCTGGACACTCAGTCCCCTGAGGGAAAGGAATGATGCTGGCTTGGTGGCTCAGAGCTCTCCAGAGTCGAACAAGGAAGGGTAGACCACATTTTTTCTCATTCCTTCTGAGGAAGTTTGGAGTCAGGTACATGCTGGGCCAAATCTTCACCTGCACTCTATCCTTCCTGAAACATGGACACTTGCATACATATGCTTCTTGAGAATTTCATAGGATGCAAACTTGGATGGGATGACTTTTTGGTTGCTAAAATCTGCCACATGAAGTTCTCTCAAAGCAGCTGCCTTTGTATCATGTGAGGCTACCACCTTGATTCAACCTATAAAACTATAGCAGGAAAAAGAAGACAGGCCATAGCCAGGAGGGCCTGACATGGTATAAAGTCAGGAAAGCAAGGTGGGCTGCTCAAATAAAAGACTCCCCACTGCCCAAGGAAGTGCAGTAGGAATGTTGGTCATAAGACAAACTCCCCTCTAAGACTGCTCAGTTATGCAGGAGCTGACAATAATTATCCTTTCAGCTTTGAAGACGGCAGATCTTCAGAGAAAAGATTCCTTATGAAAACCCAAGATCTGAATACTTCTAACACTTCTAACCTTCCTCTTTCCAACCTGCTAAGTTTGTCGAGTTCAAGTGAGAATTCTTTTCTCCATCAGAATAACACAGAATTACTCTAAATGAATAGAAACACAAGTGGAGCTTAGAGACTCTCAAATTTGAATGGAAAAATAACAAAGAAAAAGTTAAGGTTTTCACAGCAAAAGTCATGCCATCACCCTGACTTTTCTGTGATTTGCAGAGCCATGGTACCAGAAAACACTTTAATCTCTGGTGTGGGAAAAGGTAAGAGCTTGATTCTCTTTTACAGAAAGAGCAACTATTCTCAGAATTTATCACCACTTTATAAGATATTATATATTTTATAATATAAGTTATTTAGTCTCTTGGTGGTTTTGTTTTCTCATGAATTGAGAAAAGAATATGCTCAGATAAAATAATTCTCCTTACTTTAACAGTTAAAGATTTATGCAAGAAAACCATTTTTTACTACTCACTTGTGTAAAAAGTCGGGCTCAGAGCCATGTTCAGACTCAGGCTCCTGAATCTGTTCTCCCATGGGCCGGCTGTTCTCCCGCAGGACGGTGGAAGTGAGCTGTGGTGCGGGCAGGGGGCCAGGAGTCTGAATCATGGTGTCAGTCCTGTTCAGCCACGTATTATCCAGGCTTTCATCTGTAAAATTCCAGTTGGAGTCACAGAATGTCAGTGGGTGGAATGAACTCTGGTAGAAGTTACAGCACACACTCAAAGAGCATGGCTCTGGAGTAGACTGCATAGGCTTGAATTCCAGTTACACCACTCACTCGTGTGACTTTCTGTAAGCTATTAAATTTCCAAAATTCAACCCTCTCATATACAAAATGGAACATCAGTAACTGCCCTCCCAACTGTAAGGATTAAATGAGGTGATGTATATAATCAGCAAATAAATGTTAGCTATCCTACATTATCATCTCTTCCAAGTCCCTCCACCTCCACAGAGAAGACTGTAGCCAGCCAGAGACCCCTCTACCTTCCTTTGCTCAAGCAATAAAGGGCCTATTTGTTGGGTCTTACAGGCGCCGCAAGCAGCAGCACTGAAAGTCTGGCTTCACTGAGAAATCAGCAAGTCCTATTACACAATTATGCTCTGGTCACCTGGCAAGAAACTCTCTGCCAAGTTACACTTCTAGGGCTGGATTGAGGGTCTGTTTTCACACCCTTAACTTTGACCTCTTTAGGGAAGTCTTCCCTGGTCACCCTGCTTGGCCCCCACTTACCATTCTTTTTTAGCTTCTAGAGGAAACAGAATCATTCTTGCTCCCTTACGGCTTAATTTTATATACTGTCCTGGCAGTGATCTGTAATGTGCATTCACTATCTCTGTAATCAGATTTAAGTTTCTTCAAGAGACCAGGAACTATTTTTTCCTTCTTCTAAAGATCATTTATGGGATCGGGATGGGGAATACATGTAAATCCATAGCTGATTCATGTCAATGTATGACAAAACCCACTACAATATTGTAAAGTAATTAGCCTCCAAATAATAAAAATAAATGAAAAAAAAAATAAAATAAAGATCATTTATAAAGACTTGAACAGATTAAATCACTATTTATAGCATCATTTGCATATCTAAATTCTGATAAAATACCATGTAATTATAAAGTTCTACCTATAAAATTCTAAATTACATTTGATCCTTGAACTATATAGTTTGAACTGTTGGGTCCATTTAAACATGGATTTCAAAAAATAAATATGTATTCCAGTGCTATATGCTTCACGGTTGGCTGAATCCATGGATACAGAACCATGTATATGGCCTGTAAAGTTAGATATGGATTTTCAACTATGTAGGTGGCTGCTCCTCCTCATCCCATTGGTTCAAAGTCAACTGCATTTTCTTGTGTCAGAAGAATTTTACCACAAGATATATTACGAAGTTTTCCTACCCCATTAAGTCAGAGAGACAATGTGCACGTGAGGCTTCTCTTTAGCCATCAAGCATTCTATTGCCCTCAGCTTTTCTAAAATTTTCTCAGATGCATGTATGTTCTAGATAAGCTTTTCTGTTCCTGGAAATATCTATCTACTATCTGGTTAAAGTCATTCCACTGATCTGAAGCTCACTACCAAATCTCTTCTAAGTCAGCCAAGATTACATCTTTTATTCATATCACTTTCATTCAACATTTAATTCAAAACTGTTATTCTCTGCTGCATTTAAAATTTGATGACCATAGGAATGGTTTCATTTAGGTTTTTTAACTTGGTAAACCATCTTTCCTGACCTGCCTCTTGAGAAACCTGTATGCAGGTCAGGAAGCAACAGTTAGAACTGGACGTGGAAGAACAGACTGGTTCCAAATAGGAAAAGGAGTACGTCAAGGCTGTATATTGTCACCCTGCTTATTTAACTTATATGCAGAGTACATCATGAGAAACACTAGGCTGGAGGAAGCACAAGCTGGAATCAAGATTGCCGGGAGAAATATCAATAACCTCAGATATGCAGATGACATCACCCTGATGGCAGAAAGTGAAGAGGAACTAAAAAGCCTCATGATGAAAATGAAAGAGAAGAGTGAAAAAGTTGGCTTAAAGCTCAACATTCAGAAAACTAAGATCATGCCATCCAGTCCCATCACTTTATGGCAAATAGATGGGGAAACAGTGGAAACAGTAGCTGACTATATTTTTCTGGGCTCCAAAATCACTGCAGATGGTGACTGAAGCCATGAAATTTAAAGACGCTTACTCCTTGGAAGAAAACTTATGACCAATCTAGACAGCATATTAAAAAGCAGAGACATTACGTGGTCCACAAAGGTCCATCTAGTCAAGGCTATGGTTTTTCCAGTGGTCATGTATGGATGTGAGAGTTGGACTATAAAGAAAGCTGAGTGCAGAAGAATTGATGCTTTTGAACTGTGGTGTTGGAGAAGACTCTTGAGAGTCCCTTGGACTGCAAGGAGATCCAACCAGTCCATCCTAAAGGAGATCAGTCTTGGGTGTTCATTGGAAGGACTGAAGCTGAAGCTGAAACTCCAATACTTTGGCCACCTGATGTTAAGAGCTGACTCATTTGAAAGACCCTGATGCTGGGAAAGATTGAGGGCAGGAGGAGAAGGGGACGACAGAGGATGAGATGGTTGGATGGCACCACCGACTCAATGGACATGGGTTTGGGTGGACTCTGGGAGTTGGTGATGGACAGGGAGGCCTGGCGTGCTGTGGTTCATGGGGTTGCAGAGTCGGACACGACTGAGTGACTGAACTGAACCATCTTTCAGCTTTCTACTACATGTCATCTCCAAAAACATCTTCCCGGATCCATTAAGAGTTTGGTCACTCCCTGTATGTTTCCAGAGAACCTTTTTGGCCCATCAGAGTACTCACCATTCTGAACTGAAACTGCCTGCTTCTGTCTCCCTTTCTGTAGTGTGAACTCTTTTTTAATACCAAATCCCCAGCATCTAGCACAGTTCTTAGGATCAGTCAGTTCAGTTAAGTTCAGTCGCTCAGTCGTGTCCAACTCTTTGGAAGTGTCTTTTAATTTCATGGCTGCAATCACCATCTGCAGTGATTTTGGAGCCCAGAAAAATATAGTCAGCTACTGTTTCCACTGTTTCCCCATCTATTTGCCATGAAGTGATGGGACCGGATGCCATGATCTTAGTTTTCTGAATGTTGAGCTTTAAGCCAACATTTTCACTCTCCTTTTTCACTTTTATCAAGAGGCTTTTTAGTTCCTCTTCACTTGATGGTGCTTGGTAAATATTTACTGAATAAAAGCATAACTTCAGGTAGAATTTATTCTTCTTGAAGAGATCCTTCCAACCCCTCAAGATTCCTCAATGAGAACACTTCTTGCAAAGCTCTCTCATCTTCATCCCAAACTGATGAAACCCTATTGCTTAAGGGTTCTGGACACCTAACCTACCTTAGTCACTTGGTAAATCTGAAACTGATACAGAGAAAGATTTTCTTTTTTTGCAATTAAATGGTTACCAAACTGGGTTATCTGGCCCACATAGACCTCTCTGTTCTGAGCACACTAATGACTAACTCTCCATTAGTGTGTAGATAAGTGGGTATCTAAATTCTCTAGCCCTTTGTTTCTTCTCTGTAAAATCTGGGTAATAGTGCTGAACTCAGAACTGATTTATGAAACATCAATACAGCATTCATTATGTGCCAGGAACTGACCTAAGTGCTTTACAAACATTGGTCAAATAAATGATTAAGTGATAGAATGTAAGTACATAGCAAGGATTTGATGAATGCTGGCTCATAAATGCATACTACACCTAAGAAAAGCTGTGAGCAGAAAAAAAGTCCAGATAGATGAATAGATGTGAGGTGCCCAGATAAAGACATTTTCAAGAGGAAATGACTGAAATCATTCTTAGAGAAAAGTTGAGGCTCCTATACTGTAAAGATAGGGTTCTGTTATTTTCATTTTCTGGACCAAAAAGATGTTAAGTCCTAAAGTTGAAACTTGAAAGGAAATCTTAAACTTTAACATTAATTTTGTATTTTCAAATCTTTTTATTCTCTTTGAAATACACTTTCAGCCTAACCCACTGACTAATGCTAGATGAAGGGGAATACTATACGATGACCACATCTGAACAATGGCAGCGAACGTTTATCAGACGATGCCTTTGTGTCAAGCTCTGTGCTAGGTGATCACTGTCTGCGTACTGAGTTTTTTACTTAAGAGTATTTCACTGAATATTCACAACCGCCAACAGGACAAGTACTCAGATCGTACTTCATCTGCTCAGTGACTGAGGCTCATAGAAATTCAAGAACATGCTCAAAGGTTATACAGCTGAAAAACGAGAAAGCCAGGTCTGTATTCTATCTAGAACTCTGAATTTAGAGTTTGTGCTCTTCATCAATAGTTAATACCACCTCCTCAATGATGAAAGAAACATTAGACTTAAATTCTAATTAATTCTGCTACAGATTTCAGCAAAGTCTTTGATGAGTCACTGTTTTTAAGTTAGCAGAAGTAAAAAGAAATTTGTAAAAAGAAGCATGTTGCAGTCTTGCTTTGGAGAAATTTTATTAGGAGAATCATGGAGATGGAAGAAGATTATTTGAGGAAATAAGCATTTTTACTTTGCGTTTTCTCTTAGTTTAAGAATAATCGTTAAAAAAAAAAAAAAAAAAAAAAGAATAATCCTTTGGGATTCCCTGGCGGCTCAGATGGTAAAGAATCCTCCTGCAATGCAGGAGACCTGGGTTTGCTCCCTGGGTTGGGAAGATCCCCTGGAGAAAGGAAGGGTTACCCACTCTAGTATATTACGGCCTGGAGAATGCCATGGACAGAGGAGCCTGGCAGGCTACAGTCCATGGAGCTGCAAAGTATCGGACACAACTGAGTGACCTTCACACTTTTAATAGCAATCTTTAGTCTTTTGGAATATAGGAATTTCTACTCTTGATCACATTTTCACAACAATTCTCCCCATTCCCCATAGCCTATGAGTAATCTAGATCTATGAGGTCTAGATCTAAAACTAGATCTGACCATCACTATTTTAATATCCAAAAATAGACTTTCCAACCAAGCAGTGGAAATGGAAAGTTGTTCTGGTATATTCAATGTGTTGTAGAGTTCTACCCTCAACTTACCAGAATCTCTCCTATATTAGGATGCATGTTGATAGAATAACATTATGACTGTCTTATTTTAAACTTTAATGTATTAGAGGTCTATGGTAAGGGGATCAATTTTGTAAACCTTCTTGTCTCCTTTATTTCTCTGTACTTACCATCTTCCTGTGTTCAATGCTTTTTCAGCTTCTTTTTCCTTGACCCTCTTCTGCTTGACTTTTGTCTATTCTAACCTTCATGCCTACACCTCTCTCAGTGTGTATGGAACACACAAGGAAATAATGTGCTTAACAGTATTATCTTGCTTCAACAGAGTATTCACCGCTTTATTTATCGTGACAGGCACATTATCTGCCTCACACCATAAAGGCACACTTACCTTCTACTCGTTTTTTGTGAAGTGGAGGTCGTCCTTTCTTATTCCTTACTGAGGAGGTTTTGCTGCTGCTACTTCCACTGTTCACAGACATTCTATCATCTTCACCACCAGTGACTAAAGAATTTCTATAGGAGATGAGTGGAAGCCATACATCCTCCCTCCTTTCCATCATTTGTTCCGTAAGGAATTTTTCTAGGTATGAGTGACTAGAAACAGAACAGAAGCAGTCATTTTTATGGAAGCAGTTCATTTAATTTTTTTCATAACTTGAAGCTCTCTTCTCTCTCTGAATAATCCTTAAAGATACACATTAAACTGTTCACAGTGGTTACCTTTAGAAACACAGGGATTGAGAATTTAAGATTTTGCTTCACATTATCTCTGGAATAAGCAATGTATTACTAAAGGGTATGCGTGTTTCTTCCTTTATTCCTTTTTTTGTTTGTTTTTAAATACCAGTGTTCAAAAAAAACAAATCAGAAGTTTGGCTCAAAAAGGATACTGATTCTCTTTTAAAATGTTTAAACAGGGCAGGATTTCTAAAATGGTAGAGTGTGGAGAGTGGCATACCCCGTCCCCAACAAAACCACCTTTTTGCTAGTAGATGTTGAGAGTGGGGGACACTAGGGGGTCTATGGGATGGGAACTGTCTGTACCTTCCCCTCACATTTGCTATGAACCTGAGTGAGTGAAGTCGCTCAGTCGTGTCCAACTCTTTGCGACCCCATGGATTGTAGCTTTCCAGGCAAGAGTACTGGAGTTGGTTGCCACTTCCTTCTCCAAGAATTATAATGGTGTCATGATAAAAACCACTTGTCCTGCAACGTGCAACTTACACAGTCTTTTTGTCTTGCCGAAGAAGCTTAGATGAAAATTCACTTAGCACTTCCAGGAAAGCGAGATTGGGAGGCGGGTATTCTTGTCCTTTCTGATTTTGGTATTTAAAGGCAAATTCTACGACATCCCAGTATTTATTTTATTTAACTTTACTTTTTTAGAGCAACCTAAAACTGCTCTAAAAAAGTAAAGTTAAATAAAATAAATACTTTATATCACATGTTTCCCTCTTGGTCTACAAGACTATACATGGCCCAAGGCTGCCCTTCTCAGGAGCAATCAGGGAGGAAGCTTCTAAGCTGCTGGTCTCCTGACTGACTCTGGGGCAAAGTAAACAACCTGAACTGTGATAGCAGCTTTTAAAAGTCACACCCATATCCAACAGTAAAAGGTAAAAATCTAACTAGGAGGTTTAAGCACAACCTTTGAGAGGCTAATACAGGTTAAATGATAAAAAAACAAAGAACAAAGATCTGAGTAGGGACAGTAGAGTCTGCATAACGGAGAGAAACAGACCTCACAGAGTTTGCTGATGCAAGTCTCTAAACAAATAAACAACCAAGTAACCAATAACATCCATCGCTAGGGAGATGAAGCATAAGCATCATGAGTAGATACATTATTATCTCATGGTATATCCTATGTGCAATACGTTATCTAAAATGGTCACTTTTCAACAAAAAATTATGAGACATGCAAAGAAATAGGGAAATGTAACCCATATATAGGAAAAAAAAAAAAAGCAAGCAACAGAAAACTTGGCCCAAAACAGTGCAAAGCAATTATTATACATGTATTCAAAGAACTAAAGAAAATAATGTCTAAAGAATTAAAAGTAAGCCCCATAAGAACACTATTTCTCATTAAATAGAGAACATGAATAGAAAGATAGAAATGATAAAGAACCAAATGGAAATTCTGGAGTACAACAATGGAAATTAAAAATTCATTAAACGTGCTCAACAGATTTGAGCTGGCAGAAGAGAAGTCAATAATCTTGATCATGTATCAATAGAGATTATGTAATCTGAAGAGCAGAAAGAAAAAAAAATGAAGAAAAATGAACAGTGCCTGAGAGAAATGTGGGATATCATTAAACACACTGATATGTGTAATGGGAGTACCAGAAGAAAGGTGTAGAAGCAAATCTGAAGAAATACGGTAATAACTTCAGAATTTGATGAAAAACAATCAACACATCCTCAAAGCTCAACAAACTCTAAGCAGTATAAATACAAAGAGATCCACAACGAGACGCATCACAATGAAAATACTGAACGCCAAAGATTAAAGAAATCTAGAAAGTAGTTAGAGAATAGTAATTGATTACAAACAAGGGAACGCCAATAAATTTAAAAGCTGACTTCTCATCAGACACAGTAAAGGCCAGAAGGCAGCAGGATTACACAGTCAATATGCTGGAAGTAAAACACTATCAAACAAGAATCTTGTATCTAAGAAACTATACTTCAAAGGTAAGGAGTAAATAAAAACACTCTCAGATGAACAAAAGTGTATACAGAATTTGCTGGTGGCTGACTTGCCTTACAAGAAATACTAAAGACAGTTCTTCAGGCTAAAAACAAATCACATCAGAAAGTAATCTGAATTTACATGAAAAAACTATGAGTGTGGAAGAGTAATTACCAGGTAGTCATAAAGAACAATATAATTGCCTACTTATCTTTTCATTGATTTAAAAAGCAACTGTATAAAACAATATGCACTACTGTGCTTTTGGGCCAATAACAGAAATGTATATTTAACAACGTACACAAAAAAGTGGGTGATGGCAAAGATGTATTGGAGTAAGGAAATGATATGAGACAGAGATGGTATTTCACATCCACAACTAAGAAAGAACTGAAAAATATAATTAAGGACTGAAGGAATTAAAATGCTACACTAGAAAATATCTGTTTAATATAAAAGGAGGCAATAAAAGAGGGAAAAATCAAAGACAGACATATAGAAAACAAAGTATCATGGCAGAGACTGTTTTAAAACAAATAACATGATCTAATAACAAATAACATAACAAATAACCTCATTTCATTGCGCTTTGCTTTACTGCATTTTGCAGATACCTCAGTTTTTACAAATTGAAAGCTTGCATTAAGCCTGCATTGTCAGATGATGGTTAGTATTTTTAAGCAATAATGCGTTTTTAAAATGACGGTATGGACATTGTTTATAAGACATAATGCTATCATACACTTAATATACTACAGTAGAGTGTAAATACAACTTTTCTATGCACTCACTGACAAACCAAAAAATTCATGTGACTTTATTTATCACAATATTTATTTTCTTGTGGTGGTGAGGAACTGAACATGTAATATCTCTGAGGTATGCCTGTATGTGCTGTCTACAAGAAACATACTTCAGATTCAAAGGCAAAAAAGGTAGAAAGTGAAAGGATGGGGAAAGAAAGCTATACTATGCAAACAGTAACTAAAATAGAGCTGGGGTGGTTACACACTACTATCAGAAAAAATAGACTTTAAGACAAAAATTTTCTAGGGACAGAGAAGGTGGTGGAGTTAAGAGTCAGTCAATCCACCAGGGAGACATAACAATTATATATACAACCTAACAATAGAGTCCCAAAATATACATGAAGCAAAAACTGAGAACTGAAAGGAGAAATAACAATTCAATAAAAATAGTTGGAGACTTTAATACCCCACTTGCAGTAATGGACAGAACTAACAGAAAATAGAAGAAAATGTTATGAAGAAAACTATAAGCCAACTCGACTTTGATTTTATGGGAACAGGTCAAATACAAAATAAAACTAAACTATAACTAATATAAAACGAAAGAAGAAAGTGTCCCACAATGGTTAAGCTAGTGTTTACAGATCTTTGAATAAGAGAATAAGAAATCATTCCCACTTGCAAATTCTAGGGTACTGAAAGGTAAGCAAAGAAAAACTATATAAAAGTTTGAAAGAAAATTATAGTCCTTTAAACTATCAGAGCCTAAGTTATTAATGTAATGACATGATTAATTTCCTTCAAAAATTTTAACACTTAAAATTATAATGTGAGTGAAGTCACTCAGTCGTGTCCGACTCTTTGCGACCCCATGGATTGTAGCCTGCCAGGCTCCTCCGTCCATGGGATTTTCCAGGCAAGAGTACTGGAGTGGGTTGCCACTCCAAGTATAATTCTCCAAGAATTATAATGGTGTCATGATAAAAACCACTTGTCCTGCAACGTGCAACTTACACAGTCTTTTTGTCTTGCCGAAGAAGCTTAGATGAAAATTCACTTAGCACTTCCAGGAAAGCGAGATTGGGAGGCGGGTATTCTTGTCCTTTCTGATTTTGGTATTTAAAGGCAAATTCTATGCCATCTCTGAAATAAAAGAAGACATTGTCTTATTTTTCCAAATAGCTAGTATAGTTCTTCAACAGGCTAGAATTTAAAAAAAATAGTTGGGAAGGCAGCAAAATTATCACTGAAGGTAAAAATAAACTCAAATGGTAAAGTAATAATTTGCATGACAGTTGCATAATAATATTTCATTTTAGTATTTACACTGGAAAACAATTTATGTTGTGAAGTTATATTTTAAACTTACATTGTAAAAAATAAAAAATAGCTATGCAGCCACAAAGCTAAATTTCTGTGTAGCTTTTAGAGGTAACAGAATACCCTGGAAAGATACAGAGATTGTCAGAAAATTTGGTTCGTAGAGTTTTTGTAAGGTACTTAAGAAAATTTTTTTATTATTCCATTTTCAATAATGAAATGAGGATGCACAGTGTTTTTAAACATGTCTCCCACAACATTTTCTCACTGACAGAGTGACAAGAATATTTTGTTAAAATTTTCCTTGAAAAGTCTAACATTTGTTACTTTAAAAAATCGGTCAAATAATAGTTGTTTTTGGTAAGTTTCAGTAAACCAGATTGTGTATAACAGTGTTTATTTAGCTCACTCACTTGTGGAGTGTGGCAACTGCTTCTCGTGTCTTGATCTGGTCTAATCCGAATGTGAGGGCAAAGCGACGTGCCAATTCTTTAATACCACTGACATGGGCAGATGTCCTATCTAGGTTGGGCCCTTGCTCTTGAACAAGTTCATTAAACAACTGGTAGAAAGAAAAAAAGAGGAAAAAGTTCATAGCTAAGAAATATTTATTTACTGTTAGAATAGGTAATACAATTTAAAAAATATCTAAAAGCCATACGGTAAAATACGTATTTCCCTTCTTGTATTAACAGTAGCTACACTTTCCCCTTCTCCAAGTCATCTACTATTATCTACTATTTCTCAAGCTCATTTTTATGCTAGTTGTGTGATTACATGCAAACCAGAATTTATTTTTCTACCAAAAGGAACATATTTTGGGTTGGGGAAAATGTTTACAAAATATACTATGTATTCTTTTTGTTGTTTTCACAGGAATGGCAATATATAAAGTGCAGGGTTCAGAACTTTGTTTCTCACTCATTACATCTTAGACAAGAACATTATGTAAACGAAGATCATTAAGATATATGAAATGTTTTTTTCCCATCCAATGACAAAATACACAAAAAAGTTCTAAAACTGAGTGATGGGGTTTTATAATTACATACACATTACATGTATTGCATCAAAATAATAGAATCAAAACTCTGGAATACTAAAGAATATAAAAGCCATCGTCATTCTGCCACCAAAGTGAGACACTTACATGTATCTGCCGCCTCTTCTATTGTGAGAGACTGAACAGTCCAAGCTCTGATCTAAAGCCACTCCCTGCTTATGTACGGAATCTCACCGTCCTTTACCTACTTAATGGTTTGGTCCTGTGTACAGCTTTTTCCTGAATCATTAACTATTCCCTCTCTGTTAGATGCATGCATCTTAAAAAACAAACAATCCTAACTTCTTAATTCCATCTCCTCTGCCAATTACGGATGCATCTGTCACATTCTCTTTACACAATGATCCTGAGAAATACTGTTTATATTTGTTTTCTTTACTTCCTCACCTCCCAATCTCTCAATTCATTCTAGGCATACCATTTCATTGAAATAGCTCTTATCTTCTATTAGTTAAGTTGTCTACCTTTTTAGGTTTCTTTAGCAATAGACTGGTTTAAACTACTTACTCTGCCATGACTAGAAACAGCAGTTCTTCAAGAGATTTTCAAATTTATTCATGGGTAATTGTTTATAAATTATTAAACTTTAAACTGTTTTCAGAGACAGTTGTACACAATAGCCTTCAACTCTAAAATTTACATTTAAAATAAATACAAAGAATATATTTCACTGTATAAAATTCAGAGAATATCAAAGTAAAATTATTTTTTCTCTTTCCCATTATATATTCTTCTTCTCTCCAAAGGTAATCAATGTTAGGGTTAAAGTTTGAAAGTTTTTTAGACCAATTTAGACACATTAATATATTACACATACATAAAGTTTTAATTTTTGCTTATATGGTATTGTACTATATTTTGTCCTGAAACTTGCTGTTTTTCACTTAATATTTTGTCTTACAATTATTTCAGCTATTTCAGAATAAGTTTATTTTACTAGTCCTATGTTGATGAACATTTAGACTATTTAGAATTGTGCAATATTACACAGACTGTTGCAATAAAACTATCTTTCATATACACGGTTTTGTGCATACCTGAATGTATCTATGCAGATACCTAAGTAGGAAAAAACTGGTTCAAAAGGAATGTATATCTTAAACTTTGAAATATACTGCAAAATTATATTCTAACAAGGTAGGAGCAATTGCTTTCACAAGGGACCTTTTTCTTGCCATATCTTTAACAATCATTGGTATATCTATCATTTTAATTCATGCCAGTCTATTTGGCAGTGATAAATAACTCCCTTGTTTCAATTTGTATTATACTAATTATTAACGAAGTTATGTTTTTTCACATGTTTATTGCTTTTTAAGGAAAAGTTGCCTCTTCTGAAAAGTGGCTTTTTTCATTTGCTCACTTTTGTATGGGATTTGTTTACCTTTATTACAGATTTGTAGGATTTGCTCTGTATGATTAAAAATATTTTCTCATAATCTGTCATTGGTTTTTAAATTTTGTTCAGAGTGCTGGTTGATGTATAAATCTGTTTAAGCTTATATATATAATCAAATTTTTACATTGTCGCTTCTCTACTGGAGGACTTACCTACTCCAGTATATAAAAATATCCTTTTATATTCTTTTAAACTTAATTTTTAACATATATATATATGTATATATACATATATATATATGAAATCCACCCAGTAGTTATTATTTTGTCTACATGTTAGGTAGGGCTATTTATAGCCATTTCTCCAAATACATAGTCAATGGACCCATCACCTATTAAAAAGGAGCTGATCCTTTTCACACTGACCTTTATCAAAGGCTAAAAATATACATACATACAAACCTATAGCCACTACCATCCCTCATCTCTACTTTAATACTAGGCATTTACTAGGAATCTTCTTTAGGAAATACATGTGACATATTTTCTTATTTGGATACTACTGTTGCCCCTTCCCTTATTAAATACTTTTAAAATGTATTTTTATATTTGTTCTTTAAAAATGATCACTTTTTAAATATCCAATTTGGCATTTCATCTGGTCTAAGAGGAGATCACCTTAGGATTTCACCCATTTGAAATGTAAACTATAGGACTGTCTTCCTAAAGAAAAGACACATAGCACATCTTTGTACCAGAAAGTATCCATAGTAGTGTATTAATATAATGATCTAATTTAAATGAGGTGAGATAACTAGCATATTATAATAAACACATGCAGGTGCTCAATATTAATTCTACTCATTTCTTTTCCTTCAAATTTCTTACCTGCTGTAAACTGAGAATGAGGGTCTTGGCACACTGAATTTTATCAATCTGCCTTGTTTTACTCAATGTTTCCTTAATGATATCACCATAGTCGTTGTAATACTGTAAGGAAAAGAAACACAGCTTTAAAACTGCTGACATTTCATGAGATAAAGAACAGGCTGGTGAAAAAAACGGAAAGGTGAGTAAAGGCATGTTTGATTTTTCATGTTAAAAACCTAATGAGAGTTAAAAGATATTGTCTAATGTTAAAAAAATACACATTGGACATTTAAAATTATGAAATAAATAATAGAACTAGAAACCTGGGAAATTCAAAGAGGAGAAGTGATACATGTGAGCAAAATTACTCATTCTTTACAACATGGATTCAACAGACACCACTTGTCCAGATCAAGAAACAGAACTCTGATAGAAACATCTTGAAGAACTAAAACCTAAACAGTCAAAATTGCTTACTTCTGGGGAGAGGGCCTA
Organism: Dama dama; assembly: GCF_033118175.1. Taxonomy (NCBI): domain Eukaryota; kingdom Metazoa; phylum Chordata; class Mammalia; order Artiodactyla; family Cervidae; genus Dama; species Dama dama. Next base: position 84,703,684 of record NC_083699.1, read on the forward strand.
AACAAAGGAAGGGTAAATTACAATAACAAATTTAACTTTTCATTAAATACTTTTGTGTACCCATTTCCCCCCACAATGTCTGTATTTTACTATTATATATAATATAAAAAATAAAAACAGTGATTTCTTCAACAGTGATTGGGAAAAATTCAACTAATTTTATAATTCAATTTTTTGACACAGGATTTAAGGAGTTTTCCTTGTGAGTAAATAATTAGGAGAAACTCTAAGACTATTAAATCTGGATGTTATTTCCAAACTAAAGTCTAAAACCTATAACCTATGTAAAGAAGTGAGTATATTAGCTTGACAATTGCATTTTATCTTCAAGAAGATGGGTATATTTCCATGATGCGAGGTGCCAAAAAAAAAAAAAAAGAAAGGAAAAAAAGGGAAAGCAAAAAAAGGGGAAATATCTCAAAAGAATCATCTTTTCAGTGCAATTAAAAATTATCTCAGTGCAGATAAAAAGAAAAAGATGTATGAGAACACTGAAGTAGTTCAACAGGTAGATCAACAAAAATTAAGATTTTTAATAATCACATAGAGAAATGAGGCAAAAAGCCAAATAGACAAGGATATATAAAGAATAGCAAACAGCGATTAAAATATTCATAAAAGATTAAAGCCTATAATGAACACAGGTGTCTAAAAACTGCTAAGGATGATAAAAGTTTGGATAAAGCCTATCTTGAACCCAAGACAGTACTACTGAAGGATGACAAGGGAAACCATGGTAAGCTCATATTCATCCAACCAAGTCCTGTTTAGATATTACTTTTGGAAGCCTGCCCTGGTTGCTCACTTAAGTGTCTATATATCTGTGCTTGCTTTGTAATTTATACATCTATCACCACAATAATCATGTTGAGGTTTTACATCTACTGGAAAGAGTTAAGCTTTAAGTTAGAGAAACCAAATGTCAGTTTTTGCTACTTTAATAGTTGTGTGATCTTTGAAAGTTACTTTGCCTCTCTGAGCCTTGATTTCCTTTTCCATAAATAATGATTTCCTAAATCACAGTTACTGCAGTCAACAAAGATAATATAAAAGCCTTAGAGCAGTCTCTCAAATATAAATGGCATAGAACATAGGCAGCTATTCATTATTAGCATGTTATATAATGTTTACATTTCAGTTTCTCTGTAATCTATAACTGCCTTAGTACAGAAATTATGTCTTATTTAAACCTCTGGCTACCAACATAGTACTCATCACATTGCAGTTGTCTAGTAAAATATTTACTTACTGTGTCATAACTAGAATGGAACTCAAACATGGACAAAGACACAAGTGAATCAATGGTATACACAATATTCTGAACATGGGCAAAATAAAATACTGTCTCTGACATAAAAACAAGGCAAAAATACATACACCGATAAGTATGCCTGTTAGGTTTTATCATAAAGATTTTTGAGGACTGCTTTTTTTGAGTGTCAGAAACAAAATGGAGCTTATGGGAAGAAGAACAGCCAGGAAGTCGGATACTTATCAGAATGGTGTAAAACCCTCGCATCTCCTTACCTCCTGCAGGAAAAAATCCCAAATTCTCACACAGCATGTAAGGTCTAACCTCATTTAATATCTTTAGATCTTACTTCTAGCTCCATTCTCATAAGCAATCTCTGTTGCTATGTCAAGTTACTTCCATTTTCCTCAATTTCCATTGTCTTTGTATAAGTAGTCCAATCTGCCTGAAAGCCCTTTTACTACTTCTTTCCTTGACTAATGAATGCTTCTCATCTCAGACTTAGTTCAAAAGGCATGTCTAATGGTTTTCATTAACCCTCATATTTCTTAAGAGTGTATCTATTTTATATATTTCCAGGAACCCCTAAACATATCTATTGTCTCCAGCTTTAGATCACTTTGGAGTAGGAATTTAAAAATCTTTGTTAACTTTAGTGCCTGGCAGGTAGCATGGTAGACACACATATAAACCTATCTGGAGAGATGTCATAGGGAAGAGAGAGAGTTTTCTTCTGTAAGAAGGGTCCATGGCCTTAAGAAAATAAAACAGCATTCTTTCTTATAAATGTAAGGAACTCCTACTTCATGGAATTGATATAATGGTATAGAGTGATAAAAAGCTCATAAAAAAGAGAAATTTTAAATATGTCAGAAAACCATCAATAATATTTAGGCAAAAGCTATCAATTTTAGCTTGCTCACTACTCTTTCATTTTTAGTTGCAAACTTCTAAGGCACTTAGGTGGAATAAGAAAAACAAGAATATGTAGCTACTATCTTAATCAATCAATAAATAAATGTCCTTGACCCATTAAAAAAGACTATGAAACTATACCTTCATGTAATGTTTAAAGATGTCTGCAGCTGCATGCATGTCAACAATATCATAGATGATAAGTTTGCTGAAGGCAGCAAGTAGGTTCCTTCTCTTGTGTAAGGCCTCAATTTTATTAGCTTCATCTTCTTCATCACCCTCTAACCACAGAAAATAAATTAGTTATGAACTTTGGCCCTTTATCCAAGGGAAAACATTGTAGACAATCTGTAGAAAAAATAACTAGGCTATAACTTTACAAATAGGTACAATTTAGTTTTAGATAGGATAAAAATTATTAGCTATACTGATTATCTTAGGGTGCTATACTTAGTTACATATTTATTAAACACTAGGCACTAAGGTTCTAGGAGATTATCATAGCAAAGACTAGTTAGAGAAGCAAACCATATATAGATTTTTTTCTCATACTTTTGTCATAACAATACTGTTGTCCTTTTACCTTTAAAATGCTGCCTTTTATCTGAATATTCCTTATGTGCTAATCTATTTCTACAGAGAAGAAATTTCCAGAAAAATTTAAGACACAGGGAAAAGTTTTCCTTTAGAAACATGTATGGGGAGTAATGGAAATTACATGAAGGAGTTAGTTTTCAGTTCTTGTCTTAAACATGGCTACATTATAAGCTGAGAAATAAAGTATATTTTGCAAACCATGTTATGTACATACACATTTTTTTAAAACAAATCATTATCAAATGTTTTCAAACAAGTACTGTTTATTCCTCATTTTTTAGATTCTCAGGTTTATCTATTTCTAATCCCCCCCAAAATATCTCCACAAGTATCTAGACAATAAAAGTTGACACAGTTGTTTCAAGTTCTGTACTGAGCCTCTCATGTCTTGGCCTGCCCTTATTTAGGGACAGTGTTCTTTTTCTCTTCTTCACATGTATATTCATAAAATAACTTATTCTCAACTTCTCTCTTCCCTTTCTATTCTCCCCTTCTCTCTTCCCTGGTCCTGCTGTGAAGCATCAATGCTTTTGGAAGTTGGAAATCTTTTTACTTAGGACAAATAGCAGGTAAAAAATACTGTCTCCTGAGATTAACATGAACTCAGAGATCCTTTTTTCACAGTCCAGTATTTTCTAAAATATTCTGTTAAATAAAGAACATTCCAATAGCACCAGGTAGATCTGTGGATTTGATATGCCACAGATCTTACTTAAGAGAGCTTAAATCATCTATTTCACAAATAACCTATTTTATATAGTATTTATTTATAATTATTTATATTCAGTCTTATTTTGCTAAGTTTTCATTCTGGAGGCTCAGAACAATTTTGACTGGTGAGGTTTCATAATATTGTTTTAGCATTTAGTATCTTAGAGTCACATTTTGTTAATTTAAGTAATATATGATCACTACTCAGGAACAGAAAGGAATTCAGATGCTTTGCTTTAGAAAATTGTGAACCTGGATGCAGTTCTGTTAAAAAAAATCTATCTTAAACATATATTTCAAACATGTGGGAAATGACAAATGTTCCCAATTATCCATTATAGTGTAGCTTAGGATAGCAGAAGACTGGAAACTAGTCAAATATCAATCAATATGAGATGAACAATATAAATTATGCTATATTTAAATAATAAAATACTGTGTAGTTATTAGAATAATAAGGAACTCTCTGTACTTAGTGATGGGGAAAGATCTCTAAGGTACTATGTTAAAGGAGAGACACTTCACTGTGTATATTATTCTTGATTTCTGAATTATATGAACGTATTAACTTTTGTTTAAAAGAGAGAAACGGTAGTATTTTTTAGGACTGAATTGGAAATTTTTTCTTCAATCTCTTGAGGTTGTTAAGACAAGATCAATATTGACAAGATGATAGCTGCAAATACCCATGCTCTGGTTCTCCTCATCTTGGTCAATGAAAACATGATCCATCACAAAACTGAGGAGTTCAGACTGAAGTCCAGTATCTGGATTAAACACCAAAGGCTGAAGGCCCTCCCTGCCACCTGTCATTAATTGGTGGCTAAAAATCATCAAAAGATCACAGAGTAGCATGAAAGCCTGGAATGAAAAGGAAATTCATCAGTAAAACACTGTACAATAATAACTACAAATGACAATATAATAAATTAAATGCAGTTCAGTAACAGTACCATAATAGAAATGCTAAGTATTCAAATTGCAGCTACTTAATTTTAATTTCCAAACATAATAAAATTACTTTTTCTCATTATATACTAGTAATATTTAAGACTCTTCACTTCCCCTAAATATAAACTATTTTTTTATTTGGCTGTACTAACCCAAAACAATTAAGAGATTTTTGACTTGAACTTATAAAAAATGAACTGAATTCAACTCTGGAAACACAAAATTGAATTACTATATTAACTACAGGTTATAAATCAATCATATACTGCATAAGCAAAAAATAAGCACAAATGTTAAGATAAACTGTATAATTCAATCAATTACAATGTAGTACACTAAATCTGTAAGCTACCATTTTGGATTCTTCTTTTAATAATCTACTGTAAAACAAAATTTTGAACCATAGGTTAAACTTGGGATTCAAGATCATTCACATAAAAAACAGTGATGCAAAGCTTCCCAACAAATGCATTCACATAAAGAACTTTCAATATATTTTCCCATAGAGAATACATTATGGTTATAGTGCCAAATTTATCCTATTTAATGGATGGTACAAAATAAACTTGTGTCATCAATTTACTGTTATGGAATAACTGAGGGTTCTTATACCCTAAAACAATCCATTCACCCCCCTCTAAAAATTGACTTCTGTGGAAAACACAATTTTGGTATATATTTGGAGCTGGTTGTATCGTTTACCTCCAGCAAGAATCATAGAAATTCATGCTCTAAGTACACTACCATGAAATACATAAATTTAGAAACAAGTCACCTGAAAAGAGGAGAGCATGAAAGGAATCTGGGGAAATGTGTATTTTTAACGGAGGCCATACTTTTGCATGTCACCAAAGTGATGATGCAGAAACACTGAATTTCTGGCTTAAATGTCCTGAGTTAGGTACTTTTAGATAGCACTGGTTAAGTTCAGAAGATTTAGAGAATAAGGTTTAGGAAAGATAATCTCTCTTCCCATTTTAAGTTAGATGCTGATAACTTAATAAAGAAGAGACCTGTGATAACCTATTTGTAAGATGAGATAGCACAGGGTAAGTAATATTGTATTCTTTAACTAGATATAGACTCTTTCTAGTTGAACATCATAATAAAAAACAGCATGGAAAAGATATATATATATATATTTTTTTTAAATAGAAGCTCTTCCTAATAGAACAGTTTTAGTTTACAAAATCACTTTGTGAAAATGGTATTGCCTTGGGCTTCACTTTGACCGTCTTTGGTCTACACCCCTTGCCAAGGGGTGAGGAGTCTGCTGGACCAATGGGATGTGCCCATCAGCACCCCGACTTTACAACTCTGTCCAGGGACAGGGATTCATGGACTCCCTGCCCTCACAGACTGGATTCTGCTACGAGCGGCTGCATAGGCATCCTTCTGAGACACACGGCATCCCCAGTGTGTACTCCTAGGCCCCAGGATAGTTAAGGAACAACTTGTTTAAGGAAGTGATGCTGATAGTTTGGATATGTGGGCTAAACTGTTCACATGCATATGTGAAAAGTTCTACCTGGTGTGGGAAAGAACTGAAGGTAAGATGAGAAGAAAGTGGACCCTAAGCCAGCTCCCATTCTGGTACAGAATCCTCAGGTTCTGGTATAGAATTCATAAGAATCAAGAATTCTAAATTTAAACCTGACCTCACTTGCCAAGGTACAAAGATGTATAACAAGTTTGTTAGCTTATTTTATAACTTAAATATTTAGACACCTATACTCTTGTCCCAGGTCCCATAACATAAACTACATGCTAAGAACTGCCATAAAAAATTACATCTTAAAAAAATTTACATCTTCTTATGCTTCTTCAATGCATTTGAGTTATTTATATTGAGAGCTCTTAACTGACAATCTCTTACCTGTTCCTTCACTGGAGTATTAACATTAGATAGGCACTGCTGGCAAACAGCCAGAAAGGACTTCACTGTTTTCCTCAATACCAACAAGTCCTCCTGTAAGACACAAATTTGCAAGCATGAATTAAAGTATTCTTGAAAGCTGAAGAAATAATAAATGGAAAATAGCCAAACCAGCTTATTGTTAAGGAAATTCATAAAACCGAATTTATCACTGAGAACCAAATCATAATTTCCTAGTTATCCTAATGGAAGGGGCAACAAAACTGATAATCCCAAATACTCTGTTCAATTTCGCTTTGGAATGCTCAGTATGATTTCCTCCAACATATTTCCTTTATATATATGGTTTACTTGGGCTGGTATTAAAACTGATAGTCATTCCTATAACAAATACTAGATGTAGTAAAATAAGGAAGTGCAGCAGCATTCTGGAAAAAAACCAATTAAGCAATAAACATGTACTGAATTTTTCCCATATTCTCAGCACTCTGCAAATGTCAAGGCGAAGAGATAACTTTAAGATAGTGTCCGTGTCCTCAAAGAGTTAATATTTTAGCAGGGAGTTAGACCAATCATAGAGTAATTAATTTTTTGGTATCAACTCTAACTGTGGCAGACAGACATGGCTGAGTTGGAGGCAGCTTCATAAAAAGATGAGCTTTAATCCAAGATTGGACAGGTGAATAGGATTTAATCAGATGGCCATATTACAATATTCAATATGAAACATTGGAGAACTATAAAAGGAAACTTAAATTTATTAAGTCCCTATAAAGCGCCAGGCACTGGTAAGAGGGCTGTTGTATAATTTAATATTTATATTGATTATAAGAAGTAGTTATTACTAGCAAAGACTGAAAGCAGGACTGTCTGGTATCAGAGCTCACATTCTTTTCACTAATGAGCAAGATGCATGCAGATAACTCAGTATTATACTGATATTTAAAAGAGTAACGAAGAGTACTTAAATGAGCATAGGCTGGTATAGAAGTCACTTTTAAAAAGTATTCTATGAAACTAAGATTCTTTAAGCTTTTCTATTTTGCATAGTTGACAGTACTTACTCCTTTTTGGAATCTTCACATCCCAAATAATGATACTTCAAAAATTACATATATTTTCTTTTGCTAAAATGAGTGCAGTATTTAGAAGGAATAAGACCCTCTTGTGCAGAGTAGTAAAAAGGACACTGTCTCCAGAACCTTTAATGTTCCTGTAGATTAACATCCAAAAATCAAACCTCAACATTCCTTGGTATTCTTTAATTTCAGACTCATAAAGCATTAGGGGAAGGAGACAAGAGAATAGGCAGTCACAAACGAGTGTAAGGAGTTCTTACACTGGAAAGCTTAACCCAGAGTCAAGAGCAGTCACAGCATGGTTGCCAAAGAAGAGTTCTGAACAACTAAAAATCATCTACCTATAAGGAAAGGTGTTCCAGAGGGAACAGAATGTTCAAAAGCCTGGAGGTGCTTTTGAGAGACTACTGTTCATTTATTGCAGTTGGGATGCACATGGGAGGAGAGTGGTGAGAGAAAACCGAAGAGAGAGAGGACCCATTTCCATTTAAATGGATTACGATTTAAAATGCCATGTTAAATTATTTGGCTATTATCCTGTCAGCAATAAGGAGCTAATGAATAAGGATTTTTATCATGAAGTTGTTAAAAAGTTATGCTAAGGAATCATATTCTAAGGAAAAGGGAGAAAGATGTAAAATAGTAAATAAAATCTTAATAGTATTAATAATAAATACAGTCTTCTCTTGAGGGTTTATTATGTACCAAATGCTGTGTTGTAAGGGGCATGGAGAAGAGCAGGGAAGCTGGCATGCTGCAGTTCATGGAGTTGTAAAGAGTCGAACTGAGCAACTGAATGAACAACAATGAATGGGCATAAATTTAAGTCTCACAATCACCCTATGAAGTAAGTGATTAATATGCCTATATTACAGAGGAAGAAACTGAGGTTCAGAGCATCTATAGATTCTAAGTGATAGAGTAAGGATCCATACCTAGTGCTATCTGACTCTATGGCCTATGCTTCTAATCATCATCCTACAGTTCATCATATATTAACAGACGCCATAGGAATAATCTGAGAATAAAATATTGGGCCTAAAAATAAAATGTTGCCAGTAAAGATGTCAACAGAGTATAGAGGAATTAAAGCAGCAGAACTGATGGCATTTAGGAGCTAACAGGAACAGAGGATGTTGATGTGACCTAATTTCTAGGTAGTTGCCTACTAGATGGAATATGGTATAAGTCACCGAGATAGTTAATACAGGAACAAATGCTAAGGTAACAAGTTTGGCTTTAGGGATGCTGATTTGCAAATCCTGAAAGACAGCATTAGGTAGTGAGAATAGGAAAAAGGAGTCCAAAATGGTGGTGGCTAAAAGACAAGGAAGGGAAAAGACTGTGAAAATAGAACAAACGAAGGAGTGAGGACCTCAGGTAAAACAAACAGCCCTCCTGGCCAGCCCAATTTACATAGGGCAGGCTCAGGGACAGGAGAAAAGACATAACGAGAGAAGCCAAAATGGAGCCTTGGGCTTTTCTTTCCTCGTCTTTTGGGTTGGATGTATTTTCCTTTGCTTGCCAATAAAACTGAGCTATAACACCAGTCCATCCATCACTTCAAATTTTTGCTGCAACTGAGGAAATTACATGGGGAATGCTTAAAATTCTCCAAGCCAGGCTTCAGCAATACGTGAACTGTGAACTTCCAGATGTTCAAGCTGGTTTTTCGAAAAGGCAGAGGAACCAGAGATCAAATTGCCAACATCTGCTGGATCATCGAAAAAGCAAGAAAGCTCCAGAAAAATATCTATTTCTGCTGTATTGACTATGCCAAAGCCTTTGACTGTGTGGATCACAATAAACTGTGTAAAATTCTGAAAGAGATGGGGATACCAGACCACCTGACCTGCCTCTTGAGAAACCTGTATGCAGGTCAGGAAGCAACAGTTAGAACTGGACATGGAACAACAGACTTCTTATTTTATTTTCCTATTTCCAAATAGGAAAAGGAGTACATCAAGGCTGTATGTTGTCACCCTGCTTATTTAACTTATATGCAGACTACATCATGAGAAACACTGGGCTGAAGGAAGCAAAAGCTGGAATCAAGATTGCCAGGAGAAATATCAATAACCTCAGATATGCAGATGACACCACCCTTATGGCAGAAGGCGAAGTAGAACTAAAGAGCCTCTTGATGAAAGTGAAAGAGGAGAGTGAAAAAGTTGGCTTAAAGCTCAACATTCAGAAAACTAAGATCATGGCATCCAGTCCTATCACTTCATGGCAAATAGATGGGGAAATAGAGGAAACAATGGCTGACTTTATTTTTCTGGTCTCCAAAATCACTGCGGATGGTGATTGCAGGCATGAAATTAAGACACTTACTCTTTGGAAGGAAAGTTATGACCAACCTAGACAGCATATTAAAAAGGAGAGACATTACTTTGCCAACAAAGGTCTGTCTAGTCAAGGCTATGGTTTTTCCAGTGGTCATGTATGGATGTGAGAGTTGGACTATAAAGAAAGCCGAGTGCAGAAGAATTGATGCTTTTGAACTGTGGTGTTGGAGAAGACTTTTGAGAGTCCCTTGGACTACAAAGAGATCCAATCAGTCCATCCTAAAGATCAGTCCTGAATATTCATTGGAAAGACTGAAGCTGAAGCTGAAACTCCAATACTTTGGCCACCTGATGCGAAGAGCTGACTCACTGGAAAAGACCCTGAGGTTGGGAAAGATTGAGGGCAGGAGGAGAAGGGGACAAGAGAGGATGAGATGGTTGGATGGCATCACCAACTCAATGGACATGGGTTTGGGTGGGCTCTGGGAGTTGGTGATGGACAGGGAGGCCTGGTCTGCTGTGGTTCACGGGGTCGCAGAATCGGACACAACTGAACTGAACTGAACTGTAACAGTGGTCCGCCCACTGCTTCTAATTTTTGTTGTGGTGAGACAGAACCGAGGAAATTACACACTACCCCTACAATATCCTACTAAAGATGTCTACTAGGCAGCTGGATGAGTTCAAAGTCCACAGTAAAGAATCTGAGCAAAAAGAGATTTCGGAGTCCTCGGCATTTAGAAACAATGGAAGTAGATGAGACCATTAAAAAGAGAATATGTAAATAGGGCTGACAAAAGTACCCTGGGGAACACCAAAACTTAATAGATGGATAAGAAAGAAAAGCATATGAAGATATCTAAGAAATAGTCTGAGAAGTAGGAACAAAATCAGAATATGGCATCCCAGAGGTAAGAAAAGGAAACATTTAAAAATGAGTAGAATTGAGACTTCATTGGTGGTCCAGTACTTAAGAATGCACCTTGAGCACTGTACCTTAAATAAACCACTGCAGGGGATGTGGCTTTGATCCCTGGTCAGGGAACTTGGATCCCATAGGCTGCAGGGAAACTAAGCCTTGTACCACAACTAGAGACAAGCCTGAGCACCACAACAAAAGATCCTGTGTGCTGGACTGAAGATCCCCACACTGCAGTGAAGATCCCACCTGCTGCAACTAATACCCAACACAGCTAAAAAATAAACAAATAAACAAAAATATTAAACAACAATAATGAATGGAATAGCTTAATGATGACAAATGCCACCAAGAGAAAAGGACATGAAAGTGTTGCAAGAATAAAGCGACAACATTCTGAGTGACCGTGGGGAGAACACTTTCAAAGGGATTGTTCTTTAGTTGCTAAGTTGTGTTCAACTCTTTTGTGACTCTGTGGACTGCAGCACATCAGACTCCTCTCTCCATGGGATTTTCCAGGCAAGAATACTGAAGTGGGTTGCCATTTCCTTTTCCAGGGGATCTTCCGACCCAGGAATCAAACCCGTTCCTCCTGCATTTACCACTGAGCCACCAGGAAAGCTCTTCAAAAGAATTTTGTTCTTGTTGTTCAGTTGCTAAGTGGTGTCTGACTCTTGGCAACTCCATGAACTGCAGCACGCGAGGCTTTACTGTCCTTCACTATCTCCTGGAGTTTGCTCAAATTCATGTCCATTGAGTCGGTGATGCTATCTAACCATCATCTGTCGTCCCCTTCTCCTCCTGCCCTCAGTCTTTCACAGCATCAGGTTCTTTTTCATTGAGTAGGCTCTTTGCATCAGGTGGCCAAAGTACTGGAGCTTCAGCTTCAGCATCAGTTCTTCCAATGAATATCCAAAATTGGTTTCCTTTAAGATTGACTGGTTTGATCTCCTTGCAGTCCAAGGGACTGTCAAGAGTTTTCTCTAGCATTACAATTTGAAGCCATCAATTCTTGAGCTTCAGCTTCAGCATCAGTCCTTCCAATGAATATTCAAAGTTTATTTCCTTTAAGATTGACTGGTTTGATCTCCTTTCAGTCCAAGAGACTGTCAAAGAGTCTTCTCTAGCATTACAATTCGAAGGCATCAATTCTTCACAGGTGGCACAAGTAGTAAAGAATCTGCCTGCCAATCCAGGAGTCACAAGAGATGCAGGTTCTCTCCTTGGGTCAGGAAGATCCCCTGGAGTAGGAAATGGTAACCCACTCCAGTAATCTTGCTTTGAAAATCCCATGGATAAGGAAGCTTGGTGAGCTACAGTCTATGGACTCACAAAGAGTTGGACATGACTGAGCACACACACTCATTCAAAGGAATTAAAAGGGCTTAAAACTGCAATGGTAGAAAGGATAAGAAAGCAAGCAACTCTTTCAAAAAAGTCTGTAAAGAGTGAGAGAAAAATAGGACAGCTACTGGAGAGGTCTTTGGGGGTCTTCGTTGTCCTTTTCAATAGAAAAGATTTGAGAATGTTTGTTGAATAAATAACTGAAAGAAAAACAAAATGCAGGCCATGCTATGAACTAGTTTAGACCTTACAGAAACTGTATCTCAGGATTACAGATTTTAAAAATCTATACACAAAAGGGTTGAAATAGATATTCTCTGAGGTTCTATGGCATTCTGTGATTCTGTTGAATTAATCTAGGCACTCAAATAAGAACATACAGGTGCTAACTGGTAAACCTAATATTCAAAGGATGAATGTTCACTGTTCCTGCTGTTACCTAGAACAGTGTTTGGCACATGGGCAGATGTTTAGTAAATACTTGCTGATTGATATCCAAGTACACATAATACAGATGATAGCATAATCCCAGGGACAAATAAATGTGTTCATTTTACTACACAATAAATATAGTTAAAAATGATGCTAGGAGGCATTAATGCTCCTTTATTCCCTTAAATTTCATGGTTACTGTGCAGTTTGAAGCAGTCTAGGGAATCAGCTATTGCTGGAGTTGGAGACAAAAGATTCCTTTAAAAGGTCAATCATAAAGCAGATGTGCCTTATATAAAACGATTACTTGCCAATCCATCTGAGAAGTTGTAAATTTAACCTCACAACTAGGTAAGCAACCTACTGATTGTTTACTAATCAGCAGTAGCATTTTAAGAATGTGGAAACGGAAAGCAACTAAGGAAATAGAAGCTTTTTTAGCAGTAAGTTTAGCACAGATTTGGATAGAACTTCAATATTCAGTGCTCAAGAAAGTTAACTTAATTGTAATCAGTTAGAACCCACTGAGAAGTGTAAGTACCAACAATTTTAGGTAAAAAGGCACAGATACTGTATATTTAACAGAGGTGAAGTGAAGTGAAGTGAAGTCGCTCAGTTGTGTCCGACTCTTTGCGACCCCATGGACTGTAGCCTACCAGGCTCCTCCGTCCGTGGGATTTTTCAGGCAAGAGTACTGGAGTAGGTTGCCATTTAACAGAGGTAACTAATCTCAAATAGTAAATTCCTCTGAACAGCTGAGAACAAAATTTTAGTTCTTTTGAATTTCACAACACTGTGCTTTCTTTATTCATCCTATAATTTTCCTACAAACTTCATTATGCTAGCATCTCACACTACATAAAGTTAACATCTATTGGCAGTTACTGTGTACTAGGCACTAATCTAAGCTTCTCACATATTAACTCAGCTGTGATGGGTATAGATATAATCACTTCGATTCTACAGATGAAGAAACAGACTCAGAAACGTTAAACGCAGACCCAAAGACAAAGCTAGTAAGTGAGGTAGTAAATTAACCAGAACAGTTTGCCTCCAGAGTCTATAGTCTTAACCATTTTGCTATAGTGACTTTCTATAATGCAGGAAAATTAATATACGGAATATACAGGCAGCATTATGGAGATAAGAAATATGAAACTCAAATTACTCAAATACACTTATATATAAACAAAAACGCAGGTCAACCTAAAAGACACTGAAAAAGAACAACACATGAGCTAACGTATCTGTAACAGACTGTAATTTTAAGTGACTAAAATTTTTAGGGAGTGCCTCTAACACTCTGAACTTAATGGAATTCTATTTAAACTCTTTCTAGCCAGAGTACCTGCATTATAGTGATAAAAACTGAAGGCAGAGTTAGAACAGTAATCTCTTCTCTCAGTCCATATAAGAGAATGTAGACTGAGAACAGAATGCTTCCTTTTAAATGCTTTTCCCTAGATAAAACCAGTATTTTCTCTTATTTTCAGAAAGCAGCTTGGGGTTCACAGCACTTTTCCTAAAGTAGTTATGGAAAGGAATTCAGAAGCGTCAAGTGAGAAGATGACACTGAGATTTAATTATAATATCTTGGCTATGTTCTTTTGTGTGCATTTTGCAAGCTGCTTCACTAAGAGCTTTTCCTTCCCTGTAGATTTAGTGAAACCAAGAATTAGAAGACTGAAACTCAATATGCTCAAATGTGAAAGGGCTAAAAGAGCTTCAGTTTTTCAGTGATCTATTGTCAAAAATAAAAGAAATTTCTCTTAATGAACTAACATGATGTTTTGAAAATATACGCTACTCAGCAAAATCTCAACAAAGAAGAGCCCCAAATAAGGCTGGCAGAACTGGTGAATTTATCATATAAACTACATTAGAAATTTTCTCAAAGGTACAAAAGGCTCAAACTTGACTTACTCTAACATCTTAGGAAGAAAAAGTGCAATTGTTTTTTAAGAGCCGAGTATCTCAATATGATTATAGTCAGTGAGGAAAGATAAGGATTTAATTCCTAAACACACAAAACATGCAGATATTGACAGATTTTTTTTTTGGGGTCATACCACAGGGGATGTGGGATCTTAATTCCCTGACCATGGATCAAACCTGTACCCCCTGTATTGGGAAGCAAAGTCTTATTCACTGAACTCCCTGGAAGACCCAAACAGGCAGATTTAAATCGGTGATTTCCCTTCATTTTTGCATCATAATTTTATGTGTCTAGAGGAAGACTACATTTGGCTATCCTTTTATCCACAACTATGAAATACCATTTAGATAATCATAGAAACTGAAGCCATGGAAAAACTAACAATAAATATCTAAAACTAGTTCAACATTATCTGACAATTGTAAATTTTCAGAGTATGCAGAAGTAAAACATGGGAAGTTGTGAAATAAGGACCTAGATCAGGCCAAAGATCTTAGAATATGAGAATAAAGCCTCTTAAGAATTTAGTGAAACATTTTTTGTGATTAAAAAATGGGGCACAAAACTAAGCTAGTTAAAAACAAGACCAACGGGTTACTCAACGAGGCCAGGTACTGGCAAACCTTTTGGGTAAAGGGTCAGATAGTAACTATTTTAGGGTTTGTAGGTCATAATGTCTGTTACAACTACTTAACTTGCCTTTGGAGCAAGAAAGCAGCACATAAATGAATGAGCATTGTTGTGTTCCATTAAAACATTCCTTACAAAAACAGGTGTCTAGTCAGATTTGCCCTATGGGCTAAAGTTTGTCTGGTTTGTATTAGGCTACAAAGCTCTTTGGACATATAAACTGCATTAAACTTTTATGTACTTAGCATCATTACTAACATAAGGTTCATTACATTATTTTTCAGCTCAACTAACTCATATCCATAGGAAGTATGACAGAAACATGTTTAACTAGGTGATTCACTCACTGGGGACACATCAGTGGGCAAGAGGCAAAAGCCTCACCGTGCTCTCAGGTGAGCCCTGCGGAGCGTCTCTGACACGCTTTCAGGCACGAGTAACTGCTACTAGCTTCTCTTCTGGAGATAAGGAGAGTGTGCCACTTTTGTGAATATACAGTGAAATACTGGACTTTAAAACCCCAAATGTAATACCTAGTTTTCAGTGTTGTCTTTCTTGGTGATCTGAATCCCCACCTGCTGACTCCTGCCATTGCCTCAATGGTAATCCACTTGATCTAGGAACCCTTAAGCTGCCTACTGTAGTTCCAAAACATGTTCTGATTTCTCTTTTCTGTGGTGTACAAAGATGCAGGAAGCTAAAGGAGGAGTCAGAGGGACAGGGGGAAAGCAGTGACTGTTAGGAGAAAAGCAAGAGATGTGAATTCTCAAATTTTTCAAAATACAGATGGAGGACAAAGTCTACCATGCTATATTCCAGACCTACACCAGACACTGAGCATGTTTACGTACTTCCATAACTTTATATAACAGTTCATTTAGCATTAATTTTTGGTTCTGGCAGGGGAGAAGATTAGGAAAGCACAGGCTAGGACTGCAATTTAATGCTATCAAAGCAACAGTTATTGCTGGAAATCATTTCTTTTAATTTAATCTTCCCAACAACCCTATCTAGCAATGAATATCACTTATTAGGAAACTAAAGTTCAAATGCGAAGTAATTTGTATATCTTTGTCACAGGTGGTAAGAAATGGAGCCAAACTTCAAACTTGATTTAACTCCAAAGGCCATGTTTCAACACAAAAAATACTGGAAAGATATCCTATTTATAAACTGAAAGTTTCTTATATATATATAAATTGGGTTGGCAAGAAGAAATCATTTAAACAAATACCTAGAAATTACAGAATGGCCACTGGAAAAAACATTTTCAAGATAAAAAACCTACTGCAGAAAGGAAAAGTGATTATTTTATCACTCGGGAATATTAAATAATATAAAATACTTACATTCTTTTATTCAAATAAATGGCCTGACAGGAAAGTAAACCTCCTTTATCATTAATTTTGGTGGAGAAAGATCTCTAATTTCTGTACTGAAGAGTGGGAAGTGTTATGGCTTTGTTTAAATATTCTTTTTAAAAAATATCTGGCCATACCACACAGCATTAAATATTGTTAACATTGCTTTCAGCCTCTAATAAACTCAGTTAAAACACATTTTTACATTATAATAATGGTTATTTAGAATAGATCTTCTCAGTCCTGGCTCACTGCTTAGATCCTGAGGTATTAAATAAGTTAAGGGCATTTATAAAGTGGTACTTTAAATACCACTGTCCCTGTGCAAGTAAAAACAGCATCCAAATGGACAGGCTAGTGAAGTTGAAGAAGCCTTATGCTGTCCTTCAAGGGCTGAGAAGGCATTCCTTACCAGAAAGCAAGCTCCAGAAAGTAGAGGCCCAGGAACAGGGATGCAAACACAGCATGGAATTCTTAATAAGATGTTGGAATCATGAATTGTACATTCCCCTCTAAGTTGAACATATTTACTTCTGATTTCCAGAAATTTTTAGAATGTTAGAGATGGATAAAATTTTGGACAAGTTGAGAGTTTAGTATAAACAGCCATCTACTTATGTATTCCAGATTTAAAAAAAAAAAATAACCCTCCAGGAGCTGAAAAAGAAGTGAATATAAAACAAGTCCTGGCTCTTTCCCTCCTAACTTTCCTAGACCAGCCAATCAGGTACTTGAGACTGGACACAATATTAATAGAAACAAAGCTATCAAAAAATCACTATGAAGTCATGGACAAGTCAAAAGGAAAGGCTTAAAACTAAAACCAAGTAGACAGTTATTGAGGATAGACTTCTCAAGAAATAAAAAGGTAGGGGAGGGGAGATTTAGAAAAGAATGAAGCAAAATGGTTGTATACTTTATTCCTAGAAGCATAGCTACTGTTGCCAGCTATTGGCCTCATTCCCTTCCCCTTCAAAGCAGTGAACTCTGCAGACTAAGGTGTATTATCTGTATTTTGTTATTATAAGAGTATGGGGGCAAGGACCTGAGTGAGGATATCTCTTTCTTGTTCACAGACATTAATACTCTATAGGACTTGGAAGGGGAGAGGAAGAGGTCTAGAAAGCAGACTGTGGATTTTTATACACAGCAAGGTTAAACATTTCTCCTCAGGGGGCTTGGCCACCATCAGTCCCATCTTTACCCTAACTGTTTGGAGGTAAACAAGTTGAAATTTGCAGAGGAGAACCTTCAGTCAAGAGTGTAATGGAAGAACAAATTTTGTAATAAACATGCTATACTTCTCAGTAATAATTTGACTTGTAGCTCCCTGAGGGATGTAGACTTTCCTTAATTTGAAGACTTAAGGATAAAGCCTGCGTCCAGACTACATGGATGTTTCCCCTAGGCCATTCCTACTGCTGTCTAGAATAGAAACATGCAGGGTTAAGGCGGAGAGTTCTACAAATTTAAGACTACAGAGAGTAGGACAGTTCCTCTTGGGAGGAAAAAAAAATTGAGGATAAATTCTAGATCCCCAGGCCAAAAAAGGCAATAGGGGCATTAGTTCAGCCCTAACTCTTATTTACCTGGCTCTTTAAATGTCTCTGTATATGTCCAGAAGGAGCTGAAGGAAGAAGTGTGTTTTCTGCTACAGAGAAGAGAAACTGAAGGCTGCTTCTACAGGACCAGCACTAGGGGGCACCGGAGGAAAGTATACTGAGCATGACCTGTGAGATTGCCAAAGAGCTTCAACTCTGGAAATTAGGGGAACAGAGGAAATACCCATTGGTGAAACCCAGTGGACTTCCACTTCAAATAAAGATCTAATTCTGTTTTTGACATAGTCTTCTCATATAACTTCATGTTATAGAATACTGTTCACTGTTAAGTTATAATTTGAATTTAAACTTCAAATGTAACTACCATTCATAATCCCTCAAATGACAGTGTTCATGACAACAGAAAGAAGAAAAGTAAATTTTAAAAAGTACTCGCTAAAGAGCAATTTGGCAATGTGAAATTAAGCCTTAAAAGTATGTACAATCTTTGACCAAGCAATTCCATTTCCAAGAATGTAAGATGAAAAAATGCAAAACACAGAACAAGCTTTTGTACCAGAATGTCCATCACAGAATTAATTTTATTACTTAAAATGTGTAAACAATCTAAATATCCAAGAAAGCAGTAAAATAAATTATAAGCTACACTATGTACTATCATGCAAACGTTAAAATATTATCTGTAAACATTCAATACATGAAGAATATGTTATGTTAATTGAAGAGACACAAAATTATAAATACATCATAATCTTAATAAGACTGAAAAGTATGTAAGAAAAAGTACTGAAAGAAAATACATCAAAATATTAACAGGTAGTAAGATTTGGAAATTTCATTTTATGTATATAGTTTTTATAATGAACACATAAGTAAGAAAGCTCAAATTTATGAAAACCATTCTACCTTATATTTTACACCAAAACCAAACATGCATAATTTATTAATCAGAAATATGAGTGACCTTTTCAGAGGTTTAAATGAATTTCTACAAATATAACAAAAATGAGCAGAGAAAAACAGCAGTCAGGTGGCCAGTTCCTCACTAAATAAATGGCTCATTCGAAATTAACAGTTTTTCAACAATAAAAAAAATGAAATTAATTCATGTAGTAAGACTTTCATGTTACCTCTACAAAATCAATATTACAAATGTTAAATATATAGACCCAAAGGGTTTGCTGTATTATGTTTAAATTTCAGGAAACAAATTAAAGGGGAAAAAAATGGACAGAGAATTTCAGGTGCATCATTAGCAAAGTTTTCCAAATACTTTGACTAAGCCACTGACATTACACACTGAGCCATTTAAAAACCATGGTAACTTCCCATTTAAGCACCTTGAAGGGTACAGAGTGACCACAGAACACCACCCTGTGTCATACTTTTCTACATACAGCTGACAGCTGATACTGTTTAGTGAGGAAGCAACCAGTGTGTCCTTAGAAAATCTGCTTTTAAAAAAACCAACTACAACAAAACTCCATAAAAAGTAGTTGTATTAAAAGCTTAATAATACAAGATTTTAAGGAGTAGTAACAGAAAGACAGTATGTTGAAATTCAAAGAGACTTGTGCTGTAAGTGTGATTTTAGACAACTCTCAATTTTTGTTAAGTATTAGGTTCCTTTTCTGTAAAAATGGGATTATAATATCCACTCTACAAGATTATTAAGCAGATTTAATTAAATTAGAACATTTATATTAAAATGATTAATAACATGTAAAATATAAACAAGGTAAAAATAACAATGTCGCCTTATAGATTTCATCAAATTATTTTCAGATTCCTTTATAGCTTTAATATTACATTTATAAACAACAGAAGAATGCTGTAACAGCAAGTAAGACACAGAACATACTATGTAATTTTTTAGTATTCATCTAAGTCCAACAACTCAGTGAGTTATTTGTGATAAACCAAAACTTAAGATTAGAAGATGGAGAATCAAAAAATTTCCATAGTAGTAGTTTTTAAAAATTAATTTTTAAGATATTAATATTCACTTTAAATATCAACAACAAAAACAATCCCTCAAAAAGTATCAAAAGGTATAAATGGAAAAGTAAATTTCTCTCCTTATGCCTGCCCCCAAAGAATTTCTACTCTCCAGAGGTAATCACTGTTAAGATTCTTGTATATTTATCCAAACATCTTTAGTATAGCAGTTTTTAACTTTAGCGTAGGTTGTAGAATTCTAGAGCTAGAAAAGACTGGCGACACACAACTATAAACTTCATAACAAAGTAACCTGAGACACAGATAAGTGATTTTTCAGCTGTTACTAGAATATGGAAAGCCCTTTACAACTGATAAAATGCTTTGATATAAATTATTTATTTTAAAATTATTTAAGTGACTTGACTCAAGGTTATTTTCATTACTTAATGATGAGACTGAGTCTATACTTAGGCATTTGATATTTTATCAAGTGGGATGTTACTAATACAGATTCATGTATACAAAGCTTATGTATGTGACTCGTATATTTTCAAAGATATCCTATATCATATAGAGAATTAGAAAGTTTGACAATTCCTGATCTTGTTATTATTATAAATAAAAATCATTAAAATAACTATTTTAAAATAAAAAATATTAGCAATGGAAGATTAATTTTTCAAGTCTGTGTGTATCCTAAAGATTCATGTTTTACAAGGTTATCACTTTAAGCGAATCACTTTTAAACTACAGACACAACCAATACATGATTACTAAATATACTTTGGTTTCCAAAAATTACCAACACCTTCAAAGTGAGAAGAAACTTCCTGAGATACAGCTAAGCAAGGCGAATTTCACATGTGATATAAATGCACACAAAACCAAAATGGAAATCAATGAACACTAAAGCATCTAAAAGATGCTAGGGCACTGTTTCTGGAATAAAGAAAACCAGTGTTGGCTACAAAATCTGCATTGCCATTGTGGCAATGACAAAAACAAAATCAGTATAATGACTAAAGACAAAAAGGAAGCTATTTTCATTAGGAGAATATATCAGATGAAAGTTAAACAGAAAAGCAAAGAATCTCAAAATAGCTCTGCTGCAACAGGATTTAAAAAAACAAAATATTCTGGACTTCCCTGGTGGTCCAGTGGTTAAAATTCTGTCCTTCCAATGCAGAGGGGCATGGGTTCGATCTCTGGTCGGGGTTAAAAAACAAAATATTCAAAGAAGGAGGTCCAACAATAGATTCTTACTCTAATTATGGAATTTAATTGTAAAGCGACAAAATTTAAATTAAATGAAGTAAATAAGCACTAATTATGCTAAAGTTTTAGGCTAGCATATATTCCAAATTTACTAAAATGCAGTTATCAACATTCAGTTAAAATAAAAATAACTCAGACAAACAAAATGATCTCAGTGGAATAACAGAATATAAAAGTCAAATAATCCATGAACACGGTATGTTTCTCCATCTGTTTGTGTCCTCTTTGACTTCTTTCATCAGTGTTTTATAGTTTTCTATGTATAGGTCTTTTGTTTCTTTAGGTAGATATACTCCTAAGTATTTTATTCTTTTTGTTGCAATGGTGAATGGTATTGTTTCCTTAATTTCTCTGTTTTCTCATTGTTAGTGTATAGGAATGCAAGGGATTTCTGTGTGTTCATTTTATATCCTGCAACTCTACTATATTCATTGATTAGCTCTAGTAATTTTCTGGTAGAGTCTTTAGGGTTTTCTATGTAGAGGATCATGTCATCTGCAAACAGTGAGAGTTTCATTTCTTCTTTTCCTATATGGATTCCTTTTATTTCTTTTCCTGCTCTGATTGCTGTGGCCAAAACTTCCAAAACTATGTTGAATAGTAGTGGTGAGAGTGGGCACCCTTGTCTTGCTTCTGATTTTACGGGAAATGCTTTCAATTTTTCACCATTGAGGATAATGTTTGCTGTGGGTTTGTCATATATAGCTTTTATTATGTTGAGGTATGTTCCTTCTATTCCTGCTTTCTGGAGAGTTTTTATCATAAATGGATATTGAATTCTGTCAAAGGCTTTTTCTGCATCTATTGAGATAATCATATGGTTTTTATCTTTCAATTTGTTAATGTGGTGTATTACATTGATTGATTTGCGAATATTAAAGAATCCTTGCATTCCTGGGGTAAAGTCCACTTGGTCATGATATATGATCTTTTTAATATGTTGTTGGATTCTGTTTGCTAGAATTTTGTTAAGGATTTTTGCATCTATGTTCATCGGTGATACTGGCCTGTAGTTTTCTTTTTTTTGTGGCATCTTTGTCTGGTTTTGGAATTAGGGTGATGTGAAACAGATCACCAGTCCAGGTTGGATGCATGAGACAAGTGCTCAGGGCTGGTGCACTGGGAAGACCCAGAGGGATGGGATGGAGAAGGAGGCGGGAGGGGGGGCCGGGATGGGGAACACATGTAAATCCATGGCTGATTCATGTCAATGTATGACAAAAACCACTACAATATTGTAAAGTAATTAGCCTCCAACTGATAAAAATAAATGGAAAAAAAAAATAAACTGAACTAGTAGGCATTCAAAAAAAAAGTCAAATAAACTAAGTGAAAAATTCAAATAAACTAATTATGCATAATATATAAACTCTTGCTTTTAAATTTTAACTTACATATACTCTCCTTTAATCTTTTCATATAAAAGAATATTTCAAAAAACATGAAAATGTTATATAGTTTTAAAGTGGTTTTTGTTTCCAATAAAAGAAGATTAACCTTGATTTTTGCTTTTGAAGACTAAACTTTTAATAAAATAGAAAAAAGCCAAGAAGACTACAAATATATCAACCTCCTTCTAACAAAAAATGAACAAAATCCCCAATTACTTCCAAAGGCAAAGAAATCCTCCAATCATTCAATGGAAAAGACAAAAAGAAAAAAAATTCTTTCTCCAAGAAAAGAATACTCTGTATCAAGCAGTTGGTTCTATATGGAAATGTATTACGAACACTGTTACTGGTTGAATAGCTTCTGTTTTGTTAAGCTGAGGATATGTAAACATCATAGTCTCTTTATTTGGTTCTTTATCAAGTGTTTGCTCTTTGTGCATATGTTCAAGCTCCTTTGATTTCATAAAACAATTGAAATATATTCGTTTTGTATTTATGTCAGATAATTTCAATGTATAAAATATTTTTAGTCTGAATCTCTTTATGATTTCTAGTCTTCTTTTTAGTAAAGTTGATTTTTTAATATGAGCTCATTTTTCTTAAAACTCTGGAAAACTCTCTGAGGCAACTTCCTTCAGAAAGGATTTATATTTGATTCTCTTAGGTGCTTGGGGATACTAACATTATAGAACATTTTAAATCCAAATCTTATTTATTCCCTCATGAATGGAACTGGTATGAGTTTATTTCTAATTTACCCTTATTTTGGGAGTAGCTCTTTTTAGGATCCCAACTTTATTAAGGGACACGCTACCTATTAGACATTTCTCTTCAGGAGGGCTTTGAGAATTGTGTAGATTAGAAAATATCCTCAAGCTAAGCAGGTGTTGGTACTCTGCTTGACTTTCTTGGATCTGAGTTTCACTTAACTTCTGGTTTGTATTTTCCCTTTGTTTTGCATGGTCATGGGTAAATTAAAAATTAAAAAAAAATTTTATCCAATGATTTAAAATGTTCAGAAACAAAAGTGCTGTTTAGTTTGGGCCCCAAGGTGCCATAATGCCAGAACTGAAACCTACACACTATTGTCTTTCAATATTATTCTCTTTCTTACAGCATATCACCTATCAAAGCTCTTGTGGTTTCAAGTACAGTTATTTCTTAAAAGAATTTAAACTTCATGTACACATACAACTCTGTAGCTATTGCTTGAAAAACTGTTTTATCTTTCAAAGATGTAAAAATATATATATAAATAAATGTTTAGGATAAAACAAGAATTGATAACAATAATTATATATTTTATTAAAATAATAATAATAAAAATAATATAATGAGTTAAGCAAGATTATTTTGCTTTAGTAATAATCCTTCTGCCTACAGAAACTCTTACTTACTTTGGAAGGAGAACCATCAGTAATTTTCACCAACTGCCAAAGAATCGAGTAATGGGAACACTGCAGTGCCTGTACGACTATCTGTATCAAATAAAAAATTCAAACAAATGAGACATAATTTACGTTTGTACAATATTAAGAGAACAATATTTATCATAGTTTTTATTTTACAATAAAGTTTCAAGTCCAAATAGTTGTAGAGTTAATAAGAATGCACAAAATAATATTTAGTTAAAAAAGACAAACCAATCAATCTAGAGAATACAGACATAATGTATCTCAATAAATATGAACCCGAATACACTATGCTTTAAGCAAAAATGCATTGTCATGAATACTTTACTCAGTCAAATTTTTAAGAAGAGATTGAAGAAATTGTTTTATCCAAATGTTACACTTAATGATTACTTAATGTGTTTAAAGAGTTTTTAATATGAAATATAACACTCACACAGAAATGTGCATAAACATATATAAAACTTAATGACTGAAGTATATGAAGAAAATACTGTCACAGATTATAGGTTTGTAGATAAACATGGACATTCTTTGATACAACACCAAATACTTCAATTTGCACTTGTGAGAGAAAGCAAATGACATCTTTCTCTTTTATGAAAATAGTTGGACCTTATGAGACTGCCTTGGAAATCTCCCAGGCTCCCTGGACCACATTTTGAGAATCTCTGCTCTGAGAAAGGATTACAGTACCAAATTTTCGACAAAGTGGCTATATCTAATATTCTTTGACAGTTCTTGTGGCTCCATGTTTTTATCTACATTTGATATCACCACATGTTTTACATCTGGTGACTTTATTTTATGTATGAGTAGTATCTTAATGTCATATTAATTTATATTTTTCTAATAATCAGTGGAGATGAGCACCTTTTCATTTTTTATTAGGACTAAACCCCTATTCTGTAAAATATTTATCCATATATTTCAGCAAGGCAAACAGTAGAATTTAGGAAAATAAGAATGAAGAATCATAATAAAAAAGAAAATTTCATTTTGGATAGGGCTTTTATTAACATTATTGTTTGAATACATGATACATCTCTACTGCAATAAAGCGTATCAGATATGATGCTCCATTATTATATTGTCTCTATTATTTTCCCCTCTAGATAGACTAAAAATCATAAGAATGAATATATGTATAAGATAAATCAAAAGAGAAATCAGTAAGTGGAATGCTTCAGGAAGTAGAAATTTGATTGGTTTTACTTTAAAAATTTCAGGTTTCAGACCCAGTGCATCTTCTCAGCTCTGAGAATAACTCATCAGAATTAGAGGGATGAGTGGTGCTGCTTTTCATACAATACTAATGCGACGTCAAGGTTTTATTAAACATGATAATTAAATGCCTGATTTATGTCAGAATGTCAGAAACAAGACTTACTGAAACACCATCAACTTAAGAACATTAATGCTAAAGAAATCCTCTTACTACACTTAGAAGATACTCAATATGGTACACTTCTGGTCCTGAGACACCTTCTGATAATTTCTACCTTATAAAAGTGGTTTGTGTGATTTAAAACTTTTTCTTGAATTTGAAACTATCTGTATTGTTAGATTACTAGAAAAGTGATATACAAAGAACATTAATCAATGGGAAATTAAGATATGGAAAAAAGTATTGTTGAAGATCTGCTTAATTTTGGTTTTATCTATCCTATTATTACAAATATCATTTCTTTTCATTCTACATTTCTTTGACCTATATAGTAGGAATTACTCAAAATGTATTTCAAAGTTGTGCACAAGTTTCTTAGATTTAGAAGAGAGAAACAGGTCACTTCAATACCTATTTCCAATACAGCATCCCCATTTTAATTTTCAATACAATGGTATTCATCATATATTTACTTCAGAAGAGCTCCACAGTATTATTTTAAAATAAAAAGCTCATTGATTGGGAAATATTTTGCTTTCTCACAGTTATAATTATGTAACAATATAGTTGATCACACTTCAAAAGAAAATTCAGAACTTTCTTCCATCAGTCATATTGATTTTTATCTCCCATACTAGCAATGTTATCCTAAATCTGAAAGTCATTTTTATTTAGCAACTTCATCTTTTTGTAGTACAGGTAAAACAAGAAAGACAAGCAATTAAAAACTGAAAAAGCCGAAAGATAATTCTAACCTAGGAGCAGGACAGTCCTTCTGCCTTTTCTTGACTAACACTGCTCTGACTCTGGAAAGGATCTTTTAATAATATCAAATAGATGGGGAAACAGTGGAAACAATGGCTGATTTTATTTTTTTGGGCTCCAAAATCACTGCATATGGTGACTGCAGCCATGAAATCAAAAGACGCTTACTCCTTGGAAGGAAAGTTATGATGAACCTAGACAGCACACTAAAAAGCAGAGACCTTTGCCAACAAAGGTCCATTTAGTCAAGGCTATGGTTTTTCCAGTAGTCATGTATGAATGTGAGAGCTGGACTATAAAGAAGGCTGAACGCTGAAGAATTGATGCTTTTGAACTGTGGTGTTGGAGAAGACTCTTGAGAGTCCCCTGGACTGCAAGGAGATCCAACCATCCTAAAGGAGATCAGTCCTGAGTGTTCATTGAAAGGACTGATGATGAAGCTGAAACTCTAATACTTTGGCCACCTGATGTGAAGAGTTGACTCATTTGAAAAGACCCTGATGCTGGGAAAAATTGAAGGCAGGAAGAGAAGGGGACGACAGAGGATGAGTTTGTTGGATGGCATCACCAACTCGATGGACATGAGTTTGGGTAAACTCCGGGAGTTGGTGACTGAAGGAGGCCTGGCGTTCTGCGGTCCATGGGGATGCAAAGAGTCAGACATGACTGAGCAACTGAACTGAACTGAGTAATACCAAGTATTAGTCTCATGACTAAGAATTTCTTCCAACCCTACTCTTCTGACCTTATTTTTGCACAAGGTAATGATGTTCCCGAAAGGACACAGTAATGTATACTGCACGCTTCCGGGCAAAAATTAGTTAAGAGGCAGGATTGCTTTCTTCATCCTTTCCTCCCCTATCTGCCAGCAGGATACCAACAATCCTGGAGATCATGGGTCTCTGAATGACTTGGCTGTGCAGTGACACCTACTTCCCGTAACTGTGCTTTATGGTTATGTAAGTGAGAAATTACTTTCTATTGTGTTAAGCCACTGAGATACTAAGATTACTCTATTACAGCAGCTAGTATTACCCTAACCAACATAAAAATTAGAAAGTTTAAAGTTTTGAAAAAACTGCATTTGCCTGGAAAATAAAATCTGACAAGAGACTAATAATAGGAAAAATGATTATTACACTAAGAATGGGAAAAATGTTTATGTAATATATATGCATGTGTAGATATATATCATCTACGTACACGGGACATGTTTAAAATTCTGAAAACCTGGGGGCACAGTTCTTGAGGCGCTAGCCTAGTATGTTCCCCCTTTGCCTGGCAAAGTAATAAAATTCTGAAAATCCACATAATGACTGGGATAAATTAAGACTCTTACTTTTTTTCTGTTTGTAAGACATTTTAAGGGGAAGGATGATCAAATTTTTTTAGTGGACAAGTTCATGACAAAAGAATGAACTGAACTTAATACTAGTCTGCTTCTAATATCCCAAACTGGTCTCTTTTATTTATCATATTTAGACTTGGTTAACATGAATAAAAAGAGCCTTTAAGGTAAAAGTTAATAACCAACATGGTTTCATCAAAATGAATATAAGGCTGGCAAATAAGTACATGTAAACACGTTCAACATCATTAGCATTAAGAAAACATACATTAAAAAACACAGTGAAACACCAATACATATCTACTCAGATGGCTAGAGTAAAAACTGCTGACGATATGAAGTGCTGATGAGAATTCAGAACAACTGGAACTTTCATACGTTGCTGGCAGAAATGTGGAATGGTACAATTACTCTGGAAAATGGTTTGGCAGTTTCTAATAAAGTTAAACATATACTTACCATAAGACCCTGCAATTACACTCCTGCGAATTTACTTTAGAGAAATGAAAATTTATGTTCAAACGAAAGACTACACAAATATTTACAGTGCTTTTTATTGTGATAGCCAAAACTTGAAAACAACCCAAACATTTTCAACTGAACGATAAAAACAGTGATACATAGGTTGGTGCAAAAGTAACTGCAGTTTTGCACTGCTGAACTTTGCCATTTGATACTGGAATAGATTCTTAAATAAACGTAGTTATGTTGTACACCATTTTAATGCACATTTTTTTTTTTAATGCACATTTATTGCTTTCTGTTTTTTTTTTGCTAAAGACTTATTACTTGCTGTTTATTTTCGACTAGGGAAATTATGTTACCCAAAAAGCAAATTCTATTTTTTTATTTGAGTTCAAAATGTGTTGTAAAGCAGCAAAGACAACTTGCAACGCCTACAACACATGTGGCTGAGGAACTGCTAATGAACATACAGCATGTGGTGGTTCAAGAAGTTTTGCAAAGGAGAGAAGAGCCTTGAGGATGAGGAGCGCAGTGGCCGGCCATTGGAAGTTGACAACGACCACTTCAGAGGATCACTGAAGCTGATCCTCTTACAACTGCATGAGAGGTTGTCCAAGAACTCAACATCAACCATTCTATGGTCGTTTGGCATCTGAAGCAAACTGGAAAGGTTAAAAAGCTCCATAAATGGGTGCCTTATAAGCTGACTATAAATTTAAAAAATCATTATTTTGAAGTGTTGTCTTCTCTTATTTTATGCAACAACAATAAACCATTTCTTTATTGGATTGTGATGTGTGACGAAAAGTGGATTTTATATGACAACTGGCAATAGCCAGCTCAGTGGCTGGATCAAGAAGCCCCAAAGCACTTCCCAAAGCCAAATTTGCACCAAAAGGGGGTCATGGTCACTCTTTGGTGGTCTGCTACTAGTCTGATCCACTACAGTTCTCTGAATCCCAGCGATACCATTACATCTGAGAAGCATGCTCAGCAAATCAATGAGATGCACCGAAAACTGCAAGAATTGCAACTGACATTGGTCAACAGAATGAGCCCAATTCTTTTCCATGACAATATCTGACCACATGTCACACAATCAATGCTTCAAAAGTTGAACTAATTGGGCTACGCTGTTCTGCCTCATTCTCCATATTCACCTGACCTCTAGCTAACGGACTACCACTTCTTCAAGCATCTCTAAAACATTTTCCAAGGAAAATGCTTCCACAACCAGCAGGAGGCAGAAAATTCTTTCCAAGAGTTCTTGAAACCCTGAAGCATGGATTTTTTATGCTACAGGAATAAACAAATTTATTTCTCATTGGCAAAAATGTGTTGATTGTAGTGGTCTCTATTTTGAATAATAAAGACTTGTTTGAGCCTAGCTATAATGATTTAAAATTTATGGCTTGAAACCACAATTACTTTTTCACCAACATAAATATAGACACAATGGACTAACAACGAACAGTAAAAACAAATCAACTACTGACTCACACAATACCCTGGATTAATCTCAAAGGCATTATGCTCAGGGTTTATACTATAAAATTTCATTTATTTGGAAATCTCAGAAAGACAAAACTATAGTGATGCAAAACAGATGAGTGATTTCCAGCACTTGTATGTAGGTGGTGCAAACATATGACTATGAAGGGATAATATGAAGTTTTGGGGATGATGAAACTGTTCTGCATCCTGATTGTGGTGGTAACCACATAAATCTATACATATGTTAAAATTCTTCACATAGGAAGGAAGACAAGTCAGTTTTACTGTATAACAATGAGTAAGAATCAATGTGGCAAAGAGTAGAGTTTACAGTAATATTTTTGAGTAAATGCAAGAAAAGCACAAACATGGAAGCAAATTGTAGTGTTATAAAATTTTTTTTTAAATTGTGAGACTGAAAAACTCAAGCGAAATATTCAAACAATAAAATGGCTCAGTAGTAAAGAATCCGCCTGCCAATGAAGAAAACATGAGTTTGACCCCTGTTTTGGGAGGATTGCACATGCGGAGGAGTAACTAAGCCCTTGCACTTAACTATTGAGCCAGAGCTCCAGAGCCCAGGAATCACAGCTACTGAAGCCTGCGCGTTCTAGGTCTATGGTCTATTTTGAATTAAGGAAACGAACTGAGATTCTTCTTTTTTTTTTTTGGCATATGGATATCAAGCCATTTCAGCACCACTTTTGAAAAGATCATCCTTTCTCCAAAGAACTGCTTTGACACCTTTTTCAAAAATCAGTTGACCATATATGTGTGAGTCTATCTCTGGATCCTCTATACTGTTCCCTTGATTTATTTATGTCTATGGGGTCACACAGAGTTGGACACAACTGAAGTGACTTAGCAGCAGCAGCATCCTCTCTTCAGTGTCACACTAAAACTTTTTATAGTCTTGAAATCAAGTAGAGTGAATCTTCTTCATTTATTTTTAAAACATTCTTTTGGTTATTTTATTTCCTTTCCATATAAATTTTAGTATCAAGTTGTCACTTTCTACAAAAAAATTTTGCTGAGATTTTAACTGGAATTGGAATCTAAGATCAGTTTGGGGGAGAACTGACATTTAAACAACACAGAGCTTTCTAATTCACAAACTTGATATATCTTCATTCATTAAAATCTTCTTTGATTTCTATCATTGGTGTTTTATAGTTTTCAGTATACATATCCTGCACATATTTTGTTGGATTTATACTTAAGTATTTCACGTCTTTTGGTGCTATTGTAAATGGCACATATTTCTAAAGTTTCATTTGCCAGTGTTTATTATTAAACAACTGGCTTTTATACATTATAGTTTGTATCAATTCCATACCCTTATCTTGCCCCTCCCCATACCTTCCACTACTAGTCTTAAACAGCTGGTTTTTAAACTTAAAAAGCAGTAAGTATAATGGCAAAATTCACAACAATATAATTTTGTTTTTATTTTTATTGAAGTATAGTTGATTTACAATGTTGTGTTAGTTTCAGGTTTATAGCAAAGTGATTCAGTAATACATACCTCTGTGTGTGTGTGTGTGTGTGTGTGTGTACACAGATTTTTCAGATTCTTTTCCCCATAGGTTATTATGAAATACTGAGTATAGTTCCCTGTGCTATACGGAAGGTCCTTGTTGGTTATCTGTTTTACACATAGTACTGTGTATATGTTAATCTCAAACTCCTAAATTACCTACCCCCTTAAAATTAAGTTTTTTGACCACTACAAATCTCTAGTTTTCCACTGAGAAAGCCACTGTTAATTTCTTATGTATCATTCCAGAAATAGTCTGTCAAGCAAAAGGTACATGTATATATAAATATTATCATCCTTTTAAACTTACATTATTCTATCCCTTGCCTTTTTCATAAAATTTCTTCTCACAGAGAGTATTATAGAAGAAATAACATCAACCCCACTCTTTTAATTATGACTACACAGTATTATACAGAATCAAAACAGTCCTTCCACAGATAACCAGTTTTCTGTTGCTGGACATTTAAAATTATTTTAAGTTTAAAATTTTTATAAGTAATTTTGCAATGAATATCTTTGTACCTATGTCCAAGTACATACCTGCAGTCTAAATTCCTCAAACTACTAATGCTCAATGAAAGGTATGTCCATTTTTAATTTTGATAGACTGACAAATAACCTTGCAAAAGGATCACACTAATTTCTTCTCAGAACGGTATTTGAAAACATGTCAGTATTGAAAAAACAAAACAAAACACAACTCCATAACGTTTTCTGACACACACATATAGTTGAAAATTACTGGAATAGAACCTAGACTGAACAGAGGATGAAACTCAGGTTGCTAAGACAAAATAGGCAGCTACCACTATGATCTGCAAGAGGAGATATGAAGGATGAAACTAAGGAAATGGCAGTAGGGCTAGAAGAATGATGACAGGAAGAGATATTAAGGAGGTAGAATTTTTAAAAAGATCAAAAGTCTCTTGAGGTTAAACACTGCTTCCAAGATACCCTTATACCTCCAGAACCTGACACTCAAACACATTTTTGGTCAATAAGGACCAGAGAATTAAGCAGATGTGTGTGGAAGGGCCGTGAAGATGTTCCAAAAGGTTCTGATATGGCATGCCCAAAGAATAGTCAGAAGTCGGTAAGTGAAAACATTTCTATGTCCAGTCAATGAAATAAGTATATAGTCTTTCAAGGAAAGCATGACCACATTGATATACTTCTAGAGAAAACAAGGTCCCATTATTTATATAATAAGTCTTATTATAATCATAAGCAATAACTTGACTAAAATTAAACTTAACCCTATATACTATGTTATGTCTAAAGAAATATGTTGAGGGCTTCCCTGGTGGCTCAGTGGTAAAGAATCCACCTACCAATGCAGGAGACAAGTTTGATCCCTGTTTCAGGAAGATTCCACTGTGCAGGAGCAACTAAGCCCATGCACATAACCACTGAGTCTGTGCTCGCGAGTCCAGGAGCTGCAACTACTGAAACCTTCTAGAAACTCATAGAGCCTGTGCTCTGCAAGAAGAGAATCCACTGCAATGAAAAGCCCATGCAGGGCAACTAGACAGCAGCTCCCTCCCACTCACTGCAACTACAGAAGCCTGTGTAGCAATGAAGATTCAGCATAGCCAAAATTTAAAAAAAAAAAGAAAGAAAGGTGTTGATTTTCAGTTCACAATGATAAGGTACCAGCATCTAATCTCTCCCCATAATTCTCACTAGAACAATACAAAAGAAATTTGGAAAAAATATAAAAATGTAAAATAATAAGAGTTTGACACGGGACAAACATCAGAAGGCATGGGATACTATAAACAGTAGTAGTAAACTAGCAGTAGAAAATTTGAAAAGACAATGAAAAGAATTTAAAAAGCTTGATTTAAGAAGGTATGAAGCAGTTATGAGACTCTGGGCAAGTTAATGTCTATTTGCTTCAGTTTAATAATCAATAAAATGAGAATACCAATGTATATTCCATAGGGTTGTCAGGAGGCTTCAACAAATGTATGTATATAAAGACTTAAAATAGTACATGGTACATAATAAACACAAAACTAAAATTTTCTATTACTGATGGCTTGACAGGTACAAAGTTACTGACATGATTAACTTCCTTTTTTATGTGTTTAATCACACTATTGTTATATAGCAAATATTTACCAAAATAATTTATGAATTTTTCTTTATTGGCTATCAATTTTTAGAATATGGAAAGATAATTCTTGGAACTATGATTAAAGCAGAATTTTAATATTTAATTTTTCTTAGATATATTGCCTAAGTGGAGTTTTAGATAACTTACAGATATACTAACAAGAAATACAAAACAGGATAAGAAGAATTTAAATATTTAAAATTTTTTGCCTTCCTTTTTTTTACCAAAAAAAAAAAAAAAAAAAAGGGTATGACTATTACAATAAATTCTGAAATGTGCATTCTATACAAGCTAATGACTACTGTGTCAAGGAGTTGCAGTAAGTTCCATATTTTCCATAGGTTAAGAATTCATTAGCATAGGGCAGGGCCTAAACAGACCTTGGAACATACTCTTGAGCCAGAAACTGTGGAAATGCTCAAAAAGATATTTAAAGCACACAGTAGCAGGCTGGAAAGAAATTCCATCTGGCTAAATCTACAACAACTTGAGCACCAAACTAAACAACCATAGTACTGTTTTAACCAGATGAACAGAATAGGAATGAAACAGGAAACCATAAGTCCATTATGCTACTAAATTTTTAAAAATAAGTTTAAAATTTAAAAAGGTAAATTAATGAACAAATACATAAGTAAATAACTATTGGGAGTAAGGAAAAGCTCTTTCTTACAGTGGAGGGCCAACAAATAAATATAAAATAAAAGACAGAAAATCACCACTTAAATTACCATTTTGTGACTATCATAGTAATAAACGAGTCAGGCAAAATCATAAATGAACGCTCAAATTATGATGTCAAAGTTTGACATGAAATAGGATTATATACACAGTCTTAAGGAATCTTCCCACAGATTACTTATGCATTAAAAAAGAACATGGCAACTCTACACAGGAGTTACTTGGCAGACCTCACTTACTAAAGTGACCAAAACTAATTATTACCAATACTGAACAAACTGCCATCATGTGCTTCCTGATGTGATTCACTGAAAACAGAGTATCATTTATGTAGCATTCCTGCCAAGAATGCATAATCTAAATCTAAACATGCAGATCAGACAAAACTAAATGGAGAACATTCTATAAAATAACTGGTCCATACTCTTCAAATGTCATAAAAGACAAGCCTGAATGACCACTCAGATTTAAAGGAGACCAAAAAAACCCCCAAAGATATTACAAAAATGTAATGCATTATTATGACTTGGATCCAGGGCTGGAGAACAATTCTAGAGTATTAATATTTATTTTTACACATGCATATTATATGGGAAGGAAGACAGAAAGAGGGAGAGAGCAAGTGCAAATGTGAGTGTGCAACTATGGGAAATAGACAACTGATGAACTAAAGGAAACAAGTTAATTTTTCTATTATAACTTTTTTTATAATTCAACTTTAAAAGTGTATTTTAAGAACAGCTAGATTTTTTAAAATTTGGTTTTACATATTCTACTATAATAGTTAAAATAGCACTGAAATGAGATCATGGAAAGAGGAAGGAAAAAAAGAATTCAGTTAATCCCAAACAGTGGGACTGTAAAACCTCTCATTGAAATGGTTACCATAGAAAATGAACAGTCAAACATAAAAGGACAATACAGTCCACAAAACAGTTGGTAAATAAATTTTAATCTATCTTAAAAATATTAAGCATAACTGAGGTTTAATAATAGTATACACTGTGGTAGTTTTTTGATATATATATATATATATTTTGATATATATTTGGATTCTAAATGAAAGGTACAGAATTGGAATCTAAAAAAGTAAGCTTGCATGGCAATGGCTACACACTCTAGTATTCTCACCTGGAGAATTTCATGGACAGAATGGACAGAATTTCATGGACAGAAGACCCTGGCAAGCTACAGTTATGGGGTTGCAAAGAGTTGGACACAACTGAGCGACTAACAATTCTACTTTTTTTTTTTCATGGTCCTATGAAGAAATGACTGAATTCACGTTTTGGATTTTCAATACTAGGTATCTAAAGAGATGTTTCTAAGAGCTGCTAAATGCTAAATAAAATGAATAAAAGTATAATCTAGTAATGATGTACTCAATTTAGTCATGCATACACATGAATAAAGTTTAAAGAATGTGTCTAAGAAGTTAACAAAGCTAAAGCAAATGTCACATAAATATGTTCTTTTACTCAAAGAAATTAAAATAAGATGGGGTAAATGATGCATAGGTAGTACAAATAAACAACAGAAAACCGGCATAATCACCAAAAAATATTGTGAGACTATAACAAGTCAGGCCTAAAACAAAAAATGATACTAACTATAAAGCAATTATCATTCAATTATAAATAAATTTTAAAAAGACCACTGAGAAATGATGGTATTGAAAATTAAAAATAAATTTAGATATAGTTATAATCTCCAGATAAAACAGCAAAGTGCTATTCTTATTCTCTTCTTGAGGAAAATAAGAAGACCAAAAAAAAGATTATCTTCACTCTATCACTTCAACTCTGAAGCACAGCTTACAGTAACAGTGAATTGCATTTAGGCTACTGAAAAGTTTGAGATAAAAAGAGGATGAAAGTTGGAAGAGTCAACAATAAATGAAGAACAAACAAGGGGTCAAATATTCAACATTTTTGCACAAATTGTAATAAAACATTTAATACAATCAGGGACATTTGTTATTAAGAGTGCCTACAAAGTAGAGATCAAAGACATGAATTAAGGCAACTTAAGAGTTAATCATAGCAATAATAAAGCATTGTTTGTGCAATTCAGTTTTAATGTGAATTAATAATTTTGTTACATCTACTGACATTCTTATTGCTTTAGCATAATGAAGTATCATCTAAGCATCCCATATTACCAAAACAGGAATGGATGAACTCACCCTTAAACATCATCTGTACCTAACCACAGGGATAGTATTAAAATTTTGGTCTATATGAATGAGTGTCTGCAATGTACAAAACAACTCTTACTTCTTAACAACAGATTGTTACTGTTAATTAGCAATAATTATAATTGCTAATTAATAACTCACAATTAAGAATTAAGAAATATTATATTCTTAATTCTCTGTATGATAGCTGACAGAATCTCTTTCAGATTAGAGAAACTTTTTCACTCCGACTTACATATGAAGACAAAAAAGTCTAAAATCTGCTAAAAGCCTCTAAACTTATTTAACTATGATTCTTCCATAAAAACTAAGCTATATCTAAGGTTTACTCTTATCAATACCTAGAACAGTGCCTGAAACACACATGATCAGAAATTTCCACTATATTAAATTGATCAAGTTTTGAAATTGCTTCTAGAGTAATTAATGGTGTTTTTCCTAAAAGAGTAACAATACTTACTTCAAAATTAAATGTTCATATTAAACTTCTGCTACATTATAGCAAATTTTTTCTATTTTTTTGTGTTCAAATCTGAAGGTAAAATATACCTATCTGTAACACTCAATCACTATGGAGGTGATTCTCAAAGGAGGTGGCTACATTTAAGAACTGTCAACTATGTTTCCATGAAAGGCTTTTGATAATCCTACATGATCTCAGAAAATCTTAGCTTTCTAAAATGACACAGAAGGACTTTGCTGGTGGTCCAGTGGGTAAGACTTTGTGCTCCCAATGCAGGAGGGCTGTGTTTGATTCCTGGTTGGGAACTAAATCCCATATGCATCCTGCAATGGAGTTGCAAGCTGCAACTAAGACCCAGCACAGCCAAAATAACTAGGTAACT
This sequence comes from Dama dama, assembly GCF_033118175.1. Taxonomy (NCBI): domain Eukaryota; kingdom Metazoa; phylum Chordata; class Mammalia; order Artiodactyla; family Cervidae; genus Dama; species Dama dama. The sequence goes on from NC_083699.1 coordinate 84,740,397, forward strand.
AAATAAATAAAACGGCATGGAAGGAATAATGATAAACCCCTACCTGTTCTGGCATAGCTCCATGTTCAATTCCAGTCTTCAATAATCTGTAGCAATTACCAAATAGATCCCATTTTGTGAGATCATGAGCGCTAAAATAAACAAAGATGCATTAACTTTATTCTAGAGTGGAGGAAAGTTTAAATTTGTTGAGCTCAGTTTCAATGGGGGAAAAATAACATAATTTCATTTTCTAGTAGAAGTGTAAAAGTTCCATAAGGAAATGTTCAAGTCTCCAAACTTAGAAGGAAAAAGAGAAAGAGGGGGAGAGACAAAGACAGAGAGAGAGAGAGAAAAGAAAAAAAGACGGAAGAGGGGACTGAGAGGAGAGAAGAGGACAGAGGTGGGTAGAGAAAGAGAGTAGAAGCTGATATTAGGAATTCATTAAGAGAAATCAATAATAATAAAACTTCATATATTTAAGTGAAGGTTACCATTCTTTCTAGTATATTTTAAAGTATATTTAAACTAATTCATTTACAATTTCAAAGTATAAATACATGTGTATTTTTGAAACAGATCTGTAATCATCACAAGATGGAGATAACAAAAGACACGAAAGACAAAGTCAGGGTAAGGGAAATATGGCACAGTTCAAAAACTTTAGTGTAGCTGTCTATATGGGCTGAGGACTTCTGAATGAGTTAAGACTGACACTGTAAATTCTCATGAGCTCTGCTACTAAAAACAGTATGATTACTGGCTGTCAACTTTTATTTTCAAGTGTCAAAATATTTTCTTAAAAAGGAGTTTTGACACTGATTGTCAACTTATATTTTCAGATGTCAAAATATTTTTTCAGATATGAGTCTGTTTCTCCATGGAATTCCAAAAATGGACTTGTGTATATAGAAAAGGGCTTAGATTTTTAGACACTGCTTTTGAAATGACTCTGAAGTATTCATTAAAGTAAGAGCTATACCTAAATATTCTTTTTCACAACAAAGTTCTTTACTTCCTCCCTTTATGGAGAAGATAAGCATGTCTCATTACAAGGGATATGCAAAGTAGAATTTGAAAATGATACCTATTTCACTGCTCTGAGCCTTTTTTCCTTACTCAAATCCAACTGTTCTGTCTACACAGTAAGAACACAAGAATAAAGAGACAAACAAGACCAATTCAGGGAAAAAAGCATATGGAAATAACTTTTATGGCTTTTGTCAAAATTGTGATTCTTATTTAGCAAGCTTTCTAAGATATATGAACTGAAAATTATACCTACAAAACTCTAGCTTACAGAATAAGCCTATCTAATTTGTTAATAAAACTAATTATTTTCAAGTTTTTACAGTGTAGAGTGTACATTCACTATGCTGAAAGATAAATCTTACTCTGTAAGTAATCAAATAATAACAAAAAACTCAATTTATCTTGAGACAATCTGAATAATAAAAAATTTACATCTTAATATTTCTCTAAAATTTCCCATTGTTACATAGATGTTAAACATTACAATCAGTTTTTTTTTTTTGGATTTTTTTTTTTATTATTATTATTTTTTTTTTTCCAGTGGGTTTTGTCATACATTGATATGAATCAGCCATGGATTTACATGTATTCCCCATCCCGATCCCCCCTCCCACCTCCCTCTCCACCCGATTCCTCTGGGTCTTCCCAGTGCACCAGGCCAGAGCACTTGTCTCGTGCATCCCACCTGGGCTGGTGATCTGTTTCACCATAGATAGTATACATGCTGTTCTTTCGAAACATCCCACCCTCACATTCTCCCACAAAGTTCAAAAGTCTGTTCTGTATTTCTGTGTCTCTTTTTCTGTTCTGCATATAGGGTTATCGTTATCACCTTTCTAAATTCCATATACATGTGTCAGTAGGCTGTAATGTTCTTTATCTTTCTGGCTTACTTCACTCTGTATAAGGGGCTCCAGCTCTTACACTGTTGGTGGGAATGCAAACTAGTACAGCCGCTATGGAAAACAGTGTGGAGATTCCTTAAAAAACTGGAAATAGAACTGCCATATGACCCAGCAATCCCACTTCTGGGCATACACACTGAGGAAACCAGATCTGAAAGAGACACGTGCACTCCAATGTTCATCGCAGCACTGTTTATAATAGCCAGGACATGGAAGCAACCTAGATGCCCATCAGCAGATGAATGGATAAGGAAGCTGTGGTACATATACACCATGGAATATTACTCAGCCATTAAAAAGAATTCATTTGAACCAGTCCTAATGAGATGGATGAAGCTGGAGCCCCTTATACAGAGTGAAGTAAATCAGTTTGTTTTATGTTAACTAATATAGGATATTCACTAAATCTACTTTAAATAAAATGACGTACTTGTGAAAAGAGGTTAACCGCTTTAATGTAGAAAGAACATTGTAAATATCATCATCATCAGCTTCTTCTCCCTATAAACAGAAAGCAGATAGCACCTCACTACCATAAATTTACTCATTCTCAAATTCACATGAAAGTCTATTAATACATACCACATAAAGAAAAATTCTTTTAAATTATACAAAAAAAAATTCACTGTTGGTAAATGAGAAAGTACAAATAAGCAAAATACCAGAAAATAAACAACACCTGTAAGTCCAACACCCAGAGATTATCACTTTTGCATTTTAAACAATGTCATAAATATGACTTTGTACCCTTTCCTGATTAATACCTTAGGATAAATTCCTTGAAACTGCTGAGTGGAAGGATATATACTTTAAAGATTTTAAAGGTTATTTCAAAGATTTTACTGACTGTCACTTACATGTGTAACTGCAAAATCACAATGGAAATTTTATAATAGTTGAAAAAAATTAAAAGTTAAAATTAAAAATAGGGGAAAATTGATTATAGGGATTAAAAAGAAATCCTATGAGCCTGGCTGTCAGGACATACAAAGCTGTGGGAATTCCAGGTTGCCTTATATAGACTGAAGGAAGACAGCAAGACTCAGGAATCACAGAAATAATCATAAAAGTCACCAGATGGAGGTGCTTGCTGCTTTCCTTGTCGCACCACTGGTGAGCAGCCATTCTTTATTAGCACAGGTTATTTTGATGTTCTATTCACTAGTACATCATAATTAGTTCAGTAATATTAAAATGCAAATTAGATCCCAGGAATAGAAAATGAAAAACACGAGTTAAAAAAGCTGGTCTTAAAAAGATTTTCCTGAAAAGAAAAAAACAAAAAAATCTGCCCGTTATGAAACAGGTTTTTTAAAATAAAAATAGTGTAACTAAGGCTGATCTTTATAAAATGAACTGCAATAAAGCTGCCAAGCTGTGAAAACATTAGAGAATTCTACTAAATTTTATTTTAAAATGGAAAAAATTTACAAACTCAGCTACCTTGAATAATTATTAGCCAAAATTATTATATGCACACATTAACTTTAAGACCAACCTCTTGCAATAGATCTTCCACAGAATGATTGAATCGATCTACAAACTCATCAATCAGTTGGCTTCGAGCTATGTCAACTCTGTTCTGGATGGTATACTCTTCACTGCATAAGATGCTATAGGTTTTACTGCAGGCTTCCAGAACATCTGATTCTACATGTTTCTCCACAACAAATTTAATCTGTTTTAATAAAGCATCTAGATGCTGCAGAGGAAAAAAAAACTATGATATTTAGATTAATAACAAAAAACAAAACAGCATCTGTCTACATATTACATAAGCCTACATATTACATGAAAATAAAATAATCCAGTTAATAAAACAGACTATAATAGCAGAATTTCAATTTTAAAGTTTCTTACCTTTTCCATTCTACCTGTGCTATAAATTTCTAGATCAAAATACTGTGGGATTTGTAGCAAGTTTGCTACCTTCTCTGCATCTGCAGAATACTAGAAGAAGAAGCAAAGAAAAAGATGTAACTACTTTAATAGTACAGTGTAGTAAGCAAATTTTGTGGCATACTATCACAAAACTGAAAATGGAAACTGTACCTTTGACAGCAACATAGGCAATGTGATAATAAAATGCTCAGTCAATTTGTTTCTATCATCAATTTGAGTTTTCCTTTCTTTGGCAGTTAGCACCTAGAAATCAATTTAAATGTATAAAGAGTAAGTGTTATGTACTAATTTATAAATCTAGAATGTTACAAAGATGATGAAGCAATGGCAGATAATATAACAGAATTTTCAGAAAAGCTTAACTACTAAAATAAATGTATCTAGTTTCACACAAGTAGTAATAAACATGTACTCGTCCTTTATTAAATAGCTACTTATTTTAGATAAATTATTACTTGTTTAGATTGAATCAGAACAAAAACATTTCTAAAAAACCACCTACAATATTTGAGACAGAGGGGTACAGCCTGTGGTCACTGAGCAGACTCGAGCCCTTCACCTTAACCTGTACGCAACTAGTTAAACCGTGAAAGTGAAGTCGCTCAGTCGTGTCTGACTCTTTGCGACCCCGTGGACTGGTAGCCTACCAGGCTCCTCCGTCCATGGGATTCTCCAGGCAAGAATACTGGAGTGGGTTGCCATTTCCTTCTCTAGGGTATCTTCCCGACCCAGGGATTGAACCTGGGTCTCCCGCATTGCAGGCAGACGCTTTAACCTCTGAGCCACCAGGGAAGCCCCGTAGGGAACCATAGGTGGTTCCAAAAATAAAACATTAAAATGCAGGCTCAGTGAGGATAATTATTTCCCCAAAGTATTCTGCAGTTTGAAGGAATTTACCACCATGATTTTCAATGATTTTACAGGACAGAAACATTCCAATATAAACTGCTACTTTATCAATGTAAACCTCAATGTCTGATAACATATGAAAGAACAGGCTGTCCTATTTAATTATTCTTTCAGGGGCTTTATTGCTTTTCAATAAAACCCAGGCATCCAGTCCCATCACTTCATGGCAATTAGATGGGGAAACAATGTAAATAGTGACAAACTTTACTTTCTTAGGCTCCAAAATCACTGCAGATGGCGACGGCAGCCGTGAAATTAAAATACACTTGCTCCTTGGAAGAAAAGCTATGACAAACCTAAACAGTGTATTAAAAAGCAGAGACATTTTTTTTTGCCAACAAAGGTCCATATAGTCAAAGGTATGGTTTATCCAGTAGTCATGTATGGTTGTGAGAGTTAGACCAAAAAGAAGGCTGAGCATCCAAGAACTGATGCCTTTGAACTGTGGTGCTGGAGAACTCTTGAGAGTCCCTTGCTCAGAGAGTAAGGAGATCAAACCAGTCAATCTTAAAGGAAATCAACCCTATATATTCAATGGAAGACTGATGCTGAAGCTCTAATACTTTGGCCGCCTGATGTGAGAGCAGACTCATTAGAAAAGACTGATGCTGGGAAAGATTGAAGGCAGGAGAAGGGGACAAAAGAGGATGAGGCAGTTGGATGGCATCACCGACGATGGACATGAGTTTGAGCAAGCTCTGGGAGATGGTGAAGGACAGGGAAGCCTGGCGTGCTACAATCCATGGGGTCGCAAAGAGTTGAACATGACTGAGCAACTGAACAACAATTGTTCTTCAATCTCTTAAGACACAAAATAAACATTTTGGAATGATCTACCACCAAGTGTCAAGTTTAGTTTTGCATAAAATAATTAAAGGGGCTACATATAAAATGAAATGCATATGTATATAGAAATGTTTTTAGAATATTGAGAGGTCTTGAAATTCATTAGACAATGTATGAAAGGTCTAAGGATACTAATTTTAGGGTAATAGCTATCATCAATTAAATGGTCATTATGTCAGGCACTCTATGTACATGAACTCATTTAATCCTCATGGAATCTTCGATGGGAGAACAAAAATGGCATAATAACTATGAAGGGGAAACTTGAAAATATCCAACAAAACTGTACACACTTTTTTGCTTTGCTCCAGCTATCTTACTTTAGCAATCTACCCCACCAACACACTTAGTACAAATATGAAATGACACAGGACTATTCACCTCACTTTATTTCTAGCAAAAGACTGGCAACAGCCAAAAAGACTCTCAACAGTGTATCTGCAAAACGAATCCTATTCAGACATAAGAAAATACAAAAAATCTGCAAATAAACTTATGTAGTAATACCCAGAATATACTGTTAAATGAAAATATAAAGTACAGAACACCCATAAAATATGCTATCTTTTGTAGGAGACAGGATATTGAAAGGGAAGAGGATGGAGAATAAGAATACATGTACCTGTATTTGTGCATGCATTTATCTATATTTGCAAAATGAAACACTGAAGGAGAGATAAAAAAACAAAATTGGATACAGGTAGAAAAGGGGTATAGAGGGAAGTATTTAAGAAAGACTTCTCTAAACATTCTGATTTTTTAACTAAGTAAATTTTTTATGTATTTCAAAAAATAAAGATGAGAAACAAAATCAAAGACGTAAAAACTCTGTTATCCTAAATTTAAGTCAGAAATATTAATATGAATGCATGATTTAAGCACAATGTGTATATATATGTATTTCTTAGCTCTGTATACTAATGGTGCCTAGCGGAAATGATAACCAGTTGACAATGAGTATTTTAGTGAATCACAACAAACTGTGGAAAATTATACAACAGATGGGAACACCAGACCACCTGACCTGCCTCCTGAGAAATCTGTATGCAGGTCAAGAAGCAACAGTTTGAACTGGACATGGAACAACAGACTGGTTCCAAATCGGGAAAGGAGTTCATCAAGACTGTATATTGTCACCCTGCTTATTTAACTTATATGCAGAGTACATCATGAGAAATGCTGGACTGGATGAAGCACAAGCTGAAATCAAGATTGCCAGGAGAAATATCAATAACCTCAGATATGCAGATGACACCACCCTTATGGCAGAAAGCGAAGAATTAAAGAGCCTCTTGATGAAAGTGAAAGGGCAGAGTGAAAAAGTTGGCTTAAAACTCAACATTCAGAAAACTAAGATCATGGCATCTGGTCCCATCCCTTCATGGCAAATAGATGGGGAAACAGTGGAAACAGTGACAGACATTATTTTTTTGGGCTCCAAAATCACTGCAGATGGTGACTGCAGCCATGAAATTAAAAGACACTTGCTCCTTGGAAGAAAAGCTAAGACCAACCTAGACAGCATATTAATAAAGCAGACACATTACTTTACCAAAAAAGGTCCGTCTAGTCAAAGCTATGGTTTTTCCAGTACTCATGTATGGATGTGAGAGTTGGACTATAAAGAAGGCTGAGCGCCGACGAATTGATGCTTTTGAACTGTGGTGCTGAAGACTCTTGAGAGTCCTTTGGACTGCAAGGAGATCCAATCAGTCCATCCTAAAGGAAATCAACCCTGAATATTCATTGGAAGGACTGATGTTGAAGATGAAACCAATACTTTGGCCACCTGATGAGAAGAACTGACTCATTTGAAAAGACCCTGATGCTGGGAAAGATTGAGAAGGGGATGACAGAGGATGAGATGGTTGGATGGCATCACCGACTCAATGGACATGAATTTGAGTAAACTCTGGGAGTTGGTGATGGACAGGGAGGCCTGGCGTGCTGCAGTCCATGGGGTCGCAGACTGTCGGACATGAGTGAATGACTGAACTGAATTGATCTTTAGTGACAAGATTTTGATTTTTACATATTACTCTCTATCAAAAGGAACTAGTGCTCATGGGAGATTCCTCTTCTAGGGTAATGTAGCCTACAGTGTGGCTCCATTATCTCCTAGTATTCATGCCCTTAATAGAATCTCTTCCAAAAATGAATAAGGCTGACACGTGTAACCTAAAGAATACTGTGGGAATTATGCTATATGACTTTTGAGGTCATAAAAGACATAGAAGTGTATACTTTGTTCTTTCTTGGATCATTCATTCTGGGGGAGACTTGCAGCCTTGAAACAGTACTACTATGAGGTCAACATGGTATGGATCTATGGCTTCCTATCCACAATAAACACTAACTTGTCAATCATGTGACTGAACCATTACGGAAGTAGTAAATTTACTATCAAGACTTCAGAGGTTAAGGCCCTGGCTATATCTTAACTGTAACCCTATGAGAGAATCTAAAGTAAAAACAGCTAAGTCATTAACAAATTTCTGACCTACAGAAACTATATGAGACAATGAATGCTTATTCCTTTAAGCCTCAAAGTTTGGAGTACAGTTGTCCCCCTTAACTGTGTGGGATACATTCCAAGATGCCCAGTGGTTGTCTGAAATTGCTAATTGTCCTGAACCCTTGATATAGTATGTTTTTTACCAACACGAACATGCCTATGATAAAGTTAAATTGATAAATTAGGCATAGTGAGAGATTAACAACAGTAACAGAACAATTATAACAATATACTGCAATAAAACGTGAATGTGGCCTCTCTTTCAAAATATTTTATATAAACTTAATGCCTTTTCCACCTTATTGACTTCCTACTTTTGCATTCCAGTCCCCTATAATGAAAAGGACATCTTTTTTGGGTGTTAGTTCTAGGTCTTGTAGGTCTTCATAGAACTGTTCAACTTCAGCTTCTTTGGTGTTACTGGTCGGGGCATAGACTTGAATTACCGTGATATTGAATGGTTTGCCTGGGAAACAAACAGAGATCATTCTGTCCTTTTTGAGACTGCATCCAAGTACTGCATTTCAGACTCTTTTGTTGACCATAATGGCTACTCTGTTTCTTCTAAGGGATTCCTGCCCACAGTAGTAGATACAATGATCATCTGAGTTCAATTCACCCATTCCAATCCATTTTAGTTCACTGATTCCTAGAATGTCGATGTTGACTCTTGTCATCTCCTGTTTGACCACTTCGAATTTGCCTTGATTCATGGACCTAACATTCCAGGTTCCTATGCAATATTGCTCTTTATAGCATCGAATCTTGCTTCTATCACCAGTCCCATTCACAACTGGGTGTTGTTTTTGCTTTCGCTCCATCCCTTCATTCTTTCTGGAGTTATTTCTCCACTGATCTCCAGTAGCATATTGGGCACCTACTGACCTGGGGAATTCATCTTTCAGTGTCCTATCTTTTTGCCTTTTCATACTGTTCATGGGGTTCTCAAGGCAAGAATACTGAAGTGGTTTGCCATTCCCTTCTTCAGTGGACCACATTCTGTCAGACCTCTCCACCATGACCCATCCGTTTTAGGTGGCCCCATATGGTGTGGCTTAGTTTCATTGAGTTAGACAAAGCTGTTTTCCATCTTAACTAAGAATTCATCAAGTATTGTGGCCATCACTTTTGCAGTTTGATGTATGACAGCAAAACAAAGAGAAATTTCCTTTTCCTTCCTCACAATGTCACAGACAGAAATTTATTCTTAATGAACATCTCTGCAAATTCAGTACATATTTTTTTCTCTCCCTGTTAAGTCTAGAACTTTCATTTTTTCACTTATAGGAAGGAGTTATGGCTTTTCTTTGACATATCCAAAATGCCAGCATCACTACTCTTGTGCATTCAGGTCAATATTAAGTACAATAAGGGATACTTGAACACAATCACAGCAATACTATTATAGCAGATTTGATAACCTCCAAGAGCTACGAAGTGCCTAACTGGTGGAGCACACTGGACAATGGTATGATTCATGTTCTGGGTAGGATGGAGAGAGACAAAGCTGGATGTGTGAGAATTTTCACAATGCTTCTCAGTACAGCATGCAACTTCAAACTTATCAACTGTTTATTCTTGAATTTTCCATTTAATATTCTGGACCATAGTTGACTAGTAATTAAAACTTGGGAAGAGAAATGATGGATAAGGGACAACTACTGTAAATTTTTTTAAATGTAGCAATAGATTACTAATATAAGCAGTAAAGGTAGAAAGTGAGCCTGAACATTTTGCTCTAAGAAAAAGCACTCAAAAAATGGTAGTATGTCAAAATGACAAGAAATTAGCCCAAAGGGGCTGTCAGTCAAAATTACATTCTGTCATTGCTTCATCAGTTTCTCTGAGTTTTTTTTTTTCCCCACCTGTAGCATTTTGAGGCAAATTCTTGGTATATCATTTCACCCCTAATATTTAAGTATGTATTTAACAGATGAAGATGCAAGAACAGACTTTACATCTCCAACATTAAACAATAATCCCTTATTATCATTACATACCCAGTCAGTACTTTTTTCAATCATTTACTTTTTGGAATCTTTCCTGTATTTATGTGGGTGTGCTAGGTCGTGTCTGACTCTTTGCAACCCTATAGACTGTAGCCCTCCAGATTTCTTTGTCCATGGAATTCTCCAGGCAAGATACTGGAGTGGGTTGCCATGACCTCCTCCAGGGGGCCTTCTTGACCCAAGGTTCAAACCTGTGTCTCTTAAGTCTCCTGCACTGGCATGCGGGTTCTTTACTACTAGCGCCACCTGGGAAGCCCTACGTTCATATTTAATGTAATTATTAATATGGTTAAATTTATATCAGCCACTGGGTTATTTGTTATCCATGTACTTTTTTTCCTCCCCTCTTTTCAGTCTTTATTGTCTTCTTTGCAATTAAACTTTCTTCAGCATGCAATTGTAACTTCTCTGTTGATTTTGTTCTCCTTTTTTAGGTATGAGAAGTTGTTCTAGGGGTTACAATATATCAATAGCTCTTCAACTTATTACAAACAACTTCAAATTAATAATGAATTAATTACAACAAAACACAGCAATTTTACTCCAAGAGAGTTCTATTTCCTTTACCCTTCTTTGTGCTATTTTCACACATCTATGTATATTACAATCTTAACACTACAATGCTAGTACTATTGCTTTAAATAATCTCATGTCCCTTTAAAAATTAAAAAAAAATATACACAGCCTTTTATACCCACCCACATATATATCATTTCTAGTACTTTCTATTTCTTCTTGTGGATTATAGTTTCCATTCTTAACAACTTAAAGGATTTTTTTTTTTAGTGTTTCTTCAAAGGCAGTTTTTTTTAAAGAATATGTCTCTCAATCTTTGTTTATATAGGATTGTTTTCATTTCACCTTCATACTTGTAAAATAATTTTACGAATTTAGAATTCTTTGTTAGCAATTTTGTTGTCTTTTGGTGACTGTCATTTTACTGTCTTCTAGCCTTAACTGTTTCTGATAAGTCAAATTATGAAACCTATTGCTACTGTCCTCCACATTAGTTCTTTTTTACTTGCTGCTTTCAAGATTTTTCATCCTTGTCTTTTCAACAACGTGACCTGTGTTTACACTATTTGGGTTTTTTAAAAATTTCTTGGATCTGTGGATTAACATTTCTCACCAAATTTGGGAAGTCTCTGGCAATTATTATTAATATTCCTTTAAACGTTTTTCCTTCTTGTCTCCTTTTCTCATTCCTTTCTTTCTAGGACTCCATTACACAAATCTGGTGCACTTGATGTCTCACACATTTCTTAAGCTCTGTCATTTCTCTTCATCTTTTTCCCTGTTTTTTCCAAAATAAATAATTTCTATTAATCTTTCATGTTCAATGTTTCTTCTGTCATCTAAAATCTGTTGAGCTCATCTAATAAATTATAAATTTGTTATTGTGATTTTCAACTCATAAATTAGCATTTGAAAAGCTGAAATTACTCACTTATTTCTTGTTACCATATTTTCCTATAATTCTCCAAACATATTTTCCTAGAACTCTTTGAACACATTTACAAAAAGGGCTCTGAAGTATCTGTTAAACCCAACAACTTGGCCTACTGAGAAGCCATTTCTTGTTTCTAAGGTTTTTTTTTTACATTTTTAATTAATTTTAATTTCTTTTAACCTGCTCTGGGTCTTTATTGCTGCACGTGGGCTTTCTCTGGTTGTAGTAAGTCAGGACTACTCTTCGTTGTGGTGCATGGGCTTCTCATTGTGGTGGCTTCTCTTGCTGCAGAGCACTGGCTCTAGGTATTCAGACTTCAGTAGTTGTGGCATGTGGGCTTAGTTGCTCTGTGGCATGTGGGATCTTCCCCGAATAGGGATCAAACTTGTATCCCCAGCACTGGCAAGTGGATTCTTAACCACTGGACCACCAGGGAAGCCCTTGAGAAATCATTTCTATTGTCTGCTTTCCCCGCTTAGTATGGTCACACTTTACTGTTCGTTTATTTTTTTGGGGTATCTTGTAACAGCTATGTGTTTCAAAATTATTTTCCTAAGTTTCCTTTGAACAAATTAATCTTCAATTGAAACTGTGTAACTCGTCTCTCACATGATGGACGGTTTCTGCTTGGAATTTTATTCTTTTTTTTTTTTTTAACCTGTCTTTCCGGACGTTTCCTCTGTGTTTCCACATATCACTGGTTAGCCAATGATTTGGCAGAGACTGTGTTCAAATGCTCCAAATTTATAAGACTCCTCTCTGAGACCTGATTTGCTGTGGAGTAGGGACCACATTCAAGGTTCAGTCAGTTTGTTAGTTTCCTTGATTTTTATCTTCTATTGGGTTCTCTCAGGTTTCCCAATGAGCCAGGGGTACATGAAGAGTTTATTAAACCTTTTACAGCTTTCTCATTTCCAGTATTTTTATGGCTAGATTCTTGGCTGGTCCACTATTCTTACCAATTGCAGATACAATCTCTGAATGTCACAGGTGAAAGTTTTTCTTTTATGTGTTTCTTCCATTTCTATTTGACAAAGTTGTGGACTTTTCCCTCTTGTCCCATGTGGAGTCTTTTCTCTCTGACAGCAATTGTGTATGCTGGTTTTTGCATACAGTGCCACTCAGGTAAAATCAGAGATGTAACCAATCAAGCCTGTGGGTTGTGTGCATTGTAACCCTAGGAAAAAAGGCTGTAGATGCCTACAGCTTTAAACTGAAGCTTCAGCAGTTTTTCAAGAATATAAGCACACCTCATTATATTTTGCAGATACTGTATAAAAAAAAAAAATCTACCAAATTGGAACTCTGTGACAACCCTGTTTGAGCAAGTCTATTGGTGCCACTTTACCAGTAGGATTTGCTCACTTTGTGTTTCTGAGTCACATTTTGGTAATTCTAGCACTATTTCAAGCTTTTTCATCATTAGTATTAGATCTGTTCTGGTGTGAACAACAATCTTTGATATTACCACTTAATTTGTTTCGGGGTGCCAGAAACCATGCCCATATAAAATGGGGAACTTACTTGATGAATGCTGTGTCTCACTGCTGCTCCACCAACTAGATGTTCTCCCATCCTTCTCCCCCTCCTCAGGCTTCCCTACTCCCTGAGACTCAACAATATTGAAATTAATAACCCTACTAACCCCTAATAAGCCTCTTAAGTGTTCAAGTGAAAATAAGCTTCATCACACATCTCTCACTTTAAATCAAAAGCTTGATGCAGGTCAAAGAGGAGGGTGAAAAAGCTAGCTTAAAACTCAACATTCAAAAAACTAAGATCATGGCATCTGGTAACATCACTTCATGGCAAATATATGGGGAAACAATGCAAACAGTGAAAGATTTTATTTTCTTGGGCTCCAAAATCACTGCAGATGGTGGCTGCAGCCATGATTTTAAAAGACGCTTGCTCCTCGGAAGAAAAGCTATGAGAAACCTAGATAGCATATTAAAAAGCAGAGACATCAGTTTGGTGACAACAGTCCAAATAGTCAAAGCTCTGGTTTTTTCAACAGTCATGTACAGATGTGAGAGTTGGATCATAAAGAAGTCTGAACACCAAAGAACTGGTGTGTTTGAACTGTGTGCTGAAGAAGACTCTTGAAAGTCCCGTGGATAGCAAAGGGAATCAAACCAGTCAATCCTAAAGGAAATCAACCCTGAATATTCATTGGGAGGGCTGATGCTGAAGCTCCAATACTTTGGTCACTTGATGCAAAGAGCTGACTCATTGCAAAGGACCCTGATGCTGGGAAAGACTGAAGGCAGGAGGAGAAAGGGACGACAAAGGATGAGATGGTTGGATGGCATCACTGACTCAATGGACATGAGTTTGAGCAAACACACAGGGAAGCCTGGTGTGCTACAGTCCATGGGGTCTCAAAGACTTGGACATGACTTAGCAACCAAATAACAAAAACTAGACATGATTAAGCTTAATGGGGAAGGAGTGCTGAAAGCTAAGACAGGTCAGAAACTAGGCCTCATGATGTCAAACAGTTAGCTAAGCTGTGAATGCAAACGAAACGTTCTTGAAAGAAATTAAAAGTGCTACTCCAGTGAAAACATAAATAATAAGAAAGTGAAACAACCTTATGGAGGATATGGAATCAGCTTTAGTGATCTGATAAAAGCAAACCAGGTATAACATTCCCTTATGTCAAGGTCTAATTCAAAGCAAGGCCCTCTCTTAAATTCTACGCTGAAAGAACTGAGGAAGCTCCAAGAGAAAAGTTTGAATCTAGTTCATGAGATTTAAGAAAAGAAGCCATCTCCATAACATAAGATCTCAAGGTGAATATGTACCACAGCTTCCTTATCCATTCATCTGCTGATGGGCATCTAGGTTGCTTCCATGTCCTGGCTATTATAAACAGTGCTGCGATGAACATTGGAATGCACGTGTCTCTTTCAGATCTGGTTTCCTCAGTGTGTATGCCCAGAAGTGGGATTGCTGGGTCATATGGCAGTTCTATTTCCAGTTTTTTAAGAAATCTCCACACTGTTTTCCATAGCGGCTGTACTAGTTTGCATGCCCACCAACAGTGTAAGAGGGTTCCTTTTTTCTCCACACCCTCTCCTGCGGGGAGCCGGCCTGACTGCTCAGGCCCCTTCTCGGCCCTGAGAGAGATCAAAAGGTCCCTCTCTGTCCCGCCACCCCTGATTTGTTAAAGTGCAAATTGGCCTTTCTCACCTCCCTCAAGGAAATCGCTGAAGCCACCATTTGCCCATTTTCCTGACTCTGATAAGATTATCGGGCTCCTGTGAATGGCTTATGTCTAGGTAGTCTTTACCTGATTCTAAGACCCTGGTGCCATGCTCTGCTGGAGTTAAGATAAAACTCCTGAGCTAAAACTAGTGTCTGCAGTTCTGCACGTATGCAAGTCTTTGATCTAAAATTTGGTGAATCCTGTTAGTATATGTATGTATGTTACCCCTCAATAAAGTCGTCGGAATCAGTCACAAGCTGACTCCGTCCCTCTCAACCCCATCTTTCCTAGTCTTTTATTTCTCAGGTGCTGTGGTGATTGCGTCCTTGACCTGTTCATCTAGCCGGCAGGCCTGGCACTCTCCAGCATTTATTGCTTGTAGACTTTTGGATAGCAGCCATCCTGACTGGCGTGTAATGGTACCTCATTGTGGTTTTGATTTGCATTTCTCTAATAATGAGTGATGTGGAGCATCTTTTCATGTGTTTGTTAGCCATCTGTATGTCTTCTTTGGAGAAATGTCTGTTTAGTTCTTTGGCCCATTTTTTGATTGGGTCATTTATTTTCGGAATATTACTCAGCCGTTAAAAAGGAGTCATTTGAATCAGTCCTAATGAGATGGATGATACTGGAGCCCATTATACAGAGTGAAGTATGCCAGAAAGATAAAGAACATTACAGCATACTAACACATATATATGGAATTTAGAAAGATGGTAACAATAACCCTATATGCAAAACAGAAAAAGAGACACAGAAATACAGAACAGACTTTTGAACTCTGTGGGAGAAGGTGAGGGTGGGATGTTTCGAAAGAACAGCATGTATATTATCTATGGTGAAACAGATCACCAGCCCAGATGGGATGCATGAGACAAGTGCTCGGGCCTGGTGCACTGGGAAGACCCAGAGGAATCAGGTGGAAAGGGAGATGGGAGGGGGGATCGGGATGGGGAATACGTGTAACTCTATGGCTGATTCATATCAATGTATGACAAAACCCACTGAAATGTTGTGAAGTAATTAGCCTCCAACTAATAAAAAAGAAAAAAAAAAAAAGACCTCAAGGTGAAGCAGCAAGTACTGATGTAGAAGCTGCAGCAAGTTATCTAGATCTAGCTAAAACAAGTAATGAAGGTGTCTATGCTAAACAAAAAGATTTGCAGTGTAGATAAAATAGCATGATATTAAAAGAAGTTGCCACCTAGGATTTTCACAGTTATACAGCTGGTGACTTTAAGCTGAAGCCAATGTTCATTTGCCTTTCTGAGAGTCCTAGAGTCCCTTGGTGGTGGTGGTTTAGTCATGTCTGACTCTTGCGACCCCATGGACTGTAGCTTGTTAGGATCCTCTGTCCATGGGATTCTCTAGGCAAGAATACTGGACTGGGTTGCCATTTCCTTCTCCAAGGGACCTGCCCAACCCAGGAACTGAACCCAGGTCTTCTGCACTGGAGGTAGACTCTTTACCAACTGAGCTATGAGCTGTCTAACACAATATTCATTTTGCAGCCCCATGGATCAAGGGCCCCTTGAATTATGCTAAATCTACCCTGCCTATACTCTATCAATGCGGCAACCAAGTGTGGGTGATAGCACATCTGTTTACAGTGTGGTTTCAGTTCAGTTCTGTTGCTCAGTGGTGTCTGACTCTTTGCTCCATGGGCTGCAGCATGCCAGGCTTCCCTGTCCATCACCAACTCCCGGAGCTGGTGGTTTGCCAAGTATTTTAAGCCCACTGTTGAGATCTACAGCTCAAAAAAAAGATCCCTTTCAAAATATGACTGCTCACTGACGATGCATCTGGTCGCTGAAGAGCTCTGACGGAGATGCACAAAGAGAATAATGTTGTTTTCATGCCGCCTAACACAATATTCATTTTGCAGCCCCACGGATCAAGGAGTAATTTTGACTTTCAAGTTTTACTAGTTAAGAAAAGTTTTGTAAGGCTATAGCTGCCATAGACAGTGATTCCGCTGATGAATCTGAGCAAAGTCCATTGGAAACTTTTTGAAAAGTATTCAGCATTCTAGATGGCACTAAAAATATTCATGATTCAAGCAGAGGTCAAAATATCAACATTAACAGAATTTTTGAAGAAGTTGATTTCAGCTCTTATGAATGACTTTGAGAAGTACAAGGGGTTTTGTGGAGCAAGGAACTACAGATGTGCTGGAAATAACAAGAAAAGAATTCAAAGTGGAGTCTGAATATGTATAAACCTCATGACAAACACTTTAACAGATGAGGAGTTACTTCTTATGGGTGAGCAGAGAAAGTGGTTCCTAGAGATGTAATATACTCATGGTGAAAATGTTGTGATGACTGTTGAAATGACAATAAAGTATTTAGAATATGACACATACTTAGTTGATAAAGCAGTGGCAGGGTTTGAGAGGACTGACTCCAATTCTGAAAGACTTCTACTGTGGGTCAAATGCTATCAGACAGCATTACATGCTACTGAGAACCAGTTTTCAAAAGGAAAAGTCCATCAATGAGGTAAACTTCATTGTCTTAACTTTAAGAAATTGCCAAAAGACTCTAATTTTCTGAAGGCTCAGGTGATTGTGTTTTTCTTTAAGCAATAAAGTATTTTTAAATTATGGTATGTACATCATTTTTATAGGCCTAAGGCATTGTACACTTAATAGACTATTGTATAGTGTAAATATAACTTTTGTATGCATTGAGAAAAGAAAAAATTCACGTGCCTAGCTTTACTGCAATATTTGCTTTACTGTAGTGGTCTGGAACTCAACCTACAATATCTCTAAGATATGCCTAGAAATACTTCTCAATTTATTTATTTTTTAAAAAAATCTGTGGTGAATTTCCAGAGCCCTGATATGAGTTTTCATAATTTTTCCAGTTTCATTCCTTTTTGGGGTGGGGGGGGGGATGGGAGGAAGGGAAATTGCCTACTTCTTCACACTACCAGAGCTAGTCTTCCCATCTGTGATCATCTCAATTCATCTGGAATAACAATGAAAGATCTAATCCTTAGGTAGGTTGATAAGGAATCTGGGGTCCTCAAGGAGGAAGGGGTCTGGGGCTCTCAAGGAGGAGAAAAGGACAAATTTTTTCTACATTGCTTTGCCTTAGTCAATATAACAATGTATCTTGCTTCTCCTTAACAAGGACATATTTCTCCTTAACAAGAACCTTCTGACTAATCTTGTTATCTTAAGATGTATGTTGTAGGAGTGGATCTCCGGAGACCTTTCAGTTGTTAGTTCTAATCCTGTTAATTTAAGATGTCTGTTGTGGGAGTGGGTCTGGTAAAAGTATATAAGGCCTTGATAAGATTAGTGAGGGGGGCACTCTCCATCCTCCTTCTGATGTCTATGTCAAAAGCTTTCTCTGTCCTTTTCCATTTTAATAAAACTCTGCTACACAAAAGCTCGAGTGATCAAGCCTGGTCCCTGGTCCTGAAGCTAAATCTTCCTCAGAGATCACGAATCCCTCAGAGATCACGAATCCCTCATCGTTCACTGTAAGCTATCAGCAATAGCACCTATATTATTAGTCTCATACTATGGGTAAGCACATTAACAAAGAAAATGGTCAATTGTCCAAAGATTACATAGATGCTAAACGGAAGAGTTTACAAAACTAGATAGTTTACCTTCAGAGCCTTTCTGTACTTTAAACAAATATGAATGTGAAAATTCTTAGGATACTGAACTAGAAGCAGGCACAGGTGCTATAGCAAGCAGCATGGATGAAAAGAATCTACTTTTGGGAAATGAGTAGACAGGATATAAGATGAACTACCACAAGCATGTATCATTTACAAAAATTTCATGTTTTTAGGAATACATACGTCAGTAAATATTCAAATATGTGAAACAGATAAGTCGTTAACTTTTTTTTTTTTTTTTAAGATTTCTCACTAATATAACTTACTCTCTTGCCGGTACCCCTTCCCACTGGAGGATGTGCCTCAGCAGCTTGACGAATTGTACAAACCATTAGCTCTATAAGAGCACTCTCCTGACGGTCGGACATTGCTAAAGTCAAACAAAACACATTAGCATAAGTAGATAGTTTTATAATAGCCACATATCAAAAATGCACACAATTATAAAAAAAAAAAAACCTGCAACCTATTACTTAAAGACTAACGTTAAGTCCTATTCTTTGTCCTTTTATCTTTTCAATAATATGTATCTGTCATAAGTCAAATAAGAAAGAGGTATACAAAGTAAAGAAAAAGAGGGTAACCTCTGGTTTCTTCTAATACCTAATCTCTTGTAATATCATACTTCTGAATTGGACAATGCCAAAATTTCTTCTATATCATTTCAAAGTTTACATATCTTTTTCTTTTTTTAGTAAAAAACAAAATTAACAATAGATTTTGAGTATCTTTCAAGTCACATGACACATATGAACAATTACCTTAAATAATTACAAGTTATTACATAATTTGTGTTCCACAGTTTATTCAACCTTCTCTACTAACATTCACTCAAATTTTCCCCAAATTCTTGTCACATTTATAAAAAATTCAATAACAAGTATCATAAATATACACAAATTTATGTAACTAACACTTCTATTTCTGCAGAATAAATGTCAAGAGAGGGAGTAATGAGTCAAAGGTTAAAATCTTGGTACTGACAAATCAATAATGTTACTTACTGCAATCCACACCTCCAACTGCAATGATGATAATGTTTGATTCCTCTTATCCCTGCCAACACTGAACGCTATAAGTTCCTTTAATTTTTGCCAATCCAATCACTGAAAGTGGTATTTCTTATTCTGCTCCTGCATAATTAGTGGAGTGCATTTTCTTGTTTATTAGCTAAAAAACATTTTTGGAGACTTTTCTGTTTATTCTCTGCTAATTTTTCTATTGTTATACACCTTTCTTGGATTCTTATATATTAGTAGCATTAACTTTGTCTTAAATGATGCAAATATTTTCTCACAGTTTGTGCTTTTGGTTTTAGACCCCTTATGGTATCTTTTGTCAGAAATAGTTAACTTCTGCAGAGTCATATCTATACTGATTTGTTTTATGACTTTCAGATTTCTCTCTTTGCTTTTCAGGATTTTTATTTATTTATTTTTTTGAGAGATAACTGACATACAATACCATACAGGTTTAAGTTGTACCACACAATGATTTAATTTACCTACATTGTGAAATGATTACCACAGTAAGTTTAGCTAATTATCTATCATCTCATATAGATTAAAATAAAAGTCTTTTAGGTTTCTTGCATTGCTTTCAAAGAGCTCATTTCTCCCAGAGATTAAAGAAGTATATTTTCTTCTCTGTCTCTCTTGCTTGCTTTTACCTCTCTTATCTATCTGAAATTTATTCTGCTGATAGTATTAATACCAGGTAAGGGTCTGTTTACTCCCACCAGATGAGCCCTCAATGATGCCCCCACCATTGATAAAGAAAACCAGCTTTCCTTGGTTTATTTGGAACGTCACCTTTTAACATGTTTTAGATGCTCCTATCGGAGAAGGCAATGGCACCCCACTCCAGTACTCTTGCCTGGAAAATCCCATGGATGGAGGAGCCTGGTAGGCTACAGTCCATGGGGTTGCGAAGAGTCGGACATGACTGAGCGACTTCACTTTCACTTTTCACTTTCATGCATTGGAGAAGGAAATGGCAACCCGCTCCAGTGTTCTTGCCTGGAGAATCCCAGGGACCCGGGAGCCTAGTGGGCTGCCGTCTATGGGGTCGCACAGAGTTGGACACGACTGAAGTGACTTAGCAGCAGATGCTCCTATATACTTTGATCTATTAATATTTCTGGATTCTTTAGTTTCAGTGTTATAAAGCCATACTGTTGTGATTATAGCAACTTTATAATGTTATAATATACCTTAATGTGTAATTTAATTCAACTAATTTCAATATCTAGTTGAACAAATTCCCCTTATCTAATCCTTTTCCTAAAAAATTTCTAATTTCTATAAAGCTAGTAGCAAACAATTTATTAAGTATTTTCTATATGCAGGGCACAGTTATAAATAACTTTTCAAAGCACTCAATCAGTAGTAGACCCAAGATATGAACCCAGGCAGTCTGACTTCAAGGTCTATGCTCTTAAGCACTATGCTATACTGTCTTTATAACATATGCGTGAAATTCTGCATTAACTTTAATTTTTAATTTTTATTGGAGTATAGTTGATTTACAGTGTTGTGTTAATTCAGGTGTACAGCAAAGTGAGCCAAATATATATATATATATATATATAGCTCCACTCTTTTTTAGATTCCTCTCTCATATAGGCCACTAAAGAGTACTAAGTTTCAGCAGATGAATGGATAAGGAAGCTGTGGTACATATACACCATGGAATATTACTCAGCCATTAAAAAGAATTCATTTGAACCAGTTCTAATGAGATGGATGAAACTGGAGCCCATTATACAGAGTGAAGTAAGCCAGAAAGATAAAGAATATTACAGCATACTAACACATATATATGGAATTTAGAAAGATGGTAACGATAACCCTATACGCAAAACAAAAAGAGACACAGAAGTACAGAACAGACTTTTGAACTCTGTGGGAGAAGGTGAGGGTGGGATGTTTCAAAAGAACAGCATGTATACTATCTATGGTGAAACAGATCACCAGCCCAGGTGGGATGCATGAGACAAGTGCTCGGGCCTGGTGCACTGGGAAGACCCAGAGGAATCGGGTGGAGAGGGAGGTGGGAGGGGGGATCGGGATGGGCATACGTGTAACTCTATGGCTGATTCATATCAATGTATGACAAAACCCACTGAAATGTTGTGAAGTAATTAGCCTCCAACTAATAAAAAAAATTAAAAAAAAAAAGAGTACTAAGTAGTTTCCTGTGCTATACAGTAGGCCATTATTAGTTATCTACTTTATATATAGCGGTGTGTATATGTCAATCCCAATCTTCCAATCTATTTGCCTCAACTTTCTGGTAACCATGTTTGTTTTCTGCATCTGTAACTCTATTTCTGTTTTGCAGATTGCTCATTTGTACCCTTTAAAAAAACTATCCCACATATACCTAATATCATATAATATTTGTCTTCCTTGTTGGACTTACTTACTTTACTCAGTCTATGTAAATTTTAAAATCATTATGCTTAGTTTATTTTCTCACCTCACCTTTCAGACTTCTCTCAAATGCACTGGAATTTGAACTGGTATTTTTAAGAAAATAATAGATTATGTTGGGAAGAACTGACATTTTAATCATCTTTCCAGCCAGGAACATGATATAACTCTTCATTTATAAGATCATATTTGACATTATTTAATGAAGCATTATGATTTTCTTATACTTTCTTATACTTTCCTTATTGAATTCATTCCTATATATATATTTAAAAACATTTTGAAACTAATTTGAATAGTTTATCTTTGTCTCCTCCCTCGTGTTCTTTTCTCTGTATACTTATTTATGCTAAAGACAAATTTAAAAAAAATACCGACAGATATGGGGATTATAGAGACAGAACTAGGCATAAGGAAAAAATACTAAGCTTTGGAAGCGGAGATGTCTATATTGATTATTTCAAAATAAACTGGGCCAACACTAATGAAAAGGCAAGCAAAGACGTTACATCTTATCCCTTATTCTGTACCAAAATCATCCCGAACAGGAGTATGTATGTACATCTTAATTCAATCATTTTTAACACTTTAATTGATAGGAAAAACACATGAACTTTAGCTTGTCTTAGTAAAACTACAGAAACAGCTTCAGCTTTCCATTTATACTCTCTGATTCAATGCTTAATAATATGAAAAAACTTCCCATGCAATAAAACAATCAAAGTTTCTACTTTATGATTCTAGAATTTCTTATTTTTTCACATTAGGCTGGGGATAAAGGAATGACTAGACTATGAACTGCTGGGTCAGCCAAAAAGTTCATTTGGGTTTCTCTATAAGATGTTACAGAAAAACCTGAATGAACCCTCTGGCCAACCCAATAAATGCATTTTCTATTATTTACGAAAAAAAATCTAGTTCTGTGGAAAGTGAAGACAAAGAAAACCTTATCAAATATAGAAATACTCTTCTATTATAAACTAAAATCTATAGATTAGTGTTGGAGAATAACTCAACCTTATACAGTGTCTAACGCCATCAGCTTTAGTAGTGTATAATTTGAAACTATCCATTTTGATATGGCAAACTCAAAACAATTGAAATTTAAAAGTGAAAACAAGCAAGCCTTAAGACACAGTTGAGAGCCAAATAGCCACATGGCAGAAAGGAATGGGTGCTGTTTGCTCTATGAATTATCAAATAACTACACAACTTTTTAAGTTTTCAGAAACCTCTTTACGCATCATCTCAATTTCCTCATTACTGATTTCAGTCTTCGCACCTTAAACTCTGGCTTTTCTCCTTTATACCACTGAAGAGAAACACGAAAAAGTCACTGATGACCTAAATCTTCACTTAAAGCCGATGGTCTTTGCACAGTCCTTTTTCTCTTCCTCTGCAATATTTGATATTATTAACCATAGCTCTCTTGAACACCCTCTTTACTGGGCCTTCTATAGTGTACAGTTATCTCTTACCATCCTTTTTATATAGCTTGCTCTCACTCTTGCTCTTCTTGCCTTTGTCCTCTTCCTATCCACAATTTTAATAACTCACATGGGCTTTTTATTTCTATAATTTATCTTCATCTTTTGTACTTTTATTGTCACTTCCCATAGAGACCACTGCAACAGTTATCTAACTTATCTTCTGCCTATTCCAAAAAGGTTGACAAAAAGCATTTTTCTTAAAATACGAATGCGGTCACATCACTTCCCTGTTTAAAATCTTTCAGTGGCTTCCTATTACACTTACAATAAACTAAAATAAATAAATAATGATAAATCCACTTATGAACTTAAATATTCTACATCATCAGGCCTCTGCCTCTACCTCATCTAGGGCCACTGACCCACAGTGCTCCAGCTATTGTGGCTTCTGGAATATAACAATATCATTCATGCTACAGACACTCTGCAATTACCATTTCCTCTATCCAGACAGCTGTTTTTTTCTAAAGGTTAACCCCCATATCCTCTAGATTCCTGACTCATGGATGGCATCCTTAGAATCTCCTTTTGATTGAATCTCCTTTTGAGATTCAATCTAAGGATGGACACCTTCTTATTGTTATCACCTATCACAGGTATTTACTAACTTTTGAAATTATTCTGACCACTTCGTTTTGGTCTACCATCCCCACTTGAAATGTAAGCTCCATATGGGCAGTGAGCTGTCCCTGCTTAAGACTACACTCGCAATGCTTAGTATAACAGTACATAAAAGGTGGTCAACAAATATGTTCACATTATAACTGAATTAATGACTCCTGACCTGAAGAATTCCACTTATCCACATTACGTCAGCCTCAACTGGATCACAGAATTCTAACCTTAAACAAACCACAGAAGTTTATCTAATCAACAAAACTTTTCTTAATAAATGAAGAAGCTAAGACCCAGAGAAGTTAAATAACTTAGTTATGGTCCTGTTTTTGCCTGATTACCTGTTATCCAGACCTTCACATTACACTAAAAATTTAACCAGCAATTTGATTTTGCTGTAGAATACACATATATCCCCACAACCATCTCTTAAAAACACTGCAAAGTAGTCTTATAGAAGTTGTAATTTATTTATTATTTTTCTTTCCCATTATGGTTTATTATAGGCTATTGAATACATTAACAGTTCCCTGTGCTATACAATACAATCTTGTTGTTTATCCATTCTATATACAGTTAGGATTCCCTGGTGGCTCAGGCGGTAAAGAGTCTGCCTGCAATGCAGAAGACCAGAGTTTGATCCCTGGGTCGGGAAGATCCCCTGGAGAAGGAAACGGCAACCCACTCCTGTATTCTTGCCTGGAAAATCCCATGGATGGAGGAGCCTGGTGGGCTACAGTCCACGGGTCACAAGGAGTTGGACACGACTGAGTGACGCCACCTTTATACAGTAGTCTGCATCTGCTAGTCCCAAATGCCCAATTCAACCCCTTGCCCAATCAGCAACCACAAGGCTGTTCTCTGTCTGCGAGTCCATTTCTGTTTCATAGATAAGTTCATGTGTATCATATTTTAGATTCCACATATAAGTGGTATCATGTGGTATTTATTTTCCTCTTTCTGACTTACTTCGCACAGTATGAGAATCTCTAGGTCCGTCCATGTAGCTGCAAATGACATTCATTCTTTTTTATGGCTGAGTAGTATTTCATTGTACATATGCACCACATCTTTTTCATCCATTCATCTGTTGATGAACATTAAGGTTGTTTCCACATCTTGGCTACTGTAAACAGTGTTGCTATGCACTCAGGGGTGCATTTATCTTTTTGACTGACAATTTTGTTTGGACATATAGCAGTTATGATTTAAATTTCTATTGGTAGTCTTTGATAACTGTTTTGAAAAAATTTTAGTCCTA
Organism: Dama dama; assembly: GCF_033118175.1. Classification (NCBI taxonomy): domain Eukaryota; kingdom Metazoa; phylum Chordata; class Mammalia; order Artiodactyla; family Cervidae; genus Dama; species Dama dama. Next base: position 84,765,597 of record NC_083699.1, read on the forward strand.
TATTTGCAACTGCTAACTAGACTTCCACCCACTAGAATATCTATCAAACTTCACTTACCTAAAGTACAGATCAACTTCTAATTAGTCTTAAAGAAATAAGTTACTATGGCATTTTATTATATAAAATACAGCAAAACAGCAGCTCAGAATATTGATTTGGCTGTCATTCCATACCAAAGCTTATATGTGGTACAGCATGCATATGGACAAATGTATGAAAAAAGGTTGAATCAGGATTTCATAATAGTTCTGCAGTTGTTATGAATAAATTCTCCAGCCTTGCCTTTCCAGATTCAACCATATCCTAAAACTGTGGTTGATTTAAAAGTTTCCCCCCATTTTACAATCTGCTTTTCTAGTTAAAATCAAACCAAATCAAACCAAACCAAGCCAACTGGCTGAAAGTTAAATCCAATGTCAACTAAATTTAAACCACAAAGAAAATCTAATAATAATATATAGTTATTTTAAGAAGGCAGATCCATCTAGAACACCTTGATGACTAACAGTCATGGTAATTATTTTCTGAAAGACATGTTTTATACATTTAAATAACAGTAAAAAGTTAACAATACCAAGGACTTCCCTGGTGGTCTGGTGGTTAAGAATTAGCATTACTGCTTGGAAAGAACATTAAGGGATGGTCACTATTAAGCATAGGTAATCTATTGCAGGTAATGGCTAATTCTGCTCTTACATACCAGAGCTGAAACACACAGAAAAGTAGGAAAGAAAAGAATAGAGAATCAATAGTAAACTATTTCATTCAATCCTCACAACAGGTATTTAAGAAAATAAGAAAAAGAATCTATGTTTTAAAGAAAAGTAATCTAAGGAATAGAAAAAAGACGATATAAGTAACAAAGGATAGTTAGATTATCTGAATCTGTTTCTTTCAATTCTAAAGTTCATTACAAGTCTCACTTACATCAAGTTATTATGTCCATTCTAGGAATTCATATAGATTACATGAGTAGTCATTTTTTAAACTACCATTGTGGGGGAAACCACTAGGCCATTCAGGTATGACTTAAATCAAATCTATTATTATTATATAGCGTAGGTAACAAATAGAGTCAAATGATTAGACCTGGTAGGCAGAGTGCCTGAAGAACTACGGACAGAGGTCTGTAACACTGTACAGGAGGCCGTGACCAAAACCATCCCAAATAAAAAGAAATGCAAGAGGTGAAGTATCCAACATCCGCTGAATCACAGAAAAAGCAAGGGAATTCCAGAAAAACATTTACTTCTGCTTCACTGACCATGCTAAACCCTTTGACTATGTGGATCACAACAAACTGGAAAATTCTTAAAGAGATGGGGATAACCAGACCACCTTACCTGCCTCCTTGGAAACCTGTTTGCAGGCCAAGAAGCAACAGTTAGAATCGGACATGGAACAACAGACTAGTTTCAAATTAGGAAAGGAGCACATCAAGGCTGTGTATTGTCACCCTGCTTATTTAACTTACATGCAGAGTACATCATGAGAAATGCTGGGCTGGATGAAACAGAAGCTGGAATCAAGATTGTCGGGAGAAATATCAATAACCTTAGATATCCAGATATCACCAACCTTCTGGTAGAAAGTGAAGAGGAACTAAAGAGCCTCTTAATGATAGTGAAAGAGGAGAGTGAAAAAGCTGACTTAAAACTCAACATTCAAAAAACTAAGATCATGGCAACCAGTCCCATCACTTCATGACAAATAGATGGGGAAACAATGGAAACAGTGACAGACTTTATTTTCTTGGGCTCCAAAATCAGTGCAGATTGTGGCTGCAGCCATGAAATCATAAGACGCTTGATTCTTGGAAGAAAAGCTATGACAAACCTAGACAGTGTATTAAAAAGCAGAGACATCAGTTTGCTGACAAAGGGCTGTCTAGTCAAAGCTATGGTTTTTCCGGTAGTCATGTAAGGATGTGAGAGTTGGACCATAAAGGCTGAGTGCTGAAGAATTGATGCTGTTGAATTGTGGTGCTGGAGAAGACTCTTGAGAGTCCCCTGGACAGCAGGGAGAGCAAACCAGTCAATCCTAAAGGAAATCATTCCTGAATATTCATTGGAAGGACTAAAGCTGAAACTGAAGCTCCAACATTTTGGCCACCTGATTCAATGAGTGGACTCACTGGAAAAGACCCTGATGCTGGGAAAGATTGAGGGCAGGAGGAGAAGGGGGTGACAGAGGATGAGATGGTTATACAGCATCACCAACTGAATGACATGAGTTTGAGCAAACTTCAGGAGATGAAGGACAGGGAAGTCTGGTGTGCTGTGGTTCAGAGGGTTGCGAAGAGTCAGA